>NC_023749.2:39164367-39859367 GCF_000499845.2 Phaseolus vulgaris | reverse complement strand
TTCCTCCATAGCATGTATAACTCCATAAAACTCAACAACCAAAGCAGTCTGAACTTCAAGAAACGCTGAAAAAGCACCAATAAATTCTCCCATACTCCCACAAAAAATACCTCCACAGGTAGCAAGACCAAGATACCCCCTAGCAGCCCCATCAGTATTAATTTTAACCCAGCCTGGTGAAGGAAATTCCCATCTAATAGGAAGAGGACGAAGAACTTTACCACAACGAGTCTTAATACCGAAAAACTTAATCACGTTGAAGTCCAACATATCATTCTTCATTGAAGCTTTAGACGAATTTCCCACTAGACAAGTTAAATCTTTAATTATCGAAATAGCCTTAGAAACCTCAATCTTATCCTGAAATCTAGCATAATTCCTCATACACCATATCATCCACATAGAAAAGGTTATCACCGCAAGCTTAATCAATTTAACCAAAGGACTACGATCACTCTTAATAAAAGAAAGTAGATCATCCTTATTAGAGAAATGAGAAGTAAGAAAATTTTTTCGAACCCAACTCCAAATATGCAATGCGTTAGAACATTCAAAAAATAGATGTTGAATAGATTCCTCATGCTTTTCACAAAGCGTACACATAGAACATATATGCAAACCCTTATTCTGAATATGTTGATCTGTAGGAAGTCGCCCATGAAATTTTTTCCAAAGTACTAGAGTTTTGGAAGGCAGAATAAATGAAGACCAAATGAATTTACCCCAACCACCTGGAACTCCTGGTTCCAAGAAAAAAGTCCTAGCCGATTTAAGAGTGAAACGACCAGACTCATTTAGAATCCAATTAGGAATATCCTGTTCCTCTCTAACCATGATATGATTAAAAAAATGAGGCATCTCCTGTAAAGATAAGGGAATATTCCAATCACAACCTGTCCAAAATTGAGAGAATGTATCCGTAATGCTAACACCATCAGATAACCCTGCAATATTTGCTAATGAAGTAGTAGAACACCATTTATCATTCCAGAAATTAATAAAACAACATGTAGCAACAGTCCAAGAAGTATAGTCAAGTATGGTAGAATAAAATTGCTTAATTCCAAGCCAGAGAGAGGAAGATCTATAAACCGTTCTAAACTCATATTTTGATTTAAGAACCCTGGCTTTCAAGAGTAAAGACCAAGGTTTGTTGCTATAAGCAAAGTTCCAAGCAAGCTTAAGAAGATATGCATTATTTTCATGATGAAGATTAATAATATTCAAGCCTCCATCTTCATGAGGTGAACAAATTTTCCCCCAATTAACGGTAGCAATACCTTTTTTCAGAATATCAACAGTCCAAATAAAATTCCGACACCACTGCTCAACTTGCTTAATAAGTGAAACAGGCCACTTATACATATTAAAACTATAAGCTAGAAATCCAGTAATCACCGTATTGACTAGCTGAATTCGACCCATCATGCTAAGAGATTTACCTTTCCAAGATGCTAGCTTCAATTTAACTTTATCTGCCAAAGGTTGAAGAAACCGACACTTTGGAGCACCAACAAAGATAGGCACTCCTAAATAATTGAAAGGCAAACAACCATGACTATAGGAAATAATATTTTGAATTTTGGTGACAAAAATCTTGGAGGATTATCCATGGTGAAGAAACTACTTTTAGAGTTATTAATATATTAACCACAAAAATCACCATATGTTTTAAGAAAATTACTCAAATTTCTAAGAGACTTAATATCCCCCCTACAAAAAATAAATATGTCATCAACATACAAAATATGAGACGGAGTGAGATAACCTTGCGGACTGACCATATTTAAAATCTTCTTATCATTCACAAGCTTAGAGATACCTCTACTAAGAACTTCCTCTGCAAGACAGAAAAGTAAAGGAGATAATGGATCACCTTGTCTTACCCCTCGACTGCAGGGAAAAAACCCACCAAACTACTACTTATTCTGATAGAAAGCATAGCTGAACGGAGAATTGTACCACTTATTTAAACTTCTAATTTGACCCAAATTGAAATCTCAAATATAAATATTGATTTTAAACACTTTAAAATTTTAGAAAGTTAATTTTGAGCATTCAAGTAATTATTTAAAAAACAATAGTTAAAATAATTAAAATCATATAAGCTTTATCTATAAATATAATAAAAATAAGTGTCCATTATAATTGTTCCGTCCGGTTGACTGGGACGTCTTCGTGCGCGACCTCAACCGTCAGCTAGGGACTCCTTCCCACTGGTTACCTGTGGATTCCTGCAAAAAAGAGGACAAAGGGGCGCCCTAGCGGCCGTTTGCACTCCGACGCTCAAGTCAGCCAGCAAGAAACACCAAAACTGTGCACCTCCGTCTCTGAGCACCGCGTATGGCACTCTGAAGGTGGTAAAAAGAACTGTGTATTGTGTGTGTGTTTTCTCCCTCAGACAAAGATCTTTCCCAGTCCCTTGTCCGTAACCTCAAGGCTCGAGCAAGCAACTAGAGAGTTTCTGGTCAATTTGCCAAAAGTTCGAACCCCCTTTCCAACATTCTCAGCGCTATTTAAACTACCCAAGCATTTAAAGCGCCTTAAAGCGCTTTTAATCATAAAACGTAACGCACTCAATTAGCGCGTCTAATTAGAAAACGTAGCGCATTTAAGACGTTGAAACGCTTGGGAGCCATTATAGTACCTGAACGCTCGAAACGGAAACTGTATTGAATGACTTTAATTACCTGGCACCTGACTAAAGGGTGTTTCTATTCTGACCTGGCTGTCGTACATGTGGAGGGCCTCACGACGCCATGACCCCATCTGGGGGTGTTTCTGCCCATCTGGGGACGTTTCTACGTGTGAGTCCTCCGGCCTGGGAGTGCTACTACGCTAGGGGTGACTTTTTGGGCGCCAACTCATGCCCCCAATCATCTAGTCACTCACTTTGAGAGCGTATCTGCCTTCCTCTTGTACCCTGCACCCGGCTACCCTGGGCGTGACCTTCCTCTTGAGTCGTATCTGTCCCAAAGGCGTCTCTGGGGCGGCAGGGGTACTTCGCGAGTCAGGCTGCCCTACACTGGTGTTGTTACTATGGCCTTGAAGCCACCTTTCTCTCCTCTTTATTACTGTTCCCTGGTTATCCAGGGTTTGGGGCCTTCCCACGGCGTCGCCCCCTCCATGGTGTTTCCTACCCATGGGTATCGGGGAGCAGCGCTGTGGTCACCTTGCCCTTGTGCCATTTCATCTTGACGACACCCAGTTGGGCGGCGCCTTATCTCGGCGATGCCCTGCTAGGCGACGCCTTACCTGGGCGACGTTTTACGTTGACTTTGACCTTTACGTTGACTTTGACCTTGACTTCGTCAACGCCCGGGTACGGGACGGTACACAAGCCCCCCAGTCTTAAGCTGATGACTTGTCTTCAGCGAAAAGACTAAGGCTTCGCCCACACCACCCACGTGGCACCCAGTGACGTGTCATTCTTGCTGACGTAGCAACCTTGAAACCATTGACGTGACGCTCTCTGAACCCTTGGGGTGCTCTTAATGGTTGATTGGACATCCTCTGAAACGGGGAAAGCAACGCTTTTTGGGGCCACGCTTAATCGTGTGCCACGTGGTTCATCACGCGGTCATCCTTAAGAACCTCTTGCGCTCCCCTTGAGCGCTTTATCCTGTAACACATGGCATCAATATTTCAAACTGCGACCCCACACACCATGTCGTCGACGGGAAGGTCGTGTCTATGGACTTGGATAACTGAATCGCTGTCTCTCACCAGCCACTTTTACCTTTCAAGCTTTTACTCCTTTTACACTTTACCTTTGTTTTTTACTCTCTCTGTCAAACTTGTAATTCTTTGAACTGTCCGCACGCTTGTTACAACTCTGGGTTTTTGTATGATTATTTTCGTGTCCTCGCGCTATAGAATTCTGCCAGTGTGATTTTATTCTCATTCTTTGCCTTCGCGTGGTTCAGTTATTTTGCTCGTATTATACCCGCTTCTTTCACTTCGTTGGGCGGCTTTGTATGCTCGGGAAAGGTCACGCGCCAGTGCCCACAATCATGGAGTGGCTCACCTAGTGGAGCCGTATCGTCCACGGGGTATCTCTAACACCCAAACGGTCCTTTCCTTGACCCTTAACACCCGACGCCCCCGCCTAAGAAGAGGCCTGCTACAGCAGCGCCGTGTCGTCCTCGGGTGTCTGAAACGCCGAGTGTTTTGGAGGGGGGGTCGTTCCCTCCATGGTCTTTCCTTCCCATAGGTATCGGGGAACGCCCTGTCAGTGATTCGCTGGCGTTTTGGCGGTCTCATCTCCCTCCACAGTCTTTCCTACCTGTGGGTATCGGGGAGGTGACGCCAGTAACTAACTTTGCCCTCTTCGACTTCGTCTCCCTCCACAGTCTTTCCTACCTGTGGGTATCGGGGAGGCAACCTCGCTGATATTTTGGTGGGCGACGCCCGCGACGTCTCACGCTGGCGTCGCCCTTTATGTCTTTCCAGGCGACGCCTCGGGCGTCTCATGGGCGTCGCCTTGGGCATCGTCTTTACCTTGACATTGACTTTGACCTTGGCCTTGGTCGACGCTTGGGGACAGCGAAGAGCTCAAGGTTCTCCCCGTGCCTTCCACGTGGCGCTTCTTGTATGGCTGATGGGACGTTCAGTCATTCGACTTGATCCACGTGGCGCTCCTTGTATGGCTGATGGGACGTTCAGTCATTCGATTTGATCCTCGTGGTGCTCCTACTGTGCCCCTGATCCACTTTCGACGGCGCATCGTACCACTGGGTATTTTGTCGATACGACGTGTTCTGAGTTTAACCAGGGATGCCAGGGCCATCCTTCCATCTGCTGCCACGTGGCTCGATCGTGCGGTGCATCCATTCGCGTCGTTCAATGCTCTAACTGCCATACTTCTACTTGCGTCGTTTGGCGCTCTAACCGCTTTATTTAACTCTTCAAGCTCTGAAGCTGTTCTCATCATTTCTGCACTCTTCGTACCCTACTTACACTCTCTCTTCTTGCACCCTTTCTCTTCTCACGAAGGGTTCTTCTAGCGTTCGCTCCCATCGCTCGACTCTTGCGTTACCGGCGGGCCATACGCCTTTGACAATCCCTGATCTTGTTAAAGAATGTCTTCTCATGCTACTTCCCCCAGGGTCAATCCCAAAGACCTGTACCCTTGGGCTTCGAGTGCGCTTCTCGACGAATGCTCATGCTTACTCGCCACCAGGGCCATAAGGGAATACAAAGGGGATTCATGTTCCTATGATCACCGTGCCTTCGCGAGGAGGCATGATGACGACATTGTTGTGCTCCCTTGCACTCTAGGGGAGCCAGTATGTGGAGACGAACGGGCCAACGAAGGGGTCCCCTTCTTCTACTTTTACCAAGTGGTTTTCAAGACCATCGGCGTGCGCCTGCCCTTCTCCTGGTTCGAGAAGGAACTGCTGACGGAGATCAGTGCCGCTCCGGCCCAGTTATACCCCAACAGCTGGGCCTTTGTCAAGGCCTTTGACATCCTCTTCGGGTTTCTGGGTTGTGCACCCTCGGTTGACCTCTTTCTTCACTTCTTTGAGGTGAAGAGGCAAAGGCACAACCTCTGGGTAACTCTCAGCAACGTTCCTGGGAGAGTTCTCCTAACCCCCTTCCAAAACTCATTCACCGGGTGGAAAGGCCGGTTCTTCAAGATTTGCTGCACTGACCTCGTTCCCACCGCTCTGGATGGTTTTCCTCTGTACTGGGTGAGAGAGGCGAGGGCCCTCAAAACCAAACCCTTCAAGAAGCTGGCTCCAAGTGATCAAATAGCTTGCCGGATTCTTGTTGAGGCGGGAAGTTTTGACTCCGCCACCTTGATCAGCTTGGAATTCAACGCTGGAACTCTCGAAAAGTACATATGTAAGAGTCACTGCCCTAGAAACTTCGGCCTTTATAGCTTTCTAACTGTGCATGTCTTGCTTCATGGTGCCTCTGACACATTTATCTCCCTTGGTGCAGGTTCGAAAATAAACCAAGAGAGGAGGACACGACTCATCCGAGCTCTGCGGGCTGGGATAAGGGCTTCGTCTTCCTCAAGTGCTGACTCCGATGGCCACTGAAAAGTGGCTCTTTTGTGATTTGCATGAGTTGTAATATTTGCCCTAACCGCGTTACGCCCATTTGTATCGAACATTGCTTGTAACATCAACTTTTCTATACCATACTTGATTTTTTGCAACACCGCTTTACTTTGCATACGTTTTGTATATTGTGCGCTTTTCTTTCTTCACGTTCCTTAACAGCGCCTGTACTCAGGCGACACTTTCTTTCTTGGCGACGCCTTTCTTCTTGGCGACGCCTTCTCTCTTGGCGACATCTTCTCTTGGCGACGCCTTCACCTAGGCGACGCCTTGACTTGGCGACGCCTCACACTACTTCAAACGGAGAAAAGTAAAGGTTGAAAACCAAGGCACGACTTTTTCTCAAACTTGTTTTTTTCTTTTATTCGGGTGACCTCATTAAAAAACCCCCGAGAGGGAAAAAGAGTGTCCCCTTCAACTAAACTGTTACATGGCTGCTTACATAAGTCAACTAAAATAAAATTTCAAGTTGGCTGCATTCCAGCTGCGTGGGATGGGACCCCCCTCCAAGGTCTCTAGGTTGTATGAACTGTTGCCCTTAGCCTCGGTAACTCTGAAGGGTCCGGTCCACTTGGGAGACAACTTATTCTCCAACTCGTATGGGTGAGCCTTCCTCATAACCAGGTCGCCAATCTGAAACTGCCGCGGCTTTTATTCTGGCTTCTTCCCTGGCCTCATCTAGTAGATCCAGGTTTACTCGCCTTTCTTCATTGGATTCCTCCACCACAAAGTTCTGAAAACGTGGTGAGCTTTCATGTATTTCTACCGGAATCATCGCGTCCGACCCGTACACCAAACTGAAAGGCGTCTCCATAGTAGAGGATTGGGGCGTGGTGTGGTATGCCCATACGATCCTTGGTACCTCTTCCACGTCCCTTTGGCTTTCTCTAACCTTTTCTTTAACCCCCTCAGCAGAACTCTGTTTGCTGACTCCACTTGTCCGTTGGTCTGGGGGTGTTCAACCGATGCGAACACTTGTTTGATTCCTACCTCAGCGCACAGATTTCTCAACTGCTGACTGGCAAACTGGGTCCCGTTATCGGATATCAAGCGCCTAGGTACGCCAAAGCGGCACACAATGTTCTTCCACACAAAATGTTGTACCTTGTGCGCAGTGATCTTTGCTACGGGCTCTGCCTCTATCCATTTGGTGAAGTATTCGATGGCGACGATCAAATACTTCATCTGCCTGATTGCCAGTGGGAATGGGCCCAGGATGTCGATTCCCCATGTATGGAAAGGCCACGGGCTGTATATGGATCGCAACTCTTCTGGCGGCGCCTTGTGCCAGTCGGCGTGCTTTTGGCATTGCCTGCACCGCTGGGCGTGTCGTGCGCAGTCCTCTTTTACTGTTGGCCAGAAGAAACCTGCGCGTATTACCTTGGAGGCTGGGGACCTTCCCCCTACGTGGCTCCCGCAGATGCCTTCGTGTAGCTCCGCCATTATCCTGGTGCACTCGTCGCCACTTACGCACGTTAGGATAGGGTGAGTGAAACCGTGCCTGAACAACACCCCATCCACCAGAGTATATCTTGCGGCATTTCTTTTGACCTTTTTACCCTCTTCAGGCTCCACTGGGAGAGCCCCATCCGCCAGGTATCGCTTGTAGGGCGTCATCCAGGTGTCTCCCTCGGTCAAAACGCATACCTGCATTTGCTCTCCCTCGGGCACATCCGCGTACGTGCTGATGCGGGGCACCTTCTGCGTATCTTGGGTCAAAGAGCAATGACTCCTCGGCCTTCCCCTTGTTGTATAAATCTGGAGGACATCCACCCTGTTGTCTTCCACGAATCTACGCGGAGCTTTGAGAGTCTCTTGGATCACTGTCCTCTGTCTACCCCCTTTGCCTGAGCTGGCCAGCTTTGCAAGCAGGTCAGCTCTGACATTCTGCTCCCTCGGGACATGTATCAGCTCAAGAGCGTTGAATGCTCCCTTCAACAACTGGACGTATTTCAGATACGCCGCCATCTGTGGGTCCTTCGCCTGGAACTCACCCGACACCTGCCCCGTAATTAGCTGGGAGTCGCTTTTCACCAGGAGGTTTTGCGCGCCCATCTCCTTGGCCAGGAGCATTCCTGCTATCAGGGCTTCGTATTCTGCCTGATTGTTACTTGCCTTGAAGGCGAACCGCAGGGCCTGCTCAATCAGTATGTCGTTGGGTCCCTCCAAGACTATTCCCGCTCCGCTCCCTTGTTGGTTGGAAGAGCCATCAACCGAGAGCCCACTTCCACCTCTTGCTCACCTCCGGGTGAAAGTTCTGCTATAAAATTTGTGTATACCTGCCCTTTGATGGATCCTCTAGGCTCATACTGGATGTCGAATTCTGACAGTTCCACCGCCCAACGCACCATTCTTCCCGCCACGTCAGGCTTCTGCAGAACCTTCTGTATAGGGAGGTTTGTCATCACCACCACCGTGAAGCTGTGGAAGTAATGACGGAGCCTCCTGGCAGAAAACACTACCGCCAGCGCTGCCTTCTCCAGCGCTTGGTATCTCGTTTCAGCTCCTTGTAATGCCTTGCTCACGAAATAGATGGGCTTTTGACTCTGGTCCTGCTCCTGGACTAACACAGAGCTGATAGCCCGCTCTGTTACAGTAAAATATAACCGGAGGGGCACGCCCGTTACCGGTTTGCAGAGGACCGGTGGCGTCGCTAGGTACTCCTTTAGCTTAATGAAAGCCGCTTTGCATTCGTCAGTCCATGCAAAGCGACTGTTTCTCTTGAGGCACTGGAAATATGGATGCCCCTTCTCTCCCCCGGCGGAAACAAACCTTGAAAGCGCTGCCATCTGCCCTGTCAGCTATTGTACTTCCTTTACCGACGTCGGGCTTCGCATGGCGATAATCGCTGCGCATTTGTCGGGGTTCGCCTCTATCCCCCTCTCTGTGAGCATAAAACCCAAGAACTTACCGGCCTCTACCCCGAAAACACACTTCTCAGGATTTAACTTGAGGCGGTACTTGGATATCGTGACGAACAACTCCTCCAGATCCGCCATGTGCTGCGCCCTATCCTGCGATGCCACCACCATGTCGTCTACATAGGCGTACACATTCCTCCCGAGCATGGGCGCCAGGACCTTGTCCATTAACCTCTGGTACGTGGCGCCCGCGTTTTTCAGCCCAAAAGGCATCACCTTATAGCAATAACTGCAGGTCTCAGTCATGAATGCAGTTTTGTTCTCATCTCTTGGGTGCATCTTGATCTGGTTGTACCCTTAGAAGGCGTCCAGGAAACTCAGCACCTTGTTGCCGGACGCACTGTCTACCAAAGCGTCGATGCTAGGCAGCGGGTACGAGTTCTTTGGGCACGCCTTATTCAAGTCTGCGAAGTCCACGCACATCCTCCACTTTCCATTCGCCTTTTTCACCAAGACGACATTGGCAAGCTACTCAGGGTATTGGATCTCTCTGATGTGGCCAGCCCTCAACAGCTTCTGCGTTTCGTCCTTCACCACCTGCTGTCGCTCCTCATTGAACTTTCTCCTTCTTTGGCGCACGGGGCGGACCGTGGTGTCCATGCTGAGGTGGTGACACAGGAAATCGGGGTCGATGCCGGGCATATCTGACAGGTAACCAGTGGGAAGGAGTCCCTAGCTGACGGTTGAGGTCGCGCACGAAGACGTTCCAGTCAACCGGACGGAACATTTGGCGCCCACCGTGGGGCCGAAGAGGCTCCTTCGCCCCTCAGCTAGGGGGACAAACTCCCCTTAGACCTCGACTGGGGGGCTTGTTCCCGTATGCCAATACAGTCCCACATCGTTCAGGAATCGAGGCCAAGGGCAGTTTATATACTCCCTCCTCCCTTCACCCTTCGAGGCGCCTTTTAAGGACAAAACCGTGACGGAGCACCGACCTCTAAAGCGGACAATACCTCGAATGCGGTGATTGACCCTAGCGATGCTGTCCAACGACTTGAGGTCGGAACATGAGTGGTTGGTTATGCCATTTGGCTTAACTAATGCTCCAAGTACTTTCATGCGCCTCATGCATCATGTTTTAAGACCATTCATTGGCAAGTTTGTTGTTGTTTATTTTGATGATATCCTCATTTATAGCTTGTCTTTGTGTGACCATAGGATGCATGTTAGACAAGTCTTGGAAACCCTTAGGAAAGAACATTTGTATGCTAACCTTGCTAAATGTATGTTTGCACTTGATCATATAGAATTTCTAGGGTTTGTTGTGAGTAAACAAGGGGTGCATGTAGATCAATCTAAGGTAGTGGCCATTCAAAATTGGCCAACACCTACCAATGTGAATGATGTCCGAAGTTTCCATGGTCTTGCTTCTTTTTATAGAAAATTTGTACCCAACTTCGGTACCATAACTGCACCTCTTAATGATATAGTGAAAAAGGATGTGGTTTTTAAATGGGGAGAAGCACAACAAAATGCTTTTGATGTTTTAAAAGAAAAATTGACTAATGCTCCCATTTTAGCCCTTCCTAATTTTGCTAAAACATTTGAGATTGAATGTGATGCTTCAAGTATAGGCATTGGGGTTGTTCTCCTTCAAGAGGGCCACCCCATAGCTTATTTTAGTGAGAAATTGAAAGGAAGTCATCTAAACTATTCCACTTATGATAAGGAATTGTATGCCCTTGTTAGAGCTTTGTTCACTTGGCAACATTATCTTTTTCCTAAAGAATTTGTGATTCATAGTGATCATGAATCTCTTAAATATTTGAAAAGCCAAAACAAACTTAACAAGAGGCATGTTAAGTGGGTGGAATTCCTTGAGCAATTTCCTTATGTGATCAAGCATAAGCAAGGCAAAAATAATGTTGTGGCCGATGCACTTTCTAGACGCTATGCCTTGCTAAATCTTTTGGGTTCTCAATTTCTTGGCTTTTATCACATTAAGGATCTTTATCATAATGACTTTGATTTTTCTCTTATCTATCAAGAGTGTACCAAAGGTGGACACAAAGATTTTTTTATCCAAGATGGCTTTCTTTTTAAAGGAAAACGTCTTTGTGTTCCCCAATGCTCCATTAGATTATCTCTTGTTAGAGAAGCACATGAAAGAGGATTAATGGGTCATTTTGGGGTTGCAAAAACTTTGGATGTGTTACATGAACATTTCTTTTGGCCTCATATGCATAAACATGTTCATAGTTTGTGTGAAAAATGCATAGCTTGCCGTAAAGCTAAATCTAGATTGCATCCCCATGGTTTATATACTCCTCTTCCTATCCCTTCAATGCCTTGGGTTGACATTTCTATGGATTTCATCTTAGGATTACCCAAGACATCTAAGGGAAAGGATTCCATTTTTGTGGTAGTGGATCGTTTTTGAAAGATGGTTCACTTTATTCCTTGCCACAAAGTGGATGATGCATGTCATATTGCAAACCTCTTCTTTCAAGAAGTGGTTCGTTTACATGGTATTCCTAAAACTATTGTGTTCGATAGAGATTCCAAGTTCTTGAGTCACTTTTGGAAGACCTTGTGGGGTAAGCTTGGTACTAAACTTTTATTTTCTACCACTTGTCACCCACAAACCGGTGGTCAAACCGAAGTGGTAAATAGAACTTTGGGACAAATGTTGAGATGCTTTATTTCCGGGAATCCTAGAGTTTGGGAGAATTTACTACCACATGTTGAATTTGCTTATAATCGTGTAGTAAATTCTACCACTTCACATTCTCCTTTTGAGGTTGTTTATGGGTTTAATCCCTTAACACCTCTTGATCTTCTTCCTATTCCCATACTTGATGATGTCTTGTGCAAAGATGGTGATGACAAAGCTTCTTTTATTAAAAATTTGCATAAAGACATTAAGTTGAGAATTGAGAAGAAGGTTGGCAAGTATGCTGAACTTGCCAACAAAAGGAGAAAAGCATTGTTATTTGATGAAGGTGATTGAGTTTGGCTTCATTTGCAGAAAGATCGTTTTCCTACTCAAAGGAAGTCCAAACTAATGCCTCGTGGTGATGGACATTCCAAGTCCTAAAGAGGATTAATGATAATTCTTATGAGTTAGATATGCCTGATACATACCTTGGTAGTCATACATTTAATATCAGTGATCTAACTCCTTTTTCTGTAGGTCTCCAGAATTCGTGGTCGAATTCTCTCCAACTCGGGGAGTATGATGGAGATCAAGATCAAGAAGAGATAGAGGCCGAAAATCAAAATCAAGAGGAAGTATAGGGTTTACATGCTTTTATTGCAGGAAAAATGGCCATTCAGTTAGATTATGCAAAATAAGAAAATTCTCTGTTCCTAGAGGCTACATGAAATGGATTCCTAAAGGATGTGAGGTTCTGATGGAGATCAAGATCAAGAAGAGATAGAGGCCGAAAATCAAGATCAAGAGGAAGTATAGGCCGAAGTTGAAGAGGCTCAAGAAGACATTAGCCTACCTCAAAGGCTTACAAGGAGCAAGTTTAAAGAATTAGGAAGTAGTGGTAGAATGTTTTCTCTTTTTATAGTGTCTTTTGTAGAATGTTTAAATATATAGTTTTTAGGAAGGTGCTTAGAGGGAAACATTAGATACTTCTTTTGTAAAGCATCTTTAGGCTTTAGTTTAGAATGTTCTAGAAGATAACTCTTCATGACTCACTATAGGCGTGAGAAGTGAGTGAAAGAGGACGTTTTGTTAGCTTGTAGTGTAAGCCTTGTAGCTTCATGACCGACCCTTGCTCCTATAAAAGGAGGGCTTAGGTCCTTCAAATAACAGAATTGATATTTGAAGTAACAAAACTCTCCCAAATTGGTGATTGAGTGAGTGAGATTTGACTTCTCCTCTTCCTAGTCTCATCTTGAGAGCTTTGGTTCCCTCAAGTGGCGGCAATTCACACTTATCTTGGAGCATTCACACTTGAAGTGGCGTGTTCATCAACCAAGTTCTTCAACCTCATAAGTCTTCTCTCTTCTCCATCCTTTACTTCCATTTCCATGTCCATTTGAACTCATAAAACATGTCTTAGGCCTTTTCTTGCAATTCTATTCGGTGCTTTACCTTTAATTCACATTTTGTTCGGTTCATCTTCTTCCTTGCTGAGTTTAAACGGTTCATCTTCATTCTTGCTTACTTTTGTTCGGTGCATTTCAATTGTCAGCTTTTTAATCGGTTCACTTGCATTCTTAAGCATTTTAATCGGTTCAATTGGCAAGAAATGGACTTCCATATGAGTTTTGGTGTATTGGCGCAAGTTTTGGTGAGTTCTTGAAATGTACCGTCCCGTATCCGGGCGTTGACAAAGTCAAGGTCAAAGTCAACGCCTGGAGTCAAAGTCAACACAAGGCGTCGCCTAGGTGAAGAGACGCCAAGTTCCAGCGTCGCCAAGAGGAAGCGTCGCCAAGGCAAGGCGTCGCCAAGGCAAGGCGTCGCCTAGGTGAAGGCGTCGCCCAACCAGGGCGTCGCCAAGATCAAATATCGCTAAGGCAAGGCAATCACAGTGTGGTTCCCCGGTACCCATGGGTAGGAAAGACCATGGAGGGAGCGACGCCGTGGGAAGGCCTCAGGTCCCGATGATCCGGGGCAGTGATAAAGAGAAGGAAAATGTGGCTTCAAGGCCATAGTGATAGCACCAGTGTAGGGCAGCCTGACTCGTGAAGTACCCCTGCCGCCTCAGAGACGCCTTTGGGACAGATACGACTCAAGGGGAGGGTCACGCCCAGGGTAGCTAGGTGCAGGGTACGAGAGGAAGACAGATACGCTCTCAAAGTGAGTGACTAGATGATTGGGGGCATGAGTTGGCACCCAAAAAGTCACCCCTTGCGCAGTAGCACTCCCAAGCATGAGGACTCACACGTAGAAACGTCCCCAGATGGGCAGAAACGTCCCCAGATGGGGTCACGGCGCTGTGAAGCCCTCCACGTGTACGACAGCCAGGTCAGAATAGAAACACCATTTAGACATGTACCAGGTAATTAAAGTCATTCAATATAGTTTCTGTTTCGAGCGTTTAAGGTACTATAAAGGCTCCCAAGCGTTTCAACGTCTTAAATGCGCTACGTTTTCTAATTAGACGCGTTAATTAAGTGCGTTACGTTTTATGATTAAAAGCGCTTTAAGGCGCTTTAAATGCTTGGGCAGTTTAAATAGCGCCGAGAATGTTGGAAACAGGGTTGGAACTTTTGGCTAATTTTCCCGAAACACTCTAGTTGCTTGCTCGAGCCTTGAGGTTTTGGACAAGGGACTAGGGAAAGATTTTGGCCAGAAGGAGAAAATATACACTAGACACAGTTTCCTTTTTACCACCTTTAGAGTGCCATACGCGGTGCTCCGATACGGAGGTGCATAGTTTTTGGTGTTTCTTGCTGGCTGACTTGAGCGTCAGAGTGCAAACGGCCGCTAGGGCGCCCTTTTGTCCTTCTTTGCAAGAATCCACAGGTAACCAGTGGGAAGGAGTCCCTAGCTGACGGTTGAGGTCGCGCAAGAATCCTAGGTAACCAGTGGACTTCACGGACTTGAATAAGGCGTGCCCGAAGGACTCGTACCCACTGCCCAGCATCGACGCGTTGGTGGATAGTGCATCCGGCAGTAAGGTGCTGAGTTTCCTGGACGCAGTCTTAGGGTACAACCAGATCAAGATGCACCCGAGAGATGAGAGTAAAACTGCATTCATGACTAAGACTTGCAGTTACTGTTATAAGGTGATGCCTTTTGGGCTGAAAAACGCGGGCGCCACGTACCAAAAGTTAATGGACAAGGACCTGGCGCCCATGCTAGGAAGGAATGTGTACGCCTATGTAGATGACATGGTGGTGGCGTCGCCGGATAGGGCACAGCACACGGCGGACCTGGAGGAGTTGTTCGTCACAATATCCAAGTACCGCCTCAAGTTGAACCCTGAGAAGTGTGTCTTCGGGGTAGAGGCCGGTAAGTTCTTGGGTTTTATGCTCACCGAGAGGGGGATAAAAGCGAACCCCGACAAATGCGCAGCGATTATCGCCATGCGAAGCCCGACGTCGGTGAAGGAAGTATAGCAGCTGACAGGGCGGATGGCGGCACTCTCAAGGTTTGTTTCCGCCGGGGGAGAGAAGGGGCACCCATATTTCCAATGCCTCAAGAGAAATAGTCGCTTTGCATGGACTGACGAATGCGAAGCGGCTTTTATTAAGTTAAAGGAGTACCTGGCGACGCCACCGATCCTCTGCAAACCGGTAACAGGTGTGCCCCTTCGGCTATATTTTACGGTAACGGAGCGGGCTATCAGCTCTTTGTTAGTCCAAGAGCAGGACCAGAGTCAAAAGCCCATCTATTTCGTGAGCAAGGCATTACAAGGCGCTGAGACGAGATACCAGGCGCTAGAGAAGGCAGCATTAGCAGTGGTGTTTTCAGCCAGGAGGCTCCGTCATTACTTCCACAGCTTTACGGTGGTAGTGATGACAAACCTCCCTATACAGAAGGTGCTGCAGAAGCCTGACGTGGCGGGAAGAATGGTACGCTGGGCGGTGGAGCTGTCAGAATTCGACATTCAGTATGAGCCTAGAGGATCCATCAAAGGGCAAGTGTACGCCGATTTTATAGCGGAACTCTCGCTCGGAGGTGAGCAAGAGGTGGAAGTGGGCTCGCAGTGGCTACTCTCGGTTGATGGCTCTTCCAACCAACAAGGGAGTTGCGCGGGAATAGTCTTGGAGGGACCCAACGGCGTACTCATTGAGCAAGCTCTGCGCTTCGCCTTCAAGGCAAGTAATAATCAGGCGGAATACGAAGCCCTGATAGCAGGAATGCTCCTGGCCAAGGAGATGGGCGTGCAGAACCTCCTGGTGAAAAGCGATTCCCAGCTGATTACGGGGAAGGTGTCGGGTGAGTTCCAGGCGAAGGACCCACAAATGGCGGTGTATCTTAGATACGTCCAACTATTGAAGGGAGCATTTAACGCTCTTGAGCTGATACATGTCCCAAGGGAGCAGAATGCCAGAGCTGACCTGCTTGCCAAGCTGGCCAGCTCAGGCAAGGGGGTAGATAGAGGACAGTAATCCAAGAGACACTCAAAGCTCCGCGTAAATTCGTGGAAGATAACAGGGTGGATGTCCTCCAGATCTGTACATCAAGAGAGAGTCCAAGGAATCATCGCTCTCTGACCCAAGATACGCTGAAGACGCCCCGCATCAGCACGTACGTGGATATGCCTGAAGAAGGAAGACAAATGCAGGTATGTGTCCTAACCGAGGGAGACACCTGGATGACGCCATACAAACGGTACCTGGCGGATGGGGCTCTCCCAGTTGAGCCGGAAGAGGGTAAGAAGGTCAAGAGAAATGCCGCAAGATATACTCTGGTGGATGGAGTGTTGTTAGGCACGGTTTCACTCACCCTATCCTAACGTGTGTAAGTGGCGATGAGTGTACCAGGATAATGGCGGAGCTCCACGAAGGCATTTGCAGGAGCCACGTAGGAGGAAGGTCCTTAGCCTCCAAGGTGATACGCGCAGGGTTCTTCTGGCCAACAGTAAAAGAGGACTGCGCGCGACACGCTTACCGCTGCAGGCAATGCCAAAAGCACGCTGACTGGCACAAGGCGCCGCCAGAAGAACTGCGATCCATATATAGCCTGTGGCCTTTTCATACATGGGGAATCGACATCCTGGGCCCGTTCCCACTAGCAATAAGGCAGATGAAGTATTTGATCGTTGTCATCGAGTACTTCACCAAGTGGATAGAGGCAGAGCCCGTGGCATAGATCACTGCGCACAAGGTACAACACTTTGTGTGGAAGAACATTGTGTGCCGCTTTGGCGTACCTAGGCGCTTGATATCCGATAACGGGACCCAGTTTGCCAGTCAGCAGTTGAGAAATCTGTGCGCTGAGGTAGGTATCAAGCAAGTGTTCGCATCAGTCGAACACCCCCAGACCAACGGGCAAGTGGAGTCAGCAAACAAAGTCTTGATGAGGGGGTTAAAGAGAAGGTTAGAGAAGGCCAAAGGGGCGTGGGCGGAGGAAGTTCCAAGGATCGTATGGGCATACCACACCACGCCCCAATCTTCTACCATGGAGACGCCTTTTAGTTTGGTGTATGGGTCGGACGCGATGATCCCGGTAGAGATACATGAAAGCTCACCACGTTTCCAAAACTTTGTGGTGGAGGAATCCAATGAAGAAAGGCGGGTAAACCTGGATCTATTAGACGAAGGCAGGGAAGAAGCCACAATAAAAGCTGAAGCGGTGAAGAGAAGAGTAGAGCGACAATATAGCTCTAAGGTAAAGCCGCGACAGTTTCAGATTGGCGACCTAGTTATGAGGAAAGCCCACCCATACGAGTTGGAGAATAAGCTGTCTCCCAAATGGACCGGACCCTTCAGAGTTACCGAGGCTAAGGGCAATGGTTCGTACAGCCTAGAGACCTTGGAAGGAGGTCCCATCCCGCGCAGTTGGAATGTAGCCAATCTAATGTTTTATTTTAGTTGACTTATGTAAAGTAGCTATGTAACAGTCTTGTTAAAGGGGACGCTCTTTTTCCCTTTCCGGGGTTTTTTAATGAGGTCACCCAAATAAAAGAAAAAACAAGTTCGAGAAAAAACTGTGCCCTGGTTTTCAGTCCTTATCTTTCTCCGTTTGAAGTAGCCAAAGGCGTCGCCAAGAAAGAAGGCGTCGCCAAGAACTAAGGCGTCGCCAAGAATGAAGGCGTCGCCAAGAAGAAAGGCGTCGCCAAGAAGAAAGGTGTCGCCTGAGTGCAGGCGCCGCTAAGAAACACGACGGAGGGAAAGCGCACAATATATGAGACGTATGCAAAGTAAAGCGGCGTTACAAAAACCAAATATGGTATAGTAAAGTTGATGTTACAAGCAGTGTTCGATACAAATGGGAGTAATGCGAATAGGGAAAACATTAAAACTCATACAAAAACACAAACGAACAACTTTTCAGTGGCCATCGGCGTCAGCACGGGAAGAAGACGAAGCCCCGCCCTCAGTCCGCAGAGCTCGGGTAAGTCGTGTCCTCCGTTCTTGGTTTATTTTCGAACCTGCACCAAGGAAGATGAACGTGTCAGAGACACCATGGAGCAAAACACACCCAGATAGAGAACAATAAAGGCGGAAGTTCCTAGGGCAGTGACTCATACCTATATACTTTTCGAGAGTTCCAGCGTTGAACTCCAAACTGATCAAGGTGGCGGAGTCAAAACCTCCCGCCTCAGCAAGAATCCGGCAAACCACCTGGTCATTTGGGGCCAGCTTCTTGAAGGGTTTGGATTTGAGGGCCCTCGTCTCCCTCACCCAGTACAGTGGAGAACCATCCAGGGCGGAGGGAACGAGGTCAGAGCAGCAGATCTTGAAGAACCGGCCTTTCCACCCAGTGAAGGAGTTTTGGAAGGGGGTCAGGAGAACTCTGCCAGGAACGTTACTGAGAGTTACCCAGAGGTTGTGCCTTTGCCTCTTCACCTCGAAGAAGTGAAGAAAGATCTCGACCGAGGGTGCACAACCCAGAAACCCGAAAAGGATGTCAAAGGCCTTGACAAAAGCCCAGCTGTTGGGATATAACTGGGCCGGAGCGGCATTGATCTCCGTCAGCAGTTCCTTCTCAAACCTGGAGAAGGGTAGGCGCACGCGGATGGTTTTGAAAACCACTTGATAGAAGTAAAAGAAGGGGACCCCGTCGTTGGCCCGTTCGTCTCCACACACTGGCTCCCCTAGAGTGCAAGGGAGCACAACAATGTCGTCGTTGTGCCTCCTCGCGAAGGCACGATGATTATAGGAGCATGAATCCCCTTTGTGTTCCCTTATGGCCCTGGTGGAGAGTAAGCAGGAGCATTCGTCAAGAAGCTCCTTCGAAGCCCAAGGATACAGGTCCTTGGGGTTGACCCTGGGGGAGTAGAACGAGAAGACATTCTTGAACAGAATCAGGGAGGTTTGAAGTTTTGGCAAGGGTAAAACGCTGGTGGGAACGAACACTGGAAGAACTCTTCGTGAGAAGAGAAAGGGTGCAAGTAGGTTACGAAAAGCGCAGAAATGATGAGGACAGTTTCAAAGCTTTAAAGAATCAAATATTGCGGTTAGAGCGCCAAACGATGTAAATGGAAGTATTGCAGTTATAGCGCTAATCGACGCGAATGGATGCACCGCACGATCGAGCCACGTGGCAGAAGATGGAAGGATGGCCCAGGGCACCACTGGTTAAAATAAGAAAACGTCGTATCGGCAGAATGCCCAATGGTACGATGCGCCGTCGAGAGTGGGTCAGGGGCACAGTAGGAGTCAGGACCAAGTCGAATGACTGAACGTCCCATCAGCCATACAAGAAGCGCACGTGGATGGCGCAGGCGAAACCTTGAGCTCTTCGCTGTCCTCAGGCGTCGACCAGGGCCAAGGTCAAAGTCAATGCCAAGGTAAAGATAACACCCAAGGCGACGCCAGCACGAGACGCCCGGGGCGTCGCCAGGAAAGACGCAAGGGGCGTCGCCAACCCAAATATCAGTAGTGCCGCCTCCCCGATACCCACAGGTAGGAAAGACTGCGGAGGGAGACGAAATCGAAGAAGGCAAAGCTAGTTACTGGCGTCGCCTCCCCGATACCCACAGGTAGGAAAGACTGTGGAGGGAGACGAGATCGCCAAACGCCAGCGAATCACTGGCAGGGTTGTTCCCCGATACCTATGGGAAGGAAAGACCATGGAGGGAACGACCCCCCCCCCCCAAGAGCACTCGGCATTTTAGACACCCGGGGACGATACGGCGCTGCTGTAGCAGGCCTCTCCTTAGGCATGGGCGCCGGGCATTAAGAATCAAGGGACGGACCGCTTGGTGTTAGAGACACCCCATGGACGATACGGCCCCATTAGACAAGCCTCTCCATGGGCGTAGGCATCGACGCGTAACGGGTATAGTACAGGCAAAACAACTGAAGCATGTGAAGGCAAAGGACAAAAGTAAAACCGCACAGGCGGAATTCTATATCACAAAGACACGAAAGTAATCATGCAAAAACTCAAAGTTGTAACGAAAGTACAGACAATTCAAAGAATTACAAGTTTATCAAAGAAGGTTAAAACAAGTGTAAAGGGGTAAAGTGATGATCGAGGGTGGCGGTTCAATCGTCCATTTCCAGGGGCACGACTTTTCCATCAACAATGTGGTGAGTGGAATCGCAGTTGGAAATGTCGATCCCCGGATTCATGCAGACAACTTGGGCCAGAGCCTCCTGGAATCCCTCCTCGAAAGTGCCCGCCATGTCCTGGATGAGGGTCTTTTTGTCCTTCTCTAGCTCCTCAATGGTGGCGTCCCCCGAAGCTACCTGCTTCTCCAAAGCCTCCTTCTCCACATGGAGCCGGCTGACCTCGACCTGCAGTCTATCGTAGTCCACCTGGAGAAGGCCCATAGCTTTGGCCTAGGTAGCCATCTCCCCCTCCATCCGTTCCAGTTTGTCAGCTTGCTCGCAGCATCGGCTCTTCAAGTCCTCTTGAACTTCCTCGTAAGGTTCGACCATGCCCTCGAGGCCTGTCACTTGGACTTGAAGAGTGACTTCGCGAGTGTAGAAGTCAGCCTGGAACCCCATCGCCTCTGCCAATTGTTTTTCAGCCTCTGCTCTGGACTCTTGTGCCTGCTTCAGGGTGGTTTGATAAGCATCGTTTTGGCGTCCCAGAACCTTCTTTTCCTCCAGGGCAGCAAACCTTGTTTCCAAGGCCTGGAGGGTTTGAGTTTGCAAAACAACATTTCTGGCCTGGGCGCGCCATTCAAGGGCCACCGCCAAGAAGGCCCCCAAGTAGAAAGGCATGCCCTCCTTCATGTCGGAGCCCTCTGGCATTGTTCAACCACTGAAGCCCCTCATCAGATGCATAATTGGAGGAGGGATGGCGATAAAATCAGGGGCGGTAGCGACGGGGGCAGGAGAAGCAGAGACCTCTGCCGGGGGCGGAGGTGGAGCAGACTCGGCGCCTTCGCCTATATCCTCTTGGACGGTTGTGGGGGGAAGGGAAGTAGCGCTGGGAGGGTTGTCCCTGAAAGAATCCTCTCCCTGGGGCGACGCCTCTAGTAGGAGGGGAACCCTGGCAGATTTCCTCCTCTTGAAGGGTGCCAGGCCATCCGAGTCTTCATCGTCGGATATGATCTCCAAGACCCGTTTCCCTTTGTCGAGGGGAGTTGGGGCCGACGATGAGGCCACGGCCAGAGGAACAGCGGCAATGGGCAGAGGAGAGCCGGGAGTCTGAAGCGCCTCAGGGCTATGTGGGGACGGTGAAGATGAGCCTAGTGGAGTTTCGGTAGTGGTCGGTGGTGGCAGAGGCAGGGTTGATGGGGGGTTCGGGTCAGCAGCCGGGGCGGAAGAGGCGCCTGCTTTGGCAGCACGAGCGTCCTTTATCGCTTTCGCCAACATCATCCTTTTGGAAGCGCCCATCACCGATCCTACATTCAAATAAACCAAGCAGCAGAAGTCAAAACCAAAGCAATTATGCAAAATCACAAAACGCGTAGAAACGAGAGACGCGAATCACATGGTATAATGGAAGACAGGTGAAAGAGGCCAGAGGAACAAACATCTGGTAGTAAGGTACAGATAATGAAAGATGGTAAGGGGAGGGTCTCCATACCAAAATATGTGGTTAGGGCGTGAGCGTTGTATTCGCTCGTGATGAGCTTCAATGTAGCAAAGACGATCCCCAGGCCAGCCAAGGCCTTACACACCTCCCTGTCAGCAGGGGATAGCTCATCCAGGGTTTTGGCCCTGAGCAGCTTAGGGTGCTTCGTCCAGTACAGGGGAAAGCCGTCTAAGGCCGTGGGGTCGTGCTTGGCGCTGCATACCCTAAAGAATTTTCCTTTCCAGTTCTTATAGGAGTTATGGAAGAGGGAGAGGATGATCCTGCTCGCGATGCCGGAGAAGCTTACCCAAAAGCTTTTCCCCTGTTTCTTCACTTCGAAGAAATGCAAGAAAACATCCACGGAAGGAAGGATGCCCAGGTGCCCGCAGAGAATTTGGAAGCCCCTTACGAATGCCCAGCTGTTGGGATGGAGCTGGGCGGGGGCTGTGTTAATTTCAGTAAGGAGTTCCCTCTCAAAGGGTGTGAATGGGAGGCGCACCCCAACGCGTTTAAACACCGTCTGGTACATGAAGAAGAAGGGACTCCCCTTTCTAGGTCTGTCATCCATACACACAGGTTCCCCCGGTCGGCCAGGACGAACGAAGATGTGTGCGTCGTGAGTGCGGCAGAAGGCATTAAAGTTATACAAGTGGGGGTCCCCACGATGATTCTCCAGGTCCTGAAAGGATGTCAGGCTGGTGCACTCGTTCAAAAGCTCGTCGGGGGCCCATGTATAGAAGGCTTTATAATTGGACTTAGGGGTCTTGGGGGGAGAACCAGACTTTGCGTTCGGGTGCGTCATGGTGTGAATAAATAGCTGGAGAAAGAAGAAAGGAAAAGGTTTTTAACAAAGTGATGCCAAGACAGAAAAGGGGTAAAACCCCAGGAAATGCTACCCATGCGAGAAAACCCAGAAAGAAAGAGAAGGGAACAGAGAAGAAAAGAGAAGCGGAAGAACACAGTAATGCATAAACGTAAACAGTCCCAGGCAGTTCAATAAAATATGCAATGCGACGAAGGAGAAGAGTCGGGATGTGCAAAAATCATACCTTTGTTTTCGAAGTAAGGGAGGAAGGAGAGCACGAAAGAAAGAGCAGAAGTTACAAGGAAAGGGTTTGAAGGCGATGAACAGTGCAGAGATGCAGAGAGAATGGATGTAACAGTGGTGTGAGCGCGGGGTTTGGGGTAACTTGAACGTTACATTTGCAACCCAAGAGGCGCTAATCAGGAGCCGTGAGATCGTGCCGCGTGTCAAAGGATTAAGCGCTCAAGGGCAGCGCAAGAGACTCTAGAGGCTGGCCGTGTGATGAGCCACGTGGCGCACGATTAAGCGTAGCCCCAAAAGGCGTTATTTTCCCTGCTTCAGAGGATGTCCAATCAGCCATTAAAGAGCGCCCCTATGGTTCAGAGAGTGTCACGTCAATAATTCGAGAATTGTTGAGTCAGCAGGGAATGACACGTCATCAGGGTGACACGTGGACGGTGTGGGCGAGGCCTTAGTCTTTGCGCTGAAGACAAGTCTTCGGCTTAAGACTAGGGGGCTTGTGTACCGTCCCGTATCCGGGCGTTGACAAAGTCAAGGTCAAAGTCAACGCCTGGAGTCAAAGTCAACACAAGGCGTCGCCTAGGTGAAGAGACGCCAAGTTCCAGCGTCGCCAAGAGGAAGCGTTGCCAAGGCAAGGCGTCGCCTAGGTGAAGGCGTTGCCCAACCAGGGCGTCGCCAAGATCAAATATCGCTAAGGCAAGGCAATCACAGTGTGGTTCCCCGGTACCCATGGGTAGGAAAGACCATGGAGGAAGCGACGCCGTGGGAAGGCCTCAGGTCCCGATGATCCGGGGCAGTGATAAAGAGAAGGAAAAGGTGGCTTCAAGGCCATAGTGATAGCAACAGTCTAGGGCAGCCTGACTCGTGAAGTACCCCTGCCGCCTCAAAGACGCCTTTGGGACAGATACGACTCAAGTGGAGGGTCACGCCCAGGGTAGCCAGGTGCAGGGTACGAGAGGAAGGCCGATACGCTCTCAAAGTGAGTGACTAGATGATTGGGGGCATGAGTTGGCACCCAAAAAGTCACCCCTTGCGCAGTAGCACTCCCAAGCAGGAGGACTCACACGTAGAAACGTCCCCAAATGGGCAGAAACGTCCCCATATGGGGTCACGACGCTGTGAAGCCCTCCACGTGTACGACAGCCAGGTCAGAATAGAAACACCATTTAGACAGGTACCAGGTAATTAAAGTCATTCAATATAGTTTCTGTTTCGAGCGTTTAAGGTACTATAAAGGCTCCCAAGCGTTTCAACGTCTTAAATGCGCTACGTTTTCTAATTAGACGCGTTAATTAAGTGCGTTACGTTTTATGATTAAAAGCGCTTTAAGGCGCTTTAAATGCTTGGGCAGTTTAAATAGCGCCGAGAATGTTGGAAACAGGGTTGGAACTTTTGGCTAATTTTCTAGAAACACTCTAGTTGCTTGCTCGAGCCTTGAGGTTTTGGACAAGGGACTAGGGAAAGATTTTGGCCAAAAGGAGAAAATATACACTAGACACAGTTTCCTTTTTACCACCTTCAGAGTGCCATACGCGGTGCTCCGATACGGAGGTGCATAGTTTTTTGTGTTTCTTGCTGGCTGACTTGAGCGTCGGAGTGCAAACGGCCGCTAGGGCGCCCTTTTGTCCTCCTTTGCAGGAATCCACAGGTAACCAGTGGGAAGGAGTCCCTAGCTGACGGTTGAGGTCGCGCACGAAGACGTCCCAGGTCAACCGGACGGAACATGAAACATAGAACATTGATCCATTTCTATAAAAGTGTCTATTCAGTCTCCAACTCAAGTTGATTCCATAAAATGTCAAAGAATCATCTATACCTTGCTATTGGAATCACATCAGGTTCCAAATGAGAAAAAGAAATCAATTGGACCCACATTTGTGAAGGGACCAAATTTTGTTGCTTGAACTCATGCTTGTGTAGGAATTCTAAAGAAGTGTGAAGGACTAAGTCATATGATCAAGTTTTTGGAAGAAAAAGACCAACATTGAAGCTGAATCAATGCTTTGCATCTGTCCAAAGGCCCTCAACAGTGAAAAGAGGCTTCTTGATCATAAAGCACATGGCTCATTAAAGGATAAGACCTTCCTTTCTCTGTTCTTAATTTCTGTTTTAAAGTTCTTTTTCATGGTTAAATATCTTCTTTAAAAGGCTTAACTTCATCTGCTTTGAACTCTTTCTGCTCATGGTTAAAATTCAAAATCAGTTTTAACTACTGCAGAAAAACAACCGATTGTTTCTTCGAAACAACCGATTGTTTTGAGTTTGACAGCACTGTGAAGAAATCAATTTAATTTCTATTTTGAATTTCTATCCGTTGCAGATCAATTTAAAGAAAGAATCCTTGGTCAAAGAACCTATGTTGAAAGCTGACATGTGAAGACCATGTGATTTTCAGCTTTTTCTGACGTTTTCTGTGCAGGGCAGGGTCAAGTCCTCTCTCTCAGAAAATCTGGTACCCACTCATATCATTGAATGCTTTTGATTCTTTTATTGCTATAAAATCTGGTGGAGCTGATCTCTTCCACAAGAACAACCAATTGCAACATCTCTTGCAAAATCTGTGAGTGAGCTTTTCTCTATTTTCTTCTCTGCCATCATGGACTCAACTCCTCCCACCTCAAAGAGAGTCAAAACCAGAGCTGTAAGGTCTGGAGGAAGGCTAGAAGGATGGTTTTATGGAGAAAATGATCTAATTGAAAGATATAGGTTGAAACAAGCACAAAAGTGAAAAACAACCCCAAGGTTGTGTGCTTTGATTGGCTGAAAAGCCAAAAAGCTGGACAATGTAAGGAGGCTGCTCAAAGATCAATCTCTCAGAAAGTTCCTGGAGATGAATGGAAACATCTACCCAGATTTGATAAGGGTGTTCTAGACAAATCTCAAGTTTGAGGGAAACAATCTACTTTCTCATGTAAAAGGTGTAGACATGGAGATAACCCATGAGGTATGGGCTACTGTTGTTGGTCTCAAGTTCTATGGCCTCAGAATCAACTAGGGAAACCTTGGTGTAGTGGAGGATTTTAACAAAATCCAATACTACAAGAGTTGCTTGAAGAATCAACATGCTAAAGTTAGGACTTGCTCGGTTGGAGGTTTAAAGCTTGATGAAAGGTTGCTAGCACTCATTGTGACTTGGATTCTAACTCCAAGGGGGAGCAATCATTCTGTTCTTACTGAGGAAGATCTAGTATACATCTTCTGCATCATGAAGAAGATCAAAGTCAATTGGATCCACATCATCAAAGAGCACATGCAAAAGGCAATGAGGTTAAGTGACTATCACTATCCATATGTTATTTTGGTATCTAAATTTGTACTCTATTTTGAAGTGAACCTAGAGAATGAAACATTTGAGCTGGTCAAGTCAACTTAAGAGTTGAACAATGGATCACTCAGCAAAATGGGTTTTACCAAAGTAGGTGGCAAATGGATTAGCAAAGATGGTGACTTTGGTGCTTCATCTAGTGCTGTTGCTGATCTTGAACAAGATGAACCTGCTGATATGGATGTTCAACATGAAGATCTACCTAAAGAACATCAAGATGTTGGACCTAGTGCTGGTGCTGGAAATCAAGAAGAAAGGATGCAAACCATGCCTCCTTTTGAGAGACTCATGGTTAATAGGCTTGATAGCTTTGCGGAGAATCAAAGGAATCTCCATGATCTCCGTGTCAGCAATTTCCAGAGGATTGACAACAGGTTTGACAGCATGAATGCAAGTTTCATGACTCTAGATGAACAGATCGAGGCTGTACAAAACCAAATATTTGATCTTCAATATACTAATGATGATGAATGAAGAAAAACAACCAGTTGATGTATCGAAACAACCGATTGTTTTTGGTTGACGTATCAGTTTCTCTTTTTGCTGCTTTTGCTGTTTTAATTCTAATGTATTTAAAACAATTATCTTGTTTTATCTCTTCTCTTTGTCTATTTGTGAAGACAAATAGGGAGAGATATATGCTGTGTTTGTTTGATTTTAGTGTTTATTTGTTTTCTGCAAAACAGTTTGGATGAGTGAAACCTTATACGTTTTTACTCCTATATTTGTTTGTTGGTTACTCTGATATTATGCTCTGATTTCTGTGCTAACCAAATATCAGAAGTTCTATGCTTTGCTTAAAACTGTATCTTGCAGGAACTGCTTCAGATTCAATCAGGTACAACACAAGCATCAGGGATTTGTCTTCATCAAATAGGAGGAGATTGTTGAACCAAGTGGTGTTCAAGCTTTGAAGAATCCAAACCTGATGAGAATCAAATAAAGGAGGCTTTTATTAATGGAGGAAGAGGACATCCACCCTCACATTTGAAGTTCTTCCTTCTAGTCTTCTCAAAATTAAAAGAAGACATAAATA
Source organism: Phaseolus vulgaris (assembly GCF_000499845.2). Lineage (NCBI taxonomy): Eukaryota > Viridiplantae > Streptophyta > Magnoliopsida > Fabales > Fabaceae > Phaseolus > Phaseolus vulgaris. The sequence goes on along the minus strand of NC_023749.2, from coordinate 39,832,425 downwards.
AAGATGAAACCCAAGCTCAAAGCCCAAGCCCAAGCCCAAGAAGGCCAAAGCCCAAAGAGCCCAAGTCCATCCCATGAGGGGCAAGGCCAAGCTTTGAAATACTCTTGTATAGTTTTAGGAGGTGTGGTTATTAAATAAAGGAGTGTGAAAATGTAAAATAAAGTCACATTGTCCATGTGACTTAGGAGAGTGGTGTAGGTGTAGTTTTTAGGAGGTGTCATAGTAGAAAAAGGTCACACCTCCCATGTGACTTGTTTTTGGTGGGAATTTCAAATGAGTTTTATTTGAAATTTCCCACCTATTTTCCAGCACCTCTAGGCTATAAATAAAGGTGCTTAGCTAGTATAATTCAGATTTGAATTTTGATTAGAGAAACTATACTCAATTTTTGAGAGAGCATTGGAGAACTTTGTGCCTTCCCCATTAGTCTTATCTTGAGAGTTCAATGGTTACCTCAAGTGGCGGCTTGCACACTTATTTTGGAGTCTCCGTCCTCCTAGTGGCGTGATCATCCAACCATTCCTCCATCTTCATGAGCTTTCTCTTCTCCTTCCTTCCTTCTCTTTCAATTGTTCATGTCTTAGCTTGCTTCTCTTGAATTTCTGTTTGGTATTTTTAGTTCTTATTAGTTTTGCTTCGATGCTTTTGTTTCTTTGTTGTTCTTCATCTTTTCTTCTTCAATTCTAGTCTTTTGTTCGGTTTATTTTTGTTTTTGTTTTGTTTAATCGGTGCCTTTGCCTTTTCTTCCAATTCAATCGGCTCAATTTGACAATATGTGGAACTTCCATATGAGTTTGGGTTTTGGTACTAGTTTTGGTGAGTTCTTATTCATAGAACATTGATCCAATTCTATGATAAAGTGCCTATCTCATATCCAACTCAAGATGATTCCTAAGAATGTCAAGAATGATTCTTCTATGCTATTGGAATCACATCATGTGGTATCATGAGTCTTAGGTTTATTCTTGTTTAATTTTTGAGTTTTGTTGCACTTTATTTCAAGAGCTCTTTAATTTCTTGCAATTTACCTTTCTGTTTTTAGGCTTATTTTGAGTTTGCTTGCTGTTTTCTTTATTTTTCCTATCATGTGTTTGAGTATTTTCCTTTTTGAATCCTTACAAGTTTTGTCTTAGTCATGTTTTTCCATAATTGTCATCACTTCTTGTAGTACTTTTCTTGAATTTTTTGTTTCTTGCTTTGGTGTCATATAATTTTCTGAGTTTGATATTGATCCTTTGTGCATTTTCTGTTTTAGAATTGAGTTCATACTTGTATTCTAGACCTATACAAGTTCATATACATCATTTTCCATTATGTCTTTGCTAGTTCATAATTATGTTTTTCATTCCTATTAGGATTCCTCTGTTTTTCTGAAAACGTGCTTACTATTTTTCCTTATTGCAATTTATTTACTCACTGGAAAATTCTGAAATTCTGGATTTGTGTTATTCAAAGTGTTAGAAAAGAGTAGAAAAAAGAAGTACTAAAAAAATCAAAGTACACAAAAAATCATAAATAAAATACAAAAAGTGTACAATTCTGCCAAAAAAATACGGTAATCTGGCAGCGATTTTGAATAATTTATCTCAATTAATTGGCTTACTGTTTTTAAGTAATTCCAGTGCCATTTTTGAGTTAAGATCTTGAAGTTTCTATGACTAAAATTTCATAATCCAGTTCGCTCTATATCATTCCAGTTAAATCAGTGAACATCAAGCACAGTTTGCATAAAAAATATTTTCCAGTAGCTTGTTTTTTGTTTTCTTCATTTACTCTAGTGCTTTTCTTTAGGTATTCTTTTGAGTGCCTACTTTTTCATTGAGTTCCTTATTTTCTTGCTTGTCTTTTGTTCAATATTCTTTGAGTTTGTCTTACATCTAGTATTCCTTTTGTTATAGCCTTTTCTTTGCTTATACCTTTTCTTGTTTGTCTTTATTGCTTCATTGGTTTTGTTGTGGTTGGCTTTGAGATTGGTGTTGTACCGCCCTGGTGGTCGGGTGTGATGACGTGGCATCCTCTTACAGTATAGGCGTGTTGACAAGGCGCTAGGTTGGCAGAAGGGAAGGAAGTCGGGGGGCACGTGTAGTCGCCAGTTGTTAAGTTGGCGTGTTCCGATTTCCAGATTACCAGAATAGGCGATCGCCAGGTTGAAGATGAAGTCGCCCGATGTAGATTCAGGCGACCTAGTCATTGGAAATCACCAGAGAAAGCACAACGCCGAAGATGAAGGAGAAGCAGATTGTGAAGGCGGCCGGCGAGACCACAGGGAAGGTGTATGAAGGCCCTAAACTCGCCAGTTCCAGTAGAGATCGCACTCCCAAAGTTAGCTATGCACTGGGCAGTACCATGCATAAGTGACTTAGTCAAAATGAGAATAGAAGCAGCGCCAAGTCAGGGAGCTCCCAGATGATGGCACGTGTACAGTTGGGTGCGAGCCACGTGTCCAAGTCTGTAACTGCCAGGAGAGAGAAAGCCACCAGGTATATAAGAGTTCTTAACAAACTTTCTGAGGTACGCACGTTCAGTTCATACACTTTACGCTTGCGAGTGACAGAGCTGATTGTGAGAGAGGATTTGCACGGTTCTTGTTCTTATTATTTGGTGATACCGTCACTGACTTGAGCGTCGGAGTGCGATCGGCCGCAACGGCGCCGTACTGTTTCTTTGCAGGTTCTTGAAGTAGATCCCGGAAAGGAACGGGGGTGAGAAGCGGTGCGCACGTCGATCCCTTGACGAGGCAGCTTCCAGCGTTCCGGTCAACAGGCAGGATCAGGTGTGCCTTGCTTTGACATATTTCATTTGAGGATTCCAAGACCTCAAGATCAGATTGGTGCAGGGACATTATTTCTTTGAGAGTGACCTCTTTTTCTGGCCAAATTCACTTCGGCAATTTGGTTGCCAAATTCATTTTTTTTTTGCTAACTTTGTTTCTTGACTTGTTTGTTGTTTTTGTGTGTTTGCTGTTTTCATTTGCAAATGGCTGGCTATTCAAGTGGTGCATCTTACAAGCAGAATTCTCCTTCCAAATCTTCGGTCCTTGGTGAATTGCATGAAGCTCAACGCACCATTAGGCGTTTGGAAGAGAAATTGCAAAAGATGGAGGTGCAACAAGCTAGGCCATCTCACTCTATCCATGATGGACATCATTCACATAGACCTTCATCAAGAGGTTCTTCAAATGCCTTAGGCCGTGAAGAGGACCATAGGAGAAGAAGGACTCCACCCCAATTCCTTGGACATAGACATCACAACCAAGGGGAGAGACCTCACTATGGAAATGGCTACTACCAAGACGCAAAGGCTAGGCTACCTTCGGTCAAGCTTCCTTGTTTCAATGGCTCTAGTGATCCTAATGTGTATTTAGATTGGGAGGCTAAGTGTGAACAGATTTTTGACCTCCATGAGATCCTAGATGAGCACAAATATAAGTTAGCCACTTTAGAATTTTTAGATTTTGCCAAAGAATGGTGGCATAAACTTGTAATGGACATTATGTATCACAAGAGAGCTCCCGTGGTTTCTTGGAATGATTTGAAAGAGTGTATGCGCGCGAGGTTTGTTCCTCCTTCTAGGAAGGAACACTTGTTGAAGTTCCAAAGGCTTCCTCAAGGACATAGGATGGTAGATGAATACTTTCAAGATTTTGAAACAACTTTGACTAAAATGAATATGCATGCTAATGAAGAGTCAAAGATTAAATGGTTTGTACGTGGTTTGAAAAGAGATATTAGAGACTTTGTAGAATTAAAAGAATATTCTTCTTTAAAGAGCGTGTTTCGCAAAGCCTTCAAGGTGGAATCATATCTTTTGAACAAAACTTTCAAAAATACTCATGATGATGATTTCTACAACTCTTCTAGGAAGGATGTCAACAAAATTTCTACTCAAAATTCTCCCTCCAATTTTTCCAAACAAACCATGTTTCCAAAAAAAGTTTCTACTACAAATCCTTCTACTCCTAAGTCACCTACCAAAACTTCAAATATCAAATGTTTTAAATGTTTAGGTTTTGGGAACATAGCTCTTCATTGTCCACAAAAGCAAATCTTAAAGATCAACAAGGTAAAACAAGACCTAACTCACCCACCTACCACAAGTAAAAAAGAAAAAGACAAAGAAGGCCAAGTTGACATGGGTCTTAATCCTTTCACCTCCAAGGTGTTTTCCTTCCTTATCTTTTTCATTACCCAAGGTTCCTATTTCACCACCATCTTGGTTAAAAAATGTTAGAGATGATTTGTTCATACTGTTGGGTCTATTAGTGTCTAAGTTCAAGAGGGGAGGGGTGAATTGAGCTTATAAAATTTTCGCAAGAACACACAATTTTCAGTATATCAGAGGCAAAAAGAACAGATTGTTTTTACATGAAACACATTGATTCTTCAGAACAGTCTAGCACAATTTGAATTTGTTCAATATAAAATTGTGATCAACAAAGGATTATAACAGAATCAGATCAGCTGGATATTATGAGGATGAACGATACAGCTATGCTTAGAAATAAAACAAATTCACTCAACACAAGGTTTTAAGGAGAATGACTCTTTCTCAGATTTTAATGAATAGACTGTTTGTTCACAGATCACTTAAAACACATATACAACAACCTTGTTTGTGATTAGAGAGCTTTAACAAATTAGGAAGAACAGTTTTTACTTAAACCCAGAATTAACAGATTCAATTTCAAAAGAACAGATTTAGTTCTTGACAGAATTAATCAAAACCAGAAATGAGTGCAGGGATGAGAAGAAAAAGGCACGCAAGTTTTTATACTGGTTCACTCATACAGAGCTACGTCCAATCTTACCTTACCCCAAGGTGGAATCAACTAAAAACAGTACCAATCACTTACAAACACAGCAGTTCTTGAACACTACAAGAACAATACAACCAATGCTAAAAAACCCTATTTCAGCACACCTTGCACTCCAAGAAACCCTATCAAGGAGTGACTAACACTAACACCTTTACAAACCAGAATAAAGGAAAGATTACACCTGAAAAGAAGATGCAAGAACTCAAAACCAGTAGTTCAATTTGCTGCAGAACTGCACCAGCACCTTCACCAAGACCAAAGGTTTCCTAGAACAAGCACACTTGAAAATTCCTTAGGAAAACCTTTCAAAAACCTTTCAATCCTTCTTCTCACATAGAAAAGGTTTGATCTCTGTCAAAAACGTAATTGCTCAGCATCCTTTCATGAGAGAGAGGCTTTTCTTTATATAGAAAATAGTTTCAAACTTCTTTTCAAAAAACAGTTGAAAAGCTGTTATGAAAACAACAGATTCAGTTTTAAACTTAACAGATTTATTTTGTGAAAACTGCCAACTCAGCTAACTGAAATAACTGTCTGAGTTGTACCTTTGGTGCCCTGACCAAAGAATAAACCTGTTCTTTCACAGAGAAACAGATTAAAAGATAACAAACAGGCCAGCTCAGCTTAACTGAAATAACGAACTAAGCTTTACCTGTGATGCCCTAACAAAATTTTAGAAAAGCCTTTTAACAGAGAAGAAATAAATCGATTCTTTCTCCATAAAACAGATTTATTTTTGTACTGATTTAAATCTTTAAAGAGCACTTTTAAAAGCTTTTCAAAAACCATTTAACCACATCATGTGCTTGATCTAGGCTTGGTTAGGCATCTAGGATAGATCATGTAGCAAAAGGCAACCTCACACAATTACAGGCCTACATACAAGATCATCTAAACCTATTACAAACTTCAAGGCAAACTAGCTATTTTCTACATCAAACACACACAACACTAGGTAGAGAAGAGGCTTCATCCATCTTCAACACATACCTCCTAATGGTTGTCACCATTTAAGAGGTCTTTTTCCAAAACATCACATCATTCCCAAAAAAATTTTTCCAACTTGGTCGATTTATAGAACCTCCTTTTCTGAAATCCCATTGTTTACAAATGCTAAGTCATGTTTACATTTTTCTTCCACTTTTAATTGTAAAACTAAACTGACTTTGTTATATGCAGGGATTCAGAATTCGTGGACGAATTCTCTCCAACAAGAATCCAAACCTGATGAGAATCAAATAAAGGAGGCTTTTATTAATGGAGGAAGAGGACATCCACCCTCACATTTGAAGTTCTTCCTTCTAGTCTTCTCAAAATTAAAAGAAGACATAAGTAAAGATGAGGCCCAAACCCAAAGCCCAAGCCCAAGCCCAAGAAGGCCAAAGCCCAAAGAGCCCAAGTCCATCCCATGAGGGGGCAAGGCCAAGCTTTGAAATACTCTTGTATAGTTTTAGGAGGTGTGGTTATTAAATAAAGGAGTGTGAAAATGTAAAATAAAGTCACATTGTCCATGTGACTTAGGAGAGTGGTGTAGGTGTAGTTTTTAGGAGGTGTCATAGTAGAAAAAGGTCACACCTCCCATGTGACTTGTTTTTGGTGGGAATTTCAAATGAGTTTTATTTGAAATTTCCCACCTATTTTTCAGCACCTCTAGGCTATAAATAAAGGTGCTTAGCTTGTACAATTCAGATTTGAATTTTGATTAGAGAAACTATACTCAATTTTTTAGAGAGCATTGGAGAGCTTTGTGCCTTCCTCATTAGTCTTATATTAAGAGTTCAATGGTTACCTCAAGTGGCGGCTTGCACACTTATCTTGGAGTCTCCATCCTCCTAGTGGTGTGATCATCCAACCATTCCTCCATCTTCATGAGCTTTCTCTTCTCCTTCCTTCCTTCTCTTTCATTTTTTCATGTCTTAGCTTGCTTCTCTTGAATTTCCGTTCGGTATTTTCAGTTCTTATTATTTTTGCTTCGGTGCTTTTGTTTCTTTGTTGTTCTTCATCTTTTCTTCTTCAATTCTAGTCTTTTGTTCGGTGTATTTTTGTTTTTGTGTTGTTTAATCGGTGCCTTTGCCTTTTCTTCCAATTCAATCGGTTCAATTTGACAATATGTGGAACTTCCAAATGAGTTTGGGTTTTAGTACTAGTTTTGGTGAGTTCTTGTTCATAGAACATTGATCCAATTCTTTGATAAAGTGCCTATCTCATATCCAATTCAAGATGATTCCTAAGAATGTCAAAAATCATTCTTCTATGCTATTGGAATCACATCAAAACCCTTTGAAGGATGTTGAAGGCTTGGTTGTGCTTGTTGTTGCTGTGCTGTCCTAGATAGGTTCTGGGGTAGTTTGAGTTTTGTAATCCACTCTTTGATTGAATCCAAAGCATAGGCATTCTCAATCTTTTTAAAAGAAAAGTGTTTTTCAAACTAAGTTAAAAACAACCGATTGTTTTGTCGAAACAACCGATTGTTTTATACTTCGAAGTTTTTAGAAATGATTGAAAACAGTTTTTCAAATGGTTGAGCTATTAGAACCAAAACAACCAATTGATTCATGGAAACAACCTATTGTTTGTTTTGGTACCATAACAGAAAAACTGTTTTATGTTTGACTGAGCTTTAAATGTTTTAACTGATTACGCTTCAGTCTTTAAATGCAATTAATAAGTTTGTTAAGATTTGATAACAAACATCATCTTTCATATATTCAGAAAAAACATATTTGAGTTTTAAGAATATAGAGGTTTTGAGTTTTTCAAAGAGTTGAGATTGCTTAGAGATTGAGATTGATCAAAGTGTGTGGAATAAGATTTCTGCTTGTATTGATTTCATATTTGCTTCTGTAACAAGTGTAATCCTTGTACTCTATTGAACAAGTTTCGTTTGTGTGTTTGCTGAGAAGTGTTGTGTGTTCTTGAGGGGATCAAGATCAGCATTCTTAGTGTTGGTGTGTTGGCCAAGAGAAGTGTGTGTCTTGAGGGGATCAATGTCACTTTCTTGGTTGTGGTCTAAGTGATCTAGGTGTGATTGCTTAGTGGAATTCCTCAGTGGTTTCTGAGAAGACTGGAAGTAGCTATGGGTTTAGAGTGAACCAATATAAACATCTGTGTGCATTCTCTCTATCCTTAATCTCTTTAAATTCAGTGTGATATTTGTTTGCTGGTATAAACAACCGATTGTTTCTGCGAAACAACCGATTGTTTTTCTGGTGCTGTTGTTTTTGCTTATTGTTTTGGCAAACTGAATTCTTTATCAATTGTTTCTTGAAGAAATTTCATTCTTGACTTAAAAGTTTGCGAAAATCCTCTTTAAACAATTCACCCCCCCTCGTGTTTAAAGCCATCCATTCTAACACCTTCTACTTATAATTTTCTTTTAGGGCGACCTTCATTAAATAGGTTGGGCATGGTAGCCTCCACTACCCACATGAAGCTAAAGCTGCCTTCACTCGAAGGAAAGCTAATTACAATGAAAGTAGATCAAAAAAATGGCACACAAATGTTACGAAAATAGTCTAAGAAATCGTAGGGGCACCTACACAATTATCACCCAAACGAGAGGACCAGGTGTGGAAATAGAGGCTGACCCCTGCAACGAAAGGTAACTCGGACCTGCTGGGGAAATTCGAAAATTGGAGATAAATGATAAGAAATTGAAGCTCGGAGCCTCACTTTGTAAGGAGTTGGAGGATATAATTGTCGAAGTCATTTCAAAAAACATGAATGCCTTCGCATGGTCGTTCACCGACATGCCTGGAATTGATCCTGATTTCTTGTCTCACCGTCTCACCATAGACGAGAAGGCCAAACCCATTGTTCAGAAGCGAAGAAAATTCAATGAGGAGAAGCGTCTTGTCATGCGAGAGGAGACTCAAAACACCTCACAACTGGCCACATAAGGGAAATCCAATACACTGAGTGGTTGGCAAACATTGTCATGGTAAAAAAGCCAAGTGGGAAGTGTAGAATGTGCGTTGATTTCACCAATCAAAATAAAGCCTGCCCTAAGGATCCCTGCACCTTGGGATTCCTTTACTAAGCTTCTTGGATGCCTTTTCGAGATACAACCAAATTCATGCCTTTCGGATTAAAGAATGCGGGTGCAACCTAACAGAGGCTCATGAACTGAATTCTGCTACCAATGCTCGGACAGAATGTCCAAGCATATGTGAACGACATGGTAGTCACTTCAATGAAAGCATATGGGCATATATCCGACCTAGAAAAGCTTTTTGCGATAGGAAGACATAACTTAAAGCTTAATTCCGAAAAATGTGTTTTCAGTGTACAAGCAGGAAAGTTCCTCGGTTTCCTAGTAACTGAAAGGGGAATTAAGGCAAATGCCCTAATAGCGGGAATGTTGTTGGCAAAGGAACTAGGAGCTCGTCATTTGCTAGCAAAGAACGATTCACTACTCATAACAGGGAAGTTATCCGTTGAATACCAAGCAAAAGATCCACAATTAGCTTCTTACCTCGGGTATGTTAAGATGTTAAAAGGTGTTTTCTCTACTTTCGACCTTGTTCATGTCCCCAGAGAACAAACTCTCAATCTGTTATCCAGGAAACCCTAAGGTCACCAAGGACGACCATCCGAGAGCTACTCGAGGAGGACAAACTCGAAGTCATGCATATCAGCTCGGAAAAAACTTGGCTAACACCGTATATTCGGTATCTTGCGGATGCCCTCTAAGCCTACGGAGATCAAGATCGTCAAGAAGAATGTGAGCCAGTACATCCTGGTGGATCGTCACCTCCTTCGATATGGTTATACCCACCCACTTCTCACTTGCATAAGTGGAGACCAATGCATATGCATAATGTCCGAACTACACGAAGGCATCTGTGGCAGTCACATCGACGGACGAGCTCTCTCTCTAAAAGCCATTTGAGTAGGGTATTATTGATAGACGATGAGGGAGGATTGTATGAAGTATGTTAAAAGATGCGAACAATGTTAAAGGCATGTCAATTGAAGCCATGTGCGCCCAAAGGAGCTACGTTCTATCTCTAGTCCACGACCTTTCCATACATAGGGAATTGATATTTTGGGTCCATTCCCTTTGGCCCTACGTCAAATGAAGTATCTTATTGTCCTCATAAAATATTTCACCAAGTGGATTGAAGCTAAGCCGGTTGCCCAAATAACCACCCACAAAATCCAACATTTCGTATGGAAGAATGTCGTATGTCGATTTGGCGTTCCCAGGCACTTGGTGTCAGACAATGGAACCCAATTCACAAGTCGGTAACTCAGAAATCTATGCACGAAATTGTGAATTAAGTGTTGAATCAAGTGTGTTCAAGCTTTGAAGAATCTGAACCCTTTGAAGATTGATGAAAGGCTGGATGTGCTTGTTGTTGCTGAGCTGTCTTTAGATAGGATCTGGGGTAGATTTTATGTGTAAATCCACTCTTGATTGAATCCAAAGCATAAGCATTCTCAAACCTTTTAATTGAAAAGTGTTTTTCAAACTAAGTGAAAAAAAACCTGTTGAAAACTGTTTTTGATGGTTGACTTGCTGTCAAACCAAAACAACTGATTGTTTGTTTTGGGACCCTAACAGAAAACATTTTTGTGCTTTGACTGAGCATTAAATGATTTTATAACTGAATACGCTCCAGTTTTAAATGCTTTGACCAGTCTTTGAAAGCAATAAATAGTTTGTTAAGATTGTGTAACAAACAATTGAGATTTAATCACAGAAAAACAAATTTGAGTTTTTCACTGTTTTTGCTTTTGAAAGAGTTAGAGATTGTTGGATCAAAGAGAGTGTGATATAGGATTTTCATCTTGTATTGATTTTAGATCTTTTCTGTAACAAGTGTAATCCTTTGTACTTTGAAAGAAACTTTGTGTCTATAGCTGAGAAGTGTTGTGTGTTCTTGAGGTTGTCAAGATCAGCATTCTTAGTGGTGTTGTGTTGAAGCCAAAGGAAGTGTGTGTCTTAAGGGGATCAAGGTCACTTCTTTGGTGGTGCTGTAAGTAATCTAGGGTTGATTGCTTAGTGGATTCCCCAGTGCTTTCTGGGAAGACTGGAGGTAGCTCTTGGTTAAGAGTGAACCAGTATAAACCTCTGTGTGCATTTTCTCTATCCTTAAGCTCTTTAATTTTAGTTTTATATTTGTGAACTGGTATAAATTGTTGAATATGGATGAAACTTCTTCTCTACCTAGTCTTAGTGTGTTTGATGTAGGAAAATAGCTAGTTTGGTTTGAAGATTGTAATGGGTTTAGATGATCTTGTATTTAGGCTTGTGTATGTTTAAGGTTGCCTTTTGCTACATAACCTGTCCTAGATGCCTAGTCAAGCTTAGATCAAGCAGTGGAAGTGGTCAAAAGTTTTTCCAAAAATCTTTTTAGAGTTTTCTCAAAAAACAGGATACTGCACAAAAATAAATATGTTTCTCTGTAAAAGCATAGGTTTATTTTTGGTTTGCTGAAAGGCTTTTCGAAAGTTGGTTAGGGCATCAAAGGTACAACTTAGTCAGTTATTTCAGTTAGTTGAGTTGGCAGTTTTCCTAAAATAAATTTGTTTAGTTTAAACTGAATCTGTTGTTTTCATAACAGCTTTTCAACTGGTTTTTGAAAAGTAGTTAGAAAATGTTTTCTATATAAAGAAAAACTTCTCTCACATGAAAGGTTGTTGAGCAATCACGATTTTGACAGAGATTAAACACTTTCTGTATGAGAAGAAGGATTGAATTGAGTTTTTGAAAGGTTTTCCAAAGTGATCTTCAAGTGTGCTTGTTATAGGAGAACTTTGATCTTGGTGAAGGTGTTGGTGCAGTTCTGCAACAATTGAACTACTGGTTTTGAGTTCTTGCATCTTCTTTTAAGGTGTTATCTTTCCTTTATTCTTGTTTGTAAAGGTGTAAGTGTTAGACACTCTTTGATAGGGTTTCTTGGAGTGCAAGGTGTGCTGAAATAGGATTTTTCAGCTTTGTTGGTATTGTTCTTGTAGGTTTCAAGAACTGTTGTGTTGTAATTGTTTGGAATTGGTTTTTAGTGGAATTCACCTTGGAGTGAGGTGAAACTGGATGTAGCTCTTTATGAGTGAACCAGTATAAACCGTGCTAATACGGAGGACTCCCATCCTGTTGTCTTCTATGAATTTCCTCGGAGCTTTAAGCGTCTGTTGGATTACTGTCCTCTGCCTGCCCCCCTTGCCTGAGCTGGCCAGCTTGGCTAGCAGGTCAGCTCTGGCATTTTGTTCTCGTGGGACATGTATTAACTCAAGAGCGCTAAAGGCTCCCTTCAGCAATTGGACGTACCTCAAATATGCCGCCATCTGTGGGTCTTTCGCTTGGAACTCACCCGATACTTGCCCAGTAATCAACTGGGAATCACTTTTCACCAAGAGGTTCTGCGCGCCCATCTCTTTAGCCAGGAGCATTCCTGCAATCAGGGCTTCGTATTAAGCTTGATTATTACTTGCCTTAAATGTGAAGCGCAGAGCCTGCTCAATCAGCACACCATTGGGTCCCTCCAAGACTATCCCCGCACCACTTCCTTGCTGGTTGGAGGAGCCATCAACCGAGAGCAACCACTGTGAGCCCGCCTCCACCTCTTGTTCACCTCTGGGCGAGAGTTCTGCCACAAAATTTGCGTACACCTGCCCTTTGATGGATCCTCTGGGCTCATACTGGATGTCAAACTCCGACAACTCTACCGCCCAGCGCACCATTCTTCCAGCTACATCAGGCTTCTGCAACACCTTCTGTATAGGGAGGTTCGTCATCACCACCACTGTAAAGTTGTGGAAGTAATGGCGGAGCCTCCTGGCCGAAAATATCACGGCCAGCGCCGCCTTCTCCAGCGACTGGTATCTCATCTCTGCGCCTTGTAAAGCTTTGCTCACAAAATAGATGGGCTTTTGAATCTGGTCCTGCTCCTGGACCAGCACAGAGCTGATAGCTCGCTCTTTTACCGCGAAGTAGAGCCGGAGGGGCATGCCTGCTATTGGTTTGGAGAGGACCGGTGGCGTCGCCAGGTATTTTTTCAACTTGATGAAAGCCGCTTCGCATTCATCAGTCCATGCAAAACGACTATTTCTCTTAAGGCAGTGGAAATATGGATGCCCCTTCTCTCCTCCGGCAGAAACAAACCTTGAGAGCGCTGCCATCCGCCCCGTCAGCTGCTGCACTTCCTTTATTGACGTCGGGCTTCGCATGGCGATGATTGCTGCGCATTTATCGGGGTTCACCTCTATTCCCCTCTCCGTGAGCATGAAACCTAGGAACTTACCGCCTCCACCCCGAAGACACATTTCTCGGGGTTTAGCTTGAGGCGGTACTTAGAGATGGTGACAAACAACTCCTCTAGGTCCACCACATGCTGCATCCTATCCTTCGACGCCACTACCATATCATCCACGTAGGCATACACATTCCTTGCTAACATGGGTGCTAGGACCTTGTCCATCAGCCTTTGGTAGGTGGCGCCTACGTTTTTTAGCCCAAAAGGCATCACCTTGTAACAGTAACTGCTGGTCTCCGTCATGAACGCAGTTTTACTCTCGTCTCTCGGGTGCATTTTGATCTGGTTGTATCCCGAGAATGCATCCAAGAAGCTAAGTATCTTGCAACCGGAGGCACTGTCCACCAGCACGTCGATGCTGGGCAGTGGGTACGAGTCCTTCAGGCACGCTTTATTCAAGTCAGTGAAGTTCACGCACATCCTCCACTTCCCATACGCCTTCTTCACCAGGACGACGTTGGCCAGCCATTCAAGGTATTGAATCTCCCTGATGTGACCCGCACTCAACAGCTTCTGCGTCTCTTCCCTTACCACAAGCTGCCTCTCTTCATTAAACTTTCTCCTTCTTTGACGCACGGGGCGGACCATGGCATCCATTCTAAGATGATGGCATAGGAAATCAGGGTCGATGCCGGGCATATCCGAGGCGGACCATGCGAAAGCATCTAAATGACGTGAGATCACCCCTGCCACCTCATCTTGTTCTTCTTGGCTCAGCAAACGTCCCAGCTTAAACGTTTTGCCGCCAATCTCCCTTTCCACCACGTTAGCCTCCTGCTGATCGCCGCTATTTTCCTTAATGGACGCCGCCTCTTCTACGGGCGATGTGTCGTCAAACTCCTCCTCCATGTGCGCATCTGCCTCGGGCGTCGCCCTCATGGATGTGGCCTCGCCAGGCGTTGACCCAACGGGCGTCGCCTCAATCATCGTCGTGTCTGCACTTGGCGGACGCTCAAACACCTTGAACACGCCTCTCTTCGTTTTCAGGCTATCCTCATAACATTTTCGCGCCTTCTCCTGATCCGACTTGATAACGATTACCTTGCCACTGAGGTCTGGCAGCTTCATCTTCATATGGCGCGTGGAGGCTACTGCATTCAGCCTATTCAACACCGGTATGCCCAACAAGATGTTGTAGGCGGAGTTGGCGTTTACGACCAAGTACCGGATGCTTTCGATAAGCGAGGCCTCTCCATCTGTGAACGTAGTCCTCAACTCCAAGTAGCCTCAGACTTCCACCTGGTTATCTGCGAAACCATATAAGCACCCTGTGTAGGGCCTCAAGAGGTCAGGAGACAGCTGCAACTTGTTGAATGTCAACCAGAACATGACATCTGCAGAGCTTCCTTGGTCGACAAGAACCCTGTGCACCTTTCGGCCCGCCGTGACAACTGAAATGACCACGGGGTCGTTGTCGTGCGGCCCCACGTCCCGCAGATCCGCCCTCGTGAACACGAGGTCCGACTCCCACGAATCACCTGAGATCCTTTCTTCAATTGAGTTGCCCCCTTCGCATTCTTTCGCTGGGAGGCGGTGGGTCCTCCGCCATAAAAGCCTCCAGCAATGGTATGAACCTCGCCGAGGACAGGCATCTCGTGCGCTTGCTCTTCCGCTGGCGCCGACAGGGCGGCGGTTGTGGCGGGTTCTGCGACATAATCCTTCAGAAACCCGCTTCTCACCAACTCATCTAGCTGGTATCCCAGCGACAGGTAGTTATCGATGTGATGACCGAAAGCTTCGTGGAACTCACACAATAGTCCTTGCGAGGCCCCAGCACCTTGTCGGTCTTCGCCGGTCGCCTCAATCTTTCAGCTATATTAGGCACGACGATCAGATCCTTTAACTCCACCACAAAGCTGTACCTCGCCGGCCTTGCCCTTTCCCTGGCCGGGCGATCGCCTCCTGCTGGAGCCCGGGGCTGGGGTTTTCTGGTTTCATTGAGGCGTCTCCCCTCTGGTTTCTTTCTTCTCGTTGTGGTCTCGTTGACCCGGACGGGTTGAGCCCGCGTCTGCGCTCTTGGGCGTGAGGGTACGACGGTGGTGCGCTTCTCGCACGCCTCTCCTTCGGAGGCGATATGTTCCACCGCCCGACGCCGTATTTCAGCAAAGGTCCTTGGGCGATTGCGAATAATAGATTCGCAAAAAGGGCCGGGACACACACCTTTCCTGAAGGCATACACAATCATAGGCTCCTTCGACGTACCAACTTTTACCACTTGGGCCCCGAAACGGTTGATGTACTCCTTCAAGGTCTCCCCTTGATATTGTTTTACATCAAACAAGTCGTAGGAAACTGGCGGCGGGGCCCTGTTTACCAGGTATTGCTCTCTGAACAGCTGTGACAACTGCTGAAAGGAGGTGATATGGCCGTTAGGAAGGCTGATAAACCAATCCATCGCCATCCCTGTCAAGGTGCTCATGAAGAGCTTGCATCTTGCGGCGTCGGAGCCGCCTACTAACACCATCTGCGTGTGGAACGCCGTGAGATGCGCCTCAGGATCCTCCATCCCGGTGAAAATTGCCTTGGGCCCTGCGAACGTGTTGGGGATCACTGCATCTAGGATCTCCTGCGAGAAGGGAGTGGAAAACTCCCTTGGTGGGGTGAGATGCTCCATCTCATCTTGTTCACGTTGCCCCTGGTTGTTCCTCAAACCCCGGCGCAACTCCTCATTTACACGACGGAGCTCTTCGTTCCTCGCATGGGAGGCTTCGAGATCCGCCTGCATGCGTTCTTGTTCCATCTTTGACTCCGCCATATCATCCTGCAACCCTCGCATTATCTCCATGACCTACTGCATGGACATTTCCTCACTCGCAGCGCGTGCGGAACCTTGTCTAGTGGTGGCCCTCATCTTTCCCTATTTCCTCAAACTTCCGCCAACGTTATGGTGGCTTGATAGGTCTCCTCAAACTTGCGATGGGACTGATGTTTTATATCGGCCCCACGGTGGGCGCCAAATGTTCCGGCCGGTTGACCTGGGACGTCTTTGTGCGCAACATCACCCGTCAGCTAGGGACTCCTTCCCACTGGTCACTTGTGGATTCCTGCAAAGAAGGACAAAAGGGCGCCCTAGCGGCCGTTTGCACTCCGACGCTCAAGTCAGCCAGCAAGAAACACCAAAAACTCTGCACCTCCGTATCGGAGCACCGTGAATGGCACTCTGAAGGTGGTCAAAAGAAACTCTCTCTCGTGTCTATTTCTCGTTCTGGCAAAAAATCTTTCCCTAGTCCCTTGTGCGTAACCTCAAAGCTCAAGAAAGCAACTAGAGTGTCTCTGGAAAATTTGCCAAAAGTTCGAACCCCGTTCCCAACATTCGAGGCGCTATTTAAACTACTCCAGCATTTAAAGCGTCTTAAAGCGCCTTTAATTATGAAACGTTCAACGCCTTTAAGACGTTTAAACCGCTTGGAGCATTAATAGTACCTTAAACGCTCGAAACGTAAACTCTATTAAATAGCTTTAATTACCTTGTACCTGACAAACTGATGTTTCTATTCTGACTTGACTGCTATTACACGTGGAGGGCCTCACAGCACCGTGACCCCACTTGGGGGTATTTCCTCGTGTGAGTCCTCCTACCTAGGAGTGCACCTACGCAAGGGGTGACTTTTTGGGTGCCAACTCATGCCCCCAAACCTCTAGTCACTCACTTTGAGAGTGTATCTACCTTCCTCTCGTACCCTGCACCTGGCTGCCCCCGGACGTGGCCCTTCTCATGAGTCGTAACGATCCCAAGGGCGTCTCTGGGGCGGCATGGGCACTTCACGAGTCAGATTGCTGGCGCTACTACTATGACCTTGAAGCCACCTTTCTCTTCTCTTTATTGCTACCCCAGGTTATCAGGGTTTGAGGCCTTCCCACGGTGTCGCTCCCTCCATTGTCTTTCCTACCCATGGGTATCGGGGAGCAACACTGTGATTGCCTTGCTTTTGTGACATTTGACCTTGGCGACGCCCTAGCTGGGCGACGCCTTGACTTGGCGATGCCTTCACCTAGGCGACGCCTTACCTTAGCGACGCTTTATGTTGGCGACGCCCCGCCTCGGCGATGCTTGCACTTGGCGTTTCCTCACCTAGGCGACGCCTTATGTTGACTTTGACCCCGACGTTGACTTTGACCTTGACTTTGTCGACGCCCGGATACGGGACGGTACAAAACTATAAAGAGAGATATTTAAATGAAGCCCATTCTTGAAAGCTTATAGACTTCTTTGGCTTTAGGCTTGATTCTCTCTTTATTTTATGTCTTCTTTTAATTTTGAAAAGACTAGAAGGAAGAACTTCAAATGTGTGGGTGAATGACCTCTTCCTACATTAAGAAAAGCCTCCCCTATTTGATCTCCATCAACAAGTGAAACAACTCAAGGATGGAATCTTCATAAATCAAGCAAAGTACTGCAAGGAGTTGCTTAAGAAGTTTGATATGGATCAGTGCAAAGCAATCAACACTCCTATTTCAACAAGTTGCCAGCTGGATCAGGATTGTGCAGGAAAATCAGTGGATCAATCAAAATACAAGGTTTTAATTGGTTCTTTATTATACTTAACTACTAGCAGGCCTGGCATTATGTTTGTTGTATGCTTATGTGCTAGATATCAATCTGATCCAAAGGAATCACATTACAATGCAACTAAGAGGATTCTGAAATACTTGCAAGGGACTAAAGATGTTGGACTATGGTATCCAAACAATGTTTCCTTAAACTTGACTGGTTTTTAAGATTCTGACTTTGCAGGTTGCAAGGTTGATAGGAAGAGCACAGGTGGGACTTGTCACATGCTTGGGTCAAGTCTAATCTCATGGCATTGCAAGAAACAAGCCTGTGTTGCACTTTCTACAGCAGAGGCAGAATACATAGTAGCTGGAAGTTGTTGTGCTCAAACATTATGGCTAAGGCAACAGCTAAGTGACTTTGGGATTCTCTTAAACAAGATACCTATAAATTGTGATAACACTAGTGCTATAAATCTGTCTAAGAATCCTGTCATGCATTCAAGAACTAAACATATTGAAATTAGACATCATTTTCTAAGAGAGCATATAGCTAATGGAACTTGTGATATTAAATTCATTGGTACTGAATTTCAATTGGCTGATCTGTTTACTAAACCTCTTGCTAAAGATAGGTTTTACTTCCTATTAAACGAATTAGGTATCATTAGCTTAAATTGTCCACTGCAGTGAAATTTTAAATTTGTTATCTTGTGGTTTAACGTGTTGTTTTTCTGTTACAGATTCTCAGACCTGACTAGGAAAGAGAAATAATTTCTTTTCTCTATCTTCTTGACCATTGACTGCTTTTATGGTTATTGACCATTGGTTTTATGACATTTGTGTGTTGAAATCCTAACTGATTTGATACATTGATTGTGCAACAGATTTGATTTACTAAGCAAAAACATGTTTCCAATATATTCTTGCATCATTCAAAATCTGCACCTGTTGTACCACACAAGAATAAAATCTGTACTTTATCTGTTTCTCTTAATTCTGCTCTCAAAACCCGTGATCTTTGAAATATGTCTTCTGCCCTATATTAATCTGGTTTATTTCAAATTTCTTTTCACACTTTCGCTTCTTGTTACAAGCTGTCCAGGTTTCAACACTATTGCTTTAATTAGTTATGATTAATCATATGAATTGTATGCTAATTTTTCTCTCTAGTTGGAACTGTCTATTTGTGAATAGGTGCTGAGAACAACTGATTTGCAATGGCATCATCTTCACACATAAAGAAGAAATCCAAGGAGCAATCTAACAGCAGCCAAGGCATCCTGGAAAATTGGTTTGCTGGAGATTCTGAAGCTATGACAAGGTTCATACATGAGACTAGCAGAAAGCAAATCAATGTACCTAATGATGTGATTCCACTAGCCATGTAGAGAAAGGTTCTTGACCTTCTTAGGAATCACCTTGAGTTGGACATTATAGAGGCACTTTTCTTAGAGTTGGATCATTGTTCTAAGACAAGAACTCACCAAAAACTAGTACCAAATCCCAAACTCATTTGGATGAACCAATTATAGTCAAATTGAACCAAACAAAAGAGGTAGAATTAAGAAGTACCGAACAGAATTGCATAAGAACACATTTCAACCGAACAAAATGAAATTAAAAGGCATAGAACAAAACATAGGTGCTGGAAAATTAAGAACAGCCGAACCAAAAACAAGACAACAAGCTTAGAACAAAGAATTAACAAAGAAGAAAGGAAGGAGAGAAGAAATGCTCATGAAGATGGAAGGAGGATGGATGATCTCGCCACTAGAAGTGTGGAATGCTCCTAGATGAGAGTGATGCCGCCACTTGAGGACTCCATTGATCCATCAAGATAAGACTAGAGAAGAAGCCTCAAAGCTCTCCAAAGTTCACTCAAAATTTGAGTAGAGTTTTCTTAGATTAATTCCAATCTGAATTTTACAAAGGAAGCACCTCTATTCATAGCCTAAGGTGCTGAAAAATAAAGCTAAGAGAATTCAAAATTCCCTCCTAAAACTGTACCGTCCCGTATCCGGGCGTTGACTAAATCAAGGTCAAAGTCAACGGCTGAAGAGTCAAAGTCAACGCAAGGCGTCGCCTAGGTGGAGAGACGCCAAATGCCAGCATCGCCAAGAGGAAGCGTCGCCAAGGCAAGGCGTCGCCTAGGTGAAGGCGTCGCCCAGGTGAAGGTGTCGCCCAACTAGGGCGTCGCCAGATCAAACAGTGTAAAAACAAGGCAATCACGGTGTGGTTCCCCGATACCCATGGGTAGGAAAGACCATGGAGGGAGCGACGTCGTGGGAAAGCCTCAGGTCCCGATATCTCGGGAAAGTGATAAAGAGAAGGAAAAGGTGGCTTCAAGGCCATAGTGATAGTACCAGTGAAGGGCAGCCTGACTCGTGAAGTACCCCTGCCGCCCCAGAGACGCCTTCGGGACAGATACGACCCAAGAGGAAGGTCACGCCCAGGGTAACCGGGTGCAGGGTGCGAGAGGAAGGCAGATACGCTCTCAAAGTAAGTGGCTAGATACTTGGGGGCATGAGTTGGCACCCAAAAAGCCACCCCTAGCGCAGTAGCACTCCCAAGCAGGAGGACTCAAACGTAGAAACGTCCCTAGATGGGCAGAAACGCCCCCAGATGGGGTCACGGCGTCGTGAGGCCCTCCACGTGTACAACAACCATGCCAGAATGGAAACACCCTTCAGTCAGGTGCCAGGTAATTAAAAGTCATTCAATACAGTTTCCCTTTCGAGCATTCAGGTACTATAATGGCTCCCAAGCGTTTCAACGTCTTAAATGCGCTACGTTTTCTAATTAAACGCTTTAATGAGCGCGTTACGTTTGTGATTAAAAGCGCTTTAAGGCGCTTTAAATGCTTGGGTAGTTTAAATAGCGCAGGGAATGTTGGAAAAAGGGTTGGAACTTTCGGCAAATTTATTAGAGAACTCTCTAGTTGCTTGCTCGTGCTTCAAGGTTACGTACAAGTGACTGGGGAATATTTTTGCCTGAAAGAGACAGCACACACACATACACAGTTCTTTACCACCTTCAGAGTGCCATACGCGGTGCTCAAATACTCAGGTGGACAGTTTTTTGTGTTTCTTGCTGGCTGACTTGAGCGTCGGAGTGCACACGGCCGCTAGGGCGCCTCTTTTTCCTCTTTTTTGCAGGAATCCACAGGCAACCAGTGGGAAGGAGTCCCTAGCTGACGGTTGAGGTCGCGCACGAAGATGTCCCGGTCAACCGGACGGAACATTTGGCGCCCACCGTGGGGCCGATATAAAACATCAGTCCCATCACAAGTTCGAGAAAAATCTACCAGGTTACAGTAGCCCTGAAGGAGTTTGGAGTGACAATGGCCCCCACCAGACGAAGAGCAGCACGCGCAGCCCCAGCAGACCTATCCATGCAGCAGGTCCTGGAAATAATGAGGAGGCTGCAGCAGGACATGGCGGATTCGAAAATGGAGCAGGAACGCATGCAGGCAGACCTTGACGCCTCGCATGAGCGGAACGAAGAGCTCCACCGTGTGAATGAGGAGTTGCGCCAGGGCCTGAGAAACGATAGGAGGCGGCCTGGGCACGACGAGATGGAGAACCATTCCCCACCAAGGGAGTTTTCCACTCCTTTCTCACAGGAGATCCTAGACGCAGCGATCCCGAACACGTTCGCGGGACCCAAGGTGATCTTCACCGGGATGGAGGACCCAGAGACGCACCTGGCTGCATTTCACACGCAGATGGTCCTGATAGGCGGTTCCGATGCTGCCAAGTGCAAGCTCTTCATGAGCACCCTGACCGGGATGGCTATGGACTGGTTCATTAGCCTCCCAGAAGGTCATATCACATCTTTCCGCCAGTTGTCGCGATTGTTCCGAGAACAGTACTTAGCCAACAAGGCCCCGCCGCCGGTCTCCTACGACCTGTTTGACGTGAAGCAGTATCAGGGGGAGACCCTGAAGGAGTATATCAATCGCTTCGGGGCCCAGGTCGTGAAGGTTGGCACAACAGAGGAGCCTATGATCGTGTACGCATTTGTGAAAGGCGTGTGCCCCGGCCCCTTCGGAGAATCCATTATCCGCAATCGCCCTAGGACTTTCGCTGAATTACGGCGCAGGGCAGTAGAGCATATTGCTTCGGAAGGGGAGGTATGTGTGAAGCGCACCAGCGCCGTGCCCTCACGCCCGAGGGGACCGGCGCGAGTTCAACCCGTCAGAGTCAATGAGACCACGACGGGGAGAAAGAAGCCAGAGGCGAGACGCCCCTACGAGGCCAGAAAGCCCTAGCCCCGGGGCCCAGCAGGAGGAGAACGCCCCGCCAGAGAAAGAGCAAGACCGGTGAGGTACAACTTCGTGGTTGAGTTGAAGGATTTGATCGCCGTGCCCAACATAGCTGAGAGGCTGAGGCGACCGGCGAAGACCGACAAGGTGTTAGGGCCCCGTAAAGACTCTTGGTGCGAATTCCACGAGGCTTTCGGGCACCAAATTGATAATTGCCTGTCGTTGGGTTACCAGCTAGATGAGCTGGTGAGGACTGGGTTTTTGAAAGATTATGTCGCAGATTCCACAACGACCGCCACCTTGCCGCCGCCGGCAGATGAGCCAGCACACGAGATGCCTGTGCTTGGCGAGGTCCACACCATTGCTGGAGGTTTATCAGGCGGAGGACCCACCGCCTCCCAGCGGAAGAAATACGCGAGGGGGGTGAATTCAATCGAGGAGAGGCTCTCGGGGGAGCCCTGGGAGTCAGATATTGTGTTCACAAGAAGAGATCTCCGAGATGTGGTGCCCCACGACAACGATCCCGTTGTCATCTCAGTTGTCACAGCCGGAAGGAAGGTCCACAGAGTGCTTGTTGATTAAGGAAGCTCGGCAGACGTCATGTTTCTGTCGACCTTTAATAAGTTACGGTTGTCCCCCGATCTGTTGAGTCCCTATACGGGATGTTCTCTGCTAGGAGGCTCCGTCATTACTTCCACAGTTTTACGGTGGTGGTGATGACCAACCTCCCTATACAGAAAGTGCTGCAGAAACCCGATGTGGCAGGAAGAATGGTACGCTGGGCAGTGGAACTGTCAGAATTCGACATCCAGTACGAGCCTATAGGATCCATCAAAGGGCAGGTGTACGCGGATTTTGTAGCAGAACTTTTGCCCGGAGGTGAGCAAGAGGTGGAGGCGAGTTCGCAGTGGCTGCTCTCGGTTGATGGCTCTTCAAACCAACAAGGGAGCGGTGCGGGAATAGTGTTGGAAGGACCCGACGGCATACTGATCGAGCAGGCCTTGCGTTTTGCCTTCAAGGCAAGTAACAATCAGGCAGAATATGAAGCCCTGATAGCAGGAATGCTCTTGGCCAAGGAGATGGGCGCACAGAACCTCCTGGTGAAGAGCGACTCTCAGTTGATTACGGGGCAGGTGTCGGGTGAATTCCAGGCGAAGGACCCACAGATGGCGGCGTATCTGAAATACGTCCAGTTATTGAAGGGGGCGTTCGACGCGCGTGAGCTGATACATGTCCCGAGGGAGCAGAATGCCAAAGCTGACCTGCTCGCAAAGCTGGCCAACTCAGGCAAGGGGGGTAGACAGAGGACAGTGATCCAGGAGACTCTCAAAGCCCCGCGTCGATTCGTGGAAGACAACAGGGTGGATGTCCTCCAAGTTTATACATCAAGGGGAAGGCCGAGGAGTCACTCCTCTTTGACCCAAGATACGCAGAGGGCGCCCCGCATCAGCATATACGCGGGTGTGCCTGAGGAAGAGCAGATGCAGGTCTGTGTTTTGTCCAAGGGAGACACTTGGATGACGCCCTATAAACGATACCTGGCGGATGGGGCTCTTCCAGTGGACCCTGAAGAGGGTAAAAAAGTCAAAAGAAATGCTGCAAGATATACTTTGGTGGATGGGGTGCTGTTCAGGCACGGCTTCACTCACCCTATCCTAACATGCGTCAGTGGCGATGAGTGCACCAGGATAATGGCGGAGCTACACGAAGGCATCTGCGGAAGCCATGTAGGAGGAAGGTCCTTAGCCTCCAAGGTAATACGCGCAGGTTTCTTCTGGCCGACAGTGAAAGGGGATTGCGCACGGCACGCCCAGCGGTGTAAGCAATGCCAAAAGCACGCCGATTGGCACAAGGCGCCGCCAGAAGAGTTGCGGTCCATATACAGCCTGTGGCCTTTCCATACATGGGGAATTGACATCCTGGGCCCTTTCCCACTGGCAATCAGGCAGATGAAGTATCTGATCGTCGCCATCGAATCTGATCGTCGCCATCGAATACTTCACTAAGTGGATAGAGGCAGAGCCTGTGGCACAGATCACTGCGCATAAGGTACAGCATTTCGTGTGGAGAAACATTGTGTGTCGCTTTGGCGTACCTAGGCGCCTGATATCTGACAATGGGACCCAGTTTGCCAGTCAGCAGTTGAGAAATCTGTGTGCTGAAGTAGGAATCAAACAAGTGTTCGCGTCGGTTGAACACCCCCAGACCAATGGACAAGTAGAGTCGGCAAACAGAGTTCTGCTGAGGGGGTTAAAAAGAAGGTTAGAGAAAGCCAAAGGGGCGTGGGCGGAAGAGGTGCCAAGGATTGTATGGGCATATCACACCACGCCCCAATCCTCTACTATGGAGACGCCCTTCAGTTTGGTGTACGGTTCGGACGCGATGATTCCAGTAGAAATACATGAAAGCTCACCACGTTTTCAAAACTTCGTGGTGGAGGAGTCCAATGAGGGGAGGCGGGTAAACCTGGATCTGCTAGAAGAAGCCAGGGAAGAAGCTAGAATAAAAGCTGAAGCGATGAAGAGAAGAATAGAGCGGCAATATAGCTCTAAGGTCAAGCCGCGACAGTTTCAGGTGGGCGACCTAGTGATGAGGAAAGCCCACCCATACGAGTTGGAGAATAAGCTGTCTCCCAAGTGGACCGGGCCCTTCAGGGTTACTGAGGCTAAGGGCAATGGTTCGTACAACCTGGAGACTTTAGATGGAGGCCCTATCCCGCGCAGTTGGAATGCAACCAACTTAAAATTTTATTTCAGTTGACTTATGTAAGCAGTATGTAACAATTTAGTTGAAGGGGACGCTCTTTTTCCCCCTCGGGGGTTTTTTAATGAGGTCACCCTAATAAAAGGAAAAACCAGTTTGAGAAAAAAAAGTGCCTTGGCTTTCAGCCTTTATCTTTCCTTGTTTGAAGATTATGTGATGCGCCGCCCAGGCCATGGCGTCGCCAAGAAAGAAGGCGTCGCCTAGGTCCTGGCGTCGCCCAGAAAGAAGGCGCCGCCTCGATAAGGGCGTTGCCCCGAGCAGGCGTCGCCCAAGTGAAGACATGCATCGTTGGAAGAACGAGATGAAAGGAAAGCGCGCAGTACATGAAGCATATGCAAAGTGAAGTAGCGTTACGAAAATCAAGTATGACATTGAAAAGCTGTTGTTACAAGCAATGTTCAATACATTGGGAGCAGTACAAACGGAGTAAACGCTACAAATCATGCAAAAACACAAACAAGACACTTCTCAGCGCTCATCAGAGTCATCACTGGAGGAAGGCGAAGCCCCTTTTCTAGCCCGCAGCGCTCGAGTAAGTCGTGTCCTCTTTTCTTGGTTTATTTTCGAACCTGCACCAGGGGAAAAGATGTGTTAGAGACACCATGAAGAAAGACAAGCACAGTTAGAAGTAACGAAGGTCGAGTTTCCTAAGGCAGTGGGTCTTACATATGTACTTCTCAAGAGTCCCAGCGTTGAACTCCAGGCTGATCACCGTGGCAGAGTCAAAACCTCCCTCCTCAGCAACAATCCGGCAAGCTATTTGATCACTTGGAGCCAGATTCTTGAGGGGTTTGGCTTTGAGGACCTTTTCCTCTCTCACCCAGTACAGCGGAAACCCATCCAGAGCGTCGGGAACAAGATCAGTACGGCAGATCTTGAAGAACCGGCCTTTCCACCCCGTAAACGAGCTTTGAAAGGGTGTGAAGAGAACTCTTCCGGGTACATTGCTGAGAGTTACCCAGAGGTTGTGTCTCTGCCTCTTCACCTCAAAGAAGTGGAGAAAGAGGTCAACCGAGGGTGCACAACCCAGAAACCCGAAGAGGATGTCGAAGGCTTTGACAAAGGCCCAGCTGTTGGGGTATAACTGGGCCAGAGCCACGTTGATCTCCGTCAGCAGTTCCTTCTCGAATCGGGAGAAGGGTAAGCGCACTCCGATGGTCTTGAACACCACCTGGTAAAAGTAAAAGAAAGGAACCCCTCCGTTGGCCCGTTCGTCTCCACATACTGGCTCCCCTAGAGTGCAAGGGAGCACAGCGATGTCGTCATCATGCCTCCTCGCGAAGGCCCAGTAGTCATAGGAACACGAATCCCCTTTGTGTTCCCGTATGGCCCTGGTAGAGAGCAAGCACGAATACTCGTCAAGAAGTTCACTCGAAGCCCAAGGGTACAAGTCTTTGGGACGGACCCTGGAGGAAGCATCGTGAGAAGACATTCTTTAACAAGATCAGGATTGCCAGAAATGCAAGAGTTGAGCGAGGGGAGCGAAGGTTAGAACAACCCTTCGACAGAGAAGAAAGGGTGCAAGAAGGAAGGGTGCAAGAAGAAAGAACGCAAGTAGGTTATGAAGAGTGAGAAAATGATGAAGATAGTTCCAGAGTTTGAAGAGTTAAATAAAGCGGTTAGAGCGCCAAACGACGCGAATGGATGCACCGCACGATTGATACACGTGGCAGAAGACGAAAGGATGACGCTGGCACCACTAGTTTAAATCAGAAAACGTCGTATCAGCAGAATATCCAATGGTACGATGCGCCGTCGAAAGTGAGCCAGGAGTACAGCAGGAGTCAGAACTTAATGGAATGACTAGATGCCCCATCAACCATACAAGCAGCGCCACGTGCATGAAGTCGAATGATGGAACGTCCCATCGGCTATACAAGGAGCGCCACGTGGATGGCGCAGACAAAGCTTTGAGTCCTTCGCAGCCATCAGGCATCGACCAAGGCAAGAATCAAAGTCAATGTCGAAGTAAAGGAAACGCCCGAGGTGTCGCCCGGAAGGATGTGAAGGGCGACGCCAGCGTGAGATGTCACGGGCGTCGCCTCCCCGATACCCACAGGTAGGAAAGACCGTGGAGGGAGACGAAAGTGAAGGAAGCAGAGTTAATTGCTGGCGTCGCTTCCCCGATACCCACAGGTAGGAAAGACTGTGGAGGGAGACGAGACCAGAGAAAGCAAAGTTAGTCACAGGCATCGCCTCCCCGATACCCATAGGTAGGAAAGACTGTGGAGGGAGACGAAATCCAAGAAGGCAAAGTTAGTCACAGGCGTCGCCTCCCCGATACCCACAGGTAGGAAAGACTGCGGAGGGAAACGAGACCGCCAAACGCCAGCGAATCACTGGCAGGGCGTTCCCCGATACCTATGGGAAGGAAAGACCATGGAGGGAACAGACCCCCCCCCCCCCCATAGCACTCAGCGTTTTAGACACCCGGGACGACACGGTGCTGCTGTAGCAGGCCTCTCCTTAGGCGTGGGCGCCGAGTGTTAAGGATCAAAGAAATGACCTTTCAGTATCAGAGACATCCCGTGGACGTTGCGGCGTCACTAAGTGAGCCTCTCCATGGGCGTGAGGGTTGACGTGCAACCTTTCCCGATCATACAAAACCGCCCAACGAAGTGAAAGAAATAGGCAGAACACAGATAAAATAACCGAAGCGCGTGAAGGGAAAAGGTGAGAATGAGAACGCACAAGCAGAATCGTATGTGGCAAAGACATAAAGGCAATCATACGAACATCCCAAATCAGTAACAAGAGTAAGAATAGTTCAAAGAATTACAAGTTTTAACAGATAAAATCAAAAACGAGGGGAACGAAGAGGCGCACAAACGATATCCAAAGAAATGCAGTAATATGGACAGTCCCAGGCAGTTCATACAGTGAAGAGAATCATCAAAGAGGGGGAAAACCATACCTTTGGGGCTGAAGGGTGTGGAGAGCGGAAGCACGAATGAGCAGGGGTCGCGAGAGAAGAGATTCAGAGAAGATGAACAGTGAGAAGGGATTCAGAGAAAGTGGATGTAACAGTAGTGGCAAGCGCGGGGTTTGGGTAACTTGAACGTTACGAGAAGCGCGAGGGACATCAAATGATAACCGTGTCATGATGCCACGTGTTGCAAAACTAAGCGCTCAAGGGGAGCGCAAAAGGTTCTTGAAGACGACCGCACGATGAACCACGTGGCACGCGATTAAGTGCAACTTCAAAAGACATTATTTTTCCCATTTCAGGGATGTCCAATCAGCCATTAAGAATACCTCTGTGGTTCAGAAAATGTCACGTCAGTAATTCGAAAAATTGTTGAGTCAGCAGAGAATGCCACGTCATCAGGAGGGCACGTGGATGGCGGGGGCAAGGCTTTAGTCTTTGCGCTGAAGACAAGTCTTCGGCTTAAGACTGGGGGCTTGTGTACCGTCCCGTATCCGAGCGTTGACTAAATCAAGGTCAAAGTCAACGGCCGAAGAGTCAAAGTCAACGCAAGGCGTCGCCTAGGTGGAGAGACGCCAAATGCCAGCATCGCCAAGAGGAAGCGTCGCCAAGGCAAGGCGTCGCCCAGGTGAAGGCGTCGCCCAACTAGGGCGTCGCCAGATCAAACAGTGTAAAAACAAGGCAATCACGGTGTGGTTCCCCGATACCCATGGGTAGGAAAGACCATGGAAGGTCCCGATATCTCGGGAAAGTGATAAAGAGAAGGAAAAGGTGGCTTCAAGGCCATAATGATAGTACCAGTGAAGGGCAGCCTAACTCGTGAAGTACCCCTGCCGCCCCAGAGACGCCTTCGGGACAGATACGACCGAAGAGGAAGGTCACGCCCAGGGTAACCGGGTGCAGGGTGCGAGAGGAAGGCAGATACGCTCTCAAAGTAAGTGGCTAGATACTTGGGGGCACGAGTTGGCACCCAAAAAGCCACCCCTAGCGCAGTAGCACTCCCAAGCAGGAGGACTCAAACGTAGAAACGTCCCCAGATGGGCAGAAACGCCCCCAGATGGGGTCACGGCGTCGTGAGGCCCTCCACGTGTACAACAGCCATGCCAGAATGGAAACACCCTTCAGTCAGGTGCCAGGTAATTCAAAGTCATTCAATACAGTTTCCCTTTCGAGCATTCAGGTACTATAATGGCTCCCAAGCGTTTCAACGTCTTAAATGCGCTACGTTTTCTAATTAAACGCTTTAATGAGCGCGTTACGTTTGTGATTAAAAGCGCTTTAAGGCGCTTTAAATGCTTGGGTAGTTTAAATAGCGCAGGGAATGTTGGAAAAAGGGTTGGAACTTTCGGCAAATTTATCAGAGAACTCTCTAGTTGCTTGCTCGTGCTTCAAGGTTACCTACAAGTGACTGGGGAATATTTTTGCCTGAAAGAGACAGCACACACACATACACAGTTCTTTACCACCTTCAGAGTGCCATACGCGGTGCTCAGACACGCAGGTGGACAGTTTTTGGTGTTTCTTGCTGGCTGACTTGAGCGTCGGAGTGCACACGGCCGCTAGGGCGCCTATTTGTCCTCTTTTTTGCAGGAATCCACAGGCAACCAGTGGGAAGGAGTCCCTAGCTAACGGTTGAGGTCGCGCACGAAGACGTCCCGGTCAACCGGACGGAACAAAAACTATTCAAAACTGGCGCCTATTCCATGCATGAGGAAGGTGTGACTCTTTCCTTCACTTTGGCACCTCCTATTCTACTCCTACACCTATCTACTAATACACCCCCCTAAAGCTCCTAACTAAAGCCTAAAAGATGCTAAAACAAAAGAGGGTTGTAATGTTTCCCTTTAAGCACCTTCAACTAAAGAAATTACAAAAAGAGAAAATAAATGTCCTCTAGCTCCCAAAGCTTTGAACATGCTTCTTGTAATCCTTTGAGGTGGACTTTGACCTCCATGGGCGTCTTCTATTTGTGCCTCCACCTCCTCTTGATCTTGTTGATTGGCCTCCATGTCCTCTTGGGCTTGATCTCTGATCCTGCCTGTTGACCGGAGCGCTGGAGAATGCCTCGTCAAAGGATCGACGTGCGCGCCGCTTCTCACCTCTGTTCCTCCTCTGGATCTGTCTCAAGAACCTGCAAAGAAACGATACGGCGCCGCTGCGGCCGATCGCACTCCGACGCTAAAGTCAGTGACGGTATCACCAAATACTAAGAACTGGAACCGTGCAACTCTCTCTCACAAACAGCTCTGTCACTCGCAAGCGTAAAGTGTATGAACTGAACGTGCGTACCTTAGAAAATCTGTTAGGAACTCTTATATACCTGGTGGTTTTCTCTCTCCTGGCAGTTACAGACTTGAACACGTGGCTCGTATCCAACTGTACACGTGCCATCATCTGGAGGCTCCCTGACTTGGCGCTGCTTCTACTCTCATTTTGGCTAAGTTACCTATGCATGGTACTGCCCAGTGCATAGCTAACTCAGGAGTGCGATCTCTACTGAAACTGGCGAGGGAGGGCCTTCATACACCTTCCCTGTGGTCTCGCCGGCCGCCTTCATAATCTGCTTCTCCTTCATCTTCGGTGATGTGATCATTCTGGCGATCCCCGACTGCCTGGTCGCCTGAGTCTACATCTGGCGACTTCATCTTGAACCTGGCGATCGCCTATTCTGGTACACTGGAAATCGGAACACGCCAACCTAACAATCGGCGACCACACGTGCCTCCCGACTTCCTTCCCATCTGCCAACCTGGCGCCTTGTCAACACGCCTACACTGTAGCAGGATGCCACATCATCGCACCCGACCACCAGGGCGGTACACAAGCCCCCCAGTCTTAAGCGAAGACTTGTCTAGCGAAAAGACTGAAAAAGCCTTCGTTAACACCGGTCTACGTGGCATGGACGCAAAATTCCAAGCGATAGTACTTTCTGCTGCTCTGACGCTCCACCAAACCCTTCGCACATCGTTCGACACGTGGCTTCATCAACGGCTCTCTTCATCTGCCGTTAGCGCTTCCAAACTTATTTCGAAAACCCTTAAACCCCCTTACGCTCCTACTGTTCCATCACTTTCTTCACACTTGCATACGCTCTTATTTCCTTCTGCGAAAACTCTCGACGTTCCTCGACGCTCTAGATCACCACCTCCCTTCAACGTTCTCCTGATCATTGAAAGGTAACTACTTTCCTTCATCTGGTGGGTTTCCTTGCATTTTCATCGATTTGCATCATCCTGTAACTGTCTGGTGCATACGCTGTGGGCTGTTTTTCCATTTCTCCTTCCGCGTGACTTAGGGCTTTGTCGATCGTCGCAACGAACTCACATTCGTTCGTCTTTCACCTTCCTTTCATGATCGAGTCAGCCTTTGTAACCCTCCTGATTATTTTTTCTTCCTCCTTCGTTTGCAGTTGCTATCATGACTCGCACGAAGATCACCCCGAACCCCCCTCCATCAGCGCGAAACCCTCCTTCACAAGCACACGACTCAACGCAAGTTCGTGGTGCTCCCTCTTCGCAGGTGTGAGGCCTGCGTCTTCTCAAACCGCTCTGGCCCAGGCGACTCCACCAAACGCTGGAGGAGCCCCCCTCCCACTGCCAGACTTCAAGACGTTATACCCATGGGCTAACTCAACCCTCTTAAAGGAAACGTCGTCGGTGAACACCGCGGGAGCGGTTCTGCGATTGACCAATGGGGACGAGGCCCACCAATCGTTCCACAAGGAGCACGATGAGAGAATGATGGTGCTGCCTTGCCCCGCCAGTCTGCCAGTGTGCGCCGATGATAAAGTGAGCGCCGACGGGCCCTTCTGCTTCGTCTACACCACTTTCTTCAAGAAGGTCAAACTCAGGTTCCCTCTCACTCGATTTGAGAGGGAACTCTTAACCGAGCTCAATATCGCTGCCGCCCAGCTTCACCCCAACAGCTGGGCGTTTGTCCGAGCTTTCGAGATAACGTGCGCCCACCTGGGGTTACCCGCGTTAGTGGACGTGTTTTTATTCTTGTTCGAGGCCAAACACCCAGGAGATCGCCTGTGGGTCAGCCTAAACGCCATTGTTGGGAGGTCCATTTTCACCATCTTCCAGCAGTCGTACAAGGATTGGAAAGGAAAGTTCATTCAGGTTCGCGCAAATGACAAAGACACTTCCCTTCTCGACGGTTTCCCCTTGTACTGGGTGGACAAGGGGAAAAAGGAGTCCAAGAGCTGCTTCAGGAGGCCCAGAAGTCCTGATAGCATGGGGGCTTTGGACAGAGACCTTTGTCTCTTTTGGAAGAGGGTGGCAGATGCCCACATAACATTCTTGACCCCCACCCTGATTTCCTTCGAGTTCTTTGAGGACCAGTTGGAATTCCAAATAGGTTAGGACGCTACATCTTTGTCTTGACATTGCTTCTGATATTGTTTCTGGGCGTCTTGTGCGACACGCACAAGACTTTGGTTTTATCTTTTCTGCATATGCCTGCTTTTGCTGTCTCATTGTCTTGTACACTTACCCCTTTCTCCTTTGAGCTAACTTATGCACTTTCATTTCATGCAGACACCATGTTGGGTAAGAACATGCTCGCCGACTTAAAGGCGCTCGCCCGCAACCACGGGTTGGCGACCGGCTCCCAGACGGTTCCCAACTCGGCGGTCGAGAAGGCCATCATCCAGGGGCGATCACCGCCTAAGGCGCCCACCCAACGAAAGAAACTGGTCCTTAAGAGGCCAAAGCGGAAAGCCCCCCAAGTTGTCCAAGAGGATGAGGAAGAGGACGACGAGGTCACAGAGGATGGCCTTGTCGCGAAAAGGAAGAGGGTGGCACCATCTTCTCCACCTGCCCCTCCTCCTCCCTCATCACCAGCACCGCAAGCCCCTTCACCACCAGTCCAAGCAGTTCCATTGGCCACTGCGCCACCTGCAACTGAGGCTCCAGAGCCAAACTTCTTGGAGGACCCCCCGAGCGCCTCTACACCACATATATCAGCAGGAGGGGGCCCTCCTTCCAACACTTCAGCTGCGGGAATCGCTCCAATCGGGGACGAGGTTGCTCACACCTCTCCAATCCTAATCATCGAGTCCCCGATCGCGTCGCCACGCCAAGAGGCAACCACTGAAAATATCGCTAAGGAAGGTGGCGACGAGAACCCTCAACAAGCCCCCCTGGCGCCTCTCCAAGCTGCAAATCTTTCCCTCGATGTCACGAGGATGTGGGAACCTTTGACTGCTAAACTCAAAACCATCGCAGAGGACATCCCATCGATCATAACGAGAGCTTTGGAGAGCTCCACCAGGCGGCTACAGGATGATATCTACAACCTCAAGACCGAGAACAGCACAATGAAGGTTGAGGTGGAGAAGGTGGCCTTCAGCCTAACGCTCGCGGAAATGGAACATTCCCGAGTGGAGGATGCCCTAAACACCGAGCTTAGGCTTGCGCGCAAGGAAGCTGTTGACCTTCGCCGCAAAGTCCATGAACTTGCCCAAGAAAAAGTTGAACTTGAAAGCAGAATCGTGCCTCTACGTACCAAGGCGAGCGACCTGGAGGCTCAAATTCAAGCTAATGCCGATAAGGTACAAAGACTGGAGCAAAGGTCAATCGACCGCGAGAAGCTGCTTGGGCAAGTTGAAAAAGCAAGGGATGACGCCATGGCTGATCTCACCGAGGCAAACAAGGAAAAAGAGAAGATGGCTGCCGAGTTGACCCAAGCTCGAACAGAATCCAAGAAGGTTACTGACGACCTTCTTCATGCTCAAGAGACTAACAAACAACTCCAAAAACAGATTGAAGAGCAGGGGCAGCAGAACAAGGAGCTCAAGAAACAAGCTGAAGAGCTTCAAGGACAATTTGAAGAACTTAAGCTAAATTCTGCTCAGATTCTGACTACTGGATTCGAAGCCGCTCGGGAGCAATTTGCATGCCTATTCCCTGATCTTGACCTCAGCATGGTGTCATTAAACAATGAAGTAGTAGATGGAAAGGTCGTTCCCGCCGAGGGCTCAACCAATTCCACCCCATCTGCTTCTTTATAAATTCACCTGTATTTACCTTGTAAAAAAAATTCTTGCACATGTGTTTTGAACAGTTATTCATTTCAATAGCGAGACTTGGATATTTCTTCTGACTTCTTTTGAGCGCTTTACTTTCTTTGTATGTTTAACTCTGCTACGTTTAACTTAGCGATTTTGCAAACATGACCTTTGGCGTAACTGCTACGAGCCGATTCAAACTTAAGCAATAATCGCTTTGAACAACTTGTACCCCTGAGGCACTAACCTGATCATAAGAAAAGTTCCAAGCAACGAACTGTGATTCAATCATCGGTTCAAACAACGTCCCACCTGACCCGCTTTATCAAACAAGTCTTTCAACCTTCTCGCCGTGTTTGAACTTTTCGCGATCACCTAGACCTCTTGGTAACACCAGCTTTCGTAGCCTCAGGCTTTGGCAGTCATTTCTTTATCTGAGGCAGAAATGCCCTTTGGGATCTTCCTGTACCTCCCTGAACCTCAGAGCTAGAGACTGGCTGGCTAGGCGTTCTCTTCGAACCTACCTTAGCCACCTTTCAAGCTTCTTCCACCCTCTTCGCCATACCTGAACTCGTTCAAGACGAGAAGGATTTTATCTTGCCTATATTCGCACACAAGCGAGAAGGTCTTTTAACTCGCCTGAACTCGCTCATCGGCGAGAAGGACTTTTACTCGCCTGAACTCGCTCATCGGCGAGAAGGACTTTAAACGGCCTTAACTCGCTCGACGGCGAGAAGGACTTTGTCTGGTGCCTCAACTTGCCCAGGGTGTACATCTCCTCCCCCCTGGATGCACTGAGGACCTTTTCTTTCTCACGCCTGCACTCGGTCGACGGCGAGGAGGTCTTTGATGGGCCTTAGTTCGCACAACGGCGATAAGGACTTTATCCGGTGCCTCAACTTGCCCAGGGCGTACATCTCCTCCCCCCTGGATGCACTGAGGACCTTTCTCGCCTGCGCTCGCACGACGGCGAGGAGGTCTTTAACTTGCCTCTACGTTGCCCCTGGAGTTACATCTTCTCGCTCCCAGAATCACGGAGGACTTTTCCTCTTGCTCGCCTGCGCCCGCACGACGGCGAGGAGGTCTTTCATCTGGTGCCTCCGATCACCGATAAACGATGAGGACTTAAAAACTTAACTGGTGCCTCTAATCGCCGAAAAACGATGAGGACTTTAAAAACTTAACTGGTGCCTCTAATCGCCGAAAAACGATGAGGACTTTAAAAACTTAGAAAACACGCGACATATCTTTTCGTGCCTTAAATCATGTACGAATGACAAGGTCTTTCTTCGAAACTTTTGGAAATAACACATATGCAATCTGAAAACACCTTATACTTCGAAAACTTTTCTTTTATTGGGTGGCCTCATTAAAAACCCTCCTTAGGGAAAAAAGAGCGCCCCCTCGAAACTGTTTTAACAGAGACATTGTAATGTAATATTTGTGTTTGTCTTTACTTACAAAGCTCTTAGCTATAGTACAACTTCAGGTGTGTGGCGTTCCAGGTACGAGGGATCGCCCCCCCTTCCAGCGTCTCCAAGCGATAGGCTCCGTTCCCGAGTGCCTCGGTTATTCTGAACGGTCCAGTCCACTTGGGTGATAGCTTATTCTCCATCTCGTACTGGTGGGCCTTCCTCATCACCAGATTGCCTTCTCTAAACTGCCTTGGCATCACCTTTGAGTTGTACCTTCGCTCGACCCTTCTCTTCACCGCCTCAGCCTTCAGCCTTGCCTCCTCCCTGACTTCGTCCAGCAGATCCAGGTTCAGCCTTCTCTCTTCATTCGAGTCTTCCTCTACAAAGTTCTGGAATCTCGGCGAGCTCTCCCGAATCTCGACTGGAATCATGGCATCACACCCATAGACCAAGCTAAACGGGGTCTCATGGGTTCCTGACTGCTCGGTGGTGTGGTACGCCCAAACTATACGGGGAACCTCCTCAGCCCAACTTCCCTTGGCTTTCTCGAGTCTTCTCTTCAAACCTCTCAGCAACACCCGATTAGCTGATTCCACCTGGCCATTCGTCTGAGGGTGCTCGACGGATGCAAACACTTGCTGAATTCCAACCCCTTCGCAAAGCTTCTTCAACAGGTGGCTTGCAAACTGAGTCCCATTATCTGATACCAGGCGCTTAGGCACTCCAAACCGGCACACAATGTTCTTCCATACAAAGCCTTCGATCTTGTGCGCGGTGATCTGGGCCACTGGTTCTGCTTCAATCCATTTGGTGAAGTACTCAATCGCCACTACCAAGTACTTCATCTGCCTGATCGCCAGTGGAAAAGGTCCCAGGATGTCAATCCCCCAAGTATGAAACGGCCAAGGGCTATAGATCGACTTCAACTCCTCGGGAGGTGCCTTATGCCAATCGGCGTGCTGCTGGCACTGTTTGCAGCATTGGGCATACTTCTTGCAATCTTCTCTCATGGATGGCCAATAGTAGCCTGCACGGAGAGTCCTCGCGGCCAGAGCTCGACCCCCGACGTGACTTCCACATATTCCTTCGTGGAGCTCTGTCATAATTCTCGTGCACTTCTCGCCGTGTATACATTCCAGGAGTGGGTGAGTGAACCCAAACCTGTACAGATCGCCATCAATCAGTGTATACTTGCTGGAATTTTTCTTTACCTTCCTAGCTTCTGTTGGATCTATCGGGAGGAGGCCATCCGCCAGGCACCGCTTGTACTGTGTTATCCAAGTGTCTGGCTCATGGATGGCGCAGACCTACATCACGTCCACCTTCTCTCCTCGACAAGCTCTAACTCTCGGCGATCTCAGAGTTTCTTGCGTCAAAGACTTATGGCTTCTCGCTGCTCTCTCCGTCGACCTGCTTATCTGAAGGACCAGGTGATCTGCTACAAATGCCCTCGGCGTCTTCAAAGTTTCTTGAATCACTGTCCTCTGCCTACCCCCCTTGCCTGAGCTGGCGAGCTTAGCAAGCAAGTCAACTCGGGCATTCTGCTCTCGGGGCACATGCACTACTTCAAAAGAGACAAAGGAACTCTTCAATTCCTGCACATACGCCAAGTAAGCCGCCATTTGTGGATCTTTAGCCTGGAACTCGCCTGTTACTTGCCCTGTGACTAGCAGCGAGTCACTCTTAGCCATCAGCACCCTAGCTCCCATCTCCTTGGCCAGCAGAATCCCGGCGATCAGCGCCTCATACTCTGCTTGATTGTTGCTGGCTTTGAAGGCGAATCTCAACGATTGTTCGATCAGCACGCCGTTAGGTCCTTCCAATATTACTCCAGCACCGCTACCCTGCTGGTTCGATGATCCATCCACCGAGAGTACCCAACGGAAGTCATCTCCTTCCACCCGCGTCGCCTCCGATGAGAGCTCGACTACGAAATCTGCAAAGACTTGCCCCTTGATCGGGCCTCGGGGCTCATATTTAATGTCAAATTCTGACAATTCGACTGCCCACTTCACCATTCTTCCTGCAACGTCAGGTTTCTTTAAGACCTTCTGGATGGGCAGGTCAGTCATCACCAGTATCGTGAAGCTGTGGAAGTAGTGGCGCAACCTCCTCGCCGAAAACACCACAGCCAGCGCAGCCTTCTCCAGGGCCTGATATCTCATTTCTGGGCCCTGCAACACCTTGCTCACAAAATAGATAGGCTTCTGAGCCTGATCTTGGTCCTGGGCGAGCACCGCACTCACCGCCTTCTCAGTCACAGCAAAATACAATCTGAGAGGGATTCCCGCCAGCGGTTTGCACAGAACCGGCGGGCTCGCCAGATATTCCTTCAGCTTGACGAAAGCTTCCTCGCATTCTTTCGTCCAAGCGAACTTGTTATTGCGCCGCAGACATTGGAAATAGGGATGTCCCTTTTCTCCGCTCACTGACACGAAGCGAGATAGGGCTGCCATCCGACCTGTCAGCTGCTGGACCTCTTTCACTGTAGCCGGGCTTCTCATTGCCAAGATGGCGGCACACTTGTCCGGATTGGCTTCTATTCCTCTTTCAGTCAAGAGGAAACCCAAGAATTTTCCAGCCTCCACGCCAAAAATGCATTTCTCCGGGTTGAGCTTCAACTTGAACCTGGCGATCGTCGTGAACAATTCTTCCAAGTCTGCAACGTGCTTGCTTTTCTCCTGCGAGGTCACGACCATGTCATCGACGTAAGCTTGCACGTTCCTTCCCAGCATTGGTGCAAGTACTCGGTCCATCAGCCTCTGGTACGTGGCCCCCGCATTCTTCAGCCCAAACGGCATCACCTTATAGCAGTAGCACGACCTCTCCGTCATGAAGGCTGTTTTTTCTTCATCCATGGGATGCATCTTGATCTGATTATAGCCCGAGAAGGCATCCAGGAAACTCGGCAGCTTGCACCCTGCAGCACTATCAACCAGGGCATCAATGCTTGGTAAAGGATACGAATCCTTTGGGCAAGCCTTATTCAGATCGGTGAAATCGACGCACATGCGCCATTTCCCGTTGCTCTTCTTCACCAGCACGACATTTGCCAACCACTCAGGGTACTGGACTTCCCTGATGTGGCCTGCAGCGAGGAGTTTCTGGGTCTCATCCTTGATCGCCTGCCTCCTTTCTTCATTGAATTTCCTCCTTCTTTGCCGCACCGGTCTCACCATGTTGTCCATCGCCAAATGATGGCACAAGAAGTCGGGATCGATTCCGGGCATGTCCGAAGCGGACCAGGCAAACGCGTCCAGATGCCGCTCAATCACCTTGGCGATCTGGTCCTGGAGATCGACCTCCAGAGATCTTCCGAGCTTGAAAAACCTTCCCCCCGATCTCCTTCTCGAGCCACTGCTCGACGGGTTTGGGCCTGGATTCTCTGGCGGCCACCGCCTTGGCGATTCCTAGCTCCCTTGCTTCCTCCGGGCGATTCCGCGCCTCTTCTCCCTCCAGTCCAGCATTCCTCTCCCCCAGCTCAGCATCTACCATCTCTACGTCCCTTCCGGCGGCCTCCTCCATCACCGGCGGTCTGGGCTTCACACCGGGAGGTGGGGTGGTTGTAACATAGCTAACTGATCTTTTATTTCTCAGGCTATTTTCATAGCACTTTTTCGCTTCCTTCTGATCAGACTTTATCGTGATCACCACCCCTTCCATCGACGGCAGCTTCACCTTCATGTGCCGAGTCGATGGAATTGCGCCTATCCTGTTAAGAGTGGGCCTTCCCAGCAGGATGTTATATGCTGAAGGGGCGTTTACGATGAGGTACTTGATTTTCTCCGTCCTCGACCCAGCCTCATCGGTAAACGTGGTTCTCAGCTCAATGTACCCCCTGACCTCCACCTGGTCGCCAGCGAACCCATACAAGCACCCTCCATAGGGCCTTAGCTGGTCAAGGGGCAATTCCAACTGCGTGAAAGTCGGCCAGAACATCACGTCTGCCGAACTTCCTTGGTCCACCAGAACTCGGTGGACCTTCCTCCCCGCCGTGATCAACGAGATAACAATGGGATCGTTGTCATGAGGCACAACGTCCCGAAGATCCTGCTTGGTGAACGTAATGTCCACTTCGGGCGAGTGATCTTCAAACATGTCCACTGACATCACCGATCGCGCGTACTTTTTCCTCTGCGACGCGGTGCATCCACCACCTGAGAAACCCCCTGCAATGGTGTGGATCTCCCCATGGATAGGCATCTCGTGTTACTGGGCTTCTCCGCCTGCCGGTTGGGAACTCGACGCTCCTCCGGTCCTTCTGTCCAGCAGATAATCGTTTAGGAACCCGCTCTTAACCAGATCGTCGAGCTGGTATCCTAAAGACAAACACGAGTCTAGGTTGTGGCCAAAGCACTGGTGAAACTCGCACCAGACGTCCGGCTTCGACCCTAGCACCTTGTCGCCCACCTTCTCGGGCGCCTTCAACCTAGCAGATATGTTAGGGATAGCAATCAGGTCCGCTAGTCCCATGACAAATTTGTGCTTAGGCGGGCGATTGTATTCCCGGCGTGCTGGTTGTTGGCGTGCCGGCAGTTGGCGCGCTTGGCTTCTCCCCTTATTTCTCCTATCGTAAGGATAGCGAGTCCTTTGGTCCTTTCTGGTCGCCGCTGCCGTTTCCAGCACCCTCTGTGGCTGGATCCTGGTCTGGGCGCGTGGCCTGGCGGGAGCCACGCTGCCTCTCTTCTCGGCGACTTCACTCTCGTCGGCGATGTGGGCCACCGCAAGTCGCCTCACCTCAGCAAACGTCGCTAGATGAGCCCTGATCAAGGCCTCGCAGAATGGCCCTGGCTGCACGCCCTTCTTGAAGGCATAGACCAGCATTTCTTCATCCTTGGCCGGCGATCTGACCATCTGCGCTCTGAAGCGATTGAGGTAGTCTCTGAGGGACTCCCCATGGTACTGCCTTATATCAAACAGATCATAGGACACTCTGGGCGGTGCCTTGTTCACGATATACTGCTCGACAAAGATCTTCGAGAATTGTTGAAAATTAGTTATATGGCCATTGGGCAGGCTCACAAACCACTCCATCGCCGTTCCCTGGAGCGTGCTCACGAACATCTTACAATAGACGGCGTCCTACCCTCCTGACAGCATCATCTGTGTGTGGAACGTGGTCAGATGAGCCTCTAGATCCTCCACGCCAGTAAAGACAGCTTTAACCGGGACCACGCTCGTGGGAATTGGCGTGTCGGTAATCGCCTGAATGAAAGGCATTGGGAAAACACGAGGCCGCGTCGACGGTGCCACCTCTTCAGCGGAAGAACGAACCTGCTGCTCCTGAAGAGCTCGACGTAGCTCCTCAGCTACCTTGCTGAGCTCCTCGTTCCTGGCGCGAGAGGCGACCAGGTCTTCATGTATCCTTGCTTGCTCGACGCGCGAGGCTTCTACAGTGGCCTGCAATGAGCGCATCATTTCTGCCATCTGCGCCATGGTCATGGCGGCGTCGCCTTCGGCTGCGACGGGAGCCACGGGACTGGAACGATTGCTTCTCATCTTTCTCATTAACTTCAGCGAACCACTGGAATACAGCAAGTGACACTTCAACCACGATCGAATCAGCGATCAACCGGAGAAAACTCAAGAAACTGCGCAAGAACTTCAGGAACACCGCAAACCTTCGAAGAAAATCGCAGCTTCACCCAAAAACCACCGTTTCCCCGCGAATCAAACAACCAAACGAAAGAACTCGAATCCACCGATCGAGAAGCCAAACGAACGGTTTAAAATACAAACTTCACCGAACGAAACTCAAAGAAACCAAGAACGACGGTTGCACCAGCACACAACCGCGCAGGAAACCTCGAAAACCTCCACGAACTCACGCTGTGGATGGGAGCACGTTTTACACGGCCCCACGGTGGGCGCCTGATGATCCTGCCTGTTGACCGGAGCGCTGGAGAATGCCTCGTCAAAGGATCGACGTGCGCGCCGCTTCTCACCTCTGTTCCTCCTCTGGATCTGTCTCAAGAACCTGCAAAGAAACGATACGGCGCCGCTGCGGCCGATCGCACTCCGACGCTCAAGTCAGTGACGGTATCACCAAATACTAAGAACTGGAACCGTGCAACTCTCTCTCACAAACAGCTCTGTCACTCGCAAGCGTAAAGTGTATGAACTGAACGTGCGTACCTTAGAAAATCTGTTAGGAACTCTTATATACCTGGTGGTTTTCTCTCTCCTGGCAGTTACAGACTTGAACACGTGGCTCGTATCCAACTGTACACGTGCCATCATCTGGAGGCTCCCTGACTTGGCGCTGCTTCTACTCTCATTTTGGCTAAGTTACCTATGCATGGTAC
Source organism: Phaseolus vulgaris (assembly GCF_000499845.2). Taxonomy (NCBI): domain Eukaryota; kingdom Viridiplantae; phylum Streptophyta; class Magnoliopsida; order Fabales; family Fabaceae; genus Phaseolus; species Phaseolus vulgaris. The sequence continues at coordinate 39,791,174 of NC_023749.2, read as the reverse complement.
TGCCCAGTGCATAGCTAACTCAGGAGTGCGATCTCTACTGAAACTGGCGAGGGAGGGCCTTCATACACCTTCCCTGTGGTCTCGCCGGCCGCCTTCATAATCTGCTTCTCCTTCATCTTCGGCGATGTGATCATTCTGGCGATCCCCGACTGCCTGGTCGCCTGAGTCTACATCTGGCGACTTCATCTTGAACCTGGCGATCGCCTATTCTGGTACACTGGAAATCGGAACACGCCAACCTAACAATCGGCGACCACACGTGCCTCCCGACTTCCTTCCCATCTGCCAACCTGGCGCCTTGTCAACACGCCTACACTGTAGCAGGATGCCACATCATCGCACCCGACCACCAGGGCGGTACAATCTCCATCACCTAAGGTGCTGGAAATCTCATGGCTGAGAGAAGAAAATTTGACAAAAGCAAGAACTCTTCTCAAGTATCAAAAACTGAAAAGTTTTCTGGAGATGACTGGAAATGTTTATCCAGACCTAGTGAAGGTGTTTTATAGCAATCTTGAACAAGATGGTAAGAATCGTGTGTCCTATGTGAAAGGAGTAAAGCTTAAAATCACTAGAGAAATTTGGAGCAGTGTTGGTGGAATCAAATACTCAGGGTTGAAAGTGAGCAAAGGGAACACTATTGAAATACAAGGGTTCAACAAGATGCAATTCTATAGAAGCTGTGTGAGGAACCGTACTGAACCAGTAGCTAGGTTTCATGCAGGTAACTTGACTTTAATCCCAAGACTCTTAGCTCACATCATTACTGGTTTTTGAAAGGTTTTCCAAAGTGATCTTCAAGTGTGCTTGTTCTAGGAGAACTTTGATCTTGGTAAAGGTGCTGATGCAGTTCTACAGCAATTGAACTAATGGTTTTGAGTTCTTGCATCTTCTTTTCAGGTGTTATCTTTCCTTTATTCTTGTTTGTAAAGGTGTAAGTGTTAGTCACTCTTTGATAGGGTTTCCTGGAGTGCAAGGTGTGCTGAAATAGGGTTTTTCAGCTTTGTTGGTATTGTTCTTGTAGTTTTCAAGAACTGTTGTGTTGTAATTGTTTGGAATTGGTTTTTAGTGGAATTCACCTTGGAGTGAGGTGAAACTGGATGTAGCTCTTTATGAGTGAACTAGTATAAACCGTGCTTGCATAAATCTTCTCAACCCTGCACTAGTTTCTGGTTTTTGTTTAATCTATCAAGAACGAAATCTGTTTACTTGAAAATAAACTTGTTAATTCTGGGCTTAATAAAAAGAAGAATAATAAGGAGGAAACACTCGAGCAAGCACTTCAAACCAAGGCTTCGATCAAAGACGAAAATGTACTTTATCATCAAACTTCTCAAAGTAGAGGGCGTGGTCGTGGAAATTGTGGAAACGGTCGCGATGGTAAAGTCATCAGTCGTGAAGGGTGCTATAAGGAGAAGGAACAGTCGAGTCAACCAAATTGGCATGGAAGAGGATGTGGCCGAGGAAGAGGTGGTCGATCAAATTACTCCAACAGCAAATGCTACAAATGTCACCAATATGGTCAGTATGTGAAGGATTGTAACTCCGAAAAATGTTATAATTGTGGTAAAGTGGGGCATTTTGCAAAAGATTTTCGATCCGATATAAAGATAAAAGAGACAACCAACCTAGCCTTGGAAGATGAAAAGAATGAAGGTGTTCTCTTGATGGCTCAAAATAAAGTCAACATTAACAATGACACTTTGTGGTACCTCGACTCGGGAGCAAGCAACCTTATGTGCGGTCATGAGTACCTATTCAAAGAGATGCAAAAGATTGAAGATGGTTATGTGTCATTTGGAGATGCATCAAAGGTGGAGGTCAAAGACCAAGGTACGGTTTGCTACTTACAAAAACATGGCTTAATTGGGTCACTCCAAAATTTTTATTATGTAGCAGACCTCGAGACCAACATTTTGAGTATGGGGCATCTCATGGAGAAAGGTTACTCTATATTTTTAAAAGATCGACTACTACACTTGAAGAACAAGCAAGGGCGTTTGGTTGCTCGAATCGAGATGGCAAGAAATCAGATGTACAAGATGAATTTGAGAAGCATACTAGAAAAATGTTTGCAAGTCAACATAAAAGATAAGGCATCGTTGTAGCATCTCCGTTTTGGTCACCTACATCATGGTGGCCTAAAAGAGTTAGCGAAGAAGAATATGGTGCATGGGCTACCCAACATGAACTACGAGGGGAAATTTTGTGAAGAATGTGTTTTCAACAAGCATGTGAGAACCTCGTTTCCAAAGGCTGAATATTTGGCTAAGCAACCTCTCGAATTGATTCATATTGATATATGTGGACCAATTACTCCAGAATTCTTCAGCGGTAAAAGGTATTTCATTACCTTTATTGATGATTTCTCACGAAAAACTTGGGTTTATTTTTTGAAAGAAAAATTTGAGGCATTCGAGATGTTAAAAAATTTCAAAGTGATGGTCGAGAAGGCAACCGATAAACAAATCAAAGTTGTACGATCCGATAGAGGTGGCGAGTATACTTCGACGACTTTCATGGAGTGCAAGGCATAAGGCAATTTCTAACCGCATCGTACACTCCTAAAAAAAATGGTGTGGCCGAGAGGAAGAACCGGACCATTCTCAACATGGTTCGATCAATGCTTAAGAGCAAAAAGATGCCAAAGCAATTTTGGGTGGAAGCTGTGCAATGCACCATCTATATGCAAAACTGATGTGTACATGTGAAGTTAGATGATCAAACACCACAAGAGACATGGAGCAGACAAACTGATGTCTACATTGGCAATTTGGCTTATGCACATGTACTAGATAAACGAGAACGAAGCTCGAAGACAAAAGCAAAAGGTATATTTTTATTAGGTATGATGAGAAGACAAAAGGATACAAGATCCTTGACCCAATAAGCAAGAAGGTGATGGTGAGTCGTGATGTGCGAATAAGAAAACGAGTTGGATTGGAACAATTCTGCAGAGGTTATGACTGAAGTTGGAGAATCATCAGTCGTTGCACCGACAAGTATAAATTCTGAAACTACCGATGATGAAGATGAACCACGACAACCTAAAATGTGAAGTTTGCAAGATTTGTATGATTCGAGAAATGAGGTACACCTTGTATGTCTTTTGGCAAATGCAGAAAATATCAGCTTTGAAGAGGCGGTGCGAGACAAGAAATGGCAAACTGCCATGGATGAGGAGATTAAGTGATTGACCGCAACAACACATGGGAGTTAACATAATTTCTAGAGGGAAGTCAACCCATTGGTGTGAAGTGGGTATTTAAGAAAAAGATGAATGCTCAAGGCGAGATAGAGAGGTACAAGGCACAACTTGTTGTGAAGGGATACAAACAAAAGGAGAGAATCGACTACGATGAGGTGTTTGCTCCCATTGTAAGAATGGTGACGATTTGGTTGCTCATTTCCCAAGTGGCTTAATTTAAATGGTCGATATTTCAAATGGACGTCAAGTTGGCTTTCTTGAATGGTGTTCTTGAAGAAGAAGTCTACATCGAACAACCACCCGGGAACATGAAAATCAGAGAAGAGAAGAAAGTGCTAAAATTGAAGAAGGCATTTTACGGGTTGAAGCAAGCACCGCGGGCATGGAATACTCATATCGATACATACTTCAACGAGAACGAGTTCAAGCAATGTCCTTACAAGCATGCTCTTTACTTAAAGAATAGTAAATGTAACATGATATTTGTTGCTCTTTATGTTGATGTTCTGATTTTTATGGGTAACAATAATGAGATGATAGAAGAGTTTAAGGGCACAATGAGACGAGAATTTGAGATGACAGATTTGGGATTGATGAAGTTTTTCATTGGTTTGGAGGTTAGACAAGAAAATACGGGTATTTTTGTAAATCACAGGAGACATATGCAAAAGAGATTTTGAAGAAGTATAAGATGGAAAATTTTAACCCAATATCAATACCAATGGAACCAGGTGCAAAACTCGCCAAGTTCAATGAAGGAGAATGTGTCGATTCAGGTAGATACCTTGGTAGGAAGCCTTCGTTATCTCATATGCACGAGGCCGAATCTTTCATTAAGTGACAGCATCATAAGTCGATTTATGGAGGAACCAATTTACTCACATTGGAAGGCGTTGAAGCGAGTCCTACGGTACATTCAAGGTACTGTATCCCTTGGATTGTTCTACTCAAAAGCAAAAGATTACAAGTTGGTGGGTTACTCTAACAACGATTGGTGTGGAGACATAGATTATCAATAAAGTACATCGGGATATGTATTCTTTATGGCCAACACAACATTTCTTGGCTTTCAAAGAAGCAACCGATCCTGACACTATTGACGTGTGAAACTGAATATGTGGCAACATTTTGGTGTGTATGTCATGCGATATGGCTTAGAAACTTGTTGGGCAAGATGGAGCTAAAGAAACTAGGTGCAACTGTGATTCAAGTTGACAACAAATCAACAATTGAGTTGCCATGAAAGAAGCAAACACATTGACGTTCATTTTCACTTTATCCGTGATCATGTGAAGAAAGGAAGTGTGGAATTAGTGCATGTGGCAAGTCAGGATCAAATTGCGGATATCTTCACAAAATCGCTACTAAAAGTACTTTTTGACAAATACAAGAAGATGATTGGCATGATGGATGGTAGAAACATTTAAGTTTATGGGGGAGTTTCGTTGAATCAACTTTAAAAGTTAGTTTGATGGTTTTAAAATTATAAGTTACTAGAAAATAAAAGAATGAGAGTTTTGATAGATGAAAAGTCAAAAGTTGTGAGTGAGATTTTATTATGTTGTTAGTGGAGTTTTAAGGCCATAATGAAGACTTTTCTAGAAGAGTTTCCTAAAGCCTATAAATAGGATGCTCTTTCAGTTGTAAGATACACCGCAGAAAGAAATACAATAGAGAGAGAAATACGTGAAGAAGAGTGTTTCTTTAGAGAAAATTCAAGTATTAGTGGTTGTATGTTTTTCATCCTATTGATAACAATTTCCTTTTCAAATTAAAATTCATCAACTCAGTCTAGCGTATGGGTGTTTCTTATCATTTTGAACATGAAATTGATGAAGCATTGCATAAAATCTATGAGATTTCAACAAAGCTAATCCTAATGAACTAGGCACAAGCTAAAGTGATAAATACACCCCCTTATTATGCTAAATGAACCTACTCTAGCCTATTCTACTATTTGGACCCCAAAAGTGAGCCCACATTATTTACAACATGTTTTTACTTTTAAGAAGACCAGAAGAAAGAATAGAACAGTTGATGTTCTGGTGTATGCCCCATTCTTTTTCTAGTAAGGTCTGTCAGATCTTTGGTGGGGCCTTGACTTGATTGCTGAGATGACTGCTGACTGTGTGAATTGTCTCTTGAATCCTTTGTCATCTATTTGTCTTCTTGGATTATATCACTATGCCTTTTTTCATAATATCACCAGTCCAAATAAAACTTAGACACCACTGCTTAACTTGGTTAAGAAGTGAAATAGGCCATTTATAAATATTAAAGTTATAAGCTAGAAATCCAATAATCACCGTATTGACCAACTGAATTCGACACACAAGGAGGAAACGTGTCTCCAATGTAAAAAATGCTATATTACTTTTTTGTTTTTACATTAAGAGTCAAAAGTCAATTTGTTTTAATAGTTTTAAAAAAAAGTCAATTTTTTCTTAATTCTTTTAAAAAAGTAAGCAATTTGATCTCTTATATTAAATTGACATGAACGATGTTAAGTGGTATAATGATGTGAAACAAAATAACATTATTATGCACACATAAACTGTGCAATTAGATACACATCATAAATATGCAATTTTTTTATGTGAAAAATATGTTTTTTTTTATTAACTTTTAAGGAGAACAAAATTAGAAAAATAAGATTAAGAGTTGTAAGACAAAAAAAGGATTGCATCTACATTTTACAGTATTTTATGAAGGGTTAGAATTTTCAAAGTTTGCTTCCTAATCCTTAACTCCCTTATCTTCAACCCAAATATTTTCTTTTAATAGCCATCAATCTAGTTAAAAACTTCAAGTTAGTTTGATTTATAAAGACATTGTTGTTTTGTGTATCATCTTTTTAATTAACAAACTAGGTCTACCAAGAAGTGGTCTTTGAATTATGAGAGAGAGGGTTGAGAGTGGGAATATGAAAGAAAGGGGTCTAAAAAGTATTTGTATTAATTAGCAATAATTTTAAATTTTTAAAATAATTAAATTCTCATTAAAAATTTAGTACCGATAGGGTGGCTTTACCTCATAGCTATCTTCTTACATCACGCTTTGTTGTAAGAAGACAACTTTATTAAATGGTCGCCCTACGTAAAAACGTCTTAAATGTAATGTCGAAATAAGTCATTTTTGCACTAGTGACTATCATATAAATACTAAACAACTTACATTATATTTATTTGAATTATACAAGTTCTTAAAAAAGGTATTTAGTTCTTAAAGTTATTACTGGTATGGATTATTATATGAAATAAATACAATTAATATTTTAATATAATTGCTATTTAAAATTTTGTGAATTTTGCAAGGTAAGTGATAAGAATAGGAATTATGTATGATATTTGTATTTGGTTGCTTATTTCTGTTCTGGAGGGTTTAAACTCATTTTATGTTGGTATGTACGTTAAAAAAAAATTGAATTTTAAACCTGTATATAAGGGATGAGGTATTCTTAAAAGTTATTATTTAATTTATTTTACATATTTTTAATAAAAAGAATTCTATGTAAACCAATTTATTAGTTTAAAAATGTGTTGTTTTCTTATAGTCAATGATGAAGAAGTTTTTTATTTGAATTCTCATATTCTCTAGGATAGACAATGAGTTATGACTTGTAAGTAAACTTTGTTAGAATGTATGACTTTAAACTAAAGGGAGGGGGGGTGGTTTAAAGATGTTTTTCGAAAGCTTTTAAGCCTTGAATGAAATTGCTTCGAAAATATCTTGATAAAGAAATCAGTTTTTCTAAACACAAAGCAAAAAACACATCACCAGAAAAACAATCGGTTGTTTATACCAGTTTGCAAATATTAAAACTGAATTTAAAGAGATTAAGGATAGAGAGAATGCACACAGATGTTTATACTGGTTCACTCTAAACCCAGAGCTACATCCAGTCTTCTCAGAAACCACTGAGGAATTCCACTAAGCAATCAAACCTAAATCACTTACAACACAACCAAGAAAGTGACATTGATCCCCTCAAAACACACACTTCTCTTAGTCAACACACCAACACTAAGAATGCTGATCTTGATCCCCTCAAGAACACACAACACTTCTCAGCAAACACACAAAGGTTTCTTTCAATAGATACAAGGATTACACTTGTTACAGAAGCATATCTGAAATCAATACAACAGAAAATCCTAGCTCACACTCTTTGATCAATCTCAATCTCTAAGCAATCTCAACTTTTCAAAAACTCAAAAACAGTGAAAAACTCAAATCTGTTTTTCTGTATATATCAAAGTTTGTTGTTTGTTATCAAATCTTAACAAACCATTAATTGTCTTTAAAGATTGGCCAAAACATTAAAAACTGGAGCGTAAACAGTTAGAAAATCATTTAATGCTCAGTCAAAGCACAAAACAGTTTTTCTGTTATGGTACCAAAACAAACAATCGGTTGTTTCCACGAATCAATCGGTTGTTTTGGTTTTGACCGCTTAACCATTTGAAAAATAGTTTTCAACCTTTTCTAAAAACACTTAAGTATAAAACAATCGGTTGTTTCGACAAAACAATCAGTTGTTTTGGTTTTGACAGCTCAACCATTTGAAAAACAGTTTTCAACCTTTTCTAAAAACACCTAAGTATAAAACAATCGGTTGTTTTTCACTTAGATTGAAAAAACACTTTTCTTTTAAAAAAGATTGAGAATGCCTATGCTTTGGATTCAATCAAGAGTGGATTACAATACTCAATCTACCCCAGATCCTATTTAAGACAACTCAGCAACGGCAAGCACAACCTTCAACATCCTTCAAAGGGTTTTGGATTCTTCAAAACTTGAACACCACTTGGTTCAACAAACTTCACAACCACGAGTATTAGAGAAAAATTTAAGTATTTTATAATAATCACTATTAAAAAGTTGTTAAATAAAAATCAATTTTAAAAATAAAAAATAAAAAATATTATATTAATTAAATTAGATATTATTTTATAAATTAAAAAAGTTATTAATATTTCAAATAGTTTATAAATTTATAAACTAATTTTTAAATTGATAGTTAATTAATTAATATCTAATTAGTTACAAAGATTTTAATTACCAATTTTAATATTTAATAAAATAAAAATTTCTAATAGTAATAATAAGTGATTCAACAAAATCAAATGATATCATGAACTTATATCTTATATGTGCATGATGAGAATAAAAAACAGAATTTGTTTCACTGGGTTTTTTTCTCTCACTTTTATTTTACAATTTCTTTTAATGATAAATTATTATATTTATCTAATTAAATTAAAAATAAATAAAATTTTAAAATAATATAATAATATTATTGGTTGTCAAATGAAAATGTAAAAATATTAGAGTCTCTGCCAAGGGACCCAAAATTAGGAGCCATCACTTCATTTATTTGTGGGCTAGTGAATGATATTGTTATAAGGGACATTAGACAAATAAAGCAGTCAAGTCATTGATGTATATATTTGTCTGCATTTCGCATGTACTTTTTCAACATACACTATAAATCCATGCGAAAAAAACGTGTTTCCTACGAAAATAGTGCAGACCATTAAATTTATAGATATTTAAAGATAAAATTCTTAATTTCTAATTTCTTTCTTTAATTATCAACAGTTTCGTATCAACCTTATTTTCAAATTGCTGATAAGAAAAAAACATTATTTTCAAATATGAATAGATTATAAATTATATCACGTTAATTTTTATTAAGTTTCATGACTCATGGTTCACGTGGTAGAATTAAAATAGACATAAATATGGAGTTAAAGTTAATGAAAAATGGGAAAAAATATTTACGGTAAAATAGTGGAGATCAATAAAAGGTTTAGATATACTATAAAATTACACTAAATTTATAGATATTCATAAATGAGGCTGCTTTTATGTCACTACCTTCTTCAAATCCCTTTGGTTTCTTATAAATGTAAGAGATACACTTCCTTTCAACCAAAAAAAGTCACTTACATCATATGCATACTACGCAACAAACCATGGCTAGCGGAAGCTTATCACTTCCAACTTCTGCCAATGGTGCAAAACCTCCCATCACTCGACCCACTGCAGATTTTCATCCTTCTGTTTGGGGCGATCGCTTCCTTTCCTACGTTCCTACTTCTGCTGTATGTCATTTTTCATTTTCAATCTCTTTAGCTAAAATCATGTAATTTACATTTAATCTATTTCATGCAGGAAAGTGATAACCACATTCAACAAGCTAAACTATTAAAAGAGGACGTGAGGAAGACTCTTGTCTCACCTATTGATCATAACAATTTCTCTTTTAAATTGAACTTCATTGATTATGTCCAACATTTGGGTGTCTCTTACCATTTTGAGCACGAAATTGACAATCTTCTTTGTCAAATTTATGACATTTCAACAAAGGACAATAATATCATAGCTCATAGTGATAATCTTTACCATACAGCTCTACTCTTTAGGTTGCTCAGACAGCATGGATACCGCATTTCTTCAAGTATGTGTTCATCAACTTTTAACCAATTTCTTTTTCAAAAACAATAACTTCTTTTGTGATGCTACTAAATTTATTCTTCGAGTTTGCTCTTTGAGCTACTTTGCTACTAGTTGCATTGCATCATCACATCATGATGTCTTTGTTTTTGTCCAGGAGTGTAGTCGAGTCAACTATATACAAACAAGTCTAAACAAATTTAAATACTTTGCTCCAATCAAATTTTGAGCTTTTCTTGGCAGATGAATTAGAAATGAGTTAATCAAGTTCAAGTTGGTTTGAAACAGACCATGAGGTAGGATGCGTGTCTACATTTTTTTAAACAAAAGAAAAAGAAGAATAGAAAAACTTGTAAAGTTTAATAATTTTGGCTAAAAATCTAACTATTGAAAAAACGTGGTTTGGGGAGACAAAGTAGTGGAATAAAATAATGAGTTTCTTAACTAAAGTAAAGATGAAGTTAAATATGTAAGAGAAAGATAAAAATAGACTCACTATATAATTTATTATTTACTTTAGACTACACAATACTTGGTCACCTTGTATAAATGTGTTCTAAAAAGTAAAAAAGATTATAATTTTCACTACAAGAAAAAAATGTTTTAATAGAGGTTATTTAGTGGAGGTTAATATAACCTTAGGAATTGATTTAATTAATGGAGGTTTTTTCTAAAACCTCAACAAAATAACATAGGTTTTTTTAACCTTTATTAATTTCCAACGGTTTATTATAAAACCTCCGCAAAATAACGAAGGTTTTTTTAACCTTCGTTAATTTCCAAAGCTTTATTTTAAAACCTCCACAAAATAACGAAGGTTTTTTTTAACCTTTGTTAATTTACAAAGGTTTATTTTAAAACTTCCATAAAATAACAAAGATTTTTTTAACCTTCGTTAGGTTTATTTTAAAACCTTCGTTAAATTCTAAATATTTATTCTAAAATCTCATCAAAATAATAGAGTTTTTTAATTTTTTTTAAGTGTCAAAAGTTTATTGTAAAACATCAATAAAATATTTTATATTTTCTCAATTCTTAATAAATAGATATAATTAAATTTTTTAGTGAGTTTAGCCTAAACTGGTATATATATTTAAATATGCTTTGAACTTAGGTCTTAGAGGTTGATTCATTAATTGAAGTTAGAAGGCACTTCATTAATTGAAATTAATATTCAATTCTTAAAGATTGTTTTTATGAATTTCAATAAGTAAAAATAAGTTGTTTGTGAAGTGACATTAACTTATCACATATATACATCATCATAATTTATTTTTTGGTTACATTTGCAGTATCAAATTTTGAAGAATCAGACACTGGAAACTATTCATTATAATAATATTAATAATAATATTAATAATAATATTTATACTAATATTAATAATAATATTTATAATAATTGTACCGCCCTGGTAGTCGGAAGTGATGACGTGGCATCAAGCTACTGTATAGGCGTGTTGATGGGACGCCTGACTGGCAGAAGGGAAGGAAATCGGGGGGCTCGTGTAGTCGCCAGTTATTAAGTTGGCGTGCTCCGATCTCCAGCACACCAGAACCGGCGGTCACCGGGTTGAAGATGAAGTCGCCAGATGTAAACCCAGGCGACCAAGTGATTAGAGATCGCCGAAACAAGGACATCGCCGAAGATGAAGGCAGATAGACACTTCCCAGCTGGCCAGAGGATGAGGTCGGGGGACAGCTTACTTGAGCATATACGGTGAAACAGGTGGTGCAGATCATGAAGGCGGCCGGCGAGACCACAGGGAAGGTGTGTACGAAGGCACCCGAACTCGCCATCCAGAAGAGATCACGCTCCAAGGCAACTATGCACTGAGTAGTATCATGCATAAGTAACTTAGCCAAAGAAGAGTCAGAAGTAGCGCCCAAGTCAAGAATGCTCCAGATGAAGGCACGTGTACAGCTGGATGCGAGCCACGTGTCCAGATGTGTAACTGCCAGGAGAGAGAAAGTATCCAGGTATATAAGAGTTTCCAACGAACTTCTGAGGTACGCACGTTCAGATTGTCTTCTTTACGCTTGGGAGTCTTGAGTAGACTAAGAGAGAACATTGCACGGTTCCTTCAGAGTTCTTAAGTTTTACTCTTAGTAATTGGTGGTTCAGCGTTTTGGTCAACAGGCAGGATCAATAATATTAATAATAGTAATAGTAATAATATTAATAATATGAATAATATTAATAATATGAATAATATTAATAAATATTAATAATATTAATAATATGAATAATATTAATAAATATTAATAATATGAATATAATATTAATTATAATAATAATATTAATAATAATGTGAATATAATACTAATATGTATAAATTATGTTAATAATAATAAGTAAAATAAAAATGATAATATGACTAAAGAACTTCTGGTCTAGTGGTTAACCCTTCTTTGGTTACTGGAAGGACTTGGGTTCGAATCCTGGCTAATGCACTTTCTTTGTAATATTAATCTGGTATTTAACGGAGCTTATGAAAGCCTTTTCCTGGCTTTTAAAAGCAACCCAGGATAAACCACTTAAAAATAAACCCTCGTTAAAACCATTTTTTCTTGTAGTGTTTATAAATATGATTAATAAATTATTATAAATAACATTTTTCAGGTAATAAATGTTTAAGTCACAATCTTGTGTTGTGTTGTGACTTTTAAGAAAAAAATAAATTAAAAATTATGACTTAAAATAACAAAATGTAATAGTATTTTAAATCATATTTAATTAAAGTTTTTTTTAATATAGAAAACGATTTTTAAAATATAGTTACTTTAATTCACATTTTTTAAATTATAACATTTTTTTTTGTCTTATGCTACACTAAACTTGTCCACCTGTATGTATGTAAGTGTTTTTTAAACATGAAAAGACAACACTTTTTTTGTAAGTGTGTACATATGAACTATCAAAGACCATGACTTATAAACTATTTATATTTAATCCACAATTTTAAAGTATTGTATTTAATAATGAATAAACTACATTAGAATAAGGGTTGCTTAAACCAATAAAAATATGGTCTCTTCTCAATTATAGAAATAAAAAGACAATATTTTTATAAATATGACTTATAAATATTATGGGTAAGGAAGTATGGTCTCACTCTTGATCATGATCTCTAACTCTTGGTTACAATTCTATTGTCTGTCACTTTTTCATAATGGAATATGAATTACAGGTATATTTTATTATTTTTTTATAATATTATTAATATTAATAAATATATTAATAATAATATCATCATCATCGTTATTTTTATTATTATTATTATTATTACAAAGTTTGTTTGGTATATAGATTTTGAAAAAAAAGAAAAAAACATCAGCTTTCGCATATTTCTTGGTTATCAAAATTTTCTAACGACTAATAAATATAATTTGATCTAAAATAAGCTTTAATTTCTTTTAAATTATACAAACAATTATTATTTTTCAAAACAATTTTCACTTTTAAGATTGGGTTTATAGGGTGACTCAAACCAACTTATGCAAAGAGTTTGATTTTAATTTGTGTAAGTCGGTTGTGTGGTAGCATCCCTTATAATAATTATATAATCAAATATATATCTTGAAATTTACACATGTTTATAAATTAAACAGGTATATTTTGTAAATTCCAAGACCAAACCGGAAAGTTTAAGGAAAGTTTAGATGATGATATTCAAGGAATGTTAAGCTTGTATGAAGCAGCAGGACTAAGATGTCATGGAGAAGATATGCTTGAAGAAGCACATAAGTTCAGTTTCGAGCAGTTAACAAAGTTTATAACCACCCAATTAAGTTGTTCTCATGTGGCATGAGTGCAACATAGCTTAAAACAATCACTTTGCAGAGGTTTGCCTAGGTTGGAGGCAACATATTATATGTCTTACTACGAAGAAGATCCATCTCATGATGAAAAATTGTTAACATTTGCAAAATTAGATTTTAATATGTTGCAGAAGCTACATTTGAAAGAAGTCAGCAGTCTAACCAGGTAATGTCTTCCTCACACATATTTACCTTTCGTTGCATAATTCAATGAATATTAGTTAAAGATTTTTGTTCTTGTCTTTGGAATCTTAATGCAATTTTGTGTGATGCAGATGGTGGACTAAAGATTTAAATGTCTCAACCAATTTACCTTTTACACGAGATAGGATCGTAGAATGTTGTTTTTGGATTTTGGGGGTCTACTTTGAACCACAATATTATAGATGGATAACAACAAAAGCAATAGTTCTAGCCTCCATCATTGATGACCTCTATGATGCATATGGAACCATTGAAGAACTTGAGCTTTTCACCAGTGCAATTGAGAGGTTTGACACATCAAAATGACATATAGTAGTATATATTTAGCCTAATTCTTCCAATATATCAAAGATAACTTTCTCAAGACTTGTAGGTGGGATATTTGTTGCTTGGTTGATCTCCCAAAATACATGCAATTATGTTATAAGGCAATTTTGGATGTTTATGAAGAAATTGAGAAAGCGATGAGAAAGCAAGGAAAAGTATATTTTATGAAGTATGCCAAGAAAGAGGTAATTACAGTTTCATTAATTTTTTCTTATTCTTTATTCAACTGATACTAAGAAGTTAAATCAAAATTTCTTTTTTATTTTTGTATTTGCATAAAAAAATATAAACTAAATATCTTTTTTCCATCTAATTTGAATTGTGCGGAGTATAGAAAGTAGATATTTTTTATGTACAATATTAATGGTGTAAAAAAATAAATTTTCATCTAAAAACATCACCAATCCTATTTAATGACCAAACAAGGAATTTGGATTTACTACTACTATGTGCAGTTGCCAAAATATGCATATGATACTACGATTTTAGATTCGTAATCTATGTACACATTGTCTATAATTTTGAATTATAGACGACGACCACACAATCATAGTCTATTAAACCATTACAGACAATGATTATATACAGAACAGTCACCTATAGCTTATATGAACCTAAAATGTTTTCTTCAATCTTGTCCTTATTTTTTTTATCCAAGTTTGATGTCGAGAAATTTTTTAGAGAGAACGACTTTAGGTTGTGCAAACTCAAGATGGTGGACAAAGGTTGTGGTAAAGAAATAGAGGTTGTAGAGGAACTCAAGAGCTTCAGCGGTGATGTACAACAACGACAGGAAAGAGAACACAAGTAGCATTTTCAAACCCGAGAACACACTTGTTCAACACTGAAAATAGAGAAAAATTCATCAAGAAAGCACAAAAAATATGAAAATTAACATAAAAAACAACAAGGAAGGCACATTACAAGGAATGCGAGTACTGACAATAAAGAGAAGTCACAAAGAAGACAACAATGGAAGTAGCGGAGAAGAAAGCGCAAAGACGAAAAAGCCTAAAGTGGAAATAAAAAAACATATAAGCGAAGGTTATGACCTAATAACCATAATCTACATGGGGCGACAATTGCCTAAAAAATCATAGTCTATAGTGGCCATTATAGGTAATGGTTGGCCATGAAATCGTAGTATATATGCTCTGTTTTAAATAGACAACATTTATAATTAGAACTGTAGTCTATATGTTGATCTTATTTTCAAAATTGTCACTGCATTTTTGTAGACGACACTCCCACTTAAACCGCTATCTGTACACATTGTAAAACCATTTTTTTGCACTAGTGAGTATGGAATAATTTCTCAATATTATATATTTGCACTTTAATACTAGATAAAAAGACTAGTCCAGGCTCACATGGCTGAGGGAAGATGGTGCCATACTAACCACATTCCAACAATGGAGGAGTACATGGAAGTAAGAGAAATATCAAGTGGTTACCCTTTCTTGATTACTTTATCTTTCCTGGGCATGAAAGATACAACAGAGGAGGTTCTTATATGGGCAACAAATGAACCAATAATTATTGCAGCTTCTACAACTATATGTAGAATCATGGATGACATTGTCGGAGATGAGGTACGTACTAGACACTAATTAATTTCTATCAATTTAACTAAAAAGAGATTGTGACAAAGTTTTCTATGGGACTATTGATAAATGCACCTAATTTTACAAAATATATCGAGAAGAAATAGTAATAATTGAATTATAATTTGAGTTTAACAATAAACATCTTATTTATCTTATATTAAGAGTTAGCAGTTGCAAAACTTTTAAAAAAGTTAGCAGTTGCAAAACTTTTAAAAGTTTGAAAAAGGTAAACTTAATAATAATTTGGTAAGATCTCAATAAATCCTAAATGTTTTGTTAAATATTGATTTTTTTTATTCATTTTTATTTTCCTATTTTTGTTTATGAAGTTTGAACAACAGATAGAACATGTTGTTTCAAGCATTTACTGCTATATGAAGCAGCATAAAGTGTCAAGGAAATGTGCCATTGAAGAACTACAAAAGTTAGTTGAGAATGCTAGGAAGGACATAAATGATGCATGCTTAGCTCCTACTCAAGTACCAATGACTTTTCTTATGCGTGTAGTCAACTTTGCACGTGTGATCGATATGCATTACAAAGATGAAGATAACTATACAAATGCAGGAGGAATAATGAAAAATCACATTGAATCTTTATTAGTTAAAAAGATGTTCGTGTAACTAGAAGCTTTGGTCTTCTATAAATTATTGTTGATCTACTATTGTCTTTATTAATTACATGTTGATTGAATATCCATTTTAGATTGTACAACAAGTCGGTCAAAGAACAAATATTTGTTTAAAAGGAAAACTTCTTTAAATTAATAACTTTTAGAAATAATAAATATCTTTTTTTGGATAATGAAATTTCATTTTTGTTCAAGATACCATTGTAGTAAATATTACTGTACCGCCCTGGTAGTCGGAAGTGATGACGTGGCCTCAAGCTACAGTATAGGCGTGTTGACAAGACGCCAGATTGGCAGAAGGGAAGGAAGTCGGGGGGCTCGTGTAGTCGCCAGTTATTAAGTTGGTGTGCTCCGATCTCCAGCATACCAGAACCGGCGGTCACCGGGTTAAAGATGAAGTCGCCAGATGTAAACTCAGGCGACCAAGTGATTAGAGATCGCCGAAGCAAGCACATCGCCGAAGATGAAGGTGGTGCAGATTATGAAGGCGGCCGGCGAGACCACAGGGAAGGTGTACGAAGGCACCCTAACTCGCCAATTCCAGTAGAGATCGCGCTCCAAGTTAGCTATGCACTGAGCAGTATCGTGCATAAGTAACTTAGCCAAAGGAGAGTCAGAAGCAGCGCCCAAGTCAAGGAGGCTCCAGATGATGGCACGTGTACAGATGGGTGCGAGCCACGTGTCCAGGTCTGTAACTGCCAGGAGAGAGAAAGTGACCAGGTATTTAAGGGTTCCCCAACGAACTTTTGAGGGATGCACGTTCAGATTGTCTTCTTTACGCTTGCGAGTTCTTGAGCATACTGTGAGAGAGAACTGGTTCACGGTTCCTTGAGAATTCTTGAGTTTTACTCTTGAAGTATTTGGTGGTTCAGTCACTGACTTGGGCGTTGGAGTGCGATCGGCCGCAGCGGCGCCGCTTTGTTCTTTTGCAGGTTCTTGAGGAGGATCGTGACGAAGGACGGAGGTTGAAGCGGTGCACACGTCGATCCAAGTTTGACGAGGCAAGTTCCAACGTTCTGGTCAACAGGCAGGATCATCAGGCGCCCACCGTGGGGCCGTGTAAAACCTGTTCCCATCCACAGCGTGAGTTCTTGGAGGTTTTCGTAGTTTTCTGCGTGGTTGTGTGCTGGTGCAACCACTGCTCGCTGTTCATCTGAATTTTGTTCGGTATTTTCGCGTTTTCCATCATTCATTTCGAGTTTTGATTCGGTGAAGTGAAGTTTCCTGCTGTTTACGCGAGATTTGTTCGGCGAGATTTGAGTTCTTTGACTCGTTTGGTTTGTCGTGGGAGAAGCGTTGGTTTCTGGTGGAGTTGCGGGTTTCTGTGTTCTTGAGTTTTCTTGCGAAGTTTTGCGAAGTTCTGACCGATTGATCGCTGAATCGATTGTTGCTGAAGGAGGTGTTGTTCAGTACTTTCTGTGATTCGTCAAGTTTCATGAGAAAAATGAGGAGCAACCGTTCAAGTCCAGTTGCGCCCGTTGCTGCTGAAGGCGCCGCCGCCATGACCATGGCGCAGATTGTAGAGATCATGCGCTCGTTGCAGGCAACTGTGGAAGCCTCGCGCATAGAACAGGCGAGAATGCATGAGGACCTGGCCGCCTCTCGGGCCAGGAATGATGAGCTTAGCAAAGTGACTGAGGAGCTGCGTCAAGCTCTTCAGGAACAACAAGGGCGTCCTATTGATGAAGAGGTCGCGCCGTCAACACCGCCCCGTGTTTTTCCTATGCCTTTCGCTCAGGCGATTACTGACACGCCCATTCCTGCGAGCGTGGTACCTGTTAAGGCTGTTTTTACCGGCGTGGAGGATCCCGAGGCTCATCTCACCACGTTCCATACGCAGATGATGCTGTCAGGAGGATCAGACGCCGTGTATTGCAAGATGTTCGTGAGCACACTCCAGGGAACGGCGCTGGAATGGTTTGTGAGCCTGCCTACAGGTCACATAACTAACTTCCAACAATTCTCGAAGATTTTCGTTGAGCAGTACATCGTGAATAAGGCACCGCCCAGGGTGTCTTATGATTTGTTTGATATAAGGCAATATCAGGGAGAGTCCCTCAGGGACTACCTGAATCGCTTTGGGGCGCAGATGGTCAGATCGCCGGCCAAAGATGAGGAAATGCTGGTCTACGCATTTAAGAAGGGCATGCTGCCGGGACCATTCTGCGAGGCATTGATTAGGGCTCACCCCGCCACGTTCGCTGAGGTTAGGCGACTTGCGGTGGCCCACATCGCCGACGAGAGTGAGGTCGCCGAGAAGAGAGGAAGCGTGGCTCCCGCTAGGCCACGCGCCCAGACCAGGATCCAGCCACAGAGGGTTCTGGAGACAGCGGCGGCCAGGAGGGATCAGAGGACTCGCCATCCTTATGATCCAAGGAAGAACAAGGGCAGGGGGCAAGGACGCCCGCAACCAGCACGCCGGGAGTACAATCGCCCGCCTAAGAACAAGTTTGTCATGGGATTGGCGGACCTGATCGCCATTCCCAACATATCAACCAGGTTGAAAGCGCCCGAGAAGGTAGGCGACAAGGTGCTGGGACCCAAGCCAGACGCCTGGTGCGAGTTTCACCAGGGCTTTGGCCACACCTTGGACTCGTGCTTGGCTTTAGGATACCAGCTCGACGATCTGGTTAAGAGCGGGTTCCTAAATGATTATCTGCTGGATAGAAGGTCGGGGGGCGCGTCGAGCTCCCAACCAGCAGGTGGAGAGGCTCAGCAGCATGAGGTGCCTACACACGGGGAAATCCATACCATTTCAGGGGGTTTCTCAGGGGGTGGATGCACCGCATCACAGAGGAAGAGGTACGCGAGGTCTGTGATGATGGTGGATATGTTTGAAGACCACTCGCCGGAAGTGGACATTACGTTCACCAAGCAAGATCTTCGGGACGTTGTGCCTCATGACAACGATCCCATAGTCATCTCGTTGATCACGGCAGGAAGAAAGGTCCACAGGGTTCTGGTGGACCAGGGAAGCTCGGCAGACGTGATGTTCTGGCCGACTTTCACGCAGCTGGAGCTGCCCCATGACCAGCTGAGGCCCTATGGAGGGTGTTTGTATGGTTTCGCTGGTGACCAGGTGGAGGTCAGGGGGTACATAGAATTGAGGACTACGTTTAGAGATGAGGCGGGTTCGAGAACGGAGAAGATCAAATACCTTGTTGTAAACGCCCCTTCAGCATACAACATCCTGTTGGGAAGACCCACGCTCAACAGGATAGGCGCTATACCGTCGACCTGGCACATGAAGGTGAAGTTGCCGTCTATGGAGGGGGTGGTGGTCACCATCAAATCCGATCAGAAAGAAGCGAAGAAGTGCTATGAGAATAGCCTGAAAAACAAAAGGTCTGTGAGTTATGTGACAACCACCCCGCCTCCTGGTGTGAAGCCCAGATCGACGGTAACAGAAGAGACCGCCGGAAGAGATGTGGAGATGGTGGATGCTGAGCTGGGGGAGGGGAACGCCGGTCTGGAGGAAGAAGAGGCGAGGAATCGCCCTGAGGAAGCGAGAGAGCTGGGAATCGCCAGGGCGGTGATCGCTAGAGAAACCAGGCCAAAACCCGTCGAGCAGTGGCTCGAGAGAGAGATCGGGGGAAAAATCTTCAAGCTGGGAAGATCCCTGGAGGTTGAGCTCCAGGACCAGATCGCCAAGGTGATAGAACGGCATCTGGATGCGTTTGCATGGTCCGCTTCGGACATGCCCGGGATCGACCCCGACTTCTTGTGCCATCATCTGGCGATGGACAACTTGGTGAGACCAGTGCGACAAAGAAGAAGAAAGTTCAACGAGGAGAGGAGGCAGGCGATTAGGGACGAAACACAGAAACTCCTCGTTGCAGGCCACATCAGGGAAGTCCAGTACCCTGAATGGCTGGCAAATGTCGTGTTGGTGAAGAAGAGTAATGGGAAATGGCGCATGTGCGTCGATTTCACTGATCTGAATAAGGCCTGCCCAAAGGATTCATATCCTTTACCAAGCATAGACGCCCTGGTGGATAGTGCTGCGGGGTGTAAGTTGTTGAGCTTCCTGGATGCCTTCTCGGGGTATAATCAGATCAAGATGCATCCCATGGATGAAGAGAAGACTACCTTCATGACCGAGAGATCGTGCTACTGCTACAAGGTGATGCCGTTTGGGTTGAAGAACGCGGGGGCCACGTACCAGAGGTTGATGAATCGAGTACTTGCACCGATGCTGGGAAGGGATGTGCAAGCGTATGTCGATGACATGGTCGTGACTTCGCCAGAAAAAAACAAGCACGTTGCAGACTTGGAGGAATTGTTCACGACGATCGCCAAGTTCAAGTTGAAGCTGAATCCAGAGAAATACATCTTTGGCGTGGAGGCTGGAAAGTTTTTGGGTTTCCTCTTGGCGATGAGGAGCCTAGCTACCGTGAAGGAAGTACAACAACTAACAGGTCGGATGGCCGCCCTGTCTCGCTTCGTGTCAGCTAGCGGAGAGAAGGGCCATCCCTACTTCCAGTGCTTAAGGCGCAATAACAAATTTGCTTGGACGAAGGAGTGCGAGGAAGCCTTCGTCAAGCTGAAGGAGTATCTGGCGAGCCCGCTGGTTTTGTGTAAACCGCTGGTGGGAACCCCTCTCAGGTTGTATTTTGCTATAACTGAGAGGGCGGTGAGTGCGGTGCTCGCCCAGGACCAAGATCAGGCTCAAAAGCCTATTTATTTTGTTAGTAAGGTGCTGCAGGGCCCCGAAACGAGATATCAGGCCCTGGAGAAGGCTGCACTGGCAGTGGTATTTTCGGCGAGGAGGTTGCGCCACTACTTCCATAGCTTCACGATACTGGTGATGACTGACCTGCCCATCCAGAAAGTTTTGAAGAAGCCCGACGTTGCGGGAAGGATGGTGAAGTGGGCAGTGGAGCTGTCGGAGTTTGACATTAAGTATGAGCCCCGAGGCCCGATTAAGGGGCAAATCTTCGCAGATTTCGTGGTCGAGCTCTCATCTGAGGCGACACGAGTGGAAGGGGATGACTTCCGTTGGGTACTCTCGGTGGATGGATCGTCGAACCAGCAGGGTAGCGGTGCTGGAGTCATTTTGGAAGGACCCAACGGCGTGCTGATCGAACAATCTTTGAGGTTTGCCTTCAATGCCAGCAACAATCAAGCAGAATATGAGGCGCTGATCGCCGGGATCTTGCTGGCAAAAGAGATGGGAGCGAGGGTGTTGATGGCTAAGAGTGACTCGCTGCTAGTCACAGGGCAAGTAACAGGCGAGTTCCAGGCTAAAGATCCACAAATGGCGGCTTACCTGGAGTATGTGCAGGAATTGAAGAGTTCCTTTGCCTCCTTTGAAGTGGTGCATGTGCCCAGAGAGCAGAATGCCCGAGCTGACTTGCTGGCTAAGCTCGCCAGTTCAGGCAAGGGGGGTAGGTAGAGGACGGTGATTCAAGAAACTCTGAAAACGCCGAGAGCATTTGTAGCGGATCACCTGGTTCTTCAGATAAGCAGGTCGACGGAAAAAGCGGCAAGAAGTCACAGGTCTTTGACGCAAGAAACTTTGAGATCGCCGAGAATTAGAGCATGTCGAGGAGAGAAGGTGAACATGACACAGGTCCGCGCTACCCATGAGTCAGACACCTGGATAACACAGTACAAGCGGTGCCTGGTAGATGGCCTTCTCCCGCTGGATCCGGCAGAGGCTAGGAAGATAAAGAAAAATTCTAGCAAGTACACAATGATTGATGGCGAGTTGTACAGGTTTGGGTTCACTCACCCACTCCTGGAATGTGTGCATGGCGAGAAATGCACGAGGATTATGGAAAAGCTCCATGAAGGGATATGCGGAAGCCACGTCGGGGGTCGAGCTCTGGCCGCAAGGACTCTCCGTGCAGGGTATTACTGGCCAACGATGAGAGAAGATTGCAAGAGGTATGCGCAGTGTTGCAAACAATGTCAACAGCACGCCGATTGGCACAAGGCGCCTCCCGAGGAGTTGAAGTCGATTTATAGCCCTTGGCCATTTCATACATGGGGAATCGACATCCTGGGACCATTCCCGCTGGCGATCAGGCAGATGAAGTACTTGGTGGTGGCGATTGAGTATTTCACCAAGTGGATCGAAGCAGAACCAGTGGCCCAGATCACTGCACACAAGATCGAAGGTTTCGTATGGAAGAACATTGTGTGTCAGTTTGGTGTGCCCAAGCGCCTGGTGTCGGACAATGGGACTCAGTTTGCAAGTCACCTGTTGAAGAAGCTGTGCGAAGGGGTGGGAATTCAACAAGTGTTTGCATCCGTCGAGCACCCTCAGACAAATGGCCAAGTAGAGTCAGCTAATCGGGTGTTGCTAAGAGGTTTGAAGAGAAGGCTAGAGAAAGCCAAAGGAAGCTGGGCTGAGGAGGTACCCCGTATAGTCTGGGCGTACCACACCACCGAATAGTCAGGAACCCATGAGACCCCGTTCAGCTTGGTCTATGGGTGTGATGCAATGATTCCAGTGGAGATCCAGGAGAGCTCGCCGAGAGTCCAGAACTTCGTAGAGGAAGACTCGAATGAAGAGAGAAGGTTGAACCTGGATCTACTGGATGAGGTCAGGGAAGAGGCGAGATTGAAAGCTGAGGCGGTGAAGAGAAGGATTGAACGAAGATATAACTCGAAGGTGATGCCGAGACAGTTCAGAGAGGACGACCTGGTGATGAGGAAAGCCCACCAGTATGAGATGGAGAATAAGCTGTCGCCTAAGTGGACGGGACCGTTCAGAATAACCGAGGCGCTCGGAAACGGCGCCTACCGCTTAGAGACATTGGAAGGAGGGGCGATTCCTCGCACTTGGAACGCCACGCACCTCAAGTTATATTACAGTTAAGAACTTTGTAAGTAAAGACAAACACGAAGTTATATTACGATGTCTCTGTTAAAACAGTTAGAAGGGGGCACTCTTTTTTCCCTAAGGAGGGTTTTTAATGAGGCCACCCAATAAAAGAAGAGTTTTCGAAGCTCAAAGTTGTTTCAGATTGCATGCTTGTTGTTTTCAGAAAGTTTTGAAGAAAGACCTTGTCACTTATATGTGATTTAAGGCAAGTAAAGATATATTGCATGCTTTCTAAAAAGTTTTTAAGTCCTCATCGTCTTTCGGCGATCGGAGGCATCAGTTAAAGTTAAAGTCCTCATCGTCTTTCGGCGATCGGAGGCACCAGTTAAAAGACCTCAACGCCCTCGCGCGTCCTGAGGCGAGATAAAGACCTCCTCGCCGTCGAGCGAGTGCAGGCGAGGAAGAGTGAAAAGTCCTCAGTGTTTCTGGGGGCGAGAAGATGTAACCCCTGGGGCAATGTAGAGGCACCAGCAAAAAGTCCTTAGTGTTTCTGAGGGGAGAGGAGATGTAACCCCCGGGGCAATGTAGAGGCAAGTTAAAGACCTCCTCGCCGATGAGCGAGTTCAGGCGAGTTAAAGACCTTCTCGCCTATGAGCGAGTTCAGGCGAGTTAAAGACCTTCTCGCCTATGAGCGAGTTCAGGCGAGTTAAAGACCCTCTCGCTGATGAGCGAGTTCAGGCAAGATAAAATCCTTCTCGTCTCGAACGAGTTCAGGTATGGTGTAAAGGGTGGAAGAAGTTTGGAGGGTGGCTAAGGTAGGTTCGAAGAGAACGCCTAGTCACCCGGCCTCTTGTTCTGAAGCTCAAGGAGGTAGAGAAGGATCCGAAAGGCGCCTCTACCCCCAGATGAAGGAACAATGGCCAAGTTGTGAAGGCAGGAAGAATCTGATATCGCCAAGAGTCTTTGGCGACCAGGAAAAACTCAAGCAATGGCAAGAAAGTTAAGACCCGTTTTGATGAGGCAGATCGGGTGAAGCGATGTCTTAAGCCATTAGTTGAGTTAAAGTTCGTTGATTGAAGAGTGATTTTACGCTAAGGTTCATTGCCTTGAGATTACAAGTTGTTAGAGTGATTGTTATTCAAAATCGAAGTGGTTCGAGGCAGTTAAGTATATGATCGCGCTTACAAAATCGCTAAGTTAATTTCTGCGCTTACGAAATCGTTAAGTTAATTTCTTGAAGCAAATTGTGCAAGGAAAGTTAAAGCAGCCAAAGAAGTTGCAAGAGGAAATACAAAGACTTTATCATTAAAGTAACTATCAGATTCAAGGCACATGTACAAGAAAATATAAAGTTTATTACAATTGTATGTAAGGAGAAAGCATAAAGGTAGTGGATGGAGGAAATCGATCAGTCTTCATCAGGAACAACCTTCCCATCCACCACCTCGTTGTTGAGGGACACCATGCTAAGATCTAGATCGGGGATCAAGCAGGCAAACTGTTCCCGTGCGGCCTCGAATCCAGCAGCAAGAATTTGGGCAGAACTCAGATTAAGCTCTTCGATCTGTTTCTTAAGTTCTTCAGTTTGTTTCTTCAGCCCCTCGTTCTGCTGCTCCAGCTCTTCAGCTTGCTTCTTGAGTTTTTCAATGGTTTCCTGAGCTTGAAGAAGGTCTTCAGCAACCTTCTTGGATTCTGCCTGCACCTGGCCTAGTTCAGCAACAATCTTCCCTTTTTCTTTGTTGGCTTCAGCAAGCTTAGCCATGGTGTCGTCCCTCTCCTTCTCCACCTTTCCCAGGAAGACCTCCCGATCGGCTGACCTTTGTTCCAGTTTCTTCACCTTGGCGGCGTCAGTTTTAATCAAGGCCTCCAGGTCAGCCACTTTGACGCGATAAGGCACCAACTTGCTCTCTAGCTCGATCTTCTCTTGAGCCAAGAGCTGTACCTTATGGCGGAGATCGGTGGCCTCCTTGCGCGCCACCCGGAGCTCGGTGCTCATTGCATCTTCTACTCGGGAGTGTTCAATCTCGGCGAGTGTCAGATTGCAGGATAACTTCTCCGCCTCAATCCTTATAGTGCTATTCTCAGTTCGAAGGGCGTAGAGGTCATCCTGGAGCTTCCTGGTGGAGCTCTCCACAGCTTTAGATATAATGGCGGGGAAATCCTCCGCCATCATCTTTAGCTTCGCTGAGAAAGGCTCCCACATCCTCTTGACCTCAAGAGAGAGGTTTGCTTGTGGGGGCACCGGGTGGGCTCGTTGTTGGTTTTCGCCGCCACCTTCTTGAATTGGTTGTTCAGCGGGTGCTTCTTGGCGTGGTGGCGACATCGGGGATTCGGTGATAAGAATTGGAGAGTGGTGAGCACCTTCATCCCCGATTGGTGCAGCGTTTGCGGTGGAGGCGTTTGAAGGAGGACCCCCTCCAGCTGATATGTAAGGCGTGGAGGCGCTTGGGGGGTTCTCCAAGAAGTTGGCTTCGGCGCCCTCAACTTCAGGAGGCGCAGATGCCAAGGGGATTGCTTGGACTGGCGAGGTGGGAGCTGGTGGAGGAGGCAATGTTGGAGGCGGGACAGGTGTAGATGGTGGTGTTGATGTTGGAAGAGGGGGTGGAGCGGATGGTGAAGAAGGTGCCACCCTCTTCCTCTTCGTGACGAGGCCATCTTCAGTCGCCTCGTCGTCTTCCTCTTCCTCCTCGTGGACTACTTGGGGAGCTTTCCTCTTTGGTTTTCTGAGGATAAGTTTTTTACGTTGGTTGGCGGGTTGGACATCGGGAGGAGTTGGGCCTTTGGGTGGCGATCTGCCCTGAGCAGCGGCAATCTCCACCACAGAGTTTGGCACGGTTTGGGAACCCGATGCCAACCCGTGGGTTCGGGCGAGTGCCCTCAGTTCAGCGAGCTTGCCCTGGCCCAACATATGATCTGCATAAAGCAAAAATGCATGGGTTAGCTCAGAGAGAAAAATAAATGCCCAAGGCAGTATGCAGCAAAGCAGATAAATGGTGCAGAAAATAAAACCAAAGTCTTGCGCGCAACGCACAAGACGCCCAGAAACAGTTAACAGAGATAATGTCAAGGAAATAACTTAGACGTTGAGGTGAGTTCTAACCTATGCGAATTTCAAGTTGATCTTCTAAGAACTCGAAGCAGATAAGCGTGGTGGTGAGGAAGGTGATGTTGGCATCTGCCACACTCTTCTAGAAGAAGCAGAGGTCCCTGTCCAAGGCACCCATGCTATCAGGACTCCTTGGCCTCCTGAAGCTGCTTTTGGACTCTTTGTTCCCCTTGTTTACCCAATATAAGGGGAAACCATCGAGCAAAGAAGCGTCCTTGTCATTGGGGCGCACCTGGACGAACTTGCCTTTCCAGTCTTTGTAGGATTGCTGGAAGATAGAGAGGATCGACCTCCCAGTAATCCCGTTCAAGCTTACCCACAGGCGATCTCCTGGGTGCTTGGCTTCAAAAAGAAATAAGAAAACGTCCACTGACGCTGGCAGCCCCAGGTGGTCGCACATTATTTGGAAAGCCCGTACGAACGCCCAACTGTTGGGATGGAGCTGGGCAGCGGCGATGTCGAGCTCGGTGAGAAGCTCCCTTTCAAAGCGAGTGAAGGGAAACCTAAGTTTCACCTTCTTGAACAGGGTGGTGTAGATGAGGCAGAACAACCCGCCGGTGTTCCCCTTATCATCAACGCACACCGGCATGTCGGGAGAGCAAGGCAACACCATCATCTTCTCGTCGTGCTCCTTGTGGAATGATAAGTGAGGCTCGTCCCCCTTCTTTAATCGCAAAACTGCCCCAGCAGAGTTTACAGAAGATGTTTCCTTCAACAAAGCGGGGAGGCCCATGGGTACAGTTTTTTGAAATCAAGAGAAGGCACGAAGGCTCCTCCGGCGACGGGTGGAGTGGCCTGAGCCAAGTTGGGGCGGGAGGGTGCAGGCCTCTCAGCCTGAGAAGAAGAAGCACCGCGTGCTCACGGTGGGTTGTGTGCTTGTAAGGAGGGGTTTCGTGGCGAAGGAGGAGGATTTGGGGTGATCTTTGAGCGAGTCATTGCGGAAGCTGCAAAGGAAGAAGAAAGGAAAAGGTGATCAGGACTCGCAGAGGCTGACTCTAATCATGAACGAAGGGTGAGAAAACGAACGAACGAAGGTTCGTTGTAACGAAGACGAAGCCCTAAGTTACGAAGAAGGAGAAATAGAAAAAAAAGCAACCCACAACGTATGCACCAGACAGTTAAAGGATGATGCGAATCGGTTAAAATGCAGGAAAAACCAGCAGAAGAAGGAATGGAAGTACCTTTTTATGATCGGAAGAGTGATGAAGGAGGTTGGTGATTCAGGAGGTTGAAGAACGTTGAGAGCTTTTTGCAGAAGAGAGTAGGAGTGTCTGAGAATACGAAGAAAGTGATGAAACAGTGGAGGGAAATGGGTTTAAGGGTTTTTCGAAATGGGTTTGGGAAGCGCAAACGTTAACTGAAGGTAAGTGTTGATGAAGCCACGTGTCGAACGATGGGAGGAGTGTTTGGTGGAGCGTCAGAGAAGCAGAAAGTACAACCGCTTGAAATTCTGCGCCAGTGCCACGTAGATCGGTATTGACGTAACTCTTTTAGTCTTTTCGCTGGACAAGTCTTCACTTAAGACTGGGGGGCTTGTGTACCGCCCTGGTAGTCGGAAGTGATGACGTGGCCTCAAGCTACAGTATAGGCGTGTTGACAAGACGCCAGATTGGCAGAAGGGAAGGAAGTCGGGGGGCTCGTGTAGTCGCCAGTTATTAAGTTGGTGTGCTCCGATCTCCAGCATACCAGAACCGGCGGACACCGGGTTAAAGATGAAGTCGCCAGATGTAAACTCAGGCGACCAAGTGATTAGAGATCGCCGAAGCAAGCACATCGTTGAAGATGAAGGTGGTGCAGATTATGAAGGCGGCCGGCGAGACCACAGGGAAGGTGTACGAAGGCACCCTAACTCGCCAATTCCAGTAGAGATCGCGCTCCAAGTTAGCTATGCACTGAGCAGTATCATGCATAAGTAACTTAGCCAAAGGAGAGTCAGAAGCAGCGCCCAAGTCAAGGAGGCTCCAGATGATGACACGTGTACAGCTGGGTGCGAGCCACATGTCTAGGTCTGTAACTGCCAGGAGAGAGAAAGTGACCAGGTATTTAAGGGTTCCCCAACGAACTTTTGAGGGACGCACGTTCAGATTGTCTTCTTTACGCTTGCGAGTTCTTGAGCATACTGTGAGAGAGAACTGGTTCACGGTTCCTTAAGAATTCTTGAGTTTTACTCTTGAAGTATTTGGTGGTTCAGTCACTGACTTGGGCGTTGGAGTGCGATCGGCCGCAGCGGCGCCGCTCTGTTATTTTGCAGGTTCTTGAGGTGGATCGTGACGAAGGACGGAGGTTGAAGCGGTGCACACGTCGATCCAAGTTTGACGAGGCAAGTTCCAACGTTCTGGTCAACAGGCAGGATCAATTACCAAGTTAATTGTTATAATTGAGGATGATATTTCAATTTTCCTTAAAGCAAAATACTCTAAATACCACTTTTCAAACACGTACTATATCTTTCCATAAAATACTCACTCGACTAGCATGTTCAAAAGTTTTATTTTTCTTAAAAGTTAAGATTAAGGATAACTTATACAAACATTTATCCTTTACTCTATCCATTTATCTTTTAAGGATTTGTTCCCGCCGGTTGACCGGGTGCGTCTTCGTGCGTGGCTTGTCCTCGCTAGCTAGGGCACCTTCGTTATGCACCGTTCGTGAGTACTTGAAAAAAAGTGGACAAAGGGGCGCCCTCCCGGCCGTTTGCACTCCAACGATCAAATCAGCTAGCGAGAAACATCAGAGGTGACACACCTCCGTATCGGAACACCGTGAACGAATGCTCTAAAGGTGGTCGAAAACACTGAGTAGCTATACTGTGTTGCCCTAATTGTCTGTGCGTACAGTGGGTGCGCAGCGAAACAACTTGGGTTTACGTGTGTGTAAAAACTGCGGGAATTAGGTCAAAACTCGGGTCACTTTCAAACGTCCTAAGGCCCCTTTTTATACACCTCCCGCATTTAAAGCGCGTTAAAGCGCATTGAAAGCGTATAAAAATGTGCCTTGAAACATTTGATACGTAAACTAAATTAACGCGTACCTTAGCGAACTTTCAGGAAAATATTGATATTCCAGTGCTTATTGCCACGTGTTCTTCTAACTTGATCGTTATTCTACGCAGAGGGCCTCACAGCGCCGTAACCCAACTTAGGGTTATTTCATTGTGCGAGTCCTCTTTCCTCGAAGTGCATCTGGCACGTGGGATGGCTTTCTAGGTGCCAACTCATGCGCCCCAGCCTCTAGTCAATCCCCCTGGGAACGCACCTACTTTACTCTCGCACCACGCCCCTGGTTCACCCCTGGATTTGGCCCTCTCCTGGGTCGTATCTACCCCAGGGGTCTCCTTGAGGTGGTGTGGGTACTTCACAAGTCAGGATACTTCCTACTGATACTAGAACTATGGCTTTGAAGCCACCTTTTCTCTTCTCTTTGTTACTGTTCTGGGCTACGTCTTAACCTGACGATGCTTCAACCTAGCGACACCCTCTCCTAGCGACGCCTTACTTTGGCGACGCCTTCTCTTGGCGATGCCTCATCCTGGCGACGCCTTATCTTGGTGATGCCTCATCTTGGCGACGCCCTGTCTTGGCGACGCCTCAAGCGGTCAGTCTGTTGACTTCCTTCCTTGGACTCCTCGAGTGGTCTCACTAGATGTTGACTTTGACTTTAACGTTGACTTTGGTCAACGCCCGGGGACGGGACGGTACACAAGCCCCCCAGTCTTGAGCTGATACTTGTTCTCAGCGAAAAGACTAAGGCCTCGCCCTATTGTCCACGTGGCATTCTTGCTGACGTGACATTCCCTTGAGCAGTTGACGTACACTTCCTGAGCGTCTGACGTGATGCTTTCTGCGCTGGGGATGTGACGCTTTAAGTTACGTGTTAATCTTTCGACACGTGGCTCGATCCTACGGCTGGGGATGAGTGTCGTTAGTGCTTCTCGAGCTAATGTTATAACTTTCAAAAACGCGCGCTCGAGGCACTGTTTCATTCACTCCCTTCGCATTCTCTTCTACTGTTCATCTTCTCAGAACTTTCTCTGCAACTCGCGACTCTTGCATTCTTCCTCTTCGCAAAAGCTTAGACCTTTGCAACTCTCACCACAAAAGGTATGGTTTTTCTGCGTCGATGACTCTTTCTCTTTACTGTATTGCTTTTATACCTGCCTGGGACTGTTTATATTTCTGCATTTTTGTGTTCTCGCTTTTCCTCCTAATTTCTTCGTTCTCCCCCCTTTCTGGACTTCTCGCGTGGGTAGGGGTTTCGTAGGCCTTTGCTTTTTTCCTCCTTCTTCTACTTCTTTATCAATCTATGGCGCGTACAAAAACAACGCCCAATCCTCCCCAGAGGTCGACTATAAGGCTCAGTACCCCTGGGCCTCAGATGAGCTCTTGGCTGAGTGCACCAGCCTAACCACTGTTGAAGACATGGTGGATCACCAGGGTGACCCACATGTTTACAACTTCAACGCTTTCTGCAGTACCCACGACTCCCACGTCTCCGTCCGCCATGGCACCCCGGGGGAGCCAGTCTGTGTGGACAATAGGTTCAACGGCAGGAAACCCTTCTTCTTCATGTACCAAACTGTATTCAAACGCGTCAGTGTGCGCCTCCCCTTCACCCCGTTTGAGAGGGAGCTGCTCACCGAAATCAACACCGCCCCTGCCCAGTTGCATCCCAACAACTGGGCATTCGTTCGGGCCTTCGAGATTCTGTGTGGGTACCTAGGCGTCCCACCCTCCGTGGATGTTTTCCTTCATTTCTTTGAAGTGAAAAAGCAAGGGAAAAGCCTCTGGGTGAGCTTTTCCAGAGTCGCGGGCAGAATTCTCCTCACCCTTTTCCAGAACTCCTACAAGGGATGGAAGGGCCTTTTCTTCAGGGTGTAAGCCAACAAACGCAACCCCTCAGTCCTGGATGGGTTTCCCCTGTATTGGGAGGAAAATCCCAAGCTGACCAAACCCAAATCTTTGGACGAGCTGTCTTCCGCCGATAGAGGGGTGTGCGAGGCCTTGGCTGGCCTGAAGATTGTTTTCAACACATTGAAGCTCATAGCTTGTGAGTTCAACGCGCACACCCTATCTTCATACTTTGGTAGGGAAACTCGCCCCTTACTTGTCTTCTCTACATTTGTTTCTTAATCGTGCTTGCTCTGATTAACGTAAGCAATGTTTATCTGCTCTAATTTCTATACGTGTCGTTGATCTGTGAATTTGCCTCAGTACTAGAGTTGATATTCTGTACTTGGCCGTAAGTTCGAATCTTAACTCCAAATTTCTGTGCCTCGCTATATGTATTTGGTGCTTCATGCTTTACTATTATGGGCCCTAACCTTTGTTGCTTGGTTTGTCTTGGTGCAGCATCAGTGATGGACTCCTCAAGGAGAGTCGATCTGGCCAAGTCCTTGAAGGTTTGCTTTAATGCATCACCCGCAAAGGCTGGCGCCTCCACTACCCCCACTACCGAGTCCAACCCACCGCCACCATCACCACCACCACCCCACACTGCCGAAACACCCAGCTCTCCCCTCATGCTCCAAGCACCTTCCACACTCCAAACATCCAACTCTCCTCCCACACTCCATGCACCCAACTCACCCCCTCTCATTGCTGTAGTCCCACTGGCTGTAGCTGGTACTCCTCCCACAACCCCCCTTGACAAAGGCAAAAGGGTGCTCACTATTTCCTCCGAGGATGAAGACTCGGACGTGGGGCCTGTCTACAAGAGGAGGAGGACCAACCAGATCGTTTACTCACGTTCCTCTTCACCTCCACATGGGGGGTCTTTGATGGACAACCCCCCCAACGCCACATCTCCCCCACAGCAAGCAGTCCAAGAAGAGGGGGTGGTGGAGTCTGCGCCCCTACCAACACCAACACCAACCCCTGCACCTGCCGCCCCAACGCCTACCCAAGAACTCTTGGAGATTCCTCCGCCAATCAGGCAACTGATGAGGGGTTTTACTGAAAAAAGTCGACGCCGGAAAGTTCCTCCGGGGAGAATAGGAGAGAAGGCATGCCCTACTACCTGGGGCCTTCTTGGGCATCTCCCTTGAATGGCGCGCCCAAGCAAAGTCCAAGGCTGACGAGGCACGCACCCTCCAAACTCTCCAACAGGAAGTGGCTACCCTGAAATAGGAGAAGGAGAGCCTGTGCCGTGGCTGGGCGTGCCAAGAGGAGGTTTACAAGGCCTCTCTGAAGAGGGCCCAAGAGTCCAATGAGGAAACCCGCAAACGACTACATGGTGCAGGGCAAGCTAGCGTGGAGCTCCTCAATCAGGTGGCGTCTCTGCAATCTAAAATCGCCGATCTGGAAATGGCGATGAAAACTTCTGAGGCACAACAAAAATAACTTGCCGACCAGTGCCCTAACCGGGAGCAATCGCTGGAAAAAAATGAAGGGGAGCTAACTGCAAAGATGGAAGCGCTCAGCTTTCTCCAAACTGAGCATGGTAAGTTCCAGGCTGAACTGAATAGGCTTCAGGTGGAGAAGGAAGTTCTCGAGAAGCAGCTAGCCTCCGGAGATTCCACGATTGAAGAGCTGGAGAAGGCCAAGAAGGGGCTCATTGTGGAGAAGGAAATTCGGGACTCCACAATAGAGAAGTTGGAGGAGGCCAAAAAGAAGCTTATTGACGATATGGCCGACACCTTTGCAGAGGGATTCAAGGAGGCCCTAGCTCAAGCCGCCTGTGAAAACCCGGGGATTGACACCTCCAACTGCAACCCTTTCAACCATATCGTTGATGGGAAGGTCATGCCCCTCGACCTTGGGGAGTGAACTCCACTTACTGATGCACGTCTTGAACCTTCTCCCTGTAATTTTGTACATATATTTGAATTTACTTGTAATTCTGACAATGGCTTCTGTCTAAATGTTATTCGCTTTCAACTCCTTTTGTACTTTATCCGCTTTCGCTTTTAACTCTTTAGGTAGCACGCGACTTTCTCTCTTGCTCTTTCTTCCTAAGTCGCGAGGCACACCCTTCTCTTTGTCTTTTCGCTTAGAAATTTGCTAGGCCTTTGTATCTGTGAGGAACTTCTCTCACGAAGGCGTTGCCTGCCTCGTCATTTCCCAAAGGCAAAGGAGGATTTAACTTCGTGTATTTTTCTTATCTTTGGTAGCTCGTGCCTTCATGCTTCATCCTCTCCTTGCTCTTCACTTACTTGTCTTGAGCCCCGAGGCGCTTACTACCAAAGGCATCGCTGGCCTTATTCTCGCTTAAGGTGAAAAGGGTCTCATCCCCTTTCGGGCCTCGACATCGCTTAAGGACGAGGAGGGCTTATCGGTTCTTCTGTGCACTCGACGTCGCTCGAGGGCGAGTAGGACTTATCTCACCTGTATTGGGCGTCCATGCTCGAGGAGGGACCTGCTCTAGGTATCCTCAGCGTATCTTGACTCTTGCGACTAAAATCGCGCTCTGGTGCCCACGCCCATGGAGAGGCCTATACAACAACACTGTATCGTCCATGGAGTGTCTAAAACACCAGGGCAACTTAGCCCTTATCTCTTTGCGTTTGGTGCCCACACCTGAGGAGAGGCCTACTACAGCAGCGCCGTTTCGTCCTCAGGGTGTCTAAAACACCAGGGTAACTTAGCCCTTATCTCTTTGCGTTTGGTGCCCACGCCTGAGGAGAGGCCTACTACAGCAGCGCCGTATCGTCCTCAGGGTGTCTAAAACACCAGGGCAACTTAGCCCTTATCACTTTGCGTTTGGTGCTCACGCCTGAGGAGAGGCCTGTTGAACCAAGTGGTGTTCAATGTTTTGAAGAATCAAAATCCTTTGAAGGATGTTGAAGCCTCTGCTTTGCTTGATGTTGTTGTGCTGGTTTAAGCTTTGTTCTGGGGTAGTTTATATGTTGTAATCCACCTTTTGATTAAATCTCAAGCAATTAGCATTCTCAATCTTTATAAAAGTAAAATGATTTTCTAACTAAGTTGAAACAACCGATTGTTTATACTTAGGTGTTTTGAGAAAAAGATTGAAAACTGTTTTTTAATGGTTGAACTGTTAAAGTACCAAAACAACCGATTGATTCGAGGAAACAACCAATTGTTTGTTTTGGAACCATAACAGAAAAACTGTTTTCTATTTGACTGAGCTTTAAATGTTTTAACTGATTACGCTCCAGTCATTAAATGCTTTGACCAATCTTTTAATGCAATTTAAGAGTTTTTTAAGATTTGATAACAAACTACATCTTTGAATAAATTCAGAAAAACAGATTTGAGAATTAAGAATCTTTTGACAAAGTTTTTCTAAGGAGTTTTTCAAAGTGCTGAGATTGCAAAGTGTTTGTGATTGATCAAGGTGTTGGAATAGGATTCTACTTGTATTGATTTCAGATTATCATCTGTAACAAGTGTAATCTTTGTACTGTATTGAACAATTCGTTTTCTGTGTTTGCTGAGATTGGCTGTGTGTTCTTGAGGTGTTCAAGATCAGCAATCTTAGTGTTGGCCAAGGAGAGTGTGTTTCTTGAGGTGTTCAAGGTCATTCTCTTGGTTGTGGTGTAAGTGATCAAGTGATGATTACTTAGTGGATTTCCTCAGGGTTCTGAGAAGGCTGGATGTAGCTCTGGATTCGGAGTGAACCAGTATAAACAATTGTTCCGTCCGGTTGACCGGGATGTCTTCGTGCACGACCTCAACAGTCAGCTGGGGACTCCTTCCCGCTGGTTGCCCGTGGATTCCTGCAAAAAAGAGGACAAAGAGGCGCCCTAGCGGCCGTGTGCACTCCGACGCTCAAGTCAGCCAGCAAGAAACACCAAAAAACACTGTCCACCCACGTATCTGAGCACCGCGTATGGCACTCTGAAGGTGGTAAAAGAAATGTGTATATGTGTGTGTGTTGTCTCCTTCAGGCAAAAATATTCTCCAGTCACTTGCTTCTCTAACCTTCTTTTTAACCCCCTCAGAAGGACTCTGTTTGCTGACTCTACTTGTCCATTGGTCTGGGGGTGTTCAACCAACGCGAACACTTGCTTGATTCCCACTTCAGCGCACAGATTTCTCAACTGCTGACTGGCGAACTGGGTTCCGTTGTCAGATATCAGGCGCCTGGGTACGCCAAAGCGACACACGATGTTTCTCCACACAAAATGTTGTACCTTATGCGCAGTGATTTGTGCCACGGGCTCTGCCTCTATCCACTTAGTGAAGTATTCGATGGCGACGATCAGATACTTCATCTGCCTGATTGCTAGTGGGAAAGGGCCCAGGATGTCAATTCCCCATGTGTGGAAAGGCCACGAGCTGTATATGGACCGTAACTCTTCTGGCGGCGCCTTGTGCTAGTCGGCGTGCTTTTGACATTGCTTACACCGCTGGGCGTGCCGTGCGCAATCCTCTTTCACTGTTGGCCAGAAAAAACCTGTGCGTATTACCTTGGAGGCCAAGGACCTTCCTCCTACATGGTTTCCGCAGATGCCTTCATGTAGCTCCGCCATTATCCTGGTGCACTCATCGCCACTGACGCATGTTAGGATAGGGTGAGTGAAACCGTGCCTGAACAGCACCCCATCCACCAAAGTATATCTTGCGGCATTTCTTTTGATTTTCTTACCCTCTTCAGGGTCCACTGGAAGAGCCCCATCCGCTAGGTATCGTTTATAGGGCGTCATCCAGGTGTCTCCCTTGGACAACACACAGACCTGCATCTGCTCTTCCTCAGACACACCCGCGTATGTACTGATGCGGGGCGCCCTCTGCATATCTTGGGTCAAAGAGGAGTGACTCCTCGGCCTTCCCCTTGATGCATAAATCTGGAGGACATCCACCCTGTTGTCTTCCACGAATCGACGCGGAGCTTTGAGAGTCTCCTGGATCACTGTCCTCTGTCTACCCCCCTTGCCTGAGCTGGCCAGCTTTGCGAGTAGGTCAGCTCTGGCATTCTGCTCCCTCGGGACGTGTATCAACTCAAGAGCGTTGAACGCCCCTCTCAACAACTGGACGTATTTTAGATACGCCGCCATCTGTGGGTCCTTCGCCTGGAACTCACCCGACACCTGCCCCGTAATCAACTGGGAGTCGCTCTTCACTAGGAGGTTCTGTGCGCCCATCTCCTTGGCCAAGAGCATTCCTGCCATTAAGGCTTCATATTCTGCTTGATTGTTACTTGCCTTGAAGGCAAAACGCAAGGCCTGCTCGATCAGTATGCCGTCGGGTCCTTCCAGCACTATTCCCGCACCACTCCCTTGTTGGTTTGAGGAGCCATCAACCGAGAGCAGCCACTGTGAACTCGCTTCCACCTCTTGCTCACCTCCGGGCGAAAGTTCTGCTACAAAATCCGCGTACACCTGCCCTTTGATGGATCCTCTAGGCTCGTACTGTATGTCGAATTCTGATAGTTCCACTGCTCAGCGTACCATTCTTCCTGCCACATCGGGCTTCTGCAGCACCTTCTGTATAGGGAGGTTGGTCATTACCACCACCGTAAAACTGTGGAAGTAATGACGGAGCCTCCTAGCCGAGAACACTACCGCCAGCGCCGCCTTCTCCAGTGCTTGGTACCTTGTCTCAGCTCCCTGTAAGGCCTTGCTTACAAAGTAGATGGGCTTCTGACTCTGGTCCTGCTCTTGGACCAACACAGAACTGATGGCCGGCTCCGTTACATAAAATACAACCGGAGGGGCACGCCCGTTACCGGCTTGCAGAGAACTGGAGGCGTCGCCAGGTAATCCTTCAGCTTAACGAAAGCCGCTTCGCATTCCTCAGTCCATGCAAAGCGACTGTTTCTCTTGAGGCACTGGAAGTACGGGTGCCCCTTTTCTCCTCCGGCGGAAACAAACCTCGAGAGCGCCGCCATCCGCCCTGTCAACTGTTGAACCTCCTTTACCGATGTCGGACTCCGCATGGCGATAGTAGCCGCACATTTGTCGGGGTTCGCCTCTATCCCCCTCTCGGTGAGCAGAAAACCCAAGAATTTACCGGCCTCTACCCCGAAAACACACTTCTCGGGGTTCAACTTGAGGCGGTATTTTGATATTGTGTTGAACAACTCCTCCAAGTCTGCCATGTGATGCACCCTGTTCTGCGACGCCACCACCATGTCGTCTACATAAGCGTATACGTTCCTCCCAAGCATTGGCGCCAGGACCTTGTCCATTAACCTCTGGTACGTGGCGCCCGCATTTTTGAGCCCGAAGGGCATCACCTTATAGCAATAACTGCATGTTTCAGTCATGAACGCAGTCTTGCTCTCGTCTCTTGGGTGCATCTTGATTTGGTTATACCCTGAGAAGGCGTCCAGGAAGCTTAACACCTTGCTGCCAGACGCGCTGTCTACTAGGGCGTTGATGCTGGGCAACGGATAGGAATCCTTTGGGCATGCCTTGTTCAGGTCCGTGAAGTCAACGCACATTCTCCACTTTCCGCTCGCCTTTTACACCAAGACGACGTTGGCGAGCCACTCAGGGTACTGAATCTCCCTAATGTGGCCAGCACTCAGCAGCTTCTGCGTTTCGTCTTTCACCACCTGTTGTCGCTCCTCATTGAACTTCCTCCTTCTCTGACGCACGGGGCGGACCGTGGCGTCCATGCTGAGGTGGTGACACAGGAAATCGGGGTCGATGCCCGGCATATCCGAGGCGGACCATGCGAAGGCATCCAGGTGGCGCGAAATCACTTCTGCCACCCCTTCCTGTTCTTCTGGACTTAGCGAACTTCCTAACTTGAAAGCTTTGCCGCCAATCTCCCTTTCTATGGTGTTAGCTGCAGGTTGCTCCCTACTATCATCTTCGACGGGCGCCGCTTCTTCTACGGGCGCCGCTTTTTCGGGGGGCACCGCTTCTTCTACGGGCGCCTCCTCCATTGGCACATCTGCTTCGGGCATCACCCTCTCTGCTATGGCCTCTTCAGGCGTCAGCCCAGCGGGCGTCGCCTCAATCATCGTTGCGTCCGCGCTCAGCGGACGTTCGTACACCATAAATACGCCTCTCTTCGTCTTCAGGCTGTTTTCGTAGCATTTCCTCGCCTCCTCTTGGTCTGATCTGATGATGATCACCCGGCCGCTGAGGTCTGGTAGCTTCATCTTCATGTGACGGGTGGAGGACACTGCGCTTAAACGGTTTAACGCCGGTCTGCCCAGCAAAATATTGTAGGCAGAATTAGCGTTCACGACGAGGTACCGGATACTCTCCGTGCGGGAGGCCTCTCCGTCTGTGAACGTAGTCCTCAACTCCAGGTACCCCCGGACTTCTACCTGGTTATCCCCGAACCCATACAAACATCCTGTATAGGGACTCAGCAGATCGGGGGACAACCGTAACTTGTTAAAGGTCGACAGAAACATGACGTCTGCCGAACTTCCTTGATCAACAAGCACTCTGTGAACCTTCCTTCCGGCTGTGACGACAGAGATGACAACGGGATCGTTGTCGTGGGGTACCACATCTCGGAGGTCTCGTCATGTGAACACGATATCTGACTCCCATGGCTCCCCCGAGAGCCTCTCTTCAACTGAATTTACCCCCCTCGCGTATTTCTTCCGCTGGGAGGCGGTGGGCCCTCCGCCAGAGAAACCTCCAGCAATGGTATGGACCTCGCCAAGCACTAGCATCTCGTGCGCTGGCTCATCTGCCGGCGGCGGCAAGGTGACGGTCGTTGGGGAATCTGCGACATAATCTTTCAAAAACCCAGTCCTCACCAGCTCATCTAGCTGGTAGCCCAACGACAGGCAATTATCAATTTGGTGCCCGAAAGCCTCGTGGAATTCGCACCAAGAGTCTTTACGGGGCCCTAACACCTTGTCGGTCTTTGCCGGTCGCCTCAGCCTCTCAGCTATGTTAGGCACGGCGATCAAATCCTTCAACTCAACCACGAAGTTGTACCTCGCCGGTCTTGCTCTTTCTCTGGCGGGGCGTTCGCCTCCTGTTGGGCCCCGAGGCTGGGGCTTTCTAGCCTCGTAGGGGCGTCTCGCCTCTGGCTTCTTTCTCCCCGTCGTGGTCTCATTGACTCTGACGGGTTGAACTCGCGTTGGTCCCCTCGGGCGTGAGGGTACGGCGCTGGTGCGCTTCACACATACCTCCCCTTCCGAAGCAATGTGCTCTACCGCCCTACGCCGTAATTCAGCGAAGGTTCTAGGGCGATTGCGGATAATAGATTCTCCAAAGGGGCCGGGGCATACGCCTTTCACAAATGCGTACACGATCATAGGCTCCTCTGTTGTACCAACCTTCACGACCTGGGCCCAGAAGCGATTGATATACTCCTTCAGGGTCTCCCCCTGATACTGCTTCACATCAAACAGGTCGTAGTTGACCGGCGGCGGGGCCTTGTTGGCTAAGTATTGTTCTCTGAATAACCGCGACAATTGGTGGAAAGATGTGATATGGCCCTCGGGGAGGCTAATGAACCAGTCCATAGCCATCCCGGTCAGGGTGCTCATGAAGAGCTTGCACTTGGCAGCATCAGAACCGCCTATCAGGACCATTTGTGTGTGAAATGCAGCAAGGTGCGTCTCTGGGTCCTCCATCCCAGTGAAGATTACCTTGGGTCCCGCGAACGTGTTCGGGATCGCTGCATCTAGGATCTCTTGCGAGAAAGGAGTGGAAAACTCCCTTGGTGGGGAATGGTTCTCCGTCTCGTCCTGTCCAGGCCGCCTCCGATTGTTTCTCAGGCCCTGGCGCAACTCCTCATTCACACGGTGGAGCTCTTCGTTGCGCTCATGCGAGGCGTCAAGGTCTGCCTGCATGCGTTCCTGCTCCATCTTTGAATCCGCCATGTCCTGCTCCAGCCCCCTCATTATTTCCGGACCTGCTGCATGGATAGGTCTGCTGGGGCTGCGCGCGCTGCTCTTCGTCTGGTGGGGGCCATTGTCACTCCAACCTCCTTCAACGTTACTGTAACTTGGTAAATTTTTCTCGAACTTGTGATGGGACTGATGTTTTATATCGGCCCCACGGTGGGCGCCAAATGTTCCGTCCGGTTGACCGGGACGTCTTCGTGCACGACCTCAACAGTCAGCTGGGGACTCCTTCCCGCTGGTTGCCCGTGGATTCCTGCAAAAAAGAGGACAAAGAGGCGCCCTAGCGGCCGTGTGCACTCCGACGCTCAAGTCAGCCAGCAAGAAACACCAAAAAACACTGTCCACCCACGTATCTGAGCACCGCGTATGGCACTCTGAAGGTGGTAAAAGAAATGTGTATATGTGTGTGTGTTGTCTCCTTCAGGAAAAAATATTCTCCAGTCACTTGTACGTAACCTTAAAGCACGGGCAAGCAACCAAAGAGTTTCTCGTAAATTTGCCAAAGGTTCCAACCCCTTTTCCGACATTCTCAGCGCTATTTAAATTGTCCCCAGCATTTAAAGCGCCTTTAATCTCAAACGTAACGCACTCATTAAAGCGCTTAATTACGAAACGTAGCGCATTTAAGACGTTGAAACGCTTGGGAGCCATAATAGTACCTGAATGCTCGAAAGGGAAACTGTATTGAATGTCTTTAATTACCTGGCACCTGACTAGAGGGTGTTTCTATTCCGGTATGGCTGTCGTACACGTGGAGGGCCTCACGACGCTATGACCCCATCTGGGGGCGTTTCTGCCCATCTAGGGACGTTTCTACGTGTGGGTCCTCCTGCTTGGGAGTGCTACTGCGCTAGGGGTGGCTTTTTGGGTGCCAACTCATGCCCCCAAGTATCTAGCCACTTACTCTGAGAGCGTATCTGCCTTCCTTTCACACCCTGCACCCGGTTATCCTGGGCGTGACCTTCCTCTTGGGTCGTATCTGTCCCGAAGGCGTCTCTGGGGCGGCAGGGGTACTTCGCGAGTCAGGCTGCCCTTCACTGGTACTATCACTATGGCCTTGAAGCCACCTTTTCCTTCTCTTTATCACTTTCCCGAGACATCGAGACCTGAGGCTTTCCCACGACGTCGCTCCCTCCATGGTCTTTCCTACCCATGGGTATCGGGGAACCACACCGTGATTGCCTTGTTTTTACACTGTTTGATCTGGCGACGCCCTCACCTGGGCGACGCCTTCACCTAGGCGACGCCTTCACCTAGGCGACTACTTCACCTAGGCGACGCCTTCACCTAGGCGACGCCTTCACCTAGGCGACACCTTCATCTAGGCGACGCCTTCACCTAGGCGACGCCTTGCGTTGACTTTGACTCTTCAGCCGTTGACTTTGACCTTAACTTAGTCAACGCCCCGATACGGGACGGTACAACAACTTTGTACAATTTCTCTATCCCTATCTCTTTAAATTCAGTTTTGGCATTTTAAAACTGGTATAAACAACCGATTGTTTCGCTAAACCAACCGATTGTTTTTCCAACTTTGTGCTTTTGCTTTTTGTTTTGAAAAACTGAATCCTTAATCAAGGTTTTCTTAAAGAATTTTCATTCTAAGCTTAAAAGTTTACTAAAATCTTTCTTAAACAATTCACCCCCCTCTCCTTTAAGGTCATATATTCTAACAAGGCCTACTACGGAAGCGCCGTATCGTCCTTAGGGTTTCTAAAACACCAGGGCAACTTAGCCCTTATCACTTTGCGTTTGGTGCCCACGCCTGAGGAGAGGCCTACTACAGCAACGCCATTTTGTCCTCAGGGTGTCTAAAACACCAGACACCGGGGCTAGCTATTCATACCTGAGGAAGGGGCATCCCGAAGGAATCCCTTAACCCCTGCTCAGGGACCAAGGACCCGGATTTTAACTTGTGCGGGACATACTTGTTATCTTGATCTCTGGGCATGTGCATGCGCTTTTACTACTTTGGATTCTGACACCGGGATCATGGCGTCTGACCCATAAACCAAACTGAACGGCGTCTCCATGGTGGAATATTGAGGCGTGGTGTGGTAAGCCCACACAATCCTTGGTACATCTTCTGCCCACGCCCCTTTAGCCTTTTCTAATCTTCTCTTCAGCCCCCTCAGGAAAACTCTATTCGCCGATTGTACCTACCCATTCGTCTGGGGGTGTTCTACTGATGCGAACACTTGCTTGATCCTTACCTCTGCACACAGCTTACCCAACTGTTGGCTAGCAAACTGAGTGCCATTATCTGAAATGAGACGCCTCGGCGCCCCGAAACGACACACAATGTTCTTCCAAACAAAGTTGTACCGTCCCGTATCCGGGCGTTGACTAAATCAAGGTCAAAGTCAACGGCTGAAGAGTCAAAGTCAACGCCAGGCGTCGCCTAGGTGGAGAGACGCCAAGTGCCAGCATCGCCAAGAGGAAGCGTCGCCTAGGTGAAGGCGTCGCCCAACTAGGGCGTCGCCAGATCAAACAGTGTAAAAACAAGGCAATCACAGTGTGGTTCCCCGATACCCATGGGTAGGAAAGACCATGGAGGGAGCGACACCGTGGGAAGGCCTCACGTCCCGATAGCTCGGGAAAGTGATAAAGAGAATGAAAAGGTGGCTTCAAGGCCATAGTGATAGCATCAGGGTAGGGCAGCCTGACTCGTGAAGTACCCCTGCCGCCCCAGAGACGCCTTCGGGACAGATACGACCCAAGAGGAAGGTCACGCCCAGGGTAACCGGGTGCAGGGTGCGAGAGGAAGGCAGATACGCTCTCAGAGTAAGTGACTAGATGATTGGGCGCATGAGTTTGCACCCAAAATGTCACCCCTAGCGCAGTAGCACTCCCAGCAGGAGGACTCACACGTAGAAACGTCCCCAGGTGGGCAGAAGCGCCCCCAGATGGGGTCATGGCGTCGTGAGGCCCTTCACATGTATAACAGCCAGATCAGAATGGAAACAACCCTTGGTCAGGTGCCAGGTAATTAAAGTCATTCAATACAGTTTCCGTTTCGAGCGTTCAGGCACTATGATGGCTCCCAAGCGTTTCAACGTCTTAAATGCGCTACATTTTCTAATTAAGTTTTAATGAGTGCGTTACGTTTGTGATTAAAAGCGCTTTAAGGCGCTTTAAATGC
The DNA here is from genome assembly GCF_000499845.2 of Phaseolus vulgaris. Lineage (NCBI taxonomy): Eukaryota > Viridiplantae > Streptophyta > Magnoliopsida > Fabales > Fabaceae > Phaseolus > Phaseolus vulgaris. The sequence continues at coordinate 39,748,168 of NC_023749.2, read as the reverse complement.
TTGGGAGGATTAAATAGCGAGGGGAATGTTGGAAACGGGGTTGGAACTTTTGGCAAATTTACCAGAGAACTCTCTAGTTGCTTGCTCGTGCTTCAAGGTTACGTACAAGTGATTGGGGAATATTTTTGCCTGAAAGAGACAACACACACACACAGATATACACAGTTCTTTTACCACCTTCAGAGTGCCATACGCGGTGCTCAGAGACGTAGGTGGACAGTTTTGGTGTTTCTTGCTGGCTGACTTGAGCGTCGGAGTGCACACGGCCGCTAGGGCGCCTCTTTGTCCTCTTTTTTGCAGGAATCCACAGGAAACCAGTGGGAAGGAGTCCCTAGCTGACGGTTGAGGTCGCGCACGAAGACGTCCCGGTCAACCGGACGGAACAAAAGTGTTGTACCTTGTGCGCAGTGATCTGTGCCACTGGTTCTGCTTCTATCCACTTTTTGAAGTACTCGATGGCAACTATTAAATACTTCATCTGCCTAATCGCCAGAGGGAACGGGCCTAGGATATCAATCCCCCAAGTATGGAAAGGCCATGGGCTGTATATGGATCTCAGTTCCTCTGGCGGCACCTTGTGCTAATCAGCGTGCATCTGACACTGCCTGCAACGCAGGGCGTATCGAACGCAGTCTTCTCTTACCGTTGGCCAGTAAAAATGATGTGATTCCAATAGCACACTTTGAATGATTCTTAAAATTCTTAGGAATCATCTTGAGTTGGATATGAGATAGGCACTTTATCTTAAAATTGGATCAAGGTTCTATGAACAAGAACTCACCAAAACTAGTACCAAAACCCAAACTCATTTGGAAGTTCCAATTATTGTCAAATTGAACCGATTAAATTGGAAAGAAAAGCAAATGCACCGAACAAAATGGAATAAAACTGAAATGAATTGATCAAAATGAAGCAAAAGGCAAGAATACTAAATAGAAATGCTGGAAAATTAAAAGCACCGAACAGAATCAAGAACAAAGGAAGAACAGCCAGCTGAAAATTAAAATTGTCGAACCAAAAGACAAGGAACACAAGCTAAGACATGAATATGAAAAGAGAAGGAAGGAAGGAGAAGAGAGAGTTCATGAAGACGGAGGAATGGTTGGATGATCACGCCACTAGGAGGATGGAGACTCCAAGATAAGTGTGCAAGCCGCCACTTGAGGTAACCATTGAACCATCAAGATAAGACTAGTGAAGAAGGCACAAAGCTCTCCAATGCTCTCTCAAAAATTGAGTATAGTTTCTCTAATTAAAATTCAAATCTGAATTGTACAAGCTAAGCACCTTTATTTATAGCCTTGAGGTGCTGAAAAATAGGTGGGAAATTTCAAATAAAACTCATTTGAAATTCCCACAAAAAACAAGTCACATGGGAGGTGTGACCTTTTTCTACTATGACACCTCCTAAAAACTACACCTACACCACTCTCCTAAGTCACATGGACAATGTGACTTTATTTTACATTTTCACACTCCTTTATTTAATAACCACACCTCCTAAAACTATACAAGAGTATTTCAAAGCTTGGCCTTGCCCCTCATGGGATGGACTTGGGCTTTGGCCTTCTTGGGCTTGGGCTTGGGCTTTGGGCCTGGGCCTCATCTTTATTTTATGTCTTCTTTTAATTTTGAGAAGACTAGAAGGAAGAACTTCAAATGTAAGGGTGGATGTCCTCTTCCTCCATTAATAAAAGCCTCCTTTATTTGATTCTCATAAAAAAAAACCTGCTCGTACTACCTTGGATGCCAAGGATCTTCCTGCCACGTGGCTCCCACAAATACCTTCGTGGAGTTCAGCCATTATCCTGGTGCACTCGTCGCCGCTTACGCACGTCAAGATAGGGTGCGTAAACCCGTGTCTGAATAATATCCCATCCACTAAGGTGTACCTTGCGGCGTTCCTCTTGACCTTCTTGCCTTCTTCTGGTTCCGCTGGGAGGATTCCATCCACTAGGTATTGCCTGTAAGGGATCATCCACGTGTCGTCTTCCTCCAAAGCATATACTTGTACGCCCTTCTCTTCTTCTGGCGAGGTCGCGTAGGTGCTGATGCGGGGTGCCCTCGCCGTATCTTGAATCAAAGAGCGGTGGCTCCTTGGCTTTCCTCTTGCTGTGCTAATGTGAAGGACATCCACCCTGTTGTCCGCCACGAACTTTCGCGGCATTTTGAGCGTATCTTGGATGAAAGTCCTCTACCTTCCCCTCTTTCCTGAGCTAGCCATCTTGGCAAGCAGGTCAGCTCTAGCATTTTGCTCCCTAGGGACATGCACCAGCTCAAACGCATCGAAGGCTCCCTTCAACACCTCGACGTACCTCAAGGACATAGCCATCTGTGGATCCTTTGCCTGATACTCCCCTGTTACTTGTCCTGTGACCAATTGTGAGTCACTCTTTGCCAAAAGGCTTTGTGCGCCCATCTCCTTGGCCAAAAGCATTCCAGCGATCAGCGCCTCGTATTCAACTTGGTTGTTGCTTACTTTGAATGTGAAGCGTAAGGCTTGCTCAATCAACACTCCGTTGGGCCCCTCCAAGATTATTCCAGCGCCACTCCCCTGCTGATTGGAGGACCCATCCACTGAGAGCATCCATTGTGATCCTAACTCCATTTCTTGGGGGTTTCCCCCTGGTGAGAGCTTTGCCACGAAATCTGCATAGACTTGCCCTTTAATGGAGCCCCTGGGTTCGTACTGAATGTCAAACTCTGACAACTCCACTGCCCAACGAACCATCCTTCTAGCTACGTCTGGCTTCTGAAGTACTTTCTGGATGGGGAGATTCGTCATCACCACCACTGTGAAATTGTGGAAATAATGGCGGAGCATCCTGGCTGAGAACACTACTGCTAAGGCCGCCTTCTCCAGTGACTGGTACCTCGATTCTGGGCCTTGCAAGGCCTTGCTTACGAAGTAGATGGGCCTCTGCACTTGGTCTTGCTCCTGGACCAGCACTGAACTGATGGCCCATTCTGTTACTGCAAAGTACAATCGAAGGGGGACGCCTATCCGTGGCTTGCAAAGCACAGGGGGCGTCACCAAGTATTCCTTCAATTTGAGGAATGCTGCTTCACACTCATCTGTCCATGCGAAACAGTTATTCCTCTTGAGGCACTGGAAGTAGGGGTGGCCCCTCTCACCTCCAGTAGATACGAACCTTGATGACGCTGCCATTCGCCCCGTCAATTGCTGAACTTCTTTCACTGAGGTTGGGCTCCTCATGGCGATGATGGCTGCACACTTATCAGGGTTTGCCTCTATCCCCGTCTCCGTGAGCATGAAACCTAAGAACTTCCGCGACTCCACGCCAAAAACGCATTTCTCCAGGTTTAACTTGAGGCAGTATCTGGCTATTGTGGCGAACAGCTCTTCCAGGTCCACTGAGTGCTGCTCTTTCTCATGCGAAGTCACCACCATGTCATCCATGTAGGCCTGCACGTTCCTTCCTAGCATGTGTGCTAGGACCTTGTCCATCAGCCTCTGGTAGGTGGCACCTGCATTCTTTAGCCCAAACGGCATCACCTTATAACAGTAGTTGCATGTCTCTGTCATGAATGTCGTTTTACACTCATCTCTTGGGTGCATCTTGATCTGGTTGTAACCCGAGAATGCGTCCAAGAAACTCATAATTTTGCAACCCGATGCGCTGTCCACCAATGCGTCGATGTTGGGCAGCGGGTACGAATCTTTGGGGCACGCCTTGTTCAAATCCGTGAAGTCGACGCACATCCTCCACTTTCCATTCGCCTTCTTCACTAGAACTACGTTGGCCAGCCACTCAGGGTATTGTATCTCCCTGATGTGCCCGGCGCTTAGCAACTTCTGCGTCTCTTCCTTCACAACGAGGCATCGTTCTTCGTTGAACTTCCTCCTTCTCTGTCGCACAGGGCGAACATTGGTGTTCATGGTAAGATGGTGGCACAAAAAATCTGGGTCGATGCATGGCATGTCCGCCGCAGTCCACGTGAATGCATCTATGTGGCGTGAGATCACTGCTGCCACTTCATCTTGTTCTTCCTAGCTCAACAAACGTCCCAATTTGAACACCTTACCCCCTATTATCCTTTCCACCACATTATCCACTAGTTGGGGTCGCTTACCCCGCACGCTCTCGGCAGGAGACTCATTTTTGTGATCCTCTTCTATCGGCGTCGCCCTATCGGATGCATCGGGCGTCGCCTCCCCTGACGCTTCTTCCATTGGCGAGGCGTCACCGTATCTTTCTTCTGCGTGCGCGTCTTCTATAGGCGTCGCCCCTGTGGGTGAGGCCTCGACAGGCGTGGACTTCGCCGCCATCGCCTCTTCCGAGAGTTCTAACTCCATTCGTGAACCTGAAATGGGTGGTCGTTCGATCACCATGACCATGCCTCTCTTTGTCTTCAGGCTATTTTTATAGCATTTTCGGGCCTCTTCCTGATCTGACTTGATTACAATCATCTTGCTACTAAGATCTGGTCGCTTCATCTTCATATGGCGTGTAGAGGGCACTGCTCTTAATCTGTTCAGGGCGGGTCTGCCCAACAAAATGTTATAGGCTGAATTGGCGTTAACCACCAAGTACCGGATGCTCTCGGTACGCGACGCCGCTCCATCAGTGAAAGTCGTTCTCAGCTCCAAGTAGCCACATACTTCTACTGGTTGTCTGCAAATCCATACAAGCATCCAGTATAGGGTCTCAAAAGGTTAAGGTATAATTGTAGCTTGTTATAGGTCGACCAAAACCTGACATCTGCAGAACTGCCTTGATCGACGAGGACCCTGTGTACCTTTCTTCCCGCTGTGACTACTGAAATGACCACGGGGTCATTGTCATGTGGGACGACATCCCGTAGGTCAGCCCTGGTAAAAACAAGGTCCGACTCCCACGGGTCATCCGAAAACTCCTCAGCAACTGAACTCACTGACCTCACATATTTCTTACGTTGAGAGGCAGTCGGTCCTCCTCCGGAAAAGCCACCAGAAATGGTGTGTACCTCCCCATGGACTGGCATCTCATGCGTGTGACCTTCCTCTGGTACCGTCGGGACTGTGGTCGCAGCAGACCCAACGAGATAATCCTTCAGGAAACCAGTCTTCACAAGCTCATCCAACTGATAGCCCAACGCTAAGCAGTTGTTAATATGGTGCCCGAACGCCTCGTGAAACTCGCACCACGACTCCTTGTGGGGTCCCAACACCTTGTCGGTCTTCACTGGTGGCCTCAACCTGTCACCTATGTTGGGCACAATGATGAGGTCTTTAAGCTCTACCACAAAGTTGTGCCTCAACGGTTTACGTCCTTCTTTCCTCCTCTCTGCTTGACTTCTGGGTTGGGTTCTTCTTGCCTCGTAGGGGCGCTTCCTGTCTTGGTTCTCCCCCCCTGTCGCTGCTTCGTGGACCCTGGCGGGTTGTGCGCGTATATGCGCTCTCGGGCGCGTGGGCGCAACAGTTGTGCGTTTCTCGTACACCTCACCCTCAGAGGCAATGTGCTCTACTGCACGACGCCTTATTTCAGCAAAAGTCTTGGGGCGGTTGCGAAAGAGTGACTTGCTGAAAGGCCCAGAAGACACCCCTTTCCTGAAAGCGTACACGATCATGGGCTCGTCCGTGGTACCCACCTTGATACTCTTTCAGGGTCTTACCTTGATACTGCTTCACATCAAACATGTCGTATGAAACTGGGGGTGGGGCCTTGTTGGCTAGATACTGCTCTCTGAATAGCAGCGAAAGTTGTGCGAAAGACGTGATATGACCCTCTGGGAGGCTGATGAACCAGTCCATGGCCATCCCAGTCAAGGTGCTCATGAAGAGCTTGCACCTTACCGCATCAGAGCCGCCTACCAGCATCATCTGCGTGTGGAACGCAGTGAGGTGCGCCTCAGGATCTTCTATCCCTGTGAAGGTTGCTTTGGGCCCTGTGAACGTATTGGGAATCGTTGTCTCTAAGATCGCCTGTGCGAACGACGTTGAGAATTCTCTTGGTGTACGGTGGAGCTCTTCGTTTCTCGCCTGAGATGCAGCGAGGTCCGCTTGCATGCGTTCTTGCTCCACTTTCGATGCTGCCATTGCTTCTTGTAAACCCTGCATCATACCTATGAGTTGTTGCATGGTCATCTCTTCACTCTCTGCGCGCGTCGAACCTTGTCTCGTGGATCTCATCATATGGAATTTCTCCTAGCTGTCATGCGATTCCAAAGGGTGAAGACTTTGAACTCGAACAAACGCGAGCGTACAGCGACTCATAGGTGGGTTGGAAACTGCAACTGGAATTGTGTGGTGGGAACTGGGTTGGAAACTGCAACTGGAACTGGCAAACTGTGTGGTGGGACTGATGTTTTATATTGGGCCCCACGGTGGGCGCCAAATGTTCTCGCCGGTTGACCGGGTGCGTCTTCGTGCGTGGCTTGTCCTCGCGAGCTAGGGCATCTTTGTTCTGCACCGTCCGTGAGTACCTGAAAAGAAGTGGACAAAAGGGCGCCCTCGCGGCCGTTTGCACTCCGACGATCAAGTCAGCTAGCGAGAAACATCAAAGGTGACACACCTCCGTATCAGAACACCGTGAACGGATGCGCTGAAGGTGGTCGAAAACACTGAGTAGCTATACTGTGTTGCCCTAATTGTCTGTGCGTACAGTGGGTGCGCAGCGAAACAACTAGGGTTTACGTGTGTGTAAAAACTGCGAGAATTAGGTCAAAACTCAGGTCACTTTCAAACGTCCTAAGACCCCTTTTTATACACCTCCCGCATTTAAAGCGCGTTAAAGCGCATTGAAAGCGTATAAAAATGTGCCTTGAAACATTTGATACGTAAACTAAATTAATGCGTACCTTAGCGAACTTTCAAGAAAATATTGATATTCCAGTGCTTATTGCCACGTGTTCTTCTGACTTGATCTTTCTTCTACGCAGAGGGCCTCACAGCGCTGTAACCCAACTTAGGGTTATTCCATTGTGCGAGTCCTTTTTCCTCGAAGTGCATCTGGTGCGTGGGATGGCTTTCTGGGTGCCAACTCATGCGCCCCAGCCTCTAGTCAGTCCCCCTGGGAACGCACCTACTTTACTCTCGCACCACGCCCCTGGTTCACCCCTGGGTTTGGCCCTCTCCTGGGCCGTATCTACCCAGGGGTCTTCCTGAGGTGGCGTGGGTACTTCACAAGTCAGGATACTTCCTAATACTAGAACTATGGCTTTGAAGCCACCTTTCTCTTCTCTTTGTTACTATTCTGGGCTACGTCTTAACCTGCGATGCTTCAACCTAGCGACACCCTCTCCTAGCAACGCCTTACTTTGGCGACGCCTTCTCTTGGCGATGCCTCATCCTGGCAATGCCTTATCTTGGCGACACCTCATCATGGCGACGCCCTGTCTTGGCGACGCCTCAAGCGGCCAGTCTATTGACTTCCTTCCTTGGACTCCTCGAGTGGTCCCACTATATGTTGACTTTGACTTTAACGTTGACTTTGACTTTGGTCAATGCTCGGGGACGGGACGGTACAGGATTAAACCATGACAAAATATCAAGCTCTAAAGTAGATAATATCTTAGATGTGATTTTTAATCTTAATGAAACTGTGGTCAAAATATTGGTGTCATTTGTGGGCAAAAAAAGAAGTATTAATAATTCACTCTTACTTTTGTCTTCGACTGAGTTGTTTTAGTATGCCAAAAGTCCCACATCCATTATTAGAAAAATTAGTATTATATACTGATATAAGCCTTATTGGGAAGGTTTAGATGGGATGGATTGAACACTCTTCAATTTAAAACTGAAGGCAATGTTAGAATAAGAAAAACAACTCCTAATGGTGGAAGAGGTATTCTTAATGGGTAAGGCAATGAATTTAGGTTGTGAAAGGTTGTTGTAAGGCTTGTGTGTGAAGTGATTCAAGTTTGAAAGGAAGGATTCAAGTTCTTGGACGAATCTTGAAGCTTTCTTGAAGTTGTTTTCAAGATAAAGTGATGGAAGTCGTTCCATGCTCATTCTTAGATGATGAAATTCTTCTTGAGTGTTGAGTGTAGATTGATGTGAGGCAGCGAAAAACTTGTAGATTTGTGGAGGAAGCACTGAATAGTCATGATGGTTCTTAGTTTAGGCATGAGATTACAAGGTGGAAAGGGCAAGGAATAGGTTAGGCCAACTTCTTTGAGTTTCTAAGAATGCAATGAGTATCATAGAAGAGACTTGGATAAGTGTGTTGAGAATTTCATAAACACAAATTCATATATCAATCAAGTCTAGAAATTACAAGATGAGAGTCTCTTATTTATAAGCTAAGGAGACTTCTAAGATGACTATTGAGTTCTCAAAGTACCCTTCATTCCTAGCATGTCATGTGGAAATCATAAGACTACAATAAATATTACTTTAGGTAATAACATAAAATCATGGCCTAAAGCATAAAATCGTAGCCTAGAGTTTAGGGAACGGTGTTTTAGTTGTGGTCTTGGTGAGCGTGGCCGTTTGTAATAGGTCATGGTTTCATAAAGACAACAATTTTAAAGTTGTTACCTAAAGTTTGTATAACAACCACAATTTTAAAAGCGTTGCTTAAAGTATTGACAAAAATTACAATACATTTTTTATTTTATTTTAGAGAAATTACTCATACAAAAGTTCAAGATGGAAATAATAAGTATTGAAGGATAATGTCTATTGAAATAGTAGTAACCTAACAAAAAAATCTCATATTTCAATGGATATGTTCAAGCTATATAATAAAAAAAATTGTCTTAAGGATAATGATAAGTATCAAGTCTTCAAAATTAAAATTACAAACAATATGATTTTATCTTCTTCTTTCTTCTTGATTTTACTGTAATCTCTCACACTCAACTCTGATTCATGCTTCTATTTTCTAATTCAGCAAAAGAATTCGCATAAGGTTAGTAAGTTTGTTACTTAATCTGAATCTTTAAAATGCTTGCGAGTTTCATTTGATTTCGTTGTCTCCTTAAACCCTAAGCTACGAAGATGGATGGGGATTGGGTTATTATGAGTATTTTCAGACTTTTGAACGTTTGCATTATAATATGTGGTAGTTTTGTGTTGTTTGGAATGAAAATTAGGTGTTTTGTTATGTTCTCTTTTCTCAACAATGGTGTCTCTCTCGCACCTCAACAAACTCTTCAGCCTCTGTTTCGCCACCACGTTCGCTCGGGATTTGTACCTAGCCCGTTGAAAGGTCGAGGATGGCGGCCGAATTCGTGACTTTAGCGTGGCATGTCCGAGCGGTGACGAGTGATGATGAATGGGGCACGGAGAAGGAGGAGGCGTACGACGGTGATTTAACGGGGGAGGAGAAAATGGTTGAGCCGGAGACGGAGAACCAACAAACAATGCTGCAAAATTCTACAAATGGTTTACTGAGGTTTATAGTTACATCAATTTTAAATAAATTCTACATCTTAGGCCTTGCTCTATCCTTGCATTTTCATCATTCATATGCCTTACTTAAAATGATTCTAAGTTTCATTGGACATTAATTTTAGGGAAAAGACTAGAGGGGAACTTGTCTTCAAAAACTTGCATATGGAGTTTTTGGCCTAGGTACCAAACAATGAGCATTTTAATAGGTTAAAAATAAATGATCAACATCACCTTCAATCTCTCCCATGTCTCATAAAAGGCTTTATCTAATCCTTCTTTCAACATAGAAATATCAGACTTTGCTTTGATGTAATGAGATAATGGAAGAAATCTTTGTAAATTTTTTACCTCTACATTCTTTCAGCTAGTGTACCGCCCTGGTGGACGGGTATGATGACGTGGCGTCCTGCTACAGTGTAGGCATGTTGACAAGGCGCCAGGTTGGCAGATAGGAAGGAAGTCGGAAAGCACGTGTGGTCGCCGATTGTTAAGTTGGCGTGTTCCGATTTCCAGTTTACCAGAATAGGCGATCGCCAGGTTGAAGATGAAGTCGCCAGATGTAGACTCAGGCGACCAAGCAGTCGGAGATCGCCAGAATAAGCACATCGCCGAAGACGAAGGAGAAGCAGATTATGAAGGCGGCCGGCGAGACCACAGGGAAGGTGTATGTAGGCCCTAACTCGCCAGTTTCAGTAGAGATCGCACTCCTAAGTTAGCTATGCACTGGGCAGCACCATGCATAAGTAACTTAGCCAAAATAAGAGTAGAAGCAGCGCCAAGTCAGGGAGCCTCCAGATGATGGCACGTGTACAGTTGGATACGAGCCACGTGTCCAAGTCTGTAACTGCCAGGAGAGAGAAAACCACCAGGTATATAAGAGTTCTTAACAGACTTTCTGAGGTACGCACGTTCAGTTCATACACTTTACGCTTGCGAGTGAGAGAGGATTTGCACGGTTCTCGTTCTTAGTATTTGGTGATACCGTCACTGACTTGAGCGTCGGAGTGCGATCGGCCGCAGCGGCGCCGTATCGTTTCTTTGCAGGTTCTTGAGATAGATCCAGAGGAGGAACGGAAGTGAGAAGCGGCGCGCACGTCGATCCTTTGACGAGGCATTCTCCCGCGCTCCAGTCAACAGGCAGGATCATCAGGCGCCCACCGTGGGGCCGTGTAAAGCTTGCTCCCATCCACAGCGTGAGTTCGTGGAAGTTTTTGAGGTTTTCGACGTGGTTGTGTGCTGGTGCAACCGTCGTTCGTAGTTTCTTTGAGTTTCGTTCGGTGAAGTTTGCGTTTTGAATCGTTTGTTTGGCTTTTCGATCGGTGGATTCGAGTTCTTTCGTTTGCTTGGTTGATTCGCGGGGAAACGGTGGTTTCTGGTGAAGCTGCGATTTTCTTCGAAGGTTTGCGGTGTTCTTGGGTTCTTGCACGGTTTCTTGAGTTTTCTCCGGTTGATCGCTGATTCGATCGTGGTTGAAGTGTTGTTTGCTGTATTTCTGTGGTTCGCTGAAGTTAATGAGAAAAATGAGAAGCAATCGTTCCAGTCCCGTGGCGCCTGTCGCAGCTGAAGGCGACGCCGCCATGACCATGGCGCAGATGGCAGAGATGATGCGCTCGTTGCAAGCAACTGTGGAAGCCTCGCGCGTCGAGCAGGCAAGGATACATGAGGACCTGGTCGCCTCTCGCGCCAGGAATGAGGAGCTCAGCAAGGTAACTGAGGAGCTGCGTCGAGCTCTTCAGGAGCAGCAGGGACGTTCTTCTGCTGAAGAGGTGGCGCCGTCTACGCCACCTCGTGTTTTCCCAATGCCTTTTGTTCAGGCGATTACCGACACGCCTATTCCCACGAGCGTGGTTCCGGTTAAAGCTGTTTTTACCGGTGTGGAGGATCCAGAGGCTCATCTGACCACGTTCCACACGCAGATGATGCTGTCGGGAGGGTCAGACGCCGTCTACTGCAAGATGTTCGTGAGTACGCTCCAGGGAACGGCGATGGAGTGGTTCGTGAGCCTGCCTAATGGCCACATAACCAATTTTCAACAATTCTCGAAAATCTTTGTCGAGCAGTACATTGTGAATAAGGCACCGCCGAGGGTGTCCTATGATCTGTTTGATATAAGGCAGTACCATGGGGAGTCCCTCAGAGACTACCTCAATCGCTTCGGCGCGCAGATGGTCAGGTCGCCAGCCAAGGATGAAGAAATGCTAGTCTATGCCTTCAAGAAGGGCGTGCAGCCAGGGCCATTATGCGAGGCCTTGATCAGGGCTCATCCAGCGACGTTTGCTGAAGTCAGGCGACTTGCGGTGGCCCACATCGCCGACGAGAGTGAAGTCGCCGAGAAGAGAGGCAGCGTGGCTCCTGCCAGACCACGCGCCCAGACCAGGATCCAGCCGCAGAGGGTGCTGGAAACGGCGGCGGCAGCCAGGAAAGACCAAAGGACTCGCTATCCTTACGATAGGAAAAATAAGGGAAGAAGCCAAGCGCGCCAACAGCCAGCACGCCAACAACCAGCACGCCGGGAATACAATCGCCCGCCTAAGCACAAATTTGTCATGGGTCTAGCGGACCTGATCGCTATCCCTAACATATCTGCTAGGTTGAAGGCGCCTGAGAAGGTGGGCGACAAGGTGCTGGGGTCAAAGCCGGACGCCTGGTGCGAGTTCCACCAGTGCTTTGGCCACAACCTGGACTCGTGTTTGTCTTTAGGATACCAGCTCGACGACCTGGTTAAGAGCAGGTTCCTAAACGACTATCTGCTGGACAGGAGGACGGGGGGAGCATCGAGTTCCCAGCCAGCAGGTGGAGAAGCCCAGCAACACGAAATGCCAATCCACGGGGAGATCCACACCATTGCAGGGGGTTTCTCAGGTGGTGGATGCACCGCATCGCAGAGGAAAAAGTATGCGCGATCGGTGATGGTAGTGGACATGTTTGAAGATCACTCGCCGGAGGTGGACATTACGTTCACAAAGCAGGATCTTCGGGACGTTGTGCCTCATGACAACGATCCCATAGTTATTTCGTTGATAACAGCAGGGAGGAAGGTCCACCGAGTTCTGGTGGACCAAGGAAGCTCGGCAGACGTGATGTTCTGGCCGACTTTCACGCAGCTGGAATTGCCCCTTGACCAGCTAAGGCCCTATGGAGGGTGCTTATATGGATTCGCTGGTGACCAGGTGGAGGTCAGGGGGTACATTGAGCTGAGAACCACGTTTACAGATGAGGCTGGGTCGAGGACGGGGAAAATCAAGTACCTCATCGTAAACGCCCCTTCAGCATATAACATCCTGTTGGGAAGGCCCACTCTTAACAGGATAGGCGCAATTCCATCGACTCGGCACATGAAGGTGAAGCTGCCGTCCATGGAAGGGGTGGTGATCACGATCAAGTCGGACCGGAAAGAAGGGAAAAGGTGCTATGAGAATAGCCTGAAAAACAAAAGGTCCGTGAGCTATGTAACAACCACCCCACCTCCCGGTGTGAAGCCCAGACCGCCGGTAACAGAGGATATCGCTGGAAGGGATGTAGAGATGATAGACGCTGAGCTGGGGGAGAGAGAGGCTGACCTGGAGGAGGAAGAGGCGCGGAATCGCCTCGAGGAAGCGAGGGAACTGGGAATCGCCAAGGCGGTGATCGCCAGAGAATCCAGGCCCAAACCTGTCGAGCAGTTGCTCGAGAAGGAGATCGGAGGGAAAGTTTTCAAGCTCGGAAGATCTCTGGAGGTCGATCTCCAGGACCAGATCGCCAAGGTGATTGAGCGGCATCTGGACGCGTTTGCTTGGTCCGCTTCGGACATGCCCGGGATCGATCCCGACTTCTTGTGCCATCATCTGGCGATGGACAACATGGTGAGACCGGTGCGACAAAGGAGAAGGAAATTCAACGAAGAGAGGAGGCAGGCGATCATGGACGAGACACAGAAACTCCTCGCTGCAGGCCACATCAGGGAAGTCCAGTATCCTGAATGGTTGGCAAATGTCGTACTGGTGAAGAAGAGTAACGGGAAATGGCGCATGTGCGTCGATTTCACCGATCTGAACAAAGCTTGCCCGAAGGATTCGTATCCTTTACCAAGCATTGATGCCCTGGTTGATAGTGCTGCAGGGTGCAAGCTGCTGAGTTTCCTGGATGCCTTCTCGGGCTATAATCAGATCAAGATGCATCCCATGGATGAAGAAAAAACAGCCTTCATGACGGAGAGATCGTGCTACTGCTATAAGGTGATGCCGTTTGGGCTGAAGAACGCGGGGGCCACGTACCAGAGGTTGATGGATTGAGTACTTGCACCGATGCTGGGAAGGAACGTGCAAGCCTACGTCGATGACATGGTCGTGACCTCGCAGGAGAAAAGCAAGCACGTTGCAGACTTGGAAGAATTGTTCACGACGATCGCCAAGTTCAAGTTAAAGCTCAACCCGGAGAAATGCATTTTCGGCGTGGAGGCTGGAAAGTTCTTGGGTTTTCTTTTGACTGAAAGGGGAATAGAGGCTAACCCGGACAAGTGTGCCGCCATCTTGGCGATGAGAAGCCCGGCTACAGTGAAAGAAGTCCAGCAGCTGACAGGTCGGATGGCAGCCCTATCTCGCTTCGTGTCAGCGAGCGGAGAAAAGGGACATCCCTATTTCCAATGTCTACGGCGCAATAACAAGTTCGCTTGGACGAAAGAATGCGAGGAAGCTTTTGTCAAGCTAAAGGAGTATCTGGCGAGCCCGCCGGTTCTGTGCAAACCACTGGCGGGTACCCCTCTCAGGTTGTATTTCGCTGTGACTGAGAGGGCAGTAAGCGCGGTGCTCGCCCAGGATCAAGATCAGGCTCAGAAGCCTATTTATTTCGTGAGTAAAGTGTTGCAGGGCCCAGAAACGAGATATCAGGCCCTGGAGAAGGCTGCGCTGGCTGTGGTGTTTTCGGCGAGGAGGTTGCGCCACTACTTCCACAGTTTCACAATACTGGTGATGATTGACCTGCCCATCCAGAAGGTCTTGAAGAAACCTGACGTTGCAGGAAGAATGGTGAAGTGGGCAGTAGAGTTGTAAGAATTTGACATTAAATATGAGCCTCGAGGCCCGATCAAGGGGCAAATCTTCGCAGATTTTGTGGTCGAGCTCTCATCAGAGGCGACGCGGGTTGAAGGAGACGGTTTCCGTTGGGTACTCTCGGTGGATGGATCGTCGAACCAGCAGGGTAGCGGTGCTGGAGTCATATTGGAAGGGCCCAATGGCGTGCTGATTGAGCAATCCTTGAGGTTTGCCTTTAAAGCCAGCAACAATCAAGCAGAGTATGAGGCGCTGATCGCCGGGATCTTGCTGGCCAAGGAACTCTGAGATCGCCGAGAGTTAGAGCTTGTCGAGGAGAGAAGGTGGACGTGATGCAGGTCTGCGCCGCCCATGAGCCAGACACTTGGATAACACAGTACAAGCGGTGCTTGGCAGATGGCTTCCTCCCGCTAGATCCAACAGAAGCTAGGAAGGTAAAGAAAAATTCCAGCAAGTATACACTGATTGATGGCGATCTGTACAGGTTTGGATTCACTCACCCACTCCTGGAATGTATACACGGCGAGAAGTGCACGAGAGTTATGGCAGAGCTCCACGAAGGTATATGTGGAAGCCACGTCGGGGGTCGAGCTCTGGCCGCAAGGACTCTCCGTGCAGGCTACTATTGGCCATCTATGAGAGAAGATTGCAAGAAATATGCCCAGTGCTGCAAACAATGCCAGCAGCACGCCGATTGGCACAAGGCACCTCCCGAGGAGTTGAAGTCGATCTATAGCCCTTGGCTGTTTCATACTTGGGGAATCGACATCCTGGGACCTTTCCCGCTGGCGATCAGGCAAATGAAGTACTTGGTGGTGGCGATTGAGTACTTCACCAAGTGGATTGAAGCAGAACCAGTGGCCCAGATCACCACGCACAAGATCGAAGGTTTTGTATGGAAGAACATCGTGTGCCGGTTTGGAGTGCCTAAGCGCCTGGTGTCAGATAATGGGACGCAGTTTGCAAGCCACCTATTGAAGAAGCTTTGCGAAGGAGTGGGAATTCAACAAGTGTTTGCATCCGTCGAGCACCCTCAAACAAATGGCCAGGTGGAATCAGCTAATCGGGTGTTGTTGAGAGGTTTGAAGAGAAGGCTTGAGAAAGCCAAGGGAAGTTGGGCTGAGGAGGTACCCCGTATAGTTTGGGCGTACCACACCACCGAGCAGTCAGGAACCCACGAGACCCCGTTTAGCTTGGTCTACGGGTGTGACGCCATGATTCCAGTGGAGATCCAGGAGAGCTCGCCGAGATTCCAGAACTTTGTAGAGGAAGACTCGAATGAAGAGAGAAGGCTGAACCTGGATCTGCTGGATGAGGTCAAGGAAGAAGCGAGGCTGAAGGCTGAGGCGGTGAAGAGAAGGATCGAGCGAAGATACAACTTAAAGGTGGTGCCAAGGCAGTTTAGAGAAGGCGATCTGGTGATGAGGAAGGCCCACCAGTACGAGATGGAGAATAAACTATCACCCAAGTGGACTGGACCGTTCAGAATAACCGAGGCGCTCGGGAACGGAGCCTACCGCTTAGAGACGCTGGAAGGAGGGGCGATTCCTCGCACCTGGAACGCCACACACCTGAAGTTGTACTATAGTTAAGAGCTTTGTAAGTAAAGACAAACACAATGTTATATTACAATGTCTCTGTTAAAACAGTTTGAAGGGGGCGCTCTTTTTTCCCTAAGGAGGGTTTTTAATGAGGCCACCCAATAAAAGAAGAGTTTTCGAAGTATAAGGTGTTTTCATATTGCATATGTGCTATTTTCAAAAGTTTTGAAGAAAGACCTTGTCATTTGTACATGATTTAAGGCAAGAAAAGATATGTCGCGTGTTTTCTAAAAGGATTTAAAGTCCTCATCGTTTTTCGGCGATTAGAGGCACCAATTAAGTTTTAAAGTCTTCATCGTTTTTCGGCGATTAGAGGCACCAGTTAAGTTTTAAAGTCCTCATCGTTTTTCGGCAATTAGAGGCACCAGTTAAGTTTTAAAGTCCTCATCGTTTTTCGGCGATTAGAGGCACCAGTTAAGTTTTAAGTCCTCATCGTTTTTCGGCGATCGGAGGCACCAGATGAAAGACCTCAACGCCCTCGCGCGTCTTGAGGCAAGCAAAAGACCTCCTCGCCGTCGAGCGAGTGCAGGCGAGAAAGAGGAAAAGTCCTCCGTGTTTCTGGGAGCGAGAAGATGTAACTCCCGGGGCAACGTAGAGGCAAGTTAAAGACCTCCTCGCCGTCGAGCGAGTGCAGGCGAGAAAGAGGAAAAGTCCTCCGTGTTTCTGGGAGCGAGAAGATGTAACTCCCGGGGCAACGTAGAGGCAAGTTAAAGACCTCCTCGCCGTCGAGCGGGTGCAGACGAGAAAGGTCCTCAGTGCATCCAGGGGGGAGGAGATGTACACCCTGGGCAAGTTGAGGCACCGGATAAAGTCCTTATCGCCGTTGTGCGAGCCAAGGCCAATTAAAGACCTCCTCGCCGTTGAGCGAGTGCAGGCGAGAGAAAGAAAAGGTCCTCAGTGCATCCAGGGGGGAGGAGATGTACACCCTGGGCAAGTTGAGGCATCAAATAAAGTCCTTCTCGCCGTTGTGCGAGCTCAGGCGAGTTAAAGACCTTCTCGCTTATGTGCGGGTATAGGCAAGATAAAATCCTTCTCGTCTTGAACGAGTTCAGGTATGGCGAAGAGGGTGGAAGAAGCTTGAAAGGTGGCTAAGGTAGGTTCGAAGAGAACGCCTAGCCAGCCGGTCTTCAGCTCTGAAGTTCAGGGGGGTAAAGGAAGATCCCAAAGGGCATTTCTGCCCCAGATAAAGAAATGACTGCCAAAGCATGAGGTTGGGAAAAGCTTGTGTTACCAAGAGGTCTTGGCGATCGCGAAAAGTTCAAACGTGGTGAGAAGGTTGAAAGACTTGTTTGATAAAGCAAGTCGAGTGGGACGTTGTTTGAGCCAATGATTGAGTTACAGTTCGTTGCTTGAAAGCTTTTCTTATGATCGGGTTAGTGCCTCAAGAGTACAAGTTGTTTAAAGCGATTATTGCTTAAGTTTAAATCGGCTCGAGACAGTTACGCCAAAGGTCGTGTTTGCAAAATTGCTAAGTTAAACTCGGCAAAGTTAAACATACAAAGAAGGTGAAAGCGCTCAAAAGGAGTCAGAAGAAAGAATATCCAAGTTTCGCGATTGAAATAAGTAACTGTTCAAAACACATATGCACGAGTTTTGTTACAAGATATATACAAGCAGAACTATAAAGTAGCAGATGAGGTGGAGTTGGTTGAGTCTTCGGCGGGAACGACCTTTCCATCTACTACTTCGTTGTTTATCGACACCATGCTGAGGTCGAGATCGGGGAATAGGCATGCGAATTGTTCCCGAGCGGCTTCGAATCCAGCAACCAGAATCTGAGCGGAGCTTAGCTTAAGTTCTTCAATTTGCCTTTGAAATTCTTCAACCTGTTTCTTGAGCTCCTTGTTCTGCTGCTCCAGCTCTTCGACCTGTTTTCGGAGTTGTTCGTTGGTCTCTTGAGCATGAAGAAGGTCATCAGCAACCTTCTTGGATTCCGCTTGAGCTTGGGTCAACTCGGCAGCCATCTTTCCTTTTTCCTTGATCGCCTCGGTGAGATCAGCCATGGCGTCATCCCTTGCTTTTTCTACTTGCCCAAGTAGTTTTTCGCGGTCAATCGACCTTTGCTCCAGTTTTTGTACCTTATCGGCACTAGCTTGAATGTGAGCCTCCAGGTCACTCGCCTTGGTGCGCAAAGGCACAATTTTGCTTTCTAGCTCAACTTTCTCTTGGGCAAGGTCATGAATTTTGCGGCGAAGGTCAGTGGCCTCTTGACGTGCCAATCTGAGCTCGGTGCTCATCGCGTCTTCTACTCGGGAATGCTCCATTTCCGCGAGCGTCAGATTGGCAGATAACTTCTCCACCTCGAGCCTCATGGTGCAGTTGTCGGTCCTGAGGTTGAAGAGTTCATCTTGAAGCCTCCAGGTGGAGCTCTCCACAGCCCTCGTTATAATCGATGGGATATCCTCTGCTATGTTTTTCAGTTTAGCAGTCGAGGTTCCCACATCCTCGTGACCTCGAGGGAAAGGTTTGCGGCTTGGAGAGGCGCCAGGGGGGCTTGTTGAGGGTTCTCGTCGCCACCTTCCTTAGCAATATTTTCAGTGGTTGCTTCCTGGCGTGGCGATGCAATCGGGGATTCGGTGATTAGGATTGGAGAGGTGTGAGCGACCTCATCCCCGATTGGAACAATTCCTGCAGCTGAAGTGTTGGAAGGGGGGCCCCCTCCTGCTGATATATGTGGTGTAGAGGCGCTCGGGGGGTCCTCCAAGAAATTTGGCTCTGGGGCCTCAGTTGCAGGTGGCGCAGTGGCCAAGGGAACTGCTTGGACTGGTGGTGAAGGGGCTTGTGGTGTTGGCGATGAGGGAGGAGGAGCAGGCGTTGATGGGGGTGGTGAGGTTGGAAGAGGGGGTTGAGCAGGTGGAGAAGATGGTGCCACCCTCTTCCTTTTCGTGACAAGGCCATCCTCTGTGACCTCGTCGTCCTCTTCTTCCTCTTGGACGACTTGGGGGGCTTTCCGCTTAGGCCTCTTAAGGACCAGCTTCTTGCGTTGGGTGGGCTCCTTGGGCGGTGATCGCCCATGAATGATGGCCTTCTCGACCGCCGAGTTGGGCACCGTCTGGGAACCGGTCGCCAACCCGTGGTTTCGGGCGAGCGCCTTTAAGTCGGCGAGCATGTTCTTACCCAACATGGTATCTGCATGAAACGAAAGTGCATGAGTTAGCTCAAAGGAGAAAAGGATAAGTGTATGAGGCAATGAGACAGCAAAAACAGGCATATGCAGAAAAGATAAAACCAAAGTCTTGTGCGTGTCGCACAAGACGCCTAGAAACAGCATCAGAAGCAATATCGAGACAAGAGTGTAGCGTCCTAACCTATTTGGAATTCCAACTGGTCCTCAAAGAACTCGAAGGAGATCAGGGTGGGGGTCAGGAATGTTATGTTTGCATCTGCCACCCTCTTCCAGAATAGGTAGAGGTCTCGGTCCAAAGCTCCCATGCTATCAGGACTTCTGGGCCTCCTGAAGCAGCTTTTGGACTCCTTTTTCCCCTTGTCCACCCAGTACAAGGGGAAGCCGTCGAGGAGGGAAGTGTCTTTATCGTTTGCGCGCACTTGGATGAACTTCCCCTTCCAATCTTTGTACGACTGCTGGAAGATGGTGAAAATGGATCTCCCAGCAATAGCATTCAGGCTGACCCACAGGCGGTCTCCTGGGTGCTTGGCCTCAAACAGGAATAAAAACACGTCCACCGACGCGGGCAACCCCAGGTGGGCGCACGTTATTTCGAAGTCTCGGACAAACGCCCAGCTGTTGGGGTGAAGCTGGGCGGCAGCGATGTTGAGCTCGGTCAAGAGTTCCCTCTCAAATCGAGTGAGAGGGAACCTGAGCCTGACCTTCTTGAAGAAAGTGGTGTAGACGAAGCAGAAGGGCCAGTCGGCGCTCACTTTGTCATCGGCACACACTGGCAGAGCGGCGGGGCAAGGCAGCACCATCATTCTCTCATCGTGCTCCTTGTGAAACGATTGGTGGGCCTCGTCCCCATTAGTCAACCGCAGAACCGCTCCCGCAGTGTTCACCGACGAGGTCTCCTTTAGAAGGGTTGGGTTAGCCCATGGGTATAAAGTCTTGAAGTCTGGCAGAGGGATGG
This sequence comes from Phaseolus vulgaris, assembly GCF_000499845.2. NCBI lineage: Eukaryota > Viridiplantae > Streptophyta > Magnoliopsida > Fabales > Fabaceae > Phaseolus > Phaseolus vulgaris. The sequence goes on along the minus strand of NC_023749.2, from coordinate 39,728,118 downwards.
GGGCTCCTCCAGCGTTAGATGGAGTCGCCTGAGCCAGGGCAGTTTGGGAAGATGCAGGCCTCACAGCACCACGAACTTGTGTTGAGTCGTGTGTTTGTGAAGGAGGGTTTCGCGCTGATGGAGGGGGGTTCGGGGTAATCTTGGTGCGAGTCATGGTAGCAACTGCAAAGGAAGAAGAAAGAGAAAAAAAATAATAATCAGGAGGGTTACAAAGGCTGACTCGATCATAGAAGGAAGGTGAAAGACGAACGAATGTGAGTTCGTTGCGACGATCGACAAAGCCCTAAGTTACGCAGAAGGAGAAATGGAAAAACAGCCCACAGCGTATGCACCAGACAGTTACAGGATGATGCAAATCGGTGAAAATGCAAGGAAATCCAGCAGATGAAGGAAAGTAGTTACCTTTCGATGATCAGGAGAACGTTGAAGGGAGGTGGTGATCTAGAGCGTCGAGGAACGTCGAGAGCTTTCGCAGAAGGAAATAAGAGCGTATGCAAGTGTGAAGAAAGTGATGGAACAGTAGGAGCGTAGGGGGTTTAAGGGTTTTCGAAATAAGTTTTGGAAGCGCTAACGGCAGATGAAGAGAGCCGTTGATGAAGCCACGTGTCGAGCGATCGGTGAAGGGTTTGGTGGAGGGTCAGAGCAGCAGAAGGTACGATCGCTTGGAATTCTGCGTCAGTGCCACGTAGATCGGTGTTGACGAAGGCTCTTTCAGTCTTTTCGCTAGACAAGTCTTCGCTTAAGACTGGGGGGCTTGTGTACCGCCCTGGTGGACGGGTATGATGACGTGGCGTCCTGCTACAGTGTAGGCATGTTGACAAGGCGCCAGGTTGGCAGATAGGAAGGAAGTCGGAAAGCACGTGTGGTCGCCGATTGTTAAGTTGGCGTGTTCCGATTTCCAGTTTACCAGAATAGGCGATCGCCAGGTTGAAGATGAAGTCGCCAGATGTAGACTCAGGCGACCAAGCAGTCGGAGATCGCCAGAATAAACACATCGCCGAAGACGAAGGAGAAGCAGATTATGAAGGCGGCCGGCGAGACCACAGGGAAGGTGTATGTAGGCCCTAACTCGCCAGTTTCAGTAGAGATCGCACTCCTAAGTTAGCTATGCACTGGGCAGCACCATGCATAAGTAACTTAGCCAAAATAAGAGTAGAAGCAGCGCCAAGTCAGGGAGCCTCCAGATGATGGCACGTGTACAGTTGGATACGAGCCACGTGTCCAAGTCTGTAACTGCCAGGAGAGAGAAAACCACCAGGTATATAAGAGTTCTTAACAGACTTTCTGAGGTACGCACGTTCAGTTCATACACTTTACGCTTGCGAGTGAGAGAGGATTTGCACGGTTCTCGTTCTTAGTATTTGGTGATACCGTCACTGACTTGAGCGTCGGAGTGCGATCGGCCGCAGCGGCGCCATATCGTTTCTTTGCAGGTTCTTGAGATAGATCCAGAGGAGGAACGGAAGTGAGAAGCGGCGCGCACGTCGATCCTTTGACGAGGCATTCTCCCGCGCTCCGGTCAACAGGCAGGATCAGCTAGTGAGACTCTGATTTGAATGTGATTTGAGTCATTCTTTATCCTTTCCTGCCAATGAAAAAGGAGACAAACGTATATAGACATTTTCGATATGATCTGATTGAAAGTCCATTGTTCCCACCAATTCATAAAATGTAGACAAATAGGATCCCCATGGTCCATTGTTGTAAATTGATAGGTACCGATAAGACTAAGGAAAACAGGTTTCATCTCCATGGTCTTTGTGGTAGAAGGTATTGCGATACTAGAAAAATGCCTTGGCCCCTACTGCATGACATAATCTCCAAGTGTTCTCCTAGGAGGTGGTGCTTACTCTTCAACCATGTTGCTTTCTTCCTGAAAAGTATTAATGGGAAAGGAAGAAGTGATTGAGGATTCTTCTCTAGTGTCTCCTTGATTTTCTTTTCTCTTTGTCTCCTTGTTTCTTCTTGCTGCCTTTTCAATCTCTGATTCAAATAATAATTGGTCTTTGAGAATTTGACCTCTTACTATCATATAAGATAACTTTCACTCAAGGGTTAGCACAAAGATTCACTAGCAGTATAAAATGAAATTGAAAACAACTAAAATAAAATAAATTCAAAATAAATCTGAAAATAAAATAAAACAAATCTAGAAATAAAATAAAAAAATTAATGCAATAAAAAAATTAAAATAAATTAAAATATTCACAATATTTAGGAATTTTTACTAAAAAATGAAATTGTTCCCCAACAATGGTGCCAAAATCTTGATGACTAGTGTACGACAAGTGTACCGTGTTAGAAGTAATAATTTATCCATAAGACCGGATATCGAACCTACAAGGAACAATTGAATTCTCAAGTATAAGATTCACTAAATAGAAAACAATAGGTAAAGGTTTGTTGGGTGTTTGTTGTGTATGAAATTGCAATAATGTAAATAAAGCAAAGTAAAGAGTTGTTTGATTGAATTGGAAAAATGGGGATTTAGGTTGATCCTTCTCACTCTTTTGTATTTTGAAAAACATAATAATATTTTATTATTGATTGATATTAATGTCCGTATAAAATTCATTTATATCGATTCCTCGCATATAAAAGTATTTAAGATAGTCTCCTAAATATCGATTCCTCGCATATTTACAAAAAATCTTTATCGTTACGAGTAGATGTTGTTAACTATTAACATTTCAAATACATTCCTAACATTCAAATATGTTATACATTATCATTTAGGTCAGATGCTTATAAGTACTTTTTATTCAAATCTAAGGATCAAAATCATGATCAAACAAGTGTTAAGAATAAAATGACAATACCAATAATCAATCAAGAACAAAATATTATGGTTAAATATCACCTCAATACATAAGAGTTTGAACATATTACTCCTAATGTCAAAGGGTATAATTAGCCACTCATGTTGGCCATTACAAGTATGGAAAACAAGAAAAGAAGATTCAGGATGTTTCTCCTTAATAACTGCCTCCTATAAGATTTTCTATCACCTTCTATTCTTCTAATGATGTCCAGGGTTATGCCTCATGCCTCATATTTAACCTAGTTGGGCTTGGGTTAAGTGACTTCTCGCCTAGGCGAGTTACAACTTGCTTAGGCCAGTTGGACGAGAAAAAGCCTAATTTCTCTAGAGTGATCTCACTTAGGCGAGATAGGGCTCGCTTGGACGAGTTCCTCTGGAGTGCTTCTGGCTTAAGCGAGTTTTGAGTGTCCCAACTTTCCATTTTCATCTTGTTTATTCTCCTTTAACCCTTTCATCTCCATTTTCCCCTAGAATCCTGAAATTAACAAAAATTAGGGAATAAATCGTTGTTATTCATATTATAAATCAAAGGTTAAATTATATTTATTTTTCAATAAATATCCCTAAGTGTTTGTCTTTTAATATGAAATATTACTGAAATATGACACTTATTAGGAAGGATTATAAACAACATGGCATCAACGTTGGTTGCAATGCATGCTTTCAAAGAAATTCCAGGAGAAAGAAACTTTTGAAACCAAATTCACGTGTTCCTAAAATCTACATTTGATATTTAGAAGCTATAATGCTATTAAACAACACAACTAACTATATGGAACAAACCACTATTCTCAAATCTAGTTTAGATATGATAATCAATACAAACAGTAAAACAAAACCTACAACAACCCTCAAAATAGAGATGAGAGGCAAGAGAGTAACCTTGTTCAGAAACCAAGACAAGGTCATGGGCATTAATAAAAATAAGGATGATGTCAAGTAAAGCAAGGCAACAAATAAATACTGTACCGCCCTGGTAGTCGGAAGTGATGACGTGACATCAAGCTATTATATAGGTGTGTTGGATGGGACACCTGGCTGGCAGAAGGGAAGGAAGTCGGGGGGCTCGTGTAGTCGCCAGGTATTAAGTTGGCGTGCTCCGATCTCCAGCATACCTAAACTGGCGGTCACCAGGGTGAAGATGAAGTCGCCAGACGTGAACCCAGGCGACCAAGTGATTAGAGATCGCCGAAGCAGGGACATCGCCAAAGATGAAGTCAGATAGTCTTTCCCAGCGGGCCAGAGGATGAGCTCGGGAGATAGCGCCCTTGAACGTACACGGTGAAGCAAGAAGAGTAGATCATGAAGGCGGCCGGCGAGACCACAGGGAAGGTGTGTACGAAGGCACCCGAACTCGCCACCCAGAAGAGATCACGCTCCAAGGCAATTATGCACTGAGTTGTGTCATGCATAAGTAACTTAGCCAAAATCCTGAAGAGTAAGAAGTGGCGCCCAAGTCAAGGATGCTCCAGATGACGGCACGTGTACGGCTGGATACGAGCCACGTGTCCAGATGTGTAACTGCCAGGAGAGAGAAAGTGCCCAGGTATATAAGAGTTTCCAACGAACTTTGAGGTACGCACGCGTTTAGATTACTTCTTTACAACTGCGAGAACGAGAGTACGCTGAGAGAGAACTTTGCACGGTTCCTTTAGAGTTCTTGAGTTTTACTCTTAGTAATTGGTGGTTCAGTCGCTGACTTGGGCGTCGGAGCGTGATCGGCCGCAGCGGCGCTGTTCTGTTCTTTTGCAGGTTCTTGAGGTGAATCGCGGTGAAAGACGGAGGCTAACACGGCACAGAAGTCGATCCAAGTTTGACGAGGCAAGGCTCCAGCGTTTTGGTCAACAGGCAGGATCAAATACCATTCACAAAACAAGTACATGATGGAAGAGGCCCAAGCACAAGCCAAACAAATAGAAGATCAAGGCCAACAACTAGAGTTATGGCAAAAAAGATTCAAGAGGATTGTGATTCTGCTACTGATGGCAGAGAAACATTCCTATATATGTTTAAAAAGGCCATAAATGTAGTGGAGAGTAGAATTTATTTTCTTGTCAAAATAGAATAGGAATTTTACTTGTATTTTTTTAATTGTAATTAGGGTTTGATTAGGCATCTAAAAACCAACCTAGGTTAAATTAGGGTTTCTAGAAGACTCTTAATTAACCTAGGCCAGTCCTTTAGACCTAAAAGGAGCACATGTTACACACCATGTCACACCTTCCATGTGAGCTCATTTTAGGCGCCAAAATTCAAACCATTTTCATTTGAAATTCCCACCATTTTCCTTGTTCAAATCCAACCCTCTAATCCTATATAAGGAGGTACTTGGTTCATGTATTTTCAAGATTAATGAATAAGTGAATTGCTGCCCAAGTTGCTAGCCAATCTCACTCTCTTGTCTTGTCTCTTTAGGATAAACACTTTAGTCTTCTTCTTCACCTAGCTCAAGTGATATGGCTCAACCAATCACTATCCATACTTAGCATGCACCTTCGAGGAATTCGCAAGCTCCAAGTGAGCCTCCTTGCACGCCTTCTCCATTGAAGCTTCCGCCATTCAACTCAACATTCAAGAATTCTAATCGGTATGAAGGCACAATTCCATCATTTGGTATCTAGAGCCAAGATTCTTCAAGAGATAAGTGCTTTCTCTTCATTTTTATTTTGTGTTGTTCTTAATTCCGTGTTTTTCATCATGTTCTTGAATGTCTTGCTGTTTTTAATTTCAATTTTAATTGTGTTGTTGTTTCTTAAAATTTCAACCGGTTGTTTTGTTCAATTGTTCTTGAGCAATCCGGATTTCAATTTGTGTTTAGGTTCCTAATTGTGTGTGTTGTTATGTTTTCATTTTAATTGAGTCTTCTTGATGTTTTAATCGGTGCAAACTGTTTTATGTTGAGTCATTTTAATTTTTTAATCCAATTCAGTTTTGTCAAAGTCATGTGCATCCTAAAATGTCAACAAATTTGTGTGGTGTTGATTGTTTCTTGATTTGGTTGTTTGTTTTAATTTGACTGCAGTTTTAAAATTTTGTATTTGAGCTTTTGGTGCATTTTTATTTTCATATTTGAGTTCATGCTTGTGTGTTAGATCTATACAAGTTCATATACATCAATTCCATTGTGTCTTTGAAGTTTCTCAATACTATTTTTAATTCCATAATAGGTTTCCTCTGTTTCACTGAATCTGTGCTGGTTGAAAACATGTGTGAAAATTAATGCCGTTGGTGAAAAATTCTGAAATTCTGGATTTGAGTATTTTGAGGTATTGAGAAAAAGTAAAAAAAAAAAATATTTTAACACAAAGTATGTTTTAACACAGCCAGTCGGTAACCGTCACCGAGTGACTAACTCTTCCGGTACCGACTGGTACACTTACCCCCTAGACTCGAAGCATCACCAGTTTCTAAAGAGTCAAGATGTGACCATTAGGTGCCCCGAGGTGAGATGTGACTATTGGGTGCATATAATGTTGTCAGAGATGTGACTTGTGCTTTTTTGAAATGTCGTTTGGTGGACACTATTCAATCTAAATGATCTAACAGTCACTAATCCGTGCTGGTTCATATGTCAAGCGTTATGTGCCCTCAGATGGGAAGTGATCTAACGGTCTGAGAGGTGACTTTTCATATTCTCTCCCCTCTTTGACGTTCTATAAATAGAAGTGTTTGTAAACAAAGATGAGTTTGTTGTTTTATCTTTTGTGCTAGAGTTCATCAAGCATGATCCAAGTGCTGAGTCTCAAGCAATTTCTTGTCTTTCCCCGTTTTTTACTAAAAAAGGTTAGTAATTTCTTCTCTTGCTGAGTCTTTTGGATCTATTGTGAATCTTAAGTCTTCTGAACCTACTCACTCCGCATCTGGTAGTCTGAGAAATAATTCGGACTAGCCGTTGGTGTTGCGTCTGATATTCCTAACTACGAGTGGGTTGACCCACACGTATTAGACATTGCTACTTACTTTAAAGGTCCTACCACTTTAGATGGTTTTTTTGGTCTAAAATGTCCATTTTGAAACCTGACGCTGCCTCAGATGTGGTTGTAGCTGATAGTTGCAGTCATTCCGACCGAGTCTGTCACGATCGGGAGAATGCTCCTCAAATTATTTTTTTTATGTATATATTACTTTTTTCAATGATTTACATGCTCTTCAACGTTGCCCCGACTCAATTACATTCCAATTCCTAGGTAGCACTTCAAGCCTTTAGGGCAATTTGTGATATTTTCAGGTTGAGACCGACTCCCAATCCTTCCTTTTCGATTATAATTCTTGTCCACTTACCCCCATGAGTTGGTTATCCTTGACTAGCTATCCGGGTAGCATTCGTTTTGGTCCTTACACCTCGTCCTATAAACAAGGAGAGGTACTTTAATGTTTTATCGAACCGGACGAGAAACCATACTTTTACGATTTGGAAGGGAGGCCAAAGTTCACATTTCATAGGACTTGGAATCCCAGACGTTATGTCTCCTGGCCGAGGTCCTCAATGACTCCCCAGGATAAAGAAATCTTTTTTTTCTTGACCAACTTCCCAAGAGGTTTTCGACTAGGAAGCTTGTTTCCTTGTTTGAGTCGTCCAAGCGGTGGACGAAGCTGACCGATATGTTACACCGTGGGGCTGAGTTAACATTCATTTCCAATTTAGCAATGACGGTGTCAACGACTAACATAGTTAACCACAACTGGATCACTAAAAAGAAGGTTATAATAATTCAAACACTCCAAGCACAAATGGAGGAGATGTGTCAAAAAGGCATCGAAGATCAACGGAGGAATGAAGAGGGGGTGCGCCTTCTCAAAGAACATAATAAGGAGTTAAAGCAACAACTTGATGGAACCAAACAAGAACAACAATCTCGATTCGGAAATCACACTCATAACTAGGAGAAGACGATGACTCGACCACAAATTCATCAAGCTTCCCGACGAACTGAGCAACCCTACTCGGCCGATGATGATGAGGACTCCAAAGGACACCCCTTTACTGATGAAATCATGGAAGCGCAACTCCCGTCCAAACGGAAAGGACTGAGCATCAAACTCTATGATGGTTCCATAGATCCGGACGAGCGCCTGAACCTTTACAAGACTCAGATGAATCTCTACATAGCAAACAAGGTCGTGTGGTGTAAGGTTTTCCCCACTTCATTCCAAGAAGGTGCGATCAATTGGTTTACCCAACTCCCACCAAACTCAGTGGACAGTTTGAAAACCTTCATGACAAAATTTAGCACTTAATATGTAAAACATCCGACAAGAAAAAGGGGAATCCTTGCGTGCGTTCATGGAGTGATTCGTTAAAGTCTCTCTAAGCATCAGAAACCTCATGCTAGAGATAGCCATGCATCACTTGGTCTCAATACTCTGACCCGACCAATTCAATGACAATCTAATAAAGAGGTCGACCAAAAATCTCGATGAATTTCGGAACCAGGCCACTAAGTTCATGCAGATTGAGGAATTACGTGACTTCTACAAAAGTGTTCGGCTAAAAAACAGATGAGATAAAGGAAAGGAGAAAGACAGGGGAACCCGATCCATATCTTATCGGTTTAACAGGTTCTGGGAAAACCGAGTTCCTTGGTTCCATACCTACACCCCATTGAATGTTGCAAGGTGTAAAATCATGGATGAAGCCCTACAGGTCGAACTACTCCTGGCCTTAAAACAATTGCAAAGTTCGAGAAACATCAATATTTCTAAACACTATCGATAGCATCATAACTTCGGCCATATGACCAAAGGATGTCAAGTCTTGAAGGACAAGATAGAAGAGCTTATCCAAGTTGACCATTTGCGAAGGTTTGTTCAAACAAACAACAGCTCATACATGTCCTCACAAAGGGATAGGTATCCTCCTAGGGAATGGAAAGAGCAGTACATACGAGATGGACAAGAAGGATCACGTTGTTTTGACAATGACCAACTCCCTACCAAACAAAGGAGAAGGAGCGAAAGCCCTGTACGTCGGGCTTGACCTCAGAGCGAGAGCCCTAGAGGAATGATCGTTCAAGACGCGATGTCCGTGAGGTCATCAACATAATAGTTTGTAAGATCCCACACATAAGCATCAATCAAAGGGAAGGACAATCATGTAGAAGTCCTTCCCTGGAAAGCAGAAGTCCCAAACATAGTGTGGGGAAGATAAACACTATCGCTGGAGGAGGATGTTCTAGTTTCACCTGAAAGAAGCACCTTCGGGCCATTTAGGTGATCAACTCAATAACCACCAGGGACCGACCGAGGATTCTGCCAATAAATTTTTCAGATGACGACTTCACCGCCATCGACCCAACTCAAGACGACCCCATGGTCATCACCGTGGAGATTGACAAGTTTGCCATCACTAAGGCCTTGGTGGATAAAGGCAGCTTAGTCGACATTCTGTACTGAAAGACTTTCAAGAAAATGAGGATTCCAGAATAAAAAATCTAGCCCTACGATGACCAAATTGTTGGATTTTTTGGAGAACGAATGGACAAGCGAGGTTTCATTGACTTGTATGCCACGTTTGGTGAAGGAAACTACCTTTTCAAAACAATAAAAATAATATATCTTATGGTAAATGCAAATACTTCTTATAATATATTGCTCGGTCGATCGTCCATTAACTGCCTGAAGGCAATAGTGTTCACTCCCCACCTTGCAATGAAGTTTCCATCAGCAGCAGGTGACATAGTTACGGTCTAAGAAGATAAAAAGATGGCTTGCAATTGCTATGTCGCAAGCTTAAAAGTTGAACCAACCAGTTTGCTTTACAAGGCATCAGCGCGCAGACGGTCCGCTAGAAGAAGAGGACGTTGACCAGGATTTAGAGGGCACACTAGAGATCGATCTCGAGAAAGAGATTCTCCAAAAAGAGAACATATGGTTGCTCTTGTCGACCTTGACCCTTGGCTCGACGAAGCCTGCATTGAACCCGACGAGGACCTTCGCCCGCTGCCCTTCCGAGATGAAGAACATCCAACACATATGGGAACATCCTTGAAACTCGATGACATCAAGCTGGTAAGCCAAACATTAATTGATAATGTTGATTTGTTTGCTTGACAACTTCAGATATGCCCGGGGTGAGTCCGGACTTCATCACACTTCGTCTCTCTATCTACAAGGAGGCTAAACCTATCGCCAGAAGAAACAAAAGATAGGCTAAGAGAAGCGTGTTGCCGCACGACAAAACCTAGAGAAATTAGTAAAAGTTGGCTTTATGAAGAAAGCACACTACACCACCTTGTTGCCCAATGTGGTCATGGTAAAAAAGTCAAACGGCAAGTGGAGAATGCGCACTGACTACATCGATATGAGCAAAGCCTATCCAAAAGATTTTTACGCTCTACCGAGCATTGATTGCCTCATAAACGCAACACCCAAGAGATAGGGAAAAAACGACGTTCATGACTGATTGTGACAATTTCTACTATTAAGTCATGTCATTCGGCCTGAAAAATGTAGATGCCATCTATCAAAGTTTGACGGACTACATCTTCAAAGGTATGCTCAGCCGAAACATCGAGGTTTATGTGGACGACAATATAGTCAAGTCTAATTCATGCCAACAGCACGTTCAAGACCTGAAGGAAGTTTTTCAAGCGCTTCGATACCACGTCATGAGGCTTAACCCCAATAAGTGTGTGTTTGAGGTAGAAGGAGAGTTTTTGGGTTTTATGCTTACCCACCGTGGTATAGAAGCAAACCCATAAAAATCTAGTACAATCACCAAGATGCATAGCCCTGAGAATGACAAAGAAATCCAAAGACTGATCGGGCGGCTAACAACTCTCTCCAAATTCTTGTCAAGACTGGAAAAGAAAACAAAGCCCATCGTACAATTGTTACACAAAGTGACTAAGTTCCAATGGACGGAAGAATGCGATGAGATTTTTCTTCAATTAAAAGTTTATTGGCGTCTCCCCGGGTTATTCAAAATTCGAACGCTACAGAGCCCATAATGATTTATCTCGCCGTCTTAGAAGATGTGGTCAAAGTAGTACTTGTACAAGAGGCTGAATAGGAAGAACGACCAGTCTACTTTATCAGTTGGGTACTCCACGTACTAAGGTACATTACCAGATGACCGAAAAGGTAGCCTTGGCCTCAGTAATAACAACACAATGGATGCACTTGTATTTTTCATAATCATCGTATGATAGTCAAGACCAACTATCCAATAATGAAGGTTCTAGGGAAGCTGGCCGAATGATTGGATGGGTCGTTGAGCTATCCGAATATCAGATTCAATATCAGCCCAAGGGGGTAATTAAATCTCAGGCCTTGGCCAATTTTGCAGTTAAGCTCAACCCTCATCATCTGACCGAGGATGAACACTCTCAATACATCTTGCATGTCGATGGGTCATCTAAGAGCAGGTCATGCAGTGCAGGAGTAGAGCTCGAAGGACCGGGTGATATCCTCCTCGAATCATGCCTTAAAATTTGATTTTAAAACATCGAATAATCAGGTCGAGTATGAATCTATTATAACTGGTCTCAATCTAGCACTAAATATAGGCCATAAAACTTATTTGCAGAAGTGACTTCCAACTCGTTGTCGGGCAACTCAAATGAGAGTTTGAAGTAAAAGAATTAGACTTTAATTGCTAGATTTACTGAAGGATATCATCAGACCTTTCACCCCAAGTAAGGGGCAATGTAAATTTCTACTAGTTGGAATAGATTACTTTACCAAGTGAATAGAGGTGGAACTCTTGGCAATAATCACAACACGAAATGTTCAAAATTTCTTGTGGAAAAATATTGTGTGCTGTTTTAGGATACCCCATGTCATCATCACCGACAATGACCGACAATTCATCAACTGAGGACTTGCTGAATTTTACAAGAAGCTCGATATTAAACTGATCCTGCCGGTTGACTCGAGTGCAAGAGTCTCGCCACGTCAAAGGTATCTCCCTCTGGATCGGCTTTGCACCACGCTAGCTTCCGTCCTTCACACCTCGATTCTCCTCAAGAACCTGAAAAAGACAGAGTGGCGCCGCTGCTGCCGATCGCGCTTCGACGCTCAAGTCAGTGACGGAATCACCAAAACTCTAAGAGAGAAAAGCTAAAACTCAAGGAACCGTGCAAAATCTCTCTCAGCGTACTCAAGTGTTCTCAAAGCGTAAAGAAGTGTTCTAAACGCGCGTACCTCAGAAGTTCGTTAGAATGCCTTATATACCTGTGCATTTTCTCTCTCCTGACGGTTACATCTCTGGACACATGGCTCGCATCCAGCTGTAGACGTGTCACCGTTTGGAGCGTCCTCTACTTGAGCGTCACTTCTACTCTTCAGGCTGTTCGACTAAGTTATCCATGCAAGGAGTAACTCGGTGCATAGCTGCCTTGGAGCGTGATCTCTTCTGCGTGGCGAGTACGGGTGCCTTCATACACACCTTCCCTGTGGTCTCGCCGGCCGCCTTCATGATTTACTTCACTTGCTTCATCGTGCATGTTCGGGTAAGCTATTCCCCGACCTCAACCTCTGGCTAGCTAGGGAATGACTATCTGATGGCTTCATCCTCTGCTTCGAAAACCTGGAACAAGCTTTACTGATCCTTCGGCGATGTCATTCTTTCGGCGATCTCTAATCACTTGGTCGCCTAGGTTCGCATCTAGCGATTTCATCTCAAACCCGGTGACCGCCGGTTTAGGTATGCTAGAGATCGGAGCACGCCAACTTACTAACTGGCGACTACACGAGCCCCCCGACTTCCTTCCCTTCTGCCAGCCAGGTGTCCCGTTCAACACGCCTATATAATAGCTTGCTGCCACGTCATCACTTCCGACCACCTGGGCGGTACACAAGCCCCCAGTCTTAAGCGAAGACTTGTCCAGCGAAAAGACTAAGTGGTCACGTCACTGCCGATCTACGTGGCGCTGGCGCAGAATTCCAAACGTTTGTACCTTCTGCTTTTCTGACGCTCCACCAAACACCTTTTCCAATCGCTCGACACGTGGCTTCATCAACGGTCATCTTCAGCTGTCGTTTTTTTTTTTTTTTTTTTTTTTATCAGCAAAGAATGAAATTAAATTAAGAGGGATACAAAAGAGGTATCCCAACCCTTTACAACACCAAACCTTGTTTTAGGATCTCCAAAAGCAACACCCCAAAACAGGAAGAGAGTAACCACTACTGCATAAATAAAACTAGTGCATAAATAAAACCTACACCAGCTCCTATACTGGTTCTATTATTCTGCTGCACTGCTGCAAAGACCCTAACCAGCATTTCAACCACCAGAAACCCAACGTAATCCTTCCACCTGCTTGAGAACCACTTGCAGCACAACCTCCACATCCAGAGCTTAATAACTGGTGCTACCTTTCTCAGCCACCTATAGTAACATCCAACATTACTGCCTGCCAAGATCTTCAGCTTTATTCTACAATTAATTCTTTACCATCAACATCTGTAGCACTGTTGCGTCCTCTATTAAGCTGCTAGACATCTGCAACAAACGACCTCCCATAGCACCGGAGGAGTCAGCTACCTCCACCATCTCATTAGCTTTCAGCAGCATCTTCAGATACTTCAAATTGATCTTTAACTTCACCCTATACCACCCAATTAACACCACCAAAAAGTTTAGGCCTTAAACTTCCTTTCCAGTTGGCTTAAACACCTGCCACGCCGTGCCCATCCCAGCTATTTTGATATGCTACAGGTGTTGCACCACGATATAGCTATGTTATGCTATCTCCCATTCAGCAACCTCCACCAAGAACTACAAGACTTGTGCTACATCACCATCTCCAATTTGAGACATATAACCCACACACCCTGGCTTGGTTAGAGCTCTCTATGCAAAACCATAGATCTTCCACGTGCACCAGATGAAAATTAGCTATACCTTGTGTTTTCCCAACAAAATCCAGCATCTCCTTTCTACCTTCCACTTCCTATTTAGTTGTACTACACTCTAGTGGTCCTGCTCCCTGATCTTCAAAACTCTCTTCAACATACCACCACATCTATATAAGATATTTTTGGCATCTAGCATGGTCTGCACCATAAGACCCTTCTCTGTGCCTCGACAAAACCTACTCATTATTGACAATTCCAAAGCTCAATCATTCCTACTTACCACATACCATCCTGCATCAATAGGATTAACACTCCACCAGCTCCCTAAACCACCGTTCCAAACTTCTTCCAGTGAGCGTTATGCCAGATCATTGTATAACCCCCAAACAGAGCTTATCTAGTGTCAGCAATCATCCATTGGTCTATGCGACCTAGACATGCTGAATTGTCCTATTGGGGGTTTACAACATCCATCATTATCAGCATTTTACCTTTCCACTCACAACTAGATTGCCTCCGCCTAGCCTCACTTACTTATAACTCCTGATACAAGAAATTGGGTCCAGGACCCACTCTGCAAATGAATAACTAAAGTTATGTGCTTTGTGTTTCATCCAAAGCCACGATTTGAGCTGGACTTTTGAGAAGATTTCTTCCACATCTGCAACCCCTTGGTTAAACACAATTGAGTTTCTGTGCTCCCATATACACCACACTACAGCTGCCCAAATTCCTTTCTAGACCAAATTTTGTTTGCTACTACATTGAGTTAGTTGGAAACTCTCGAAGTGAATTATTAGCTCTTTATGTTGTACATATAGTATTCCGACCCATTTGAAGCATAGGGACCACACGCACCAAGCATATTTGCACTCTATGAAGAGGTGTTGACACGATTCTTCCTCAACCTGGCACAAGGCGCATCCAGTTGTATTGAGCATGACCCCTCTCCTACTCAAACATTCTCTTGTCGGCATTCTTCCCAACAACACCCTCCAAGCTGTTACCATCACATTTGGGAATGCCTTAATCTTCCAAAGATACTTGAATACGTCAATTTGGGGTCCTCTATCATGCTTAGTTAGGCATTCATAAGCAGAACTCACCGAGAAACAACCGGAGTCATGACCTCTCCACCTCTGTGTATCCTTTTCATCCCTAGATACAATGGCCCTAGCTACCTGCATGCCAAGTTCCATTTCCATCGGGGTTTCCCACTCAAATCTACCCCGCCTCCACTTTAGATTCCACCGCCACTCCACTCCCTCCCACATACCAACCTCTTCCACCCTTTGACCCTGGTTTAAGGATATAGAGAACAATCTAGGATATACATTTTTAAGGGGCTGATTTCCAATCCACACATCCTCCCAGAAATTCACTTTATCACCCTTTCCTAGAGCCCACCCAACTTCTTTTTGGAACCATCCTTCACCTCCTCCCTCTTTACACACCTTGACTAGATCTCTCCACCACCAGGACTGCCTTTTTACTAATGTTTGGGTGCTATCAGGTTCCAAGCATACTTTGATTCCAAGGATTAACACCTTCAGCTGTCGTTTGTGCTTCCAAAAACGTTTGAAAAACCCTTAAACCCTTTTCATTTTTACTGTTTCATCATCTTTCTGCCTTCTGAAAACGCTTCTGAGTTTTCTCTGCAAACCCACGACGCTCTTCGACTCTCTCAATCCCCAACTCCCTTCAACGCTCATCTGATCATCGAAAGGTACCTCTTTTACTTCTTCTGTTGATATTTACTGCATTTTAACCGATTCGCATCATCCATTATCAGCCTGGTGCATACATTGTGGGTTGTTTCTTCTTCTTCTCCCTTTTCGTCACTTAGGGCTTCGTCTTCCATTACTTTCATCACAACGAACTTTCGTTCGTTCGTTTTCATCCTTCGTCCACAATCGAGTCGATCTCTATAACCTTCGTTCATCTTTCTTTTTCTTTTTCCTTTGCAGTTTCCGCGATGGCTCGTACAAAGACCACCGCGAATCCTCCTCCTTCGTCACGAAACCCTCCATCCCAAGAGCAAAACCTACTGCGAGCATCTGGTGCTCCCTCTTCCCAGGCTGAGAGGCTTGCAACCTCTCGTCCCAACCTTGCTCATAAAAAAAGGAGGCAAGGTTGTCATAGGAGGCACGACTTCAACGATCAAGGACGAGGTTCTCGCACGAAGTACCTCCGGTGATACCTTTTGACACTTGAGAGCCTGACCTTTCAACTACTTTAAATATTTTGGAGATTTTTGGTTGACATGAGACATTATTTCTACAAGACACAAAAGAGTTAATAATTCAGTCAAAATATCGAATAAAGTTCTAAATACATTGAAATGTAACAGGTACATTAAAATATTATAACAAAAAGAGTAGAATCAATAGCTATCAAATGGGAACAGATGGTATAAAATGTTATTGTTTCAATATCTACTACTTTACAAGATATTTAAAAGTGCAAATTAAGAGAAAAAAATTCTCCCATATTGATATCAAACATAGTCCCCTACCTACAAAAGAAAATACGAAGACTCCATGATTTCAACTGAACAAAATAACAAAATCAATTCAGACATACTCCATATGAATGGAAAAAGAGAATAAGCATCAAGGCCACGAATCTAGATTTCGAGATTAGAGAACTCACGTCTTAATACTAAAACTTACACACAACCAGTGAAGGAACTATGTAACATCCCTTCATCCTAAGAGAAAAAGGTTAATTTTCAAAAATTAGTTTTTTGTTTATTGTTTTTTCACATTTCAGCGTGAAGAGGTCGATCACACGCACAAGTTTACCTAGAGTTCGTGAGCTGAAGAAGACAATAAACCTTTGAGTTCATAGGCGATGGTGGTGATGTAGTCTTTAAGAATATCAAATGCCTTGTCGGCGAAGTACACAACACAACGGAGTAGAAGACATTGTAATAGGCCCAAAACATTAAAACTCATTCAAAATAGAGAAAAACCTATAAGATTCGGATTTCATATAGAAGAAAATGAGTTGTCATTATATTTTCAGTTAGAAGTTACATCTATCTCATTAACCGACAATAATATTATAAAATGTATCTGTGTATTCAAAGAAGACAGAATATAATATGTTAGAATTTTTATATCTTTAGTTAGTTCTTTCTTACAATGGTTTTCTTTTCTGCATCTTTTAGTATCCTTCCCATCAACATAACACGTTGACGTCAGGTGCGAGAATGAGCAATGTCAAGTATGACAGTTCGGTGAATGAACCGTCGCCTAAGGACAGATCGAGACCTCTGAGTTGCGTTCCGTCCAGTACTTGCAATGCTGCGTCTGACATTTTCCATTCTTTGGCTAGAGTGAAGAATAGTTCAACTATTTGTTGCTAAGCGTGATTGTATCCTTCTTTCAAATCAAATACTATTGTACCGCCCTGGTAGTCGGGAGCGATGACGTGGCATCCTGTTACAGTATAGGCGTGTTGGCAAGGCGCCAGGTTGGCAGAAGGGAAGGAAGTCGGGGGGCTCGTGAAGTCGCCAGTTATTAAGTTGGCGTGTTCCGATCTCCAGCATACCAGAATAGGCGATCACCGGGTTAAAGATGAAGTCGCCAGATGTAAACTCAGGCGACCAAGCGGTTGGAGATCGCCAGAGAAAGCACATCGCCGAAGATGAAGGAGAAGCAGATTATGAAGGCGGCCGGCGAGACCACAGGGAAGGTGTATGAAGGCACCCTAACTCGCCAGTTCCAGTAGAGATCGCACTCCCAAGTTGGCTATGTACTGGGTAGTACCACGCATGGGTAACTTAGTGAAACAAGAATTGAAGCAGCGCCCAAGTCAAGGAGGCTCCAGATGATGGCACGTGTACAGTTGGATGCGAGCCACGTGTCCAAGTCTGTAACTGCCAGGAGAGAGAAAGCAACCAGGTATATAAGAGTTCTCAACGAACTTTCTGAGGTACGCACGTTCAGATTACACTCTTTACGCTTGCAAGTTATAGAGCTTACTGTGAGAGAGGATTTGCACGGTTCTTGTTCTCTTAGTATTTGGTGATTCGGTCACTGACTTGGGCGTTGGAGTGCGATCGGCCGCAGCGGCGCCGCTCTGTTTCTTTGCAGGTTCTTGAGGTGGATCTCGAAGAGGAACGGAGGTGTGAAGCGGTGCACACGTCGATCCTTTGACGAGGCAGTTTCCAGCGTTCTGGTCAACTGGCAGGATCATCAGGCGCCCACCGTGGGGCCGTGTAAAACTTGCTCCCATCCACAGCGTGAGTTCTTGGAGGTTTTCGAAGTTTTCTGCGTGGTTGTGTGCTGGTGCAACCATCGCTCGCTGTTTGCTTGAGATTCGTTCGGTGAATTCGCGTTTTACACCGTTCGTTTGGGTTTTTGTTCGGCGGAGTTGAGTTCTTTCGCTCGTTTGGTTGTCCGTGGGAAGAGCAGTGGTTTTTGGTGAAGTTGCAAGTTTCTTTGAAGGTTTGCGGTGTTCTTGAGTTTTCTCGTGGAGTTTCGCACAGTTTTTCCGATTGATCGCTGACTCAATCGTAGCTTAAGAAAGTGTCGTTCGCTGCATTCTGTGATTCGCTGAGTTTCATGAGAAAAATGAGAAGCAATCGCTCAAGTCCAGTTGCGCCCGTCGCTGCCGAAGGCGCCGCTGCCATGACCATGGTGCAGATGGCAGAGATGATGCGTTCGTTGCAGGCAACTGTGGAAGCCTCACGCATAGAGCAGGCGAGAATGCATGAGGACCTGGTCGCCTCTCGCGCCAGGAATGAGGAGCTCAGCAAGGTGACTGAGGAGCTGCGTCAAGCTCTTCAGGAGCAGCAAGGGCGTTCTTCTGCTGAAGAGGTGGCGCCGTCATCGCCACCTCGTGTTTTCCCTATGCCTTTTGTTCAGGCGATTACTGACACGCCTATTCCTACGAGCGTGGTTCCGGTTAAGGCTGTCTTTACCGGCGTGGAGGATCCAGAGGCCCATCTGACCACGTTCCATACGCAGATGATGCTGTCGGGAGGGTCAGACGCCGTGTATTGCAAGATGTTTGTAAGCACACTCCAGGGAACGGTGTTGGAGTGGTTTGTGAGCCTACCTAACGGTCACATAACCAGCTTTCAGCAGTTCTCGAAGGTTTTCGTCGAGCAATACATCGTGAACAAGGCACCGCACAGGGTGTCTTATGATTTGTTTGATAAAAGGCAGTACCAGGGAGAGTCCCTCAGAGACTACCTGAATCGCTTTGGAGCGCAGATGGTCAGATCGCCGGCCAAAGATGAAGAAATGCTGGTCTATGCATTCAAGAAGGGCGTGCTGCCGGGACCATTCTGCGAGGCCTTGATCAGGGCTCACCCTGCAACGTTTGCTGAGGTCAGGCGACTTGCGGTGGCTCACATCGCCGACGAAAGTGAGGTCGCTGAGAAGAGAGGGAGCGTGGCTCCCGCTAGGCCACGCGCCCAGACCAGAATCCAGCCGCAAAGGGTGCTGGAAACAGCGGCGGCGGCCAGGAAGGACCAGAGGACTCGCCATCCTTACGATAGAAGGAACAAGGGAAGGAGCCAGGGGCGCCAGCAACCAGCACGCCGGGAATACAATCGCCCGCCTAAGCACAAGTTTGTTATGGGATTAGCGAACCTGATCGCCATTCCCAACATATCTGCCAGGTTGAAAGCGCCTGAGAAGGTGGGCGACAAGGTGCTTGGACCAAAGCCAGACGCCTGGTGTGAGTTTCACCAGGGCTTTGGCCACACTTTGGACTCGTGTTTGTCCTTAGGGTATCAGCTCGATGATCTGGTTAAGAGCGGGTTCCTAAATGACTATCTGCTAGATTGGAGAACGGGGGGAGCGTCGAGTTCCCAGCCAGCAGGTGGAGAAGCCCAGCAACACGAAATGCCTATCCACGGGGAAATCCACACCATCGCAGGACGCTTCTCAGGTGGTGGATGCACCGCATCGCAGAGGAAGAAGTACGCGCGGTCGGTGATGACAGTGGATATGTTTGAAGATCACTCGCCGGAACTGGACAT
Organism: Phaseolus vulgaris; assembly: GCF_000499845.2. Lineage (NCBI taxonomy): Eukaryota > Viridiplantae > Streptophyta > Magnoliopsida > Fabales > Fabaceae > Phaseolus > Phaseolus vulgaris. The sequence continues at coordinate 39,708,499 of NC_023749.2, read as the reverse complement.
TACTTTCACCAAGCAGGATCTTCGGGACGTTGTGCCTCATGACAACGATCCCATAGTCATTTCGTTGGTTACGGCGGGAAGGAAGGTCCACAGAGTTCTGGTGGACCAAGGAAGTTCGGCAGACGTGATGTTCTGGCCGACTTTCACGCAGCTGGAGTTGCCCCTTGACCAGCTAAGGCCCTATGGAGGGTGCCTATATGGGTTCGCTGTTGACCAGGTGGAGGTCAGGTGGTATATTGAGCTGAGAACCACGTTTACAGATGAGGCTGGTTCGAGGACGGAGAAAATCAAGTACCTCATCGTAAACGCTCCTTCAGCGTATAACATCCTGTTGGGAAGGCCCACGCTTAACAGGATAGGCGCCATTCCGTCGACTCGGCACATGAAGGTAAAGTTGCCGTCTATAGAGGGGGTGGTGATCACGATCAAGTCTGACCAGAAAGAAGCGAAAAAGTGCTATGAGAATAGCCTGAAAAACAAGAGGTCAGTGAGTTATGTAACAACCACCCCACCTCCCGGTGTGAAGCCCAGATCGACGGTAGTGGACGAGACCGCCGGAAGGGACGTGGAGATGGTGGACGCTGAGCTAGTGGAGGGAAACGCTGGTCTGGAGGAGGAAGAGGCGCGGAATCGCCCTGAGGAAGCGAGAGAACAGGGAATCGCCAGGGCGGTGATCGCCCGACAATCCAGGCCAAAACCTGTCGAGCAGTGGCTCGAGAAAGAGATCGGGGGAAAAATCTTCAAGCTGGGAAGATCTCTGGAGGTTGAGCTCCAGGACCAGATCGCTAAGGTGATTGAGCGGCATCTGGACGCGTTTGCATGGTCCGCTTCGGACATGCCCGGAATTGATCCCAACTTCCTGTGCCATCATCTGGCGATGGACAGCTTGGTGAGACCAGTGCGACAAAGAAGAAGAAAGTTCAATGAAGAAAGGAGGCAGGTGATTAGAGAAGAAACGCAGAAGCTCCTTGCTGCAGGCCACATCAGGGAAGTCCAGTACCCTGAATGGCTGGCGAATGTCGTGCTGGTGAAGAAGAGTAACGGGAAATGGCGCATGTGCGTCGATTTCACTGACCTGAACAAAGCTTGCCCAAAGGATTCGTATCCTTTACCGAGCATAGACGCCCTGGTGGATAGTGCTGCGGGGTGTAAGCTGTTGAGTTTCCTGGATGCCTTCTCGGGGTATAATCAGATCAAGATGCATCCCATGGATGAAGAGAAGACAGCCTTGATGACGGAGAGGTCGTGCTATTGCTACAAGGTGATGCCGTTTGGGCTGAAGAACGCGGGGGCCACGTACCAGAGGCTGATGGATCGAGTACTTGCACTGATGCTGGGAAGGAACGTGCAAGCGTACGTCGATGACATGGTCGTGACCTCGCCGGAAAAGAGCAAGCACGTTGCCGACTTGGAAGAATTGTTCACGACGATCGCCAAGTTCAGATTGAAACTGAATCCAGAGAAATGTATTTTCGGCGTGGAGGCTGGAAAGTTTTTGGGTTTCCTTTTGACTGAAAGAGGAATAGAAGCCAACCCTGATAAGTGTGCCGCCATCTTGGCGATGAGGAGCCCAGCTACGGTGAAGGAGGTTCAGCACCTAACAGGTCGGATGGCAGCCCTGTCCCGTTTCGTGTCCGCTAGCGGGGAGAAGGGCCATCCCTATTTTCAGTGCTTGAGGCGCAACAATAAGTTTGTTTGGACGAAAGAGTGCGAGGAAGCTTTCGTCAAGCTAAAGGAGTATCTGGCGAGCCCGCCGGTTCTGTGCAAACCGCTGGCGGGAACCCCTCTCAGGTTGTATTTTGCTGTAACTGAGAGGGCGGTGAGTGCGGTGCTCGCCCAGGATCAAGATCAGGCTCAGAAGCCTATCTATTTTGTGAGCAAGGTGTTGCAGGGCCCCGAAACGAGATATCAGGCCCTGGAGAAGGCTGCGCTGGCTGTGGTATTTTCGGCGAGGAGGTTGCGCCACTACTTCCATAGCTTCACAATACTGGTGATGACTGACCTGCCCATCCAGAAGGTTTTGAAAAAGCCCAACGTTGCGGGAAGGATGGTGAAGTGGGCAGTAGAGTTGTCGGAGTTTGATATCAAGTATGAGCCTCGAGGCCCAATCAAGGGGCAAATCTTCGCAGATTTTGGGGTTGAGCTTTCATCAGAGGCGACGCGAGTTGAAGGGGACGATTTCCGTTGGGTACTTTCGGTGGATGGATCGTCGAACCAGCAGGGCAGCGGTGCTGGGGTCATATTGGAAGGACCCAACGGCGTGCTGATCGAACAATCTCTGAGGTTTGCCTTCAAAGCCAGTAACAATCAAGCAGAGTATGAAGCGCTGATCGCCGGAATTTTGCTGGCCAAGGAGATGGGAGCTAGGGTACTGATGGCTAAGAGTGACTCGCTGCTAGTCACAGGGCAAGTAACAGGCGAGTTCCAGGCTAAAGATCCACAAATGGCGGCCTATCTGGAATATGTGCAGGAGTTGAAGAGTTCTTTTGCCTCCTTTGAAGTAGTGCATGTGCCCAGAGAGCAGAATGCCCGAGCTGACTTGCTAGCTAAGCTCGCCAGCTCAGGCAAGGGGGGTAGGCAGAGGACGGTGATTCAAGAAACTCTGAAGACGCCGAGAGCATTTGTGGCAGATCACCTGGTCCTTCAGATCAGCAAGTCGACGGAGAAAGCCGCGAGAAGCCATAAGTCCCTGACGCAAGAAACTCTGAGATCGCCGAGAATTAGAGCTTGTCGGGGAGAGAAGGTGAACGTGATGCAGGTCTGCGCTACCCATGAGCCAGACACTTGGATAGCACAGTACAAGCGGTGCCTGGCGGATGGCCTTCTCCCGCTGGATCCGACTGAGGCTAGGAAGGTAAAGAAGAATTCTAGCAAGTACACCCTGATTGATGGCGATCTGTACAGGTTTGGGTTCACTCACCCGCTCCTGGAATGTATACACGGCGAGAAGTGCACGAGAATCATGGCGGAGCTCCACGAAGGTATATGCGGAAGCCACGTCGGGGGTCGAGCTCTGGCCGCGAGGACTCTCCGTGCGGGATACTACTGGCCATCGATGAGAGAAGATTGCAAGAAGTATGCCCAATGTTGCAAACAATGCCAACAGCACGCCGATTGGCACAAGGCACCTCCCGAGGAGTTGAAGTCGATCTATAGCCCTTGGCCGTTTCATACCTGGGGAATCGACATCCTGGGACCTTTCCCGCTGGCGATCAGGCAGATGAAGTACTTGGTGGTGGCGATTGAGTATTTCACCAAGTGGATTGAAGCAGAACCAGTGGCCCAGATCACCGCACACAAGATCGAAGGTTTCGTATGGAAGAATATTGTGTGCCGGTTTGGTGTGCCCAAGCGCCTGGTGTCGGACAACGGGACTCAGTTTGCAAGTCACCTGTTGAAGAAGCTTTGCGAAGGGGTGGGAATTCAACAAGTGTTCGCATCCGTCGAGCACCCTCAGACGAATGGCCAGGTGGAGTCAGCCAATCGGGTGTTGCTGAGAGGATTGAAGAGAAGGCTTGAGAAAGCCAAGGGAAGTTGGGCTGAGGAGGTACCCCGTATAGTCTGGGCGTACCACACCACCGAGCAGTCAGGAACCCATGAGACCCTGTTCAGCTTGGTCTATGGGTGTGATGCCATGATTCCAGTGGAGATCCAGGAGAGCTCGCCGAGATTCCAGAACTTCGTAGAGGAAGACTCGAATGAAGAGAGAAGGCTGAACCTGGATCTACTGGATGAGGTCAGGGAAGAGGCGAGGTTGAAGGCTGAAGCCGTGAAGAGAAGGATTGAACGAAGATATAACTCGAAGGTGATGCCAAGGCAATTTAGAGAAGGCGACCTGGTGATGAGAAAAGCCCACCAGTACGAGATGGAGAATAAGCTGTCACCCAAGTGGACTGGACCGTTCAGAATAACCGAGGCGCTCGGGAACGGCGCCTACCGCTTAGAGACGCTGGAAGGAGGGGCGATTCCTCGCACCTGGAACGCCACGCACCTGAAGTTGTACTATAGTTAAGAGCTTTGTAAGTAAAGACAAACACAAAAGTCATATTACAATGTCTCTGATGAAACAGTTTGAAGGGGGCACTCTTTTTTTCCTAAGGAGGGTTTTTAATGAGGCCACCCAATAAAAGAAGAGTTTTCGAAGTATAAGGCGTTTTCAGATTGCATGTTTGCTATTTTCCAAAAGTTTTGAAGAAAGACCTTGTCACTTGTACGTGATTTAAGGAAAGTAAAGATATATCGCATGCTTTCTAAAAGTTTTAAGTCCTCATCATTTTTCGGCGATTGGAGGCATCAGTTAAAGTTTTAAGTCCTCATCGTTTTTCGGCGATTGGAGGCATTAGTTAAAGTTTTAAGTCCTCATCGTTTTTCGGCGATTGGAGGCATCAGTTAAAAGTTTTAAGTCCTCATCGTTTTTCGGCGATTGGAGGCATCAGTTAAAGTTTTTTAAGTCCTCATCGTTTTTCGGCGATCGGAGGCACCAGTTAAAAGACCTCAACGCCCTCGCGCTTCCTGAGGCAGGTTAAAGACCTCCTCGCCGTCGAGCGAGTGCAGGCGAGAAAGAGTGAAAGTCCTCAGTGTTTCTGGGGACGAGAAGATGTAACCCCTGGGGCAATGTAGAGGTAAGTGAAAGTCCTCAGTGTTTCTGGGGGCAAGAAGATGTAACCCCTAGGGCAATGTAGAGGCAAGTGAAAGTCCTCAGTGTTTCTGGGGGCGAGAAGATGTAACCCCTGGGGCAATGTAGAGGCAAGTAAAAGTCCTCCGTGTTTCTGGGGGCGAGAAGATGTAACCCCTGGGGCAATGTAGAGGCATGATTCAAAGACCTTCTCGCCTATGAGCGAGTTCAGGCGAGTTAAAGACCTTCTCGCCTATGAGCGAGTTCAGGCGAGTTAAAGACCTTCTCGCCTATGCGCGAGTTCAGGCAAGATAAAATCCTTCTCGTCTCGAACGAGTTCAGGTATGGTGTTAAGGGTGGACGAAGTTTGGAAGGTGGCTAAGGCAGGCTCGAAGAGAGCGCCTAGCCACCCGGCCCGTGGTCCTGAAGTTCAGGAAGGTAGAGGAGGATCCGAAAGGCGCCTCTACCCCAGATCAAAGAACGATGGCCAAGACGTGAAGCCAGAAAGAAGCTGATCGCCAAGAGTCTCTGGCGACCAGGAAAGGTTCAAACAGTGGCGAGAAAGTTAAAGGACCCGTTTTGATGGAGCAGATTGGGTGAAGCAGTAGCTAAGCCGGTGGCTGAGTCAAAGTTTGTTGCTTAAGGTATCATTTTACGCTAAGGGGTTATTGCCTTAAGTTACGAGTTGATAAATGTGGGTATTATTCGAAGTTGAGATGGTTCGAAACAGCCAAGTACAAGATCGTGCCTACGAGGTTACTGAGTTATTTCGTTTAAACGTAGACTTTGTCATTAACAGTGAATAATAGTTCAAAACATATATACGAAAGGACATAAAGTCTATTACAAGTTATACTGCAAGGGAGAGTATGAAAGCGATGGATGATTTAAATTAATCAGTCTTCGGCGGGCACCACTTTTCCATCCACCACTTCGTTATCCAGCGACACCATGCTGAGATCCAGGTCGGGGAACAAGCAGGCGAATTGTTCCCGTGCAGCTTCGAATCCAGCGGCCAGAATTTGAGCAGAGTTTAGCTTGAGTTCTTCAATTTGCTTCTGAAGTTCCTCAATCCGCTTCTTGAGATCTTCAGTTTGCTCTTTCAGCTCCTTATTCTGTTGCTCCAGCTCTTCAACCTGTTTCTTGAGTTGTTCATTGATCTCTTGAGCCTGGAGAAGGTCTTCAGCAACCTTCTTGGATTCTGCTTGCACTTGGGCCAATTCAGCAGCTACCTTTCCCTTCTCTTTGTTGGCCTCGGCAAGATCAGCTATGGCGTCGTCCCTCGCCTTTTCCACCTGCCCAAGGAGTTTCTCCCGGTCGGCTGACCTCTTCTCTAGTTTTTGCACCTTGACGGCGTCGGCCTTCATGAGAGCCTCCAAGTCAGCCACCTTGACGCGGTAAGGCACAATCTTGCTCTCTAGTTCGATCTTTTCTTGAGCAAGCTGTTGCACTTTGTGGCGGAGATCAGTAGCCTCTTTGCGCGCCAACCTGAGCTCGGTGCTCATTGCGTCCTCCACTCGGGAGTGTTCAATCTCCGCCAGCGTCAAGTTGAAAGACAACTTCTCCACCTCAACCCTCATGGTGTTGTTCTCGGTCTTGAGGTTGAAGAGGTCATCTTGGAGCCTCCTAGTAGAGCTTTCCACAGCTCTGGTGATGATGGCTGGGATGTGTTCTGCTATTGTCTTTAGCTTAGCAGATAGAGGCTCCCACATCCTCGTGACCTCAAGGGGGAGGTTTGCTGCTTGTAGAGGCACCAGAGGCGCTGTGGGGGCCTGTTGTGGGTTTTCTTCGCCACCTTCCTTAGCTGGTTCTTCAGCGGGCACTTCTCGGCGTGGTGATGGCATCGGGGATTCGGTGATCAGAATCGGTGAGGTATGAACGACCTCATCCCCGATTGGAGCAACCTCTGCCGCTGAGGCATTTGAAGGGGGACCCCCTCCCGCTGATACATGTGGCGTGGAGGCGCTTGGGGGGTCCTCCATGAAGTTTGGCTCTTGGGCCTCAATCGTAGGCGGCGCAGTGGCTAGCGGGATAGCTTGGACTGGAGAAACAGGAGCTTGTCGGGGTGGCGATGATGGAGGAGGAGCAGGTGTGGATGGTGGCGTTGACGAGGGAAGAGGGGGTGGTGCAGGTGGTGAAGAAGGTGCCACCCTCTTCCTCTTTGCAACGAGGCCATCCTCAGTGACCTCGTCATCTTCTTCCTCATCCTCTTGGACTATCTGGGGAGCCTTCCTCTTAGCCCTCTTAAGGACGAGTTTCTTCCGCTGGGCGGCGGGTTGGACGTCGGAGGGTGCTGGGCCCTTAGGGGGCGATCGGCCCTGAGTGGCGGCGATCTCCACCATAGAGTTTGGCACTGTTTGAGAGCCCGTTGCCAGCCCGTGGTTTCGAGCGAGCGCCCTCAGTTCAGCGAGCATGCCTTTGCCCAACATGTTATCTGCATGGAACGAAAATGCATGGGTTAACTCAAGGAGAAAATAAGTGCACAAGGCAGTATGCAGCATAGCAGATGATCGGTGCAGGAAAAATAAAACCAAAGTCTTGCGCATAACGCACAAGACGCCCAGAAACAGTCAAATAGAAGCAGTATTAAAACAACAGTTTAAATGTTCTAACCTATTCGAATTTCGAGTTGGTCCTCGTAGAATTCGAAGCAGATCAGGGTGGTGGTAAGGAAGGTGATGTTGGCATCCGCGACCCTTTTCCAGAAATGGCAGAGATCTCGGTCCAACGCTCCCATGCTGTCAGGACTTCTGGGTCTCCTAAAACAGCTCTTGGACTCTTTCTTCCCCTTGTCCACCCAGTACAAGGGGAAGCCGTCGAGCAAGGAGTCGTCCTTGTCGTTGGGGCGCACTTGGACGAACTTCCCTTTCCAGTCCTTGTAGGATTGCTGGAAGATGGAGAAGATTGACCTCCCAGCAATCGCGTTCAAGCTAACCCACAGGCGGTCTCCTGGGTGCTTGGCTTCGAAGAGAAATAAAAATATGTCCACGGATGCGGGAAGCCCCAGGTGGTCGCACATCACTTGGAACGCTTGCACGAACGCCCAGCTGTTGGGATGGAGCTGGGCGGCGGCGATGTTAAGCTCGATAAGGAGTTCCCTTTCGAAACGGGTGAAAGGGAACTTGAGCTTCACCTTCTTGAATAAGGTCGTGTAGACGAAGCAGAAGGGCCCGTCGGCACTCACCTTCTCATCAGCACAAACAGGCAGATCGAGGGGGCTAGGTAGCACTATCATCTTTTCGTCGTGCTCCTTATGAAATGATTGATGAAGCTCATCCCCCTTAGTCAGCCGCAAAATTGCTCCCGTAGTGTTCACAGAAGATGTCTCCCTCAGAAGGGTCGAGTTGGCCCAGGGATACAAGGTTTTGAAGTCTGGCAAGGGAACGGGGTCTCCTCCGGCGGTAGGTGGAGTCGCCTGGGCCAGGTTAGGGCGGGAAGACGCAGGCCTCTCAGCCTGGGAGGATGAAGCGCCACGAACTCGTGGTGGGTCGTGTGCTTGAGAAGGGGGCTTTCTTGATGAAGGAGGAGGATTCGGGGTGATCTTTGTGCGAGTCATTGTTGCAGCTGCAAAGGAAGAAGAAAAGGAAAAATGATCAGGGGTTACAAAGGCTGACTCGATCATGGAGGGAAGGTGAAAAACGAACGAACGTAGGTTCGTTGCGATGATTGACGAAGCCCTAAGTTACGAAGAAGGAGAAATGGAAAAAGCAACCCACAGCGTATGCACCAGGCAGTTACAGGATGATGCGAATCGGTTAAAATGCAAGAAAAGCCAGCAGAAGAAGGAAAGTAGGTACCTTTTGATGATCAGGAAGACGATGAAGGTTGATGGTGATTCAGAATGTTGGAGAGCGCTGAGAGTTTTTTGCAGAAGAAGGTTAGAGCGTTCGTGAATGCGAGGGAAAGTGATGGAACAGTGTTGAGTGAAAATGGGTTTAAGAGTTTTTTCGAAAATGGGTTTGGGAAACGCAAACGATAACTGAAGGTAACCGTTGATGAAGCCACGTGTCGAGTGATGGACGAGGGGTTTGGTGGAGCGTCAGAGCAGCAGAAAGTACAACCGCTTGGAATTCTGCGTCAGTGCCACGTAGACCGGTGTTGACGTGACTCTTTCAGTCTTTTCGCTAGACAAGTCTTCGCTTAAGACTGGGGGGCTTGTGTACCGCCCTGGTAGTCGGGAGCGATGACGTGGCATCCTGCTACAGTATAGGTGTGTTGGCAAGGCGCCAAGTTGGCAGAAGGGAAGGAAGTCGGGGGGCTCGTGAAGTCGCCAGTTATTAAGTTGGCGTGTTCCGATCTCCAGCATACCAGAATAGGCGATCACCGGGTTAAAGATGAAGTCGCCAGATGTAAACTCAGGCGACCAAGCGGTTGGAGATCGCCAGAGAAAGCACATCGCCGAAGATGAAGGAGAAGTATATTATGAAGGCGGCCGGCGAGACCACAGGGAAGGTGTATGAAGGCACCCTAACTCGCCAGTTTCAGTAGAGATCGCACTCCCAAGTTGGCTATGTACTGGGTAGTACCACGCATGGGTAACTTAGTGAAAGAAGAATAGAAGCAGCGCCCAAGTCAAGGAGGCTCCAGATTATGGCACGTGTACAGTTGGATACGAGCCACGTGTCCAAGTCTGTAACTGCCAGGAGAGAGAAAGTAACCAGGTATATAAGAGTTTTCAACGAACTTTCTAAGGTACGCACGTTCAGAATACATTCTTTACGCTTGCGAGTGATAGAGCTGACTGTGAGAGAGGATTTGCACGGTTCTTGTTCTCTTAGTATTTGGTGATTCGGTCACTGACTTGGGCGTTGGAGTGCGATCGGCCGCAGCGGCGCCGCTCTGTTTCTTTGCAGGTTCTTGAGGTGGATCTCGAAGAGGAACGGAGGTGTGAAGCGGTGCACACGTCGATCCTTTGACGAGGCAGTTTTCAGCGTTCTGGTCAACAGGCAGGATCAACTATCAACCATTTTCCACCAAACAACACTTCCAAAAAAATTATATATTTTTTTATTTTTCGTATTTTAGGAAACTATTATATATTTTAATAAATAATATATGCAGCAGTCACGTTAAAGTGAGTTAAGAAAATAAATATTAAATGTAAAATTTACTTATTTAATATATACTATCATAATTATCTATCACAGTTATGTACTAAGAAAAATGCTAATTTTGCTTAAATAGTGAATTTTTCATACGTTTTTCTTTAAAATTCCATAAGAAATCCATCGGTTTCTTGATATTATATTTGAATTTTTTTAAATTATTTAACAAAATTATTAAATGTTTTTAGAATAAAAAATATGCTTTCTTAAGATCATACGTATTTAAAAAATATGTAACAATATATTTTTACAAAATTATTTTATAATACGTATTTCTTAAGATATTCATATGGTAAACACTACAAAAAAAAGTGTATAATGCGACGGTTATTTTTGAAAAAACTGGCGTTTTTAACCGTCGCATTATACGTTTGTGGCGGTATCGCGTACCGCCAGAATTCTTGCCGCCACAAAGTTTTATGTGGCGGTCAATTGAGAACCGTTGTAGCAGACGCCATATTATGCATTGTATAAAGTGGCGGTTTTAAGCATGTAATGGACGTCAGTTATAAATGTCGTAATTTTAAAACTGAGTAAACCAATTCTAATGTAAATAGTGGCAGTTTTAACCGCCACTTAATACAGTATTGTATGACATTTATACTATACTTTATAACTGTCATAATTCGAATATTAAATATTTAATTTTATTTTTAATATTTATAATAATTTATTTAATTCTATTTTATAATTTGATTTCATAATATTATTTAATTTCATATTATAATTAAATTTCATAATATAATTAAATTGTAACAAAAACTAATTTCATAATATAATTAAAATTGCTAAACATAATAATCAAAAGATGACTTCATTGATAACAAAGTTAATAATGTCAAACTAATCCAAACGACAAGTAAATTACATTGTCAAAATATAAATTCTTTCACTTTCAATCCTAACTTGTCTTATTGCCTCCACTTGATCCCATAATATTCTGACTTGATGATGCATCACCACTTCCAACATCCGGTGCCTGGACTAAATTAAAATATGCTTAGAGTTAATTAATAATTTTTGAAAAATAAATGAAAACAATATTATATTATGAAATTCAAGGTATAATATGAGAGAGAAAAATTATATGAAGGCAATAAAATTGAATTAAGGCAGCTAATAAAAATCAACAATTATAAATCAATTATAATTTTAGGATTTACTTTTAGATTCATGAGAACTGCAACTGTCTAAATAATAAAACAATAACCAAATTAATATATCAATAATATAGATATTTAAATAGAAAGAGTTTGAACATCAAAGGTCAATAGGGATGATATATACCATGTACATCACACCACTATGCTTCCCTTCCCTAGACCGTACAAGGGACCAATATCAAATAAAGAGACTTAAGATCATGACTATGGTTGGATGTGTAAATTATATTTAATAGAGAAATATAAGCATTACATGCTAGACCATGTCATTCAAAATTCATAATCCAGTAATAAAAATAGAAACTCAAAAATTACTAATGGTTGCAAAATCAATCTAATGGTATTCCATGGAAGAAACCATTAATGTTATTCTAATGGTTGCAAAAATTACTAAATCTTGTATGCCATGGAAGAAACAATTAATGTATCAAATCATGATTCAACTCCTAAAATACTTTATGAATAATAAATTGTAATATTCACCAATGACATAAAATTAGCAATATTAATAGTTTTAGAGTATGAATTAAAAAAGAAGCTAAAAAGAGAAAACATGTGAAAGGCAATGGCTGTTGCAAGACCACATATACCAGCTCCCACAATCACAATATCCGCATCAACATTTTTATCCATCTTCTCCCATTTCCTTCCTATTTAAGATATTTAATTAAGCCTAACATTTAAACTACTTAAAATATTGTTCATAAAGTATAACATTATAATTTTTTTAGAAATGAATTATCAAAAAAGAAAGTGTTTAGCCACATAATTTTGGCTCCAGCTCAAGCTACTTCCAACCTAAACCATGCAGCAAAAGAAAACAACCAAAAAATGAAAATAAACTAAGAATTGACCATCACTGATCTCCAACAAAAATTCTCATTTCCAAAAAATTCTAAAGCAACAGATATGGAAGAAGTAATAAAATAAAGGTTTTTCTAATAAGTGTCATAGGAGTACTAAGGTTTTATGGCACTCCTTAGCAAACCAAACCCCATAAAATGAATCAGGTATTCTACCTAGAATTTGGAAAGTAAAAGCCTAGACATTTAGCAAACCACATTGATTTGAGCTTAGGAGAAAAGATACTTCAATGGGCAAACATTGGATGGTTGATCGATCATGACATCCTCTGGCTCTGTCATATCCTCAGGCTATCCTTTCCACTTCTTGTAAATGCTAAGGGCCTCAACCATGCCTCCCTTAACATCACACAAAGTTAACTTATGTGCAAATTTTATCATTGCATACCAAATCAATCTCACGTGTAGAACTAAAACTCCCAATATATAGCAAATTAAACCATCAAACATATACACATTTAGTTTAGATTATATATATGATATATCTCAAGATATATGAATGCAAGAGATTAATATTTTTTTTACCACCAAAATCTAGAAATGGAAACTTAATCACAAACTTAAAATATATATACACAGAAACACAACACGTTGCATGCACACTCTATGAAAAACTTGATAAAGATTAGGATTAATTTTTCACATACCTTTCAATGCAGAAGAAGCGAAGCATCTCCTTCCCCATCTTTTTGAATCAATTGTACCTTTGTGCCATAAATTCCACAACCATCAACCCCCTCCATTCACCATATGTGGCCCCCTCCTGACCCTTAGCACCGTTTGAGAAGATGAACAGTAGAGTTTGCTAATCACAGGCATCATGCTCATCTTCCAACTCTGGTGGACTCAACAATGATATTAGCTTCATTCTCATTCCCATGGGATCTCCTCAGGGTTCCTTGGGATTAACAAAAGATTTAATGACATTGTTCATGAAGAAACGAACACTTACAACATAAATATGCAGGGAAAAACAATGGAACACATGAAAAAGGGTGAAAAATATACCTGTGTCAAAAAAAGTGTAAATCATGATGCTCAGAGTCCTTGTTGGTGACATCGTGATGCTTACAATGTCCCTATTTCTCATTAGAACACCACAAATAATAAAGAGATGGCAGAAGAAAAAACGAAATATGAAACCAAAAACATCGAAACTTTTCCTTCGTGGAATATCCTTACCATACAAACCACACAACTTCAGAGAAAAAAAATGCCAATGGGTTCTTACCTTAAGAGCGAGGTGCTCATTGCCAAAGGTCGTGATGATGAGATTAAATATAGAGGGTTTGGAAATGAAGAACAAAAGAATTGATGGTGAGGGTTTCGAAATTAGGAACTTCAAAATTATATTCAGAAGAAAATACACACAAAAGCATAACTTTGCCAAAAAAAAAATGATCGTTCCACGCACCTGTTGCAACAACGAACCAACGATTGCGGCGATAATGGCGGCCAAACATTGTGAGAAGAGTGAGAAGGGTGATATGGTTTGCGGTGAGACTGAGAACAGTGAGAGTGAGAACGTTAGCGGTGAGATTGAGAAAAAAGGTTTCAGTGAGAATGAGAAGAGGGTTTGCGGTGAGATTAAGAAGAAGGATTTCAATGAGAATGAGAAGAGGGTTTGCGGTGAGAATGTGAAGGTTTTTCGGTGAGAGTGAGAAGAGAAGGGTTGCGGTGATAAGAGAAGGAGAATAGAACGAGAATGAGAACGGTTAGGGTTAGCCGAGAGAGGGGAATACGAAAGAGAGGGGAAGTTTCAGTGAGAGGGGTTGCATTGCGGTGAGAAGGGGGTTCAGTGAGGACAAGGTTCGAAGAGGGAAATGTGAGGGGGGAATACGAAAAAAAGAGTAAAGTTGTATATTTTCGAAGAGGGAAATACGAAAAAAATATTGGAAAAGAGGAAGGTCAAGAAGGAGGAAACGAATTATGGGAGAGTGTTTATTTCGAAGGATAATTATGGCGGTTCTACACGCCACATTTCGAAGGAAGATTATGGCGGTTAAGAAGTTGTCGTATTATACAGTTAATTGTGGCAGTTTTTAATAACTGCCATATTATAACCGCCACCACATACAAATTTTTTTGAAGTGAAAGAATATTATCGAAATAATATATTAATTTTTTTTTAATTTTAATTTTTTAAATAATATATTGAGGTTTTAGAATAAATCTTTAAAATTAATTAAATGTTAAAAAAATTTATATTATTTTTACTAAAATTTTAAAATAAATCTTTAAAATTGAATGAAAATTAAATTTTTATTATTATTTTGTTCATATTTTAGAATAATTTTTTATAACTTTTAAGTATACTAAAACATGAAATTCTAAATATAAAAGGAAGTGAAAACATTAACAATTTAATATTAGATAACGAATCACAATAATTGTGCTATAATATATCTTCATAAGCATCATTACACACATAACATACACGTGAAATTTCAGATTGCATGTATGAACGAACGACTTGGGATATTTTTCCTGTAATTATTAAATACTTAGGTAGGGGTAATAGGTGGGTCCTATTCGACAAATACTAAGTTATCCATTTATATATAAATATTTGTATGACACGTCAACATCTTAAAAACTAATCCTTAATTCACGTCTTATGACAGGAGTATTGTATCGTCCCGTATCAGGGCGTTGACTAAGTCAAGGTCAAAGTCAACGACTGGAAAGTCAAAGTCAACGATTGGAAAGTCAAAGTCAACTCAAGGTGTCGTCCAAGTGTAGAGACGCCAAGAGGAAGCGTCGCCAAGGCAGGACAAGGCGTCGCCAAGGCAAGGCGTCGCCTGGGTGGAGGCGTCGCCTGGGTGGAGGCGTCGCCTGGGTGGAGGCGTCGCCCAACCAGGGCGTCGCCAGATCAAACAGTGTAAAAGCAAGGCAATCACGGTGTGGTTCCCCGATACCCATGGGTAGGAAAGACCATGGAGGGAGCGACGTCGTGGGAAAGCCTCAGGTCCCGATATCTCAGGAAAGTGATAAAGAGAAGGAAAAGGTGGCTTCAAGGCCATAGTGATAGTACCAGTGAAGGGCAGCCTGACTCGCGAAGTACCCCTGCTGCCCCAGAGATGCCTTCGGGACAGATACGACCCAAGAGGAAGGTCACGCCCAGGATAACCGGGTGCAGGGTGTGAGAGGAAGGCAGATACGCTCTTAGAGTAAGTGGCTAGATACTTGGGGGCATGAGTTGGCACCCAAAAAGCCACCCCTAGCGCAGTAGCACTCCCAAGCAGGAGGACCCACACGTAGAAACGTCCCCAGATGGGCAGAAACGCCCCCAGATGGGGTCATGGCGTCGTGAGGCCCTCCACGTGTATGACAGCAATGCCGGAATAGAAACACCCTCTAGTCAGGTGCCAGGTAATTAAAGATATTCAATACAGTTTCCCTTTCGAGCATTCAGGTACTATTATGGCTCCCAAGCGTTTCAACGTCTTAAATGCGCTACGTTTCGTAATTAAGCGCTTTAATGAGTGCGTTACGTTTGAGTGTAAAAGCGCTTTAAGGCGCTTTAAATGCTGGGGCAGTTTAAATAGCGCTGAGAATGTCAGAAAAAGGGTTGGAACCTTTGGCAAATTTACGAGAAACTCTTTGGTTGCTTGCCCGTGCTTTAAGGTTACGTACAAGTGACCGGAGAATATTTTTGCCTGAAGGAGACAACACACACACATATACACAGTTTGTTTTACCACCCTCAGAGTGCCATACGCGGTGCTCAGAGACGTGGGTGGACAGTTTTTGGTGTTTCTTGCTGGCTGACTTGAGCGTCGGAGTGCACACGGCCGCTAGGGCGCCTCTTTGTCCTCTTTTTTGCAGGAATTCATGGGCAACCAGCGGGAAGGAGTCCCCAGCTGACTGTTGAGGTCGTGCACGAAGACGTCCCGGTCAACCGGACGGAACAAGTATAATATTTATTTCATCTTTACTTTTTATCAGTGATGGAACAGGTACACAAGTATGAATTGAAATCCTTAAGAGTATATCAAAAAACAAAGTGAGTGAAGACGAAAGGAAGAAATCGAGAAGTTTTAAGGTGTAGTCCATCCTTGTGTGAGCAAACACCTTTATTCCTCCATCATCTTTTTCGTCAAAAATGTTGTCGCCTTCACTATAGACTCTTTCAACATCTAAATGCAGGCGCACACAGTCTTTCTTGGCCGTCACTATAATCGTGTCTTCCGCCTCCTCAATGCCTCCAAAACACTAATTTTGAGATTTCGAAACTCTGTATTGTTGCTCCTCTTCACATTTCATCTCTCATATGCACACTTTACCGTCCCGTCTTGACCAAAAGTCAAAGTCAACACATGGTGGGACCGCTCGAAGGCCCCAAAGAAGGGAAAGAAAGTCAACAGGTTGACCGCTTGGGGCATCGCCAGGTAAAAGGCGTCGCCTCGCAAAGGCGTCGCCTAAGAGAGGCGTCGCCTCGCAAAGGCGTCGCCTAAGAGAGGCGTCGCCAAAGAAAGGCGTATCATAGGAAAGGCGTCGTCTTAGGAAGGCGCCGCCTAAGAAAGGCGTCGCCTAGAAAAGGCGTCGCCAGGTAAAAGCATCGCCTAAGAAAGACATAGCCAAGTTAAGACAAAGAGAAAGAAAAAGGTGGCTTCAAGACCACAGTCTTAGTACCCGTAGGGAGTAACCTGACTCGTGAAGTACCCACGCCACCGCTGGGAGACCCTGGGACAGATATAAAGCATGAGGGGGCCACGCCCAGGGAAGAACCACGTGCATGGTACGAGAGAAAGGTAGATACACTCCCAAAGTGAGTGGCTAGAGGTTGGGGCGCACGAGTTGGCACCCAGAAAGTCAACCCACGTGCTAGAAGCACTTCGAGGAAAGAGGGCTCACACAATGGCCCAACCCTAAGTTGGGTTGCGGTGCTGTGGGACCCTCTGCAGAATAACTATCAAGTCAGAAGAATGCATGGCAATAAATATTGAAATATCAATATTCTCCGGAAAGTTCGCTAAGGTACGCGTTGTTCAGTTACGTATCAAATATTTCAAGGCACATTTTTATATGCTTTCAATGTGCCTTAACGCGTTTTTAATGCTGGATGTGTATAAAGAGGGGCCTAGGGACGTTTGAAAAGGGACCCGAGTTTTGACCTATTTCTCGCAGTTACACAGAGTACTAACCCTAGTTGTTTTCACTGCGCACCCACTGTGAGCACAAGACAATTAGGGCAACACAGTTTTAGACTCAGTTATTTCTGACCACCTTCAGAGCACTCGTTTACAGAGTTCCGATACGGAGGTGCGTCACCTTTGATGTTTCTCGCTAGCTGACTTGATCGTCGGAGTGCAAACGGCCACGAGGGCGCCCCTTTGTTCACTTCTTTTCAGGTATCACAAACGGAGCATAATGAAGGTGCCCTAGCTTGCAAGGACAAGCCACGCGCAAAGACGACCCTGGTCAACCGGCGAGAACATTTGGCGCCCACCGTGGGGCCGATATAAAACATCAGTCACATTACACAACTTTACAATTCCAGTTGCAGTTTCCAACCTAGTTCCAGCTTTCAAATTACAGATAGTTAAGGGGGCTTCCAAAAACCACGAACATGAGACCCGCACGAGCTAGGAGTGAAGAGATGACCATGCAACAACTCATGTGCATGATGCAAGGGCTGCAAGAAGCAATGGCAGCATCGAAAGTGGAGCAAGAGCGCATGCAGGCGGATCTCGCAGCTTCTCAAGCGAGAAATGATGAGCTCCACCGCGCCAACGAGGAGTTACGCCGTGGATGGCGCGACGTAGACGAACCTGACACTGCCACCCCACCCAGAGAATTCTCAACACCATTCTCACAGGCGATCCTAGTGACAACAATCCCCAACACATTCACGGGGCCCAAAGTAACCTTCACAGGGATGGAGGATCCTGAGGCGCACCTCACTGCGTTCCACACACAGATGATGCTGGTAGGCGGTTCTGATGTCGTAAGATGCAAGCTCTTTATGAGAACTTTGATGGGGATGGCCACGGATTGGTTCATCAGTCTCCCAAAGGGTCACATCACGTCTTTCGCGCAGCTTTCGCGACTATTCAGAGAGCAGTATTTAGCCAACAGGGCCCCAGCACAGTCTCATACAACCTTTTCGACTTGAAGCAATATCAAGGGGAGACCCTGAAAGAGTACATAAGCCGCTTCGGAGCGCAAGTGGTGAAGGTCGGTACCACAGACGAACCCATGATCGTGTACGCATTTAGTAAATCGCTCAATCGCAGCCGCCCCAAAACTTTTGCTGAAGTAAAGCGTCGGGCGGTAGAACACATTGCCTCTGAGGGCGAGGTATACGAGAAGTGCACGGCTACTGCGCCCACACGCCCGAGAGCGCAGATGCACGCACAACCTTCTAGAGTCCACGAAGCCACTACAGAAAGAAAGAATCAAGATAGGAGGCGCACCTACGAAACAAGGAGAACCCAACCTAGGGGTCAATCAAAAGGAAGGAGAGAGGGTAATAAACCTCTAAGGCACAACTTTGTGGTGGAACTTAAAGACCTCATCGTAGTGCCCAACATAGCTGACAGGTTGAGGCCACCGGTGAAGTCTGACAAGGTACTCGGACCTCACAAGGAATCATGGTGCGAATTTCACGAAGCATTTGGACACCATATTAACAACTGCTTAGCGTTGGGCTATCAGTTGGATGAGCTTGTGAAAAATGGTTTCTTGAAAGATTATATCACTGGGTCCACCACGACCACAGTCGTAGTGACACCAGAGGAAGGTCAAGCGCATGAAATCCCAACTCACGGAGAAGTGCACACCATCTCTGGCGGCTTTTTCGGAGGAGGACCCACCGCCTCTCAACGAAAGAAATATGTGAGGTTAGTAAGTTCGGTTGCAGAGGAATTTCCAGACGACTCGTGGGAGTCAGACCTCGTTTTCACATGATGGCAAATTTCATGAAGGTCTTCTTGAATCATGTAATAAAATGGTGCAGAAGCTATGAAGGTGTGTGAGCAAGATCCTCCTAAGAGTGGTGTTGATCTTGAAGGTGCATGATAGGTATGATTATAGGGAGGTTCGGCCAGCCCAAGGAAAGGTGAAGGATGTGAAGTTTAGAGCCTAGAATTTTAGGGAGAAGCAAAGCTTGGCACAAAATGGCAGCATAACTTTACTCACAATAAACTTACAAATACAAGGTGTAGGCCTTCCTATTTATAAGCTACATGGCCGTGGAAACTAAGCTAATAGCTAATGAAAAGAAAGCCAAATAAAATGCAAATCACCAAGCACATGGCACATGTGCTCATGACCGGCCAAAACCAAGAGTTTCTAGAAAGTTCACTCAAATATGCTTCTACACTACTCTAATTACTAAGCACCCCTAATGGGCCGCCATGTAACATGTACAAGGCTTTCTCTCTTCCATCCGTGGCTTCATGTAATTGGGCATGAATGTGCTTAGCCATTGATCTTGTAATTGGGCCTAGACGGTCTAGGTCTCCCCCTAGACGCTCCATGTGTAGCCTCCCCTCTTCACGTCCTAGACGCTCCTTCCTTGGGTCTAGACGCTCATCATGGTCTAGCTTTGGGTCTTGGCTCTCATGGTGGGATGGGCTTGGCCCTCCTCCATCATCCCCTCCCCCTTGGAAAGGATTTGTCCTCAAATCCAGCTCGTCATCGTCATTGGTACCTACAAATGGAGAAAGATCAATTACATTAAAAGTCTCATGAACTCCATATTCAAGAGGTAGGTCCAATTTATATGCATTGTTATTGACTCGCTTGAGGACTTGAAATGGTCCATCACCTCGGGGACTTCGTTTGGACTTCCTTTGAGTTGGAAATCTATCTTTGCGAAGGTGAAGCCAAACTAAGTCTCCTTCCTCAAAAATTATTTCTTTCTTCCCTTTATTGTTGTATTTTGTGTACTTCTCATTTTGTTGTTGTATTTGGAGTTTAATCTTCTCATGCATTTTTTACAAAGTCGGCCTTGATTACTCCTTCCTTATGCACAAAATCTTGTGGATTAGGAAGAGGTATCAAATCCATGGGTGTGAGAGGATTAAAACCATATACTACTTCAAAAGGAGAAGCATTAGTAGTTTTGTGAACTACTATATTGTAAGCAAATTCAATGTGGGGAAGATACTCATCCCAAGATTTATGGTTGCCCTTCATGATAGCCCTAAGCATAGTCCCAAGAGATCTATTGACTACTTCGGTTTGACCATCCGTTTGAGGATGACAAGAAGTTGAAAATTGTAGTCTTGTTCCAAGTTTGCCCCAAAGAGTTTTCCAAAAGTGGCTGATAAACTTGGGATCTCTATCGGATACTATACTTCTAGGGAGACCGTGAAGTCTCACCACTTCTCTAAAGAATAGTCTAGAAATATTTTGAGCATCATCTACCTTGTGGCATGGAATAAAATGGGACATGGCCTCTTGCAGTCCTAGGAAGTCCTAAAATGAAATCCATGCTAATGTCTTCCCAAGGAGCATTTGCAATCGTCAAAGGGGTGTAGAGTCCATGAGGCATTGTTCTAGACTTTGCTTTTAA
Organism: Phaseolus vulgaris; assembly: GCF_000499845.2. Taxonomy (NCBI): domain Eukaryota; kingdom Viridiplantae; phylum Streptophyta; class Magnoliopsida; order Fabales; family Fabaceae; genus Phaseolus; species Phaseolus vulgaris. The sequence goes on along the minus strand of NC_023749.2, from coordinate 39,688,229 downwards.
ACATGAGATGCATCTAGAACAATGTCTTTGGACATCTTTCCTCATGTGTGGCCAACAAAATTTTGCTTTTAAAAGATCTAGAGTCTTATCAACTCCAAAATGGCCCATGAGTCCCACCTCATGTGATTCTTTGACAAGGAGTTTCCTATGTGTTCCTTGGGGAATGCAAAGTTTTCCCTCTTTAAAAAGATATCCCTCGGATACATAGTAACCTCCTTGCGCTCTATGTAGACATTGGGCATAGATGGATGAGAGTTCTTGATCTTCTTGGTAAAGGTCTCTTATGTGGTCAAATCTAAGAATTTGGGCACCCAATTTTGAAAAGAGTGTATGCCGTCTTGAAAGAGCATCGGCCACTATATTGGTGCTTCCTTTCTTGTATTTGATTACATAAGGAAATTGTTCAAGAAATTCCATCCATTTAGCATGTCTCTTGTTGAGCTTGTGTTGGCCCTTTAAATATTTTAAAGACTCGTGATCACTATGGATGACAAATTCTTTGGACACAAGGTAGTGTTCCCAAGTCTTTAGGGCTTGCACAAGAGCATAGAGCTCTTTGTCATAGGTGGGGTATTTGAGGGTGGCACCATGGAGTTTTTCACTAAAATAAGCAATGGGGTGTCCACCTTGCAACAAAACCGCACCTATGCCTACCCCCGATGCATCACACTCTATCTCAAAAGTTTTGGAAAAATTTGGGAGAGATAGAATTGGTGCATTGGTAAGTTGAGCTTTTAGCCTTTGGAAGGCTTGCTCATGCTTTTCATTCCAACAAAATGCAACATCTTTTTTAAAAAGTTCATTCAAGGGAGAAGCTAGACTAGAAATATTAGGCACAAACCTTCTATAGAAGCTAGCTAACCCATGAAAACTTCTTACATCACTTACATTTTGTGGAGTGGGCCACTCACGGATGGCTTTGATTTTCTCGGGATCTACATGTACCCCCTTTTTATTTACTATGAAGCCTAAGAAAACTACACTATCAACACAAAAGGTACACTTATCCCTATTTGCAAAAAGACTATTTTTCCTAAGCACTAGAAGAACTTCCCTAAGGTGACTTAGATGGTCTTCTAGGGTTTTACTATATACTAAGATATCATCAAAATAAACTACTACATATTTACCTATACAATCCCTCAAGGTGTGATTCTTAAGCCTCATAAATGTACTTAGGGCATTAGTAAGCCCAAAGGGCATCACCAACCACTCATATAATCCAAATTTGGTCTTAAAAGCGGTTTTCCATTCATCACCCTCCTTGATTCGAATTTGGTGATATCCACTTTTAAGGTCAATTTTGGAGAATAGAGTTGACCCATGCAATTCATCAAGCATATCGTCAAGCCTTGGGATTGGATGCCTATACTTGATGGTGATGTTGTTGATTGCTCGATAATCACAACACATGCGCCATTTTCCATCCTTTTTGGGCACCAACAAGACAGGTACAGCACAAGGGCTTAGGCTCTTTTGAACCCAACCCTTCTCCAACAAGTCTTGAACTTGTGATTCTATCTCCTTTGTTTCCTCGGGGTTGGTTCTATAAGCAGGCCTATTTTGTAGGCTTTCCCCCGGAATGAAGTCAATTTGATGTTCTATCCCCCTAAGGGGAGGAAGCCCAATGAGCCCCTCATTGGAGAATAGATCTTCAAATTCACTAAAAAGGTTTTCTATTGGAGGAGGTAAATTCATAAGTTCACTACTTGTGGCAGTGCATGTAAGTGCTCCTTTACAAAAGATAAGGCTTGGTTGTTCAACAAGAAGCAAATTTTCAAAAACGTTTTCAAGAGGCTTTTCTTGTTGACCAACCTTGTGGGAAGGAACACTCTTCTCCTACGCCTTCCTATCCCTAAGGATTTTCTCTTTTTCTAGCGTTCTTTTTTTTTTTGTTTTCCTCATCCCTCTTTTGCTTCATTTGTATTTGGTCTTTTACCACTTGAGAATGTGGTAAAGGACTAAGTACAAACTTTTTATACTTGTGGGTGAAGGAAATTTCGTTAGTGAGACCATCATGCAAGGTTTTCTTATCAAATTGCCCTGGTCTCCCTAATAAAATATGACAAGCTTCCATAGGTACTACATCACATAAAACCTTGTCTTTGTAGTTCCCTATGGAAAACTTGATTTCCACTTGCTTGTCTACATGTAGTTCCCCATTTTCATTAAGCCATTGAAGTTTATAAGGTTTTGGGTGAGGAACTACTTGTAGCTTAAGCTTCTCCACCATCCTAGCACTACAACAATTGCAGCTAGATCCACTATCCACAATGAGAGAGCATATGTTTTCTAAAACATTGCATCTTGTATGAAATATGTTCTCTCTTTGTGTTTCAATGGATGTGCTAGGGTGATTGTTGAGGGTTCTCCTAATCATAAGCAATTCTCCCTCTAGTGGAGCTACCCTCTCATCCTCTCCCCCCTCCTCTCTCTCACTAGGCTCATCCTCGCCACTAGTGTACTCATCTACTCCCTTAAGAAACAAAGTCCTTTGGTTTGGACATTGTGCTTGCACATGCCCTCTACCATAGCACTTGAAACACTTGACATCTCTAGCTCGGATGGGTGGGGTGGAGGTTTCTTTGGTAAAAGGTTTGGTAGGTTCTTTTGGTTTTTCTTTTGATGTACTACCCTCCCTTCTAAACTCTTTCTTGGGATAAAAGTTAGAGTAAGGGCTCACCTTTTGACTTGATGTTTTGCGTAAAATTTGTTGCTCAACTTTAATGCAAAGTTGAACCAAGTCATTCAAGTCTTGGTAAGGTAAGAGCTCCACTCTATCTCTTATCTCAAGTGATAGGCCACTAAGGAACCTAGCTATTGTGGTATCCTCCTCTTCTCTAATGGAGGCTCTCATCATGTAGAGCTCCATTTTTTGTCTATACTCTTCCACACTTATGTTTTTTTATTGGAGTCTTTGGAGCTTGTCCATCAACTCCCTATGGTAGTAGGAAGGTATGTGTCGGCGTCTTAGGGCTCCCCTAAGGTCATTCCAATATGTAATGGGTGGTTCCCTATGAAGACGCCTTTCTCTTTCGAGAGAGGTCCACCAATACATGGCGTTCCCTTGGAAGCTAAGGGCGGCTAAGGGTACTTTACGTTCCTCACTTACCCTATGGCAAGCAAAGAGTTGTTCTACCTTCATCTCCCAATCTAGATAGATTTCTACATTTTCCTTTCCATGAAAATGAGGTAGGTCTACTCTAGTTTCCCTTGGCACCTCTTGCTCCCTTTGCCTATTCCTTCTAGGGGGTGGTTGGTAGTAGTCATTAATTCTAAGGCTTCCCTCCCCTAGACTCATTACTCCTAAATGCATGAGTATGCGTTTTTTTTTATTTTTGTGATTTTTGGGATTTCTCCTCTTGGGCTTTAGCCAATTCATTGATTTTATTGTCATTCTCCAATTGTCTAAAGGAAATCATTTGTACAGCTTGTGAAACTTCTTTTAAAAGAGATTTTATAGATTTGACTTCACTTTCAATAGACTTTGGAGAGTGAGGAGTAGAAGACATGGCTAAAGTTTTTGTGTATATAAGTGTTTTACCTTGAGGAAATTTAGGAAAGTCAAAGAAGGTAGTTTTCCAGGTAAGGGAGGTGAGTCACAAAGGACTACTTAAGTACTAAGCCTTTGCCTTAGCCAAAAACTATCCCTCAATGTCTCCACACAAAACTTCCTCTTAGTAAACTACTTAGAACACAATTAAGTTGAGAAATCAAAACTTTTTTTTTTCAATGCAAGAAAACAATGTATGCTAACTAATTTAACAAAGCTAGTCGGTTTAACACAAAATAAGCATGCAAAGCGTCACTACTAAGCAAAAGAAAAGGCAATTACAAACAATTAACAATTGCTAATTAAGAATTCTATACTAGTCGGCCCTAGGTGAGGCTTCTTGGACACTTTGAGCCCTTGAAGACACACTCACCGTCTAAAACGTAATTAAGAGGTAATTAAAACAAATTAAGTTGTAAGGAAATTAAGAAAAACTCCCTTTGTTGATTCTCTTTTTTGCTAAATGCACTTCCTTGTTGTCTTTGCTTGTTGGCCCTCCAAGTGTTTGTAGTGTTTTTCAAGAATGCTTGTTTCGGCCTTGGCTTTGTTTCCCCTTAGAATGAAGGTTTTAATTCTCCAATTCCAGCACCTATCAAAAGACTAGACCTTACCTAAGTCAAGTTTCCATTCAATTAAGCACCAAAGGAGAAATAAATTCCAGCACCAAATTAGAGGTCAAAGAACAAAAAACAATTTAATTGAATAAAACAGTACCACCAAAAGGAGTTAGATTATGACAACTAGAAAGAGGTCCAAGAAATATTAAGCAAGCAAATAAAAGGTACCAAAATAAAGGTAGGCACACAAAAGAATCCTAAGAATGGCACTAGAATTAGATGACCAAATAAAAAAAACAACACCACTGGAAAATGTTCTGGGCCAGAAACGTGTTTTTCCCCAATTTATGCCGAGCTTTGTTTTTAAGATATGATTATGAAATTTGATATGAATGATATTAAAGATCTTAGCTAAAATCTGGCTTTGGAATCACTCAAAACGTATGCACCAAATTTTTTTAATAAATTTTGCAATTTTGGTGTTCAGTTACGCCAGCTGTAGCGCCTCAGATTTGCACACTGATTTTAAAAGATTTATCATTTTTTTTCTGTTGATTCTTTTGGACTAATTCTTTTTTTGTCCTTTCTATAACACTTCAAACTTGCATATTCCATAGAATCAAAATTTTCCTATGAGTGAAAATATTTTTCTGGATCAAAACAGCCAGCACATAAAATTTGAAACAGGGGATTCTGGAAACTGGAAACAAAAACAGCAAGATACCAAAATTTAAACACAATGGAATTTGTGAAATAGAATTGTGTAGGATCTAAACACAATATGAACTCAAACTAAAATTAAAAAGGCACCAAAAGATCAAAGAACAGCAGATTCAAAGCAAATAAAGATACCCAAAATCAAGAAACAATCAAGCCAAATAAAGGACTACTAAGAATTGTTGACATTGTGGATGAACATGACTTGACAAAACATATAAGATTCAGAAATTAAAGACTCAAAAGCATAATATGAACCAAATAAGAAAGCAATAAAGACTCAAAAGCCTAAAAGAAAATAGGAACTCAAAGGTGTGTGGAATCCTATCACAATTTGCACAAGAACTTGTTCAAGATCAATTGAACAAAAGTGCTTCGGTTGGATCTTCCACAAAGCACACCAAAACAAATTAAAATGCAAAAAACAGCAAGACAATTATGGAAAAAAGATAAACAACATGAAATAAAAGAAGAACTAGAAATGAAAAGACCAAAAGCAACTCATCTTGAAGAACCCAAGCTCATGATACCAAATGATGGCAAATTTCATGAAGGTCTTCTTGAATCATGTAATAAAATGGCGCGGAAGCTATGAAGGTGTGTGAGCAAGATCCTCCTAAGAGTGGTGTTGATCTTGAAGGTGCATGATAGGTATGATTATAGGGAGGTTCGGCCAGCCCAAGGAAAGGTGAAGGATGTGAAGTTTAGAGCCTAGAATTCTAGGGAGAAGCAAAGCTTGGCACAAAATGGCAGCATAACTTTACTCACAATAAACTTGCAAATACAAGGTGTAGGCCTTCCTATTTATAAGCTATATGGCCGTGGAAACTAAGCTAATAGCTAATGAAATGAAAGCCAAATGAAATGCAAATCACCAAGCACATGGCACATGTGCTCATGACCGGCCAAAACCAAGAGTTTCTAGAAAGTTCACTCAAATATGCTTTCTACACTACTCTAATTACTAAGCACCCCTAATGGGCCTCCATGTAACATGTACAAGGCTTTCTCTCCCAATAGCAAAGAAGAGAATGATTCTTGACATTCTTAGGAATCAACTTGAGTTGGACAATAGTTAGGCACTTTTTCTTAGAATTGGATCAATGTTCTAAGTCAAGAACTCACCAAAACTAGCACCAAATCCAAACTCACATTGAAGTTCCTCATATTGTCAAATTGAACTAACAAAAAGAGGTAAAACTTAAAAACACCGAATAGAATTGGATAAGAATCAAATTGAACCGAACAAAATGAAATTAAAACGCAAAGAACTGAAAATGATTGCTGGAAAATAATAACAACCGAAACATAAACTCAAGAACACAAGACAAAATTTCAAGGTAACAAGCTTAAACATGAACAATTGAAAGAGAAGGAAGGAAGGAGAAAAGAATGCTCATGAAGATGGATGTAAGGTTGGATGATCACGCCACTAGAAGGATGGTTGCTCCTAGATGAGTGTGCTGCCGCCACTTGAGGACACCATGGATCCTTCAAGATAAGACTAGAGAAGAAGGCTCAAAAGCTCTCCAATGCTCACTCAAAATTTGAGTATAGTTTCTTTACTCTAAATTTCAATCTGAATTTTACAAAGGGAGCACCTTTATTTATAGCCTAAGGTGCTGAAATGCAAGCTACACAAATTCAAAATTCCCTCCTAAAAAAGTTTCTAGAACCGGCGCCAATTACAAAGCATGAGGAAGGTGTGACCTCTTCCTTCACTTTGGCACCTCCTTTTCTACTCCTACACCTATCTACTAACGCACCCCCCTCCTAAAGCTCCTAACTAAAGCCTAAAAGATGCTATAACAAAAGAGGTTTCTAATGTTTCCCTCTAAGCACCTTCAACCACAGAAATTACAAAAAGAGAAAATAATTGTCCCCTAGCTCCTAAAGCTTTGAACATGCTTCTTGTAAGCCTTTGAGGTGGGATTTGACCTCCATGGGCGTCCTCCATTTGTGCCTCTACCTCTTCTTGATCTTGTTGATTGGCCTCCATGTCCACTTGAGCTTGATCTCCATCATTAACAGTAGTATTTTTAGCGAGAAGGCTTCGCCATTATTTTCAGAGTTTCACCGTCATGGTAATGACGCACCTTCCAATTCGCAAAGTCTTGCAGAAACCAGATGTGGCGGGAAGAATGGCATGATGGGTGGTAGAACTATCTGAATTTAACATACATTATGAACCCAAGGGCCCCATCAAGGGCCAGATCTATGCCGACTTCATAGTAGAACTCTCCTCAACAGCTACCCATCAAGAAGGGGCAGGTTTCAAGTGGGTACTCTTAGTAGATGGTTCCTCAAACCAACAAGGTAGTGGAACAGGTGTCATTTTGGAAGGTCCGGATGGGTTGCTAATAGAGCAGGCCCTCCATTTCGCCTTCAAAGCCAATAACAACTAAGCGGAGTACGAGGCCTTGATCGCAGAGATGCTGCTAGCAAAGGGATTGTTGGCAAAAAGTGATTCTTTGTTAGTTACAAGACAAGTCACATGGGAGTACCAAGCTAAAGACCCTCAGATGGCCGCATATTTGGAATACGTCCAGGTGCTAAAAGAATCGTTCGACGTGTTCGAGTTAGTCCATTTACCCAGAGAACAAAATGCCCGAGCTGACTTGCTTGCAAAACTCGCCAGTTTGGGTAAGGGGGACAGGCAGAGGACGGTGATTCAGGAAACCCTGAAGACACCTCGAACGACCACGGACAAAATGGCAGAAATCCAGCACGTTGACACTTTGGAAGGGAAGAGGAGGAGTCATCGATCGTTAACGCATGAGACGATGAAAACGCCCAGAATAAGCAGGTATCTGATTGTTGGAGAGATAATGCCATTGGCTCACCAGATCGAGGTAGGAGAAACTTGGATGACAGCCTACCAGTGTTACCTGGCTGACGGAATACTCCCGTCAGATCCCACAGAAGCCCAGAAAATAAAGAAAAAAATTAAGCAAGTACACCATAATTGATGGAAAGTTATTCAGGCACAGATTCACCCATCCCATACTGGTATGTGTGGATGGTGAGCAATGCACACGCATCATGGCAAAGCTACATGATGGAATATGCGGTAGCCAAATCGGTGGCCGATCTCTATCGTCGAAAGCCCTCCGTGCAGGTTATTACTGGCCAACCATGAGGGAGGACTGCACAAGATACGCCCAACGATGCAAGCAGTGCCAACAACACGCTGATTGGCACAACGCACCCCAGAAGAGTTGAGATCGATATACAGCCCATGGCCATTCCATACGTGGGGAATCGATATTCTGGGGCCTTTTCCTTTGGCAATAAGGTAGATGAAGTACCTCGTGGTTGCCATAGAGTACTTCACGAAGTGGATCGAAGCCGAACCAGTAGTACAAATCACGACCCACAAGGTCCAACACTTCGTGTGGAAGAACATAGTATGCCGTTTCAAGATCCAAAAGAGGTTAGTATCTGATAATGGTACCCAATTCGCAAGCCAACAACTGGGTAAGCTATGTACAGAGTTGGGAATAAAGCAAGTGTTTGCGTCAATAGAACACCCTAGGATGAACGGATAGGTCGAGTCGGCCAACCGAGTTCTACTCAGAGGTCTGAAAAGAAGATTGGACAAAGCCAAAGGGACCTGGGCAGAAGAAGTTTCTAGAATCGTGTGGGCCTACCACACCACCCCTCAGTCCACAACCAAGGAAACGCCATTTAATTTGGTATATGGTTCGGACATTATGATCCTAGTAGAAATCCATAAGAACTCACCACGTTTCCAGAACTTCGTGGTCAAGGCATCGAATGAGGAAAGAAAGGTGAACTTGGATCTACTGGATGAAGTGAGGGAAGAAGCAAAGATCAAAGTTGAAGCCTTGAAAGGGAGGGTGGAGTACAAGTACATCTCCAAGATAAGACCTCGGCAGTTCCAGGTCGCCGACCTAGTGATGAGGAAGGCTCACCCGTACCAGTTAGAAAACAAGCTATCCCCCAAGTGTATCGGTCCTTTCAGAATAACGGAGGCCCTTGGAAATGGAGCGTATAGGCTCGAGAAATTATAAGGTGGCATGATTCCTCACACTTGGAATGCGACCAACCTGAAGTTTAATTTAGTTAAATCTTGCACTTGTACACGTTTATGAGGACACTCTTTTTCCCTTAAAAAGGTTTTTTAACGAGGTCACCCGAATAAAAGTTATTGAGTTAAAAGTGCATTGCAAAGTTAATGAACCTCTCCCTTGTAGTGATAAAGTCAAGAGCGAAAGCAATATGGTTCCCCGAGTGGACCTCCCTCTTATGTAAGTTCACCAAGCCCGAGAATAGTACGGTTTGAAAAAACGAACGAACCTCTCCCTTGTGGTGGTAGTCAAGAGCGGAAGTAGTATGGTTCACTGAGGGAATCTTCCTCTTGCAAGAAATCACCCAGTTCAGGAATGGTATGGTTCGTTAAGATAAAATAACCCTTTCTCTTGAAGTGATGCCTAGAGAAGTGGAGGCAGTTTGGTCTTCCCAATAAGCCCCTCTGGTGCAAGTTCACCTAGACGAAGAAGAACATGGTTCGGAAAAACAAACTAAAGGAATCTACTTCCTTGGGATATCGCGCAGAAAACAAAGGTAGTTTGGCCTCCCTAGGTAAACCCTTCTCGCGTGAATACGCCAAGACAAAAGAAAGTGTGGTGCAAGTATTAGATCCTCAGCTATACCCTGACTCTATACAACAAGGGTGAAATTAAGAAAGTGGTTGCTCGTGTGGGATAGCCAACATCAGGAAGAGGAAGGCGTACGCCCCCTCTCACGTATCAAACTCCACACAGGCAAACAACCACGCAAGGCAACAACAATTATAAAGAAATAAATGCTTATGAAGTATACATACAAAGAAGTTTGGTTGACTACAAAATAGAGTTATAGAGAGAGTCATCCTCGTGGCACGATCTAACCGTCCACAACGCATTTGGACTCATCAAAGAGGGAGGGATCTATTTCAGGGTATGCACAGGCGAACTGAGCGACAACATCTTGAAACGCCTCGCCGTAGGTCGCAACAACGTCGTTCATAAGCTCCTCTTCGGCCCTCTTGAAGGACTCAGTCTTCTCGGCTAATTGACCCTCAACCTGCCCTAGGAGGATCTCGCGCTGTGTGCCCCTACTCTCCAGATCAACCACCTTCCCCTTCAGCTCGACCACAATGTCATTTAGCTCAATTGTGTGGGTATGTGGAGGCATGATCTTTGCCTCCAACTCGACCGCCTCTAGAGCAGTTTCACGGTTGGCAATGACTTTGGCCCTGACAGCAAAATTCTCCTCAAGCTTCACCATTTTGGCCTCGAGGTCCCTAGAAACTTGCATCCTGGCAAGTGCCCGGTTGGAGGCAAACAAGAGCTCCCCTAGAACTTCACCACATGCTCCTGAAGGAGATTATCATATAGGCCCTCCGCCTCACAACTTTGGAAACGACTAAGCGCCTGTCTGAGCAGCAAAGGGAGGTGCTTGGGGGAGTTCGTCTCTTGATTTCTAGTGGCACTCTCTCCCCCACCCTTCAGGGTAACAACTGGAAGGGGGGAGGAGGCGCTAGGAGGATGGTCTATGAAGGTCGGAGTGCCAGCTGAAACAGAAGCTGAAGGCACCGCAGATGCGCCCACCCTCCGTCGCTTAAAGACCAGGCTGGTGCAAGTGTCTTCGTCGTCCGAATCTATTGCCAATACCCCCATGAGTTCACCGGCGGTAGGGGCTGGATTAGTGGGCAGAGAGGCTGGGGCAGCTGATGTCGAAGGGGCCAAGGGTATTGAAAGGCTTATCCCAGTGGGAGCCGCACTTTGTTTAGCCAGGAGATCCGCCAATTTCCTCTTCTTATCTTTGCCGAGACGCATATTTGTGTAGTAGAAACAAGTCAATATGAAACAAGCAAACAAGACCAGGGTATGCGAGACCAGAACAAAATAAGAAGCACAAGAGCGAAGGAATACCAATATAACTTTCAAGATCCTCAGGGCTATAGTCACGCTTGAGCAGCTCCAAAGTGTTAGAATGTATGACTTTAAACTAGAGGGGGGTGAATTGCTTAAAGAGGGTTTCCAGAGATTTTTAATCCAAAAATGAAATTACTTCAAGAAACAATTGATAAGGAATTCAGTTTGCCAAAACACAAAGCAAAAAGCACAACACCAGAAAAACAATCAGTAGTTTATACTAGTTTGCAAATATTAAAATTGAATTTAAAGAGATTAAGGATAGAGAGAATGCACACAGATGTTTATACTGGTTCACTCTAAACCTAGAGCTACATCCAGTCTTCTCAGAAACCACTAAGGAAATCCACTAAGCAATCAAACCTATATTACTTACACCACACCCAAGGAAGTGACCTTGATCCCCTCAAGACACACACTCCTCTTGGTCAACACACCAACACTAAGAATGTTGATCTTGATCCCCTCAAGAACAGACAAAGTTTCTTTCAACAGATACAAGGATTACACTTGTTACAGAATGAAATCTGAAATCAATACAAGAGAAAATCCTATCTCACACTCTTTGATCAAACTCAATCTCTAAGCAATCTCAACTCTTTCAAAATCTCAAAATCTTTGAAAAACTCAAATCTGTTTTTCTGTATATATCAAAGATGTTGTTTGTTATCAAATCTTAACAAACTATTAATTGCATTTAAAGATTGGTCAAAGCATTAAAAACTGGAGCGTAAACAGTTAGAAAATCATTTAATGCTCAGTCAAAGCACAAACCATTTTTCTGTTATGGTACCAAAACAAACAATCGGTTGTTTCCACGAATCAATCGGTTGTTTTGGTTTTGACAGCAAGTCAACCATAAAAACATTTTTCAACCTTTTCTAAAAACACCTAAGTATAAAAGAATCGGTTGTTTCGACAAAATAACAGGTTGTTTTTCACTTAGCTTGAAAAACACTTTTCTTTTAAAAAGATTAAGAGTGCCTATGCTTTGGATTCAATCAAGAGTGGATTACATATACAATCTACCCCAGATCCTATCTAAGACAGCTCAGCAACAACAAGCACAGCCTAGCATTCAACATCCTTCAAAGGGTTTTGGATTCTTCAAAGCTTGAACACCACTTGGTTCAACACAAAGTACTCAGAGGGGCAGTGAACTCGGACAAAAGCTCACATACACCTCTCTTCAGGGTAGAAAGATCCTCGGGACACCGGACCCTCCGTAGGTTCGACCTCTCTGTCCAGTACAAGGAGAACCCATCTAAAAGAGAAGGATCCCTCCGGTTGCAGCGAACTTTAAAAAAGTTCTTCTTAAACCCTTTTTACAATTGCTGAAAGAGTGTTAAGAGTACTCTCCCAGCCACGCCATTGTGGCTAACCCACAACTTTTTTCCCAGGTCTTTGGCCTTGAAGAAGTAGAGGAAGACCTCCACCGATGGCGTAAGACCAAGACTGCAACAGAGAATTGCAAATGCCCGCACAAACGCCCAACTGTTAGGATGAAGTTGGGTGGGGGACACATTTAACTCAGTCAACAAAGTACGCTCGAAGGAGGTAAAGAGCAACCGGAACCCCAGCCTTCGGAAGAGGGTCGAGTATACAAAGCAGAAAGGACCCTCGGGGTCGGAGGCCTCGTCGGCACACACCAGTTCCCCCACACGGCAAGCCACCATCTGCACGAACTTATCGTGGTCTTTGCCAAAGACGCGTGACGGGTGGCACGATTGTCTCTTTCTATAAGTTGCTATGCTTTTCAGGGTAGTGAAGGTAGACGTCTCCCCTAAAAGGTCAGTTGGAGCCCAGCGGTATAGAGACTCATAAAAAGAGGCAGGAGGGGGGGGGGAACTGAGGAAGGTGGAGAAGTAGAAGATGATTATGAGGTTGAAGCAGAGTCCCAAGGAGAAGTCGGTTCGGGAACTCGCTTCGTTCACTTAGTCATCTTGATGAGAAAGCTAAAAAGAAAAAGAAAGGAGAAACTTTAGAAGGGAAGCGGCGTGACTCGACAACATCAGAAGAAACCCAGAAACTAGAAACCCGAAGCGTGAACAGTAGACATAAAAGCACAGGAAATGGAGAAATCATAAACAGACCCAGGAAGGTGTAATCATGTCGTGAACAGTAATATTCCAAGTGGCAAAGAAATCGAGAGGTAAAAATCGTACCTTTTGAGTGTTGGAATCCAGAGGTTTGAACAGGGGCAAAGAAAAGAGATTTTTTTTTCTGCGCAGAGAGCTAAAAGGAGGCTCGTGCAAATGAAAGTGATGAAACAGTAGTGGGAGCGTAAGGGTTAAGATGTTTGAACAGTACACGGGGAAGTTCAAGAGCCAAGGAATCCCATCCATCGATTTTGACACGTGTACATAGATCACGCGGAGAATGATGGAACGTCGGTGTACTGTTCACACTCGCTACCCAGTGCCACGTAGGTCGCGCAACGCGATCACTTAGTCTCTTTACTGAACAAGTTACGACTTGAGACTTGGGGGCTTGTGTCCCGACCAGTCCTCAGTCATCGACTCGGAGGCTGACCTCAGACATCACGCACTGATACGTGGTAATGGAAGGGAGCCGCGTGAAGTGGACCCCATACACATACCCGGGAGTCGGTCAGTCTTTGAGTTGCTATCCTAAGCCCGATGTTGGAGATCGATATCGGACCTCACCAGTAAAGGGAGAAGATCGGACATCGGCCGTCAGGATGAAGTGGAAAGCCTCGTAAGGTGGGCCCTAGAATTTCTTTAAAATAACAGTTAAAGACAAGATATGTGTGGGAAGCCAAAGGCATGAGGGATCCATGCATGCTGTGTGTATGACGCATGAAGGCGCAACATCATGGATAATCCTAGGATCATCAGGCGCCCACCGTGGGGCCGTGTAAAACGTGTTTCCCATCCACAGCGTGAGTTTCTTGAAGTTTCTGAGGTTCTTGTGTGGTTGTGTGCTGGTGCAACCATTTTCGGTGTTTTTCACCGTTTGTTTGAGTTTTCGTTCGGTGAATCGAAGTCTTTCACCGTTTGTTTGAGTTTTCGTTTGGAAAATCGAAGTTTCTCACCGTTTGTGCGAGTTTCAATCAGTAATTCGAAGTTTTTGCCGTTCGTTTGAGTCTTCAATCGGTGAATTGGGAGCTTTAGTGGAGAAGTGGGAGGTTCGTGTTGAGATTGCGAGTTCCTGTGAAGGTTTTGACTGATTGATTGCTGGATCGATCGTTCCGCTGGTGAAGGTTTTGGTCGCTGAAGTTTGATCTGTTGATATTTCATGAGAAAGATGAGAAGTACGCGTTCAAGTCTTGTTGTGCCAACTGCTGGAGAAGGCGCCATGACCATGGCGCAAATGATGGAGATCATGCGCGCGTTGCAGGCAAATGTGGAGGCATCGCGCGTAGAGCAAGCGAAGATGCACGAAGACCTGGTCGCCTCTCAGGCCAGAAATGAGGAGCTCAACAAGGTTACTGAGGAATTGCGTCAAGCTCTTCACGAGCAGAGAGGGCGCACAACCATTGAAGAAGTTGCGCCGTCATCGCCACCGCGCGTTTTTCCGATGCCGTTTGCTCAGGCGATCACGGACACGGTGATCCCTACGAGCGTGGTGGCCGTAAAAGCTTCTTTCACCGGCGTGGAGGATCCTGAAGCATATCTCACTGCGTTCCACACGCAGATGATGCTGTTAGGAGGCTCAGATGCAGTCTATTGCAAGATGTTTATGAGCACGCTCCAGGGAACAGCTGGAATGGTTCGTTAGCCTGCCCACGAGTCACAAAACCAATTTCCAGCAGTTCTCGAAGCTTTTCGTTGACCAATACATCGTGAACAAGGCGCCACCGAGGGTGTCTTACGACTTGTTCGACGTGAGGCAGTACCAGGGAGAGTCCCTCAGGGACTATCTGAATCGTTTTGGAGCGCAGATGGTCCGCTCGCCTGCCAAAGACGAGGAGATGTTGGTATACGCCTTCAAAAAGGGCGTACTGCCTGGACCTTTCTGCGAGGCGCTAATTAGGGGCCACCCCGCCACGTTTGCTGAAGTTCGGCGACTTGTTGTGGCCCACATCGCCGACGAGAGTGAGGTCGCAGAAAAGAGAGGGAGCGTGGCTCCTGCTAGGCCACGGGCCCAGACTAGAATTCAGCCGCAGAGGGTGATGGAGACGGCGGCGGCTAAGAAGGATCAAAGGACTCGCCATCCTTACGATCCAAAGAAAAACAAGGGAAGGGGCCCAGGGCGCCCTAGGGAGTTCAATCGCCCGCCGAGGTACAAGTTCTTCATGGGGTTGGCGGACCTGATCGCCATTCCCAACATAGCTGCCAGGCTTAAGGCGCCTGAGAAGGTTTCGGACAAGGTGTTAGGGCCAAAACCGAACGCATGGTGCGAATTCCACCAAAGTTTTGGTCACTCCCTTGACTCGTGCTTGGCCCTAGGATACCAACTCGACGATTTGGTCAAGAGCGGCTTCTTGAATGACTACCTGCTGGACAAGAAAACGGGGCAGGCGTCGAGCTCCCAGCCGGCGAGTGGTGAGTGACAGCAACATGAGGTGCCCACTCACGGCGAGATCCACACTATCGCTGGAGGTTTCTCAGGTGGTGGATGTACTGCATCACAGCGGAAGAAATATGCAAGGTCTGTGATGGCAGTAGATGTGTTCGAAGATCACTCGCCAGATGTGGACATTACGTTCACAAAGGAGGATCTCAGGGACGTTGTGCCTCATGACAACGATCCCATAGTTGTCTCGCTAATCACGGCAGGAAGGAAGGTCCACCGAGTACTGGTGGACCAAGGAAGCTCGGCGGATGTCATGTTCTGGCCGACTTTCACCAAGCTGCAATTACCCCTTGACCAGTTGAGGCCCTACGGAGGATGCTTGTATGGGTTCGCTGGCGACCAGGTGGAGGTCAGGGGGTACATTAAGTTGAGAACCACGTTCACAGACGAGGCGGCCTCGAGGACGGAGAAGATCAAGTACCTCGTCGTGAATGCCCCCTCAGCGTATAACATTCTATTGGGAAGATCGACCCTCAACAGAATAGGAGCTGTGCCCTCAACCAGGCACATGAAGGTTAAGTTGCCATCGATGGAAGGGGTGGTAATCACCATAAGGTCTGACCAGAAGGAGGCAAAGAAGTGTTACGAAAACAGCCTCAAGACCAAGAGGTCGGTAAGCTACGTCACCACAACACCACCTCCCGGTGTGGAGCCCGGGGCAGCAGAGGGGCGGGTAGTCGATTCGGCGATGGAAGTGACCGTCGACGGCGATGTCGTCAAGGTGGACACCGGAGCAGGGGGGAAAACGCCGATCGGGGGGAAGAAGCGAGAAACCGCCCAGAGGAGGCTAGGGAGTCGGGAATCGCCAGGGCGGTGATCGCCAGTGAAACTAGGCCCAAACCCGTCGAGGAGTGGCTCGAGAGGGAGATCGGGGGCAAGGTCTTCAAGTTGGGAAGATCTTTGGAAGGTGAGCTACAAGACCAGATCGCCAAGGTGATAAAAAGGCATCTGGATGCTTTTGCATGGTCTGCTTCCGACATGCCGGGAATCGACCCCGATTTCTTGTGTCACCACCTGGCAATGGACACACAGGTCAGACCAGTGCGACAGAGGAGAAGAAAGTTCAATGAGGAGAGGAGACAGGCGATTAGGGATGAAACGTAAAAGCTCCTCGCCGCAGGCCATATCAGGGAGGTCCAGTACCCTGAGTGGTTAGCTAATGTCGTGCTGGTAAAGAAGAGCAACGGGAAGTGGCGCATGTGCGTCGACTTCACGAACCTAAACAAGGCTTGTCCAAAGGATTCATACCCTTTGCCAAGTATAGATGCCCTGGTCGACAGCGCAGCATGGTGCAAGTTGCTGAGCTTTCTGGACGCCTTCTCAGGGTACAACCAGATAAAGATGCATCCCATGGATGAAGAGAAGATCGCCTTCATGACTGAGAGATCGTGCTACTGCTACAAAGTGATGCCCTTCGGGCTAAAGAACGCGGGGGCCACGTACCAAAGGTTGATGGACAAGGTACTTGCACCGATGCTGGGAAGGAATGTGCAAGCGTACGTAGATGATATGGTCATGACTTCGCTAGAAAAAAGAAAGCACATCTCAGATCTGGAGGAGTTGTTTACCACGATCACCAAGTACAAATTAAAGCTAAACCCCGAGAAGTGCATTTTTGGCGTAGAGGCAGGGAAGTTCTTGGGTTTCCTCTAAACTGAAAGGAGAATTGAAGCAAATCCTGATAAGTATGCTTCCATCTTGGCGATGAGAAGCCCGACTACCGTAAAGGAGGTGCAGCAGCTTACAGGTCGGATGGCTGCCCTATCTCGTTTCGTGTCAGCTAGTGGAGAGAAAGGCCATCCGTATTTCCAATGCTTAAGGCGAAACAATAAGTTTTTCTGGTCGAAGGAATGCGAAGAAGCTTTCGTGAAGCTTAAAGAGTACCTGGCGAGCCTGCCGGTTTTGTTCAAACCTTTGGTAGGAACCCCTCTCAGGTTGTATTTTGCTGTAACTGAGAGGGCGGTGAGTGCGGTGCTCGCCCAAGATCAAGATCAGGCTTAGAAACCTATCTACTTCGTTAGCAAGGTGTTGCAAGGCCCAGAAGTAAGGTATCAGGCCTTGGAGAAAGCTGCATTGGCAGTCGTATTCTCGGCGAGGAGGTTGCGCCACTATTTTCACAACTTTACGGTGCTGGTGATGACCGACTTGCCTATCCAGAAAGTCTTAAAGAAGCCTGATGTAGCTGGAGAATGGTGAAGTGGGCAGTGGAGCTGTCGGAGTTCGACATCAAATACGAACCCCGAGGACCGATGAAGGGGCAGATTTTCGTTGATTTTGTGGTCGAGCTCTTGTCAGAAGCAGCACGAGTTGAGGGGGACGATTTTCGTTGGGTACTTTCGGTGGACGGATCGTCTAACTAGCAGGGTAGCGGTGCTGGAGTCATTCTAGAAGGGCCCAACGACGTGCTGATAGAACAGTCCCTAAGGTTTGCCTTTAAAGCTAGCAACAATCAAGCAGAATATGAGGCGTTGATCGCAGGTATCTTGTTGGCTAAGGAGATGGGAGCTAGGTGTTGGGTCTATTAGTGTCTAAGTTCAAGAGGGGAGGGGTGAATTGAGCTTATAAAAATTTTCGCAAGAACACACAATTTTCAGGATACCAGAGGCAAAAAGAACAAATAGTTTTTACATGAAACAAATTGATTCTTCAGAACAATCTAACACAAAAATAGCATATGGAAAGCGATAGTCTGGTAACCTTGTGGATTTGAGCATATGCTCCACCATTGTACTTACCCAATTTACCTTGAGTTGGTTCATGATACAATACAGCAGAATCAAATCTTCTTCATGGAGAGTTGCATGATTAGTTCCTCTTGGAGTAAGCTGCCAAGCAATGATGTAGGCAAGGAGTCTTGGAATGATTGTGAGATTTCCAGCATGGAATCTAGCCACTGGTTCAGCAGGGTTTCTCACACAACTTCTGTAAAACTGCATCTTGTTAAATCCCTGAATTCCAGCAGTGTTACCTTTGCTTACTTTCATTCCAGAATACTTGATTCCTCCCACATTACTCCATATTTCTCTTGTAATCTTCAGCTTCACACCTTTCACATGGGAGACCAGATTTTTGCCATCTTGAACCAAGTTGCTGTAGAAGACTTTCACCAAGTCTGGATAGACTTTTCCAGTCATTTCTAGGAAGTTCTTCAGCTTTTGATGCTTGAGCAAGGTTTTTGCTTCAGTCAGATTTTCTTCTCTCAACCAAGAGAATTCCAGCACTTTGGGCGCATTGACTTGCTTTCTGCTTGTCTCATGGATGTACCTTGTCATTGCTTCAGAATCTCCAACAAACCACTTCTCCAGAATACCTTGGTTGCTTCTGGATTGATCCTTGGATTTCTTCCTTTTGTGTGATGAGGATGCCATGCTCAATCTGTTTTTCCCTGCACCAGTTTATTAATATACAATTCCAAAAAAAATTCAGTACAGATTATCACTTAGAACAGAAATGAAACCTATGGTGAAGCAAGTGTGAACCTGGACAGCTTATAGCACAAATGAGAAGGTGTGAGAGAATAGCTGATTTGTGCTAGGTTTATATAGAACATTAAACCAAATTTTGAAAATCACAGATTTTAAAGAAGAATGATTTGATCAGATTTTAGGAATTATGGGTTTTAAAGAAAAATCAAATCTATTAGATATGCTACAAATTTTATTCCAATAGTGCAGTAGGTTCAGGTGTGGATTCACGTAAGAATATCTTGGAATCTGATTTTGGCAAACCAAATCTGTTGCACCTCCACAATATCCAATCAGTTAGGATACCCACACACTAATTGCCATAGGCTTGCTGGTTAATAACCGAAAAAGCAGTCAAAGATAAAGTGAGAGAGAGAAAAGTAAATCTTTCTCTTTCCTAGTCACAACAGTGATTTCTGAAACAGGGAACAAAACATGTTAAATCATAAAACAACAGATTGAAATTTTCACTGCAGAGGGCAATTTAAGCTAATAATACCCAATTCATTTAGAAGAAAATAAAACTTGTCTTTAGCAAGTGGTTTAGTGAATAGATCAGCTAGTTGAAATTCAGTACTAATGAATTGTATATCACAAGTTCCATTAGCTATATGTTCTCTTAGAAAGTGATGTCTAATTTCAATATGTTTAGTCCTTAAGTGCATGACAGGATTCTTAGACAGATTTATGGCACTAGTATTATCACAATTTATAGGTATCTTGTTTAACAAAATTCCAAAATCACTTAGCTGCTGCCTTAGCCATAAGGTTTGAGCACAACAACTTCCAGCAGCTATGTATTCTGCCTCTGCTGTGGAAAGAGCAACACAAGCTTGTTTCTTGCAATGCCAAGAGATTAGACTTGATCCAAGCATGTGACACGTTCTACTTGTGCTTTTCCTATCCACCTTACAACTTGCAAAGTCAGAATCTGAAAAACCAGTTAAATTTAAGGATACCTTGTTAGGATACCATAATCCAACATCCTTAGATCCTTGCACATATTTCAGAATTCTCTTTGCTGCATTGTAGTGTGATTCCTTTGGATCAGATTGATATCTAGCACATAAACACACAACAAACATAATGTCAGGCCTACTAGCAGTTAGGTATAATAAGGAACCATAATGTCAGGCCTGCTGGCAGCTTGTTGAGATAGGAGTGTTGATTGCTTTGCATTGATCCATATCAAACCTCTTAAGCAGTTCCTTGCAGTATTTTTCTTGGCTTATGAAAATTCCATCCTTGAGTTGCTTAACTTGTAGTCCAAGGAAGAAATTCATTTCTCCTAACATTGACATCTCAAACTCACTTTTCATGGTTTTCACAAAGTCTTCACACATCTCTTCATTTGTGGATCCAAAGATAATATCATCTACACAGACTTGCACAAGTATCATATCTTCCTGATCCTGCCTGTTGACCGGGACGCTGGAAACTGCCTCGTCAAAGGATCGACGTGCGCACTGCTTCAAACCTCCGTTCCTCTTCGAGATCCACCTCAAGAACCTGCAAAGAAACAGAGCGGCGCCGCTGCGGCCGATCGCACTCCAACGCCCAAGTCAGTGACCGAATCACCAAATACTAAGAGAACAAGAACCGTGCAAATCCTCTCTCACAGTAAGCTCTATAACTCGCAAGCGTAAAGAGTGTAATCTGAACGTGCGTACCTCAGAAAGTTCGTTGAGAACTCTTATATACCTGGTTGCTTTCTCTCTCCTGGCAGTTACAGACTTGGACACGTGGCTCGCATCCAACTGTACACGTGCCATCATCTGGAGCCTCCTTGACTTGGGCGCTGCTTCTGACTCTCTTTTTGGCTAAGTTATTTATGCATGGTGCTACCCAGTACATAGCTAACTTGGGAGTGCGATCTCTACTGGAACTGGCGAGTTAGGGTGCCTTCATACACCTTCCCTGTGGTCTCGCCGGCCGCCTTCATAATCTGCACCACCTTCATCTCTGGCGATGTGCTTTCTTTGGCGATCTCCAATCACTAGGTCGCCTGAGTTTACATCTGGCGACTTCATCTTGAACCTGGTGATCGCCGATTCTGGTATGCTGGAGATCGGAACACGCCAACTTAATAATTGGCGATTTCACGAGCCCCCCGACTTCCTTCCCTTCTGCCAACCTGGCGCCTTGTCAACACGCCTATAATGTAGTTGGATGCCACGTCATCACTTCCGACTACCAGGGCGGTACACAAGCCCCCCAGTCTTAAGCGAAGACTTGTCCAGCGAAAAGACTAGAAGAGTCACGTCAACACCGGTCTACGTGGCACTGACGCAGAATTCCAAGCGGTTGTACCTTCTGCTTCTCTGACGCTCCACCAAACCCCTCGCTCATCACTCGACACGTGGCTTCATCAACGGTTACCTTCAGTTACCGTTTGCGCTTCCCAAACCCATTTCGAAAAAACTCTTAAACCCATTTTCACTCCACACTGTTCCATCACTTTTCTTCGTACTCACAAACGCTCTAACTTCCTTCTGCAAAAAACTCTCAGCGCTCTCCAACATTCTGAATCACCATCATCCTTCGTCGTCTTCCTGATCATCAAAAGGTACCTACTTTCCTTCTTCTGCTGGTTTTTCTTGCATTTTAACCGATTCGCATCATCTTGTAACTGTCTGGTGTATACGCTGTGGGTTGCTTTTTCCATTTCTCCTTCTACGTAACTTAGGGCTTCGTCAATCATCGCAACGAACCTACGTTCGTTCGTTTTTCACCTTCCTTCCATGATCGAGTCAGCCTCTGTGACCCCTGACCATTTTTCCTTTTCTTCTTCCTTTGCAGCTGCAACAATGACTCGCACAAAGATCACCCCGAATCCTCCTCCTTCATCACGAAACCCCTCTTCACAAGCACACGACCCACCACGAGTTCGTGGCGCTTCATCTTCCCAGGCTGAGAGGCCTGCATCTTCCCGCCCTAACCTGGCCTAGGCGACTCCACCTATCGCCGGAGGAGCCCCCGTTCCCTTGCCTGACTTCAAAACCTTGTATCCCTGGGCCAACTCGACCCTCTTGAGGGAAACATCTTTTGTGAACACTGCTGGAGCAGTTTTGCGGCTGACAAAGGGGGATGAGCCTCACCAAACCTTTCATAAGGAGCACGATGAAAAGATGATAGTGCTACCTTGCCCCCCCCGATCTGCCCGTTTTTGCCGACGATAAGGTGAGCGCTGACGGGCCCTTCTGCTTCGTCTACACAACCTTATTCAAGAAGGTGAAGCTCAAGTTCCCTTTCACCCGTTTCGAAAGGGAGCTCCTTACCGAGCTTAACATCGCCGCCGCCCAGCTCCATCCCAACAGCTGGGCGTTTGTGCGTGCGTTCCAAGTGATGTGCGACCATGTGGGGTTCCCGCATCCGTAGACGTATTTCTGTTTCTCTTCAAAGCCAAGCACCCAGGAGACCGCCTGTGGATTAGCTTGAATGGGATTGCTGGGAGGTCAATCTTTGCCATCTTCTAGCAATCCTATAAAGACTGGAAAGGGAAGTTCGTCCAAGTGCGCCCTAAAGACAAGGACGCCTCCCTACTCGACGGCTTCCCCTTGTACTGGGTGGACAAGGGGAAGAAAGAGTCCAAGAGCTGCTTCAGGAGACCCAGAAGTCTTGACAGCATGGGAGCGTTGGACAGAGATCTCTGCCTTTTCTGGAAAAGAGTCGCGGATGCCAACATCACTTTCCTTACCACCACCCTGATCTGCTTCGAATTCTACGAGGACCAACTCGAAATTCGAATAGGTTAGAACATTTAAACTGTTGTTTTAATACTGCTTCTGTTTAACTGTTTCTGGGCGTCTTGTGCGTTATGCGCAAGACTTTGGTTTTATTTTTCTGCACCGATCATCTGCTTTGCTGCATACTGCCTTATGTACTTATTTTCTCCTTGAGTTACCCATGCATTTTTGTTCTATGCAGATAACATGTTGGGCAAGGGTATGCTCGCTGAATTGAGGGCGCTCACCCGAACCCACGGGCTGGCGACGGGCTCTCAAACAGTGCCAAATTCGGTGGTGGAGATCGCTGTAGCCCAGGGTCGATCGCCACCTAAGGGCCCAGCTCCCTCCGACGTCCAACCCGCCGCCCAGCGAAAGAAACTTGTCCTCAAGAGGCCTAAGAGGAAAGCTCCCCAGATAGTCCACGAGGATGAGGAAGAAGATGACGAGGTCACTGAAGATGGCCTCGTTACAAAGAGGAAGAGGGTGGCACCTTCTTCACCACTTGCCCCGCCCCCTCTTCCAACCTCAACACCGCCATCCACACCTGCTCCGCCTCCAACAATGCCATCTCCACCAGCTCCCGCCTCCCCAGTCCAAGCCATTCCATTGGCAACTGCGCCACCTGCGGTCGAGGCCGCCGAAGACAATTTCTTGGAGGACCCCCCAAGCGCCTCCACGCCACATGTATCAGCTGGAGGGGGTCCTCCCTCTAACGCCTCAGCTGCAGATGCCGCTGCAATTGGGGATGAGGTTGCCCACACCTCTCCGATTCTGATCACCGAGTCCCCGACGTCGCCACCACGAGCAGAAGCACCCACTGAAGAACTAACTAAAGAGGGTGGCGACGGAAACCAACAACAGGCCCCACCAGCGCCTCTCCAAGCAGCAAACCTCCCTCTCGAGGTCACGAGGATGTGGGAGCCTTTGTCCGCTAAGCTGAAGACGATAGCGGAAGACATTCCCGCCATCATAACTAGGGCGGTGCAGAGCTCCACCAGGAAGCTCTTGGACGACCTCTTCAACCTCAAAACAGAGAACAGCACCATGAAGGTTGAGGTGGAGAAGTTGTCCTTCAACTTGACGCTCGCGGAGATTGAACACTCCCGAGTAGAGGACGCAATGAGCACTGAGCTCAGATTGGCGCGCAAGGAGGCCACTGATCTCCGCCATAAGGTGCAGCAACTGGCTCAAGAAAAGATTGAACTGGAGAGCAAGATTGTGCCTTATCGCGTCAGGGTGGCTGACCTGGTGGCTCTCATAAAAACTGACGCCGCTAGGGTGAAGAAATTGGAGAAAAGGTCAGCCGACCGAGAGACCCTCCTTGGGCAGGTGGAAAAGGCGAGGGATGACGCCATGGCTGAGCTCGACGGGGCCAACAAGGAAAAAGGGAAACTTGCTGCCGAATTGGGACAAGCGCAAGCAGAATCTAAGAAGGTTGCTGAAGACCTTCTCCAGGCTCAAGAAACCAATGAACAACTCAAGAAATAGGTTGAAGAGCTGGAGCAGCAGAATAAGGAGCTGAAAGAGCAAACTGAAGATCTCAAGAAACGGATTGAGGAACTTCAGGAGCAGATTGAAGAACTCAAGCTGAACTCTGCTCAAATTCTGGCGTCTGGATTCGAAGCTGCGTGGGAACAATTTGCTTGCTTGTTCCCCGACCTGGACCTTAGCATGGTGTCTCTTGATAACGAGGTAGTGGATGGAAAAGTGGTTCCCGCTGAAGACTAATTGATTCTCTCCATCTGCTACCTTCGTGCCTTTCCCTTGTATATAATTTTGTAATAAACTCGTATTTTCTTGTACACGTACTTTTGAGCTCATACTTTACTTAATGAAATTACTTTTGCATTTCTTCTTGTAACCTCTTCGTCTACCTTTAACTTTCCTTTCGTGATTTACGTCAAAGAAATAACTTAGTAATCCGTAGGCACGATCTCGTACTTAGCCGTTTCGAAACATCTCAACTTCGAATAATAATCACATTAATCAACCCGTAAACTTAAGGCAATGAACCTTAGCGTAGAATGATACTTCGGGCAATGGACTTTAACTCAACCCCTGGCTTTATAACATCGCTACACCCGATCTGCTTCATCAAAACGGGTCTTTGACTTCTCGCCATTGCTTGAACGTTTCCTGGTCGCCAAAGACTCTTGGCAACACCAGCTTCTTCCTGCCTTCACACCCTGGCCATTGCTCTTTCATCTAGGGGTAGAGGCGCCTTTCGGATCCTTCTCTACCTCCTTGTGCTTCAGAGCAAGAGACCGGGTGGCTAGGCGTTCTCTTCGAACCTACCTTAGCCACCCTCGGAACTTCTTCCACCCTCTACACCGTACCTGAACTCGTTCGAGACGAGAAGGATTTTATCTTGCCTGAACTCGCTCATAGGCGAGAAGGTCTTTAACTCGCCTGAACTCGCTCATAGGCGAGAAGATCTTTTACTCGCCTGAACTCGCTCATAGGCGAGAAGGTCTTTAAATCGTGCCTCTAAATTGCCCCAGGGTTACATCTTCTCGCCCCCAGAAACACTGAGGACTTTTACTTGCCTCTACATTGCCCCAGGGGTTACATCTTCTCGCCCCTAGAAACACTGAGGACTTTTACTTGCCTCTACATTGCCCAGGGGTTACATCTTCTCGCCCCCAGAAACACTGAGGACTTTTACTTGCCTCTACATTGCCCCAGGGGTTACATCTTCTCGCCCCCAGAAACACTGAGGACTTTTACTCTTTCTCGCCTGCACTCGCTCGACGACGAGGAAGTCTTTTTCTTGCCTCGGAACGCGCGCGGGCGTTGAGGTCTTTTAACTGGCGCCTCCGATCGCCGAAAGACGATGAGGACTTTAGCTTTAACTGGTGCCTCCAATCGCCGAAAGACGATGAGGACTTAAAACTTTTTTAGAAAGCATACAATATATCTTTGCTTGCCTTAAATCACGTAAAAGTGACAAGGTCTTTCTTCAAAACTTTTTGGAAAAACAGCAAGCATGCAATCTGAAAACGCCTTATACTTCGAAAACTCTTCTTTTATTGGGTGGCCTCATTAAAAACCCTCCTTAGGGAAAAAAGAGTGCCCCCTTCAAACTGTTTTATCAGAGACATTGTAATATAACTTTTGTGTTTGTCTTTACTTACAAAGCTCTTAACTATAGTACAACTTCAGGTGCGTGGCGTTCCAGGTGCGAGGAATCGCCCCTCCTTCCAGCGTCTCTAAGTGGTAGGCGTCGTTCCCGAGCGCCTCGGTTATTCTGAACGGTCCAGTCCACTTGGGTGACAGCTTATTCTCCATCTCGTACTGGTGGGCTTTTCTCATCACCAGGTTGCCTTCTCTAAATTGCCTTGGCATCACCTTCGAGTTGTACCTTCGTTCAATCCTTCTCTTCACCGCCTCAGCTTTCAGTCTCGCCTCTTCCCTGACCTCATCCAGTAGGTCAAGGTTCAGCCTTCTCTCTTCATTCGAGTCTTCCTCTACAAAGTTCTGGAATCTCGGCGAGCTCTCCTGGATCTCTACTGGAATCATCGCATCACACCCATAGACCAAACTGAACGGGGTCTCATGGGTTCCTGACTGCTCGGTGGTGTGGTATGCCCAGACTATACGGGGCACCTCCTCAGCGCAGCTTCCCTTGGCTTTTTCTAGCCTTCTCTTCAAACCTCTCAACAACACCCGATTAGCTGACTCCACCTGGCCATTTGTCTGAGGGTGCTCGACGGATGCAAACACTTGTTGAATTCCCACCCCTTCGCAAAGCTTCTTCAACAGGTGACTTGCAAACTGAGTCCCATTGTCCGACACCAGGCGCTTAGGCACTCCAAACCGGCACACGATGTTCTTCCACACGAAACCTTCGATCTTGTGTGCGGTGATCTGGGCCATTGGTTCTGCTTCGATCCACTTGGTGAAATATTCAATTGCCACCACCAAGTACTTCATCTGCCTGATCGCCAGCGGGAAAGCCCAGGATGTCGATTCCCCACCTATGAAACGGCCAAGGGCTGTAAATCGACTTCAACTCCTCAGGAGGCGCCTTGTGCCAATCGGCGTGCTGTTGGCACTGTTTGCAACACTGCGCATACTTCTTGCAGTTTTCTCTCATTGATGGCCAGTAGTAGCCTGCACGGAGAGTCCTTGCGGCCAGAGCTCGACCCCCGACGTGGCTTCCGCATATACCTTCGTGGAGCTCCACCATGATTCTCGTGCACTTTTCGCCATGTATACATTCCAGGAGCGGGTGAGTGAACCCAAACCTGTACAGATCGCCATCAATCAGGGTGTACTTGCTAGAATTCTTCTTTACCTTCCTAGCCTCAGTCGGATCCAGTGGGAGAAGGCCATCTGCCAGGCACCGCTTGTACGGTGTTATCCAAGTGTCTGGCTCATGGGTAGCGCAGACCTGCATCACGTTCACCTTCTCTCCCCGACATGCTCTAATTCTCGGCGATCTCAGAGTTTCTTGCGTCAGGGACTTATGGCTTCTCACTGCTTTCTCCGTCGACTTGCTTATCTGAAGGACCAGGTGATCTGCCACGAATGCTCTCGGCGTCTTCAGAGTTTCTTGGATCACCGTCCTCTGCCTACCCCCCTTGCCTGAACTGGCGAGCTTAGCTAGCAAGTCAGCTCGGGCATTCTGCTCTCTGGGCACATGCACTACTTCAAAGGAGGCAAAGGAACTCTTCAACTCCTGCACATATTCCAGATAGGCCGCCATTTTTGGATCTTTAGCCTGAAACTCGCCTGTTACTTGCCCTGTGACTAGCAACGAGTCACTCTTAGCCATCAGCACCATAGCTCCCATCTCCTTGGCCAGCAAAATCCCGGCGATCAGCGCCTCATACTTTGCTTGATTGTTACTGGCTTTGAAGGCAAACCTCAAAGATTGCTCGATCAGCACGCCATTGGGCCCTTCTAAAATGACTCCAGCACCGCTACCCTGCTGGTTCGACGATCCATCGACCGAGAGTACCCAACGGAAACCGTCCCCTTCAACTCGTGTCGCCTCAGACGAGAGTTCGACCACGAAATCTGCAAAGATTTGCCCCTTGATCGGGCCTCGGGGCTCATACTTGATGTCAAACTCTGACAGCTCCACTGCCCATTTCACCATCCTTCCCGCAACGTCGGGCTTCTTCAAAACTTTCTGGATGGGCAGGTCAGTCATCACCAGTATGGTGAAGCTATGGAAATAGTGGCGCAACCTCCTCGCCGAAAACACCACAGCCAGCGCAGCCTTCTCCAGGGCCTGATATCTCGTTTTGGGGCCCTACAACACCTTACTAACAAAATAAATAGGCTTCTGAGCCTGATCTTGATCCTGGGCGAGCACCGCACTCACCGCCCTCTCAGTTACAGCCAAAATACAACCTAAGAAGGGTTCCCACCAGCGGTTTGCACAGAACCGGCGGGCTCGCCAGATACTCCTTCAACTTGACGAAGGCTTCCTCGCACTCCTTCGTCCAGGCAAACTTGTTATTGCGCCTCAAGCACTGAAAATAGGGATGTCCCTTCTCTCCGCTAGCTGACACGAAGCGAGACAGGGCTGCCATCCGACCTGTTAGCTGTTGAACCTCCTTCACCGTAGCTGGGCTTCTCATCGCCAAGATGGCGGCACACTTATCAGGGTTTGCCTCTATGCCTCTTTCAGTCAAGAGGAAACCCAAAAACTTCCCAGCTTCCACGCCGAAAATGCATTTCTCTGGATTCAGCTTCAATCTGAACTTGGCGATCGTTGTGAACAATTCCTCCAAGTCGGCAACGTGCTTGCTCTTTTCCGGCGAGGTCACGACCATGTCATCGACGTACGCTTGCACGTTCCTTCCCAGCATTGGTGCAAGTACTCGATCCATCAGCCTCTGGTACGTGGCCCCCGCGTTCTTCAGCCCAAACGGCATCACCTTGTAGCAATAGCACGACCTCTCCGTCATCAAGGCTGTCTTCTCTTCATCCATGGGATGCATCTTGATCTGATTATACCCCGAGAAGGCATCCAGGAAACTCAGCAACTTACATCCTGCAGCACTGTCAACCAGGGCGTCTATACTTGGTAAAGGATACGAATCCTTTGGGCAAGCTTTGTTCAGGTCGGTGAAATCGACGCACATACGCCATTTCCCGTTACTCTTCTTCACCAGCACGACATTCGCCAGCCATTCAGGGTACTGGACTTCCCTGATGTGGCCTGCAGCAAGGAGCTTCTGTGTTTCATCTCTAATCGCCTGCCTCCTCTCCTCGTTGAACTTTCTTCTTCTTTGTCGCACTGGTCTGACCAAGTTGTCCATCGCCAGGTGATGGCACAAGAAGTCGGGATCAATCCCGGGCATGTCCGAAGCGGACCATGCAAACGCGTCCAGATGCCGCTCAATCACCTTGGCGATCTGGTCCTGGAGCTCGACCTCCAGAGATCTTCCCAGCTTGAAGATCTTTCCCCCGATCTCTTTCTCGAGCCACTGCTCGACAGGTTTTGGCCTGGATTCTCGGGCGATCACCGCCCTGGCGATTCCCTGCTCTCTCGCTTCCTCAGGGCGATTCCGCGCCTCTTCCTCCTCCAGACCATCATTTCCCTCCCCCAGATCAGCGTCCACCATCTCCACGTCCCTTCCGGCGGTCTCTTCTGCTACCGTCGATCTGGGCTTCACACCGGGAGGTGGGGTGGTTGTTACATAACTCACTGATCTCTTGTTTTTCAGGCTATTCTCATAGCACTTTTTCGCTTCTTTCTGATCAGACTTGATCGTGATCACCACCCCCTCCATAGACGGCAACTTCACCTTCATGTGCCGAGTCGACGGTATAGCGCCTATCCTGTTAAGAGTGGGCCTTCCCAACTATGTTGTATGCTGAAGGAGCGTTTACAATGAGGTACTTGATTTTCTCCGTCCTCGAACCAGCCTCATCTGTAAACGTGGTTCTCAACTCAATGTACCCCCTGACCTCCACCTGGTCACCAGCGAACCCATACAGGCACCCTCCATAGGGCCTTAGCTGGTCAAGGGGCAACTCCAGCTGCGTGAAAGTCGGCCAGAACATCACGTCTGCCGAGCTTCCCTGGTCCACCAGAACTCTGTGGACCTTCCTTCCCGCCGTAATCAACGAAATGACTATGGGATCATTGTCATGGGGCACAACGTCCCGAAGATCCTGCTTGGTGAACGTAATGTCCATCTCCGGCGAGTGATCTTCAAACATATCCACTGTCATCACCGACCGCGCGTACTTCTTCCTTTGCGATGCGGTGCATCCACCACCTGAGAAACCTCCCGCAATGGTGTGGATTTCCCCGTGGATAGGCATCTCGTGTTGCTGGGCTTCTCCACCCGTTGGCTGGGAACTCGACGCTCCCCCCGTCCTCCTGTCCAGCAGATAGTCATTTAGGAACCCGCTCTTAACCAGATCATCGAGCTGATACCCTAAGGACAAACACGAGTCCAAAGTGTGGCCAAAGCCCTGGTGAAACTCACACCAGGCGTCTGGCTTTGGTCCCAGCACCTTGTCGCCCACCTTCTCAGGCGCTTTCAACCTAGCAGATATATTGGGAATGGCGATCAGGTCCGCCAATCCCATAACAAACTTGTGCTTAGGCGGGCGATTGTATTCCCGGCGTGCTGGCTGCTGGCATCCCTGGCCCCTCCCCTTGTTCCTCCTATCATAAGGATGGCGAGTCCTCTGGTCCTTCCTGGCCGCCGTCGCTGTCTCCAGCACCCTTTGCAGCTGGATCCTGGTCTGGGCGCGTGGCCTAGCGGGAGCCACGCTCCCTCTCTTCTCGGCGACCTCACTCTCGTCGGCGATGTGAGCCACCGCAAGTCGCCTGACCGCAGCGAACGTTGCAGGGTGAGCCCTGATCAAGGCCTCGCAGAATGGTCCTGGTAGCACGCCCTTCTTGAATGCATAGACCAGCATTTCTTCATCTTTGGCCGGCGATCTGACCATCTGCGCTCCAAAGCGATTCAGGTAGTCTCTGAGGGACTCTCCCTGGTACTGCCTTATATCAAACAAATCATAAGACACCCTGGGCGGTGCCTTGTTCACGATGTACTGCTCGACGAAAACCTTCGAGAACTGCTGAAAATTGGTTATGTGACCGTTAGGTAGGCTCACAAACCACTCCAACGCCGTTCCCTGGAGCGTGCTCACGAACATCTTGCAGTAGACGGCGTCTGACCCTCCTGACAGCATCGTCTGTGTATGGAACGTGGTTAGATGAGCCTATGAATCCTCCACGCCGGTAAAGACAGCCTTAACCGGAACCACGCTCGTAGGAATAGGCGTGTCAGTAATCGCCTGAGCGAAAGGCATAGGAAAAACACGAGGTGGCGACGACGGCGCAACCTCTTCAGCAGAAGAACACCCTTGCTGCTCCTGAAGAGCTTGACACAGCTCCTCAGTCACCTTGCTGAGCTCCTCATTCCTGGCCCGAGAGGCGGCCAAGTCCTCATGCATTCGCGCCTGCTCTATGCGCGAGGCTTCCACAGTCGCCTGCAACGAGCGCATAATATCTACCATCTGCGCCATGGTCATGGCGGCGTCGCCTTCAGCAGCGACAGGCGCCACGGGGCTTGAACGATTGCTTCTCATTTTTCTCATGAACTCAGCGAAGCACAGAATGCAGCGAACGACACTTACTTCAGCTACGATCGATTCAGCGATCAATCGGAAGAAACTGTGTGAAACTCCGCAAGAAAACTCAAGAACACCGCAAACCTTCAAAGAAACTTGTAACTCCACCAGAAACCACTGCTCTTCCCACGGACAAACAAACGAGCGAAAGAACTCAACTCCACCAAACAAATTACGCGTAAACAGCAGGAAAACCTCACTTCACCGATCGAAAACCCAAACGAACGGTATAAAACGCGAATTCACCGAACAAATTTCAAGCAAACAGCGAACGATGGTTGCACCAGCACACAACCACGCAGAAACTTCGAAAACCTTCAAGAACTCACGCTGTGGATGGGAGCAAGTTTTACACGGCCCCACGGTGGGCGTCTGATGATCCTGCCTGTTGACCGGGACGCTGGAGACTGCCTCGTCAAAGGATCGACGTGCGCACCGCTTCAAACCTCCGTTCCTCTTCGAGATCCACCTCAAGAACCTGCAAAGAAACAGAGCGGCGCCGCTGCGGCCGATCGCACTCCAACGCCCAAGTCAGTGACCGAATCACCAAATACTAAGAGAACAAGAACCGTGCAAATCCTCTCTCACAGTAAGCTCTATAACTCGCAAGCGTAAAGAGTGTAATCTCAACGTGCGTACCTCAGAAAGTTCGTTGAGAACTCTTATATACCTGGTTGCTTTCTCTCTCCTGGCAGTTACAGACTTGGACACGTGGCTCGCATCCAACTGTACACGTGCCATCATCTGGAGCCTCCTTGACTTGGGCGCTGCTTCTGACTCTCTTTTTGGCTAAGTTATTTACGCATGGTGCTACCCAGTACATAGCTAACTTGGGAGTGCGATCTCTACTGGAACTGGCGAGTTAGGGTGCCTTCATACACCTTCCCTGTGGTCTCGCCGGCCGCCTTCATAATCTGCACCACCTTCATCTCTGGCGATGTGCTTTCTCTAGCGATCTCCAATCACTAGGTCGCCTGAGTTTACATCTGGCGACTTCATCTTTAACCTGGTGATCACCGATTCTGGTATGCTGCAGATCGGAACACGCCAACTTAATAATTGGCGACTTCACGAGCCCCCCGACTTCCTTCCCTTCTGCCAACCTGGCGCCTTGTCAACACGCCTATACTGTAGTTGGATGCCACGTCATCACTTCCGACTACCAGGGCGGTACACTTCCCTTTTCTTCTTTAGAAAGAGAGTTTTATCAGAATTGCCACGACTATCTCCTAGAGAGAGCAGAAATTCACTTAGCCTTTCATACCATTGCCTAGGTGCTTGCTTCAATCCATATAAGGCCTTCTTAAGCATGTACACATGTTCTGGATTTTTGTGATCTTCAAACCCTGGAGGCTGAGACACAAACACCTCTTCATTGATGTAGCCATTTAGAAATGCACTCTTGACATCCATTTGAAACAGCTTGAAACCTTGTATGCTGGAAAATGCTAGAAGTAATCTGACAGCTTCAAGACGTGCTACTGGTGCATAGGTTTCACCAAAATTAATACCTTCTTCTTGGTTATAACCTTTAGCAACCAGCCTTGCTTTATTTCTAGTGATAGCTCCATGTTCATCCATCTTGTTCCTGTACACCCACTTGGTTCCTATGATGTTCATCTCATGCTTTCTTGGAACCAAAGTTCACACTTCATTGTATTCAAACTGGTTCAGCTCTTCCTGCATTGCTGTTATCCAATTGCTGTCTTGCAGTGCTTCTTCCAGGCTTTTAGGCTCAATCTGTGACACAAAAGCCACTGTTCTGCAGAAATTGTTGAGTGAATTCCTTGTTGAGACTCCTTTCTCAATTTTACCAATTACATTGTCAAGAGTGAGATCCCTTGGAGTCTTCCATTCTTTAGGCAGTCCTGCATTCACAGTAGATTCTTTGATAGAATTTGAATTAGTTGTATCAAGCTCACTAGATTGATTCTGTTGCATAATGGTTCTTAAATCATCCATACCAGGTTCATCCAGAACAGATTTGGACACAGAAAAATCTGTTTCATCAAATATAACATGTATAGATTCTTCAACTGCAAGCAATCTTTTGTTATACACTCTATAAGCATGACCATTTATAGCATATCCAATATGTATTCCTTCATCTGATTTAGGATTAAATTTCCCCAGATTATCTTTACCATTATTTAAAACAAAGCATTTGCGTCCAAACACTCTAAGATGACTAATGTTAGGCTTCCTACCTTTATACAATTCATAAGGAGTTTTCTTAAGAATTGGTCTAATCAATGTTCTGTTAAGCACATAAGAAGCAGTGTATACAACATCAGCCCAAAAGTATTTAGGTAAACCAGATTCATTTAGCATAGTCCTAGCTAACTCTTCTAGTGATCTATTCTTTCTTTCAACAACACCATTTTGTTGGGGTGTCCTAGGAGCAGAATAACTATGTATGATCCCATGTTTTTCACAATATTTATCAAACTTTGCATTTTGAAATTCTCCCCCATGATCACTACGAATCTGTTTTATCCTATTTTCATTTTCATTATGCAGAACCTTAGTTAGTTTCTTAAAGGCTTTATATGCATCATTTTTAGAAGCAAGAAACAAAGTCCATGTATATCTTGAAAAGTCATCAACAATCACCAAAGCATAGTAATTTCCAGCTAAGCTAGCAGTCCTAGATGGTCCAAACAAGTCCATATGCAAAACATCCAAAGCTTTATTTGAAGAAACCATATCTTTTGATTTAAAGGTAGTTCTAATCTGTTTTCCCTTTACACAAGCATCACACAATCTGTTATTTTGAAACTTTATGTTTGGTAAACCAGAAACAAGTTCCTTAGACCTTAGCTTATTCAAGTGATTTGTGTGAATATGAGCTAGCCTCCTATGCCACAACCATGACTCATCATTTTTAGACAACAAACACTCGTTTTCAGAACAACTCTTTATAATATCTAAGAGATAGATGTTATTTACCCTTTTTCCAGTGAACAACACCTTACCAGAAATTTCATTTGAAATTGTAGTGTTGGCTTCGAAATTGACCTTGTATCCCTTGTCACACAACTGGCTAATGCTTAGAAGACTATGTTTTAGCCCTTCAACATACAATACATTCTCAATAGTGGTTGAGTCTTTAGTACCAACATCTCTTGTTCCAAGAATTTTTCCTCTATTGTTATCTCCATATGTGACATGCCCTTCAGCTTTGAGTTTCAGATTTATGAACTGAGTCACATCACCAGTCATGTGCTTTGAGCAGCCACTGTCAAGGTACCACTGGTTTCTCCTGCTGTTTTTCTGCAACAAAACAGATTTAGCACAAATGGTACCCCTTTAGTCTAGGGTCCAGCATGATTAACACCTTTCCTTAGGAAGCCATTTGGCCAATCCTTTAGGAACAAGATATGATGGCATTTTCATGTGTTCTTCTTGAATCAAAGTAGAAAAATAAGGTGCGGAAGCAATGGGTGAGATGATCAAGACCCTCCTAGGAGTTGTGTTGGTCTTGTAGGTGCATGATGAGTATGGTGTTTGAGTGGTTCGGCCAGCTCAAGGGAGAAGGTGAAAAGATTGAAGTTTAGAGCCTAGATTTCTAGGAGAAGTAAAGCTTGTGCACAAAAGTGGCAGCATAACCTTACTCAATTAAACTTGAAAATACAAGGTGTAGGCTCCTCCTTTTATAGGCTAAGGAGGACCATAATGCAACCCTAATGCTAGCCAAATGAAATGTAAATGTGAAGCACATGGGTGCACATGGCACATGGGTGCACAAATGAGCACATGGGGAGGGGTGTGTCTAGTTTTTATGCTCACCCCCTCCATGGGCTTTCTAGACCGGCCTTGGTACATTTAGAGGTTTTTTTAGAAACTCTAAGTTTACCTAGGTTGGTGTTTTAGGTGCCAAAATTAATTCTAAGAAAATTACAAATAAAGTTCCTATGCTAATTTTGACAAGAAATTAAAGTCTACTCTACACTAGAGTTTATGGCATTTGAACATGTAAAAGAACGTCTTCTTGGATCCTCTTGGCCATAACTCTATGGTTGGCCCAAATCTACCCTTTGGTGGGCTTGCATGTGGGCTTGTGCTT
Source organism: Phaseolus vulgaris (assembly GCF_000499845.2). NCBI lineage: Eukaryota > Viridiplantae > Streptophyta > Magnoliopsida > Fabales > Fabaceae > Phaseolus > Phaseolus vulgaris. The sequence goes on along the minus strand of NC_023749.2, from coordinate 39,653,053 downwards.
GGGCCTCTTCCATCATCCCCTCCCTCTTGAAAAGGATTTGTCCTCAAATCCATTGCTTCTTCTTCTTCATGGCTAGGGGAATGGATGTGGCTGGATGGTGTCCATCATCTCCTCCTTCTTGAGAAGATCTATCCTCAGATCTACAGACTTGATCTCGGATAGCAACCTTTTGCTTCGCCAAAGCTTGTCCTCCTGGATCAAACGTCCACCTATAGAAATAATCAAATAAGGCATAGGTGTTAGTTTGCAAATTAATTTTACTAGGTTGCCATTTTTGTTTTTCTTTTGGTTTTGGCAACCTTGGACAAAGTTTCTCCTTTAATGGTTGTGTGTGGTCTCTAATCATCTTATGTATTTTAAAATGTTCATTTGTGGTTACTTTCTCTTTAGGCATAAATCCTATAGAAGATGGTAACAACTTAAAAGGAGAAAGATGATTGAACCCACACATAACTTTAAAAGTAGAAATATAAGTAGTTTTGTGAACTACTTTATGGTATGTTTGCTCACCTCTAGAGTTGTGTGTGCACTTCATGATTATTCTAGGCATAGTAGAAAGAGCTAGATTTTCAAATATATTTTGACCATGCGTTTGAGGATGATAAGAATTTAAAGTGTGCAATTTAGTTGGAAGTTTTCCAAAGGAAATCCTCAAATCATGGTTTGCGAAATTTGGAACTCTATTCAACACTATGCTTGAAGATAAACCATGAAGATGTATCACTTCTCTAGAGAAGAGTTTATCCATAACCATGAAGATTGAATCACAACCTTTTGTTGTCCTAGGGAGTTTTAATATGAAATTTATATCTTCCCAAGGATCATTTGCAAAAGGTGAAGGAGTATAGAGTTTATGAGACATTGCCTTGGGCGTAGTTTGAAAACAAGAATTGTACCTAAGGTAATGTCTTTGAACTTCTTTTCTCATGGGGGACAAAAGTTTTCCTTTTAAAAGCTCTAGAGTTTTATCAACTCTAATTTGTCCCATGAGTTCTCCTTCATGAAGACTCTTTCTCTTATGTGTAAGGATAGTCTCGTTGTGACAACCATTGTTTATAAGGATTTGTACACTTTGCAATGGTTGTCTCAATAAGACATGACAAGTTTCTTTAGGCACTACTTCACATAAAAAATTGTTTTTGTAGATGCTTATAAAAAACTTGACATTCACTTGGTGATATCCTAGCACATATGAGAAATAATCTATTTCATTTTTATCTATGCAAGCTTCTTTTAAAGACTCTTCTTTTTCACTTAGGCTTGCAAGTGTTCCTTTACAAAAGGTAAGGCTTTGAGGTTGTTCAACAAGACACATATTTTCAAAGGTATTTTTAAATCTTTGGTCTTGTTGAATGACCTTGTGGGAAGGAACACTCTTCTCCCACGCCTTTTGTTCTTCAAGGGTCTTCTCATGCTTTTCTTTTTCTTCTTTTTCTTTAGCTTCCCTTTCGACTTCCCCTCTCTTCTTTTGTGTTTTTCTTTCCTTTCTTTCTTTATGGGAAGCAAACAATTTTTCTACCCTCATTTCCCAATCTACGCATGCTTCTATATTTTCTTTTCCATGGAAATGGGGTTGGTCTACCCTAACCCCTCTTGGGTTTTCTTGTTCTTTTCTATCTCTTCTATGTCTTCTAGGGGGTGCTTGATAATAATCATTTACTCTAATGCTTCCCTCCCCAAAAGAATCATGATCTTTAGAGATATATGCATGAGAAGGTAATTTTTTTAGAATGTGAGACTTCTCATCCTTTGCTTTAGTCAAAACATTAAGTTTAGTCTCACTCTCCAATTGTCTATATGCAATTGATTGCACAGTTTGTGAAACTTCTTTCAAAAGAGTTTTTAAAGATTTTAATTCACTTCCAATAGACTTTGTAGAATGAGAAGAAGAAGACATGGCTAAAGCTTTGTGTATACAAGTATTTTACCTTGAGAAAACTTAGGAAAGTCAAAGAAGGTAGTTTTCCAGGTAAGGGAGGTGAGTCACAAAGGACTACTTAAATACCAAGCCTTTGCCTTAGCCAAAAACTATCCCTCAATGTCTTCACACAAAACTTTCTCTTAGTAAACCACTTAGAACACAATTAAGTTGAGAAATCAAATTTTCAATGAAAGAAAACAATGCAAGCTACTAATCAACAAAGCTAGTCGGTTTAACACAAACTTAACAAAATAACCATGGAAAGCGTCACTAACTAAGCAAAAGAAACGACAATTACAAACAAGTAACAATTACTAATCAAGAATGCTATACTATTCGGCCCTAGGTGAGGCTTCTTGGACACTTTGAGCCCTTGAAGACACACTCACCGTCTAAACGTAATTAACAAGGTAATTAACAATAAACCAAGTTGCAAAGGAAATAAGAGAACTCCCTTTGTTGATCCTCTTTTGATTAGTGCACTTCCTTGTTGTCTTTGATTGTTGATCTTCCAAGTGTTTGTAGTGTTTATTTCAAGAATGTTTGTTTCGGCTTTGACTTTGTCTCCTCCTTAGAATGTTGGCTTTAATTCTACAATTTCCAGCACCTATTCACAAGGGCTAAACCTTAAACCAAGTCAAATTCCATGCACATAAGCACCAAGGGAGAAATTAAATTCCAGCACCCAAAAAGAGAGGTCAAGGAACAAAAGCAAGAAACAAATTTAATTGAAAGAAAACAGTACCACCAAAAGGATTTATAATATGACAACTTAGAAAGAGATTCAAGAAATTAAAGCAAACAATTAAAGGTACTCAATAAAAGGTTGGCACACAAAAGAATTCCTAAAGAAAAGCACTAGATTAGATGACCAAATAAAAAAACAGCACCACTGGAAAATGTTGTGGGCCAGAAAACGTGTTTGTTCCCCGATTTATGCTGATCTGTATTTTTGGAATTTAGCTCTGAAATTTGTTATGCAAGATATTCAGGATCTTATCTAAAATCTGGCTTTGGAATCACTCAAAACGGATGCACCATTTTTTTTTAATAAATTTTGCAAAATTGGTGTTCGGTTATGCCAGCTGGAGCGCTTCAGATTTGCACTCTGATCTTAAAAGATTTATCATTTTTTTTCTGTTGCTTCTTTTGACCTAATTCTTTTTTTTTCTTTTCTATAACACTTTAAACTTGCATTTTCCAGAAAATCAGAATTTTCCTATGGGTGGAAATATTTTTCTGGGTTAAAACAGCCAAAACAGAGAAGGTGTAAACAGGGGAATCTGAAAACTGGAAACAAAAAACAGCAAGATACCAAAGTTTAGACACAATGGAAATTTGTGAAATAGAATTGTGTATGATCTAAACACATTATGAACTCAAACTAAAAATAAAAAAAAGGCACCAAAGGATTAAAGAACAGCAGATTCAAACAAATTAAAGAGACCCAAAAGCAAGAAACAATCAAGCCAATAATAGGACTACTAAGAATTGTTGACAAATATGGATTCACATGACTTGACACAACATTTATAGATTCAGAAAATAAAGACTCAAAGCATAAAATGAAGCAAAATTAAGAAAGCAATAAGGACTCAAATTCCTAAAAGAAAACAGCCACTCAATGGTGTAAGGAATCCTATCACAAGCTGCACAGAATTTGTTCAAGATCAATTGAACAATTGTGCTTCGGTTGGATCTTCCATAAGCACACCAAGAACAATTTAAAAAGTAAAAAACAGCAAGACAAATATGGAATTTAAATGAAAATATGAAATAAAGAAGAACTGAAAATTTAAAAGACCAAGCTACTCATCTTGAAGAACCAAAAGCTCATGATACCAAATGATGGCATTTTCATGTGTTCTTCTTGAATCAAAGTAGAAAAATAAGGTGCGGAAGCAATGGGTGAGATGATCAAGACCCTCCTAGGAGTTGTGTTGGTCTTGTAGGTGCATGATGAGTATGGTGTTTGAGTGGTTCGGCCAGCTCAAGGGAGAAGGTGAAAAGATTGAAGTTTAGAGCCTAGATTTCTAGGAGAAGTAAAGCTTGTGCACAAAAATGGCAGCATAACCTTACTCAATTAAACTTGAAAATACAAGGTGTAGGCTCCTCCTTTTATAGGCTAAGGAGGACCATAATGCAACCCTAATGCTAGCCAAATGAAATGTAAATGTGAAGCACATGGGTGCACATGGCACATGGGTGCACAAATGAGCACATGGGGAGGGGTGTGTCTAGTTTTTATGCTCACCCCCTCCATGGGCTTTCTAGACCGGCCTTGGTAAATTTAGAGGTTTTTTTTAGAAACTCTAAGTTTACCTAGGTTGGTGTTTTAGGTGCCAAAATTAATTCTAAGAAAATTACAAATAAAGTTCCTATGCTAATTTTGACAAGAAATTAAAGTCTACTCTACACTAGAGTTTATGGCATTTGAACATGTAAAAGAACGTCTTCTTGGATCCTCTTAGCCATAACTCTATGGTTGGCCCAAATCTACCCTTTGGTGGGCTTGCATGTGGGCTTGTGCTTGGGCCTCTTCCATCAAGATACCTCCTAGCTTTACATGTTCTAGATACATGACCAGACTTCATACAATAAAAACATGTTGCAGTATGCATTGTTTTTGAATGAGTAAAAGAGGAAAAACCTGATTTGGAAGGAACAAAGAAACTGGACAGCTTTTTCACATTGCTTTTCATTTCAGATTTATATCCTAGACCATTTTTATTAAAAACAGCATTCTGTGAACCTAACAAGGTTTCAAGATTTTCTCTTCCTTTAGTGAAATTTGAAAGTGTTTTTAACAAATATTCAACTTGTTTTTCCAGCTTCTTACAGTTATCACAGGTTTTAATAGATGCATGCAAACAAGTTAATTCAAGGCTAACCAATTCAGTTTTAGCTTTGTGCAGTTCTTCTTCAAGAGCTTTAACCTTAGGTTCAAGTACCCTATTTACTCTATTCAATCTGTTGCACATTATAGCCAATCTGTTTGCTTCATCATGTGTTTCCTTAAAAGCTATTAACAGCTGATCATAGTTTTCAAAATCAGTGGAAAAATCACTTACTGAGTCAGAATTGGATCCTTCATCATTAACCATGAAGCACAGATTTGCTTCTTCACTTTCAGTTGACGAATTACTAGATGAGGATACATCATTTTCTTCCCATGAGATGTATGCCCTTCTACCTTTGCCTTTGTCACTCTTCTTGCTTGCTGATTTTTCTTTATTTTGATTGTTTGGACAATCAGCTTTTATATGACCTGGTTTACCACATCCAAAGCAAATGTAATTGGAAGAATTTGAATCATTAGGTTGTTTGGAGTACCTCTTTCTTTGCTGAGTTCTGTCACGGTTTTTCTTTCTAAGAAACCTGCTAAATTTTCTGGTGAGCAGACTCACAGTCTCATCATGTTCAGGATCAACTTCTTCCTCACTTGTATCATGTTCCATGGTTGTTTTCAGAGCAATTCCTTTGCCCTTTTTCTCCACTGTTTCTTGTTCTTTCAATCTTTTCAGCTCTATTTCATGCTCTATCAGCTTTCCAAAAAGTGCAGCAGTGGACATCTTGGATAAATCTCTGGATTCTGAGATTGCTGTTACCTTAGGGTGCCAGCTCCTATCAAGGCATTTTAGTACCTTTATGTTAAGCTCTTCCTTGTCAAAGACTTTACCAAGGCCAGTGAGGTGATTTATAATGTGTGTAAACCGTTTATGCACATCTGCAATACTTTCTTCTGATTGCATTCTGAACAGCTCGTACTCCTGAATTAGTGAGTGTTTCCTTGCCCGTTTCACATCATCAGTTCCTTCATGAGTCACCTCTAGTACATCCCACATCTCTTTAGCTGAGTTACATTGAGAGACTCTAAAGAACTCATCCATGTTCAGTGCAGAGGTGATGATATTCTTGGCTAAGGAGTCATATTGGGCCTTCTTCTTCTCAGTTTCATTCCATTCAGACCAAGGCTTCTTTATTGTTTCATCTTTGACAATCTGCATAGGTATAAAAGGTCCACACCACTGCATCCCAGATTCCCATGTCAATAGACTCCATAAAGATCTTCATCCTGATTTTCCAGAAAGCATAGTTAACACCACCAAACATAGGAGGTCTATTAATAGACGCACCTTCAGCAAAAGGCATTTTAAACTCAGACATCATGCATACACTTGAGCAAAATACAAGCCCTAGTTCTTGATACCAATTGTTGGGTCTATTAGTGTCTAAGTTCAAGAGGGGAGGGGTGAATTGAGCTTATAAAAATTTTCGCAAGAACACACAATTTTCAGTATACCAGAGGCAAAAAGAACAGATTGTTTTTTGCATGAAACAGATTGATTCTTCAGAACAGTCTAGCACAATTTGAATTTGTTCAATATAAAATTGTGATCAACAGAGGATTATAACAGAGTCAGATCAGCTGAATATTATGAGGATGAAGGATACAGCTATGCTTAGAGATCAAACAAATTTACTCAACACAAGGTTCTAAGGAGAATGATTCTTTCTCAGATTTTAATGAATAGACTCTTTGTTCACAGATCACTTAAACCGTCATATACAACTGCCTTGTTTGTGATTAGAAAGCTTTAACAAATCAGGAAGAACAGTTCTTACTTAAACCCAGAATTAACAGATTCAATTTCAAAAGAACAGATTTAGTTCTTGACAGAATTAAGCAAAACCAGAAATGAGTGCAGGGATGAGAAGAAAAGGTACACAAGTTTTTATATTGGTTCACTCATACAGAGCTACGTCCAGTCTCACCTTACCCCAAGGTGGAATCCACTAAAAACAGTACCAATTACTTACAAACACAACAGTTCTTGAACACTACAAGAACAAGACAATCAATGCTGAAAAACCCTATTTCAACACACCTTGCACTCCAAGAAACCCTATCAAGGAGTGACTAACACTTACACCTTTACAAACTAGAATAAAGGAAAGATTACACCTGAAAAGAAGATGCAAGAACTCAAAACCAGTAGTTCAATTTGCTGCAGAACTGCACCAGCACCTTCACCAAGATCAAAGGTTTCCTAGAACAAGCACACTTGAAAATCTCTTTGGAAAACCTTTCAAAAATCTTTTGATCCTTCTTCTCACATGGAAAATGTTTGATCTCTGTCAAAAACGTAATTGCTCAGCACTTTTTCATGTGAGAGAGACTTTTCTTTATATAGAAAACAGTTTCTAACTTCTTTTCAAAAAACAGTTGAAAAGCAGTTATGAAAACAACAGATTCATTTTTGAACTTAACAGATTTATTTTGTGAAAACCGCCAACTCAGCTAACTGAAATAACTGTCTGAGTTGTACCTTTGGTGCCCTAACTAACTTGTGAAAAACCTTTCAACTCACCAAAGAATAAACCTGTTCTTTCTTAGTGAAACAGATTAAAATATAACAAATAGGCCAGCTCAGCTTTAACTGAAATAACTAACTAAGCTTTACCTGTGGTACCCTAACAGAATTTTAGAAAAGCCTTTTAACAGAGAAGAAATAAACCGATTCTTTCTCCATAAAACAGATTTATTTTTGTACTGATTTAAATCTTTTAAGACAACTTTTAAAAGCTTTTCAAAAACCATTTAACCACATCATGTGCTTGATCTAGACTTGGTTAGGCATCTAGGATAGATCATGTAGCAAAAGGCAACCTTACACAAATACAAGCCTACATACAAGATCATCTAACCTATTACAAACTTTACAACAAACTAGCTATTTTCTACATCAAACATACACAACACTAGGTAGAGAAGAGGCTTCATCCGTCTTCAACACTAGGGTGTTGATGGCCAAGAGTGACTCATTGTTGGTCACGGGACAAGTAACAGGCGAGTTCCAGGCCAAGGATCCACAAATGGCGGCTTACTTGGAGTATGTGCAGGAGTTGAAAGGTTCCTTTGCCTCGTTTGAGGTGGTGCATGTACCCAGAGAGCAAAATGCCTGAGGTGACTTGCTAGCCAAGCTCGCCAGTTCAGGCAAGGGGGGTAGGCAGAGGACGGTTATTCAAGAAACTCTGAAGACGCCCAGGGCGTTTGTAGCAGACCACCAGGTTCTTCAGATAAGTAAGTCGACGGAGAGAGCGGCGAGGAGTCACATGTCCTTGACCCAGGAGACCTTGAGATCGCCGAGAATAAGAGCATGTCGAGGGAAGAAGGTAAACGCAATACTAGCGCTGCCTGGCAGATGGCGTTCTCCCGCTGGATTCGACGGAGGCTAGGAAGATAAAGAAGAACTCTAGCAATTGATCAACGGCGAGCTATTAAGGTTTGGGTTTACACACCCACTCCTAGTATGTGTGCACAGAGAAAAATGTACACGGATTATGGCCGAGCTCCATGAAGGTATATGTGGGAGTCACATCGGGAGTCGAGCTCTGGCTGCAAGAGCCCTCCGTGTTGGTTATTACTGGCCAACGATGAGGGAGGACTGCAAGAAGTATGCTCAATGTTGAAAGCAATGTCAGCAGCACGCCGATTGGCACAAGGGGCCTCCAGAAGAGCTGAAGTCGATTTACAGCCCTTGGCCGTTTCATACTTGGGGAATTGACATTCTGGGACCCTTCCCATTGGCGGTCAGGCAGATGAAGTACTTGGTAGTGGCGATTGAATACTTCACCAAGTGGATCGAAGCGGAGCCAGTAGCCCAGATCACTGCACATAAGATCGAAAGCTTTGTATGGAAGAACATCGTGTGCTGGTTTGGTGTGCCTAAACGCCTGGTGTCGGACAATGGGACTCAGTTTGCAAGTCACCTATTGAAGAAGTTGTGCGAAGAGGTGGGAATAGAGCAGGTGTTTGCATCCGTTGAGCACCCACAGACGAATGGCCAAGTAGAGTCAGCCAATCGGGTGTTGCTGAGAGGTTTAAAGAGGAGGCTAGAGAAAGCTAAGGGATCGTGGGCTGAAGAGGTACCCCGCATAGTTTGGGCGTACCATACCACTGAACAGTCAGGAACCCACGAGACCCCGTTTAGCTTGGTTTATGGATGTGATGCGATGATTCCAGTTGAAATCCAGGAAAGCTCGCCGAGATTCCAAAACTTTGTGGCGGAAGACTCGAACGAAGAAAGAAGATTGAATCTGGATTTACTGGATGAGGTCAGGGAGGAGGCAAGAGTAAAGGCCGAGGCAGTAAAAAGGAGGATTGAGCGAAGGTATAACTCTAAGGTAATGCCAAGGCAGTTCAGAGGGGGCGACCTGGTGATGAGGAAGGCCCATCAGTACGAGACCGTTCAGAATAACCGAGGTGCTCGGGAACGGCGCCTACCGCTTAGAGACGTTAGAAGGAGGGGCGATTCCTCGCACTTGGAACGCCACACTTCTCAAATTATATTACAGTTAAAGCTTTCTAAGTAAACACGAACATGATGAAATTTACATGTTTTCTGTTAAAACAGTTTCAAGGGGGCACTCTTTTTTCCCTAAGGAGGGTTTTTAATGAGGCCACCCAATAAAGAAGACTTTTCAAGCTTAAGTTTCTGAGATTGCATGCTTGTTGTTTTGAAAGATTTTAGAAACGACAAAGTTATATTGCATGCTTTCAGTTAAAAGTTTTAAAAGTCTGCATCGTTTTTCGGCGATTGGCGGTATCAGTTAAAAGTTTTAAAAGTCCCCATCGTTTTTCGGCGATTGGCGGCACCAGTTGAAAGTTTTAAAGTCCCCATCGTCTTTCGGTGACCGGCGGCAATAGTTGAAAGTTTAAAAGACCTCATCGTCTTTCGGTGATCGAAGCACCAGTAATGATTAAAGACCTCAACGCTCTCGTGCGTCTTGAGGCAGCAGAAGAAGTCCTCCTTGCCTTTAAGCGAGTGCAGGCGAGAACAGAAGAAGCCCTCCTCGCCTTTGAGCGAGTGCAGGCGAGAACAGAAGAAGCGCTCCTCGCCTTTGAGCGAGTGCAGGCGAGAACAGAAGAAGTCCTCCTCGCCTTTGAGCGAGTGCAGGCGAGAACAGAAAAAGTCCTCCTCGCCTTTGAGCGAGTGCAGGCGAGAATAGAAGAAGTCCTCCTCGCCTTTGAGCGAGTGCAGGCGAGAACAAAAAATGTCCTCCTTGCCTTTGAGCGAGTGCAGGCAAGAACAAAAGAGAAAAGTCCTCCTCTCCTTTGAGCAAGTGTAGGTGAGAAGAGAAAGTCCTCCTCGCCTTTGAGCGAGTGCAGGCAAGAAGAGAAAGTCCTCCTCGCCTTCGAGCGAGTGCAGGCAAGGACAGATCAAAAGACCTCTTTGCACAAGCAGATAGAGGCAAGATTAAAAGTCCTCAGCGCGTTCGAGGGGGGGAGGAGATGTACACCCTGGGCAAGCTGAGGCACCAGAAAAAGCCCTTCTCACCTCAGAGTGAGTTTAGGCAAGATGAACTGAAAGTTCAGGGGTGTTGGTGACCTTAAACGGCGGGAAGGGAAGGTTGATGGAAAACGCCTTTTCCCCTTTAAGTGAAACATCAATATTGACCCAGTAAGACCAGGTAAAGCTTCCACGCTGGCAGGCGGTGCGAAGATAGACAAAATCCTCCTCATCTTGAACGAGCTCAGGTACGACGATCAGAAGAGTTCCAGGCGATGACAGGAATAAGGGGTCGCTTCGCTTGGCAAATCAGGTAAACTGTATTTTAATACCAGTTTGAGTTAAAACCTGCTGCCTAGTGAGTGATTTTATGCTAAGGTTTGTTGCCTTAAGTCCACAAGTTATATTAAATATCATCGCTTAAGAGTTAATAGTTGCTCAAGTTGTACTTTGAGTTAACAGTTCGATAAATTGTTATAAGATTAACAGTTTGCTCAAGTTCAAAGCAGTGTGTGAGTGGTTAAGCCCGAGTATTGCTGAGTTAATTTGTTTGGGTAAGTTTCACCGGTTATGTTGGTCAACCACACAGCGAATAAGAGGCGTTTAAGGCGTGTAAAGTAAATGGAAAGACGATACACAGGAAGTGAAAATTATATAAGAAGTGGCAATTCAAGTTTGCATGCATATGTAAACAATTACATAAGCAGTATAATTGCAGATAAAGTTTTTACAAAGAAGAGGTGATGGAGGGAGGTAGCTAGTCTTCAGAAGGTACAATCTTCCCATCCACCACCTCGTTGCAGATCGACACCATGGAAAGGTCGAGGTTAGGGTATTGGCATACGACTTACTCCAGAGCAGCGTCAAACCCGACGGTGAGGACTTGGGCAGCGCTCTGCTCGAGCTCGGTGTTTGTTTCTTCAGCTCTTCCTTTTCCTCACGAGCTCGAGCGAGGTCTTCAGTAGCTTTTTTGCCTTCGTCCCGAGCCTGGGCCAGCTCTGCAGCAATCTTTTTGGTCTCCTCGCGAGCTTCAGCGAGCTCCTCAAGGGCCTTATCCCTTTCCTTCTCGACCTTCCCAAGGAGAATCTCCCGATCTGCAAATCTCTTCTCAATGTTCTCCACCCTGGACGCTTCCGCCTTTTTTGCAGCCTCCAAATCTGCCACCTTGAGCCTATATGGGACCAGCTTGCTCTCCAAGTCAATCTTCTCTTGGAGTTGGAGGTGCAGTATCTGGCGCAGATCGGAGGCTTCCTTGCGCGTGCTTCTTAGCTCCGCGTCCATTGCATCCTCCAGCCTTGAGTGTTCCAGCTCAGTCATTAGCAGGTTGCAAGTGAGCTTTTCTGCCTCAGCCCTTATCATGAGGTTTGACTCCCTGAGCTCGGAGTTTTCCCCTTGAAGCTTCTTGAGAGAGTCTTTCACAGCTCTTAATACGAGCAAAGGAAGATCTTCCGCCATAGTCTTCAGTTGGGCTGTGAAGGGTCCCAAGGTCTCTTCGAAGGAAGTTGGGAGGCTTGAGGTTGCTGCTGGAGGTGTTGGAGGGGTTTGGTGCTGACTTTCACCACCACCCTCTTGAGTTTGTAGGGCAAGGGGGGTTTCTAGGCGCGGTGGTGAGGTCGGGGATTCTGTTATCAGTATTGGTGAGACCTGAGCGCCCTCATCTTCTCCTAACGCGGCCCTAGCAATAGATGTGGTGGAAGGAGGACCCTCTCCAACAGATACGAACGGTGTTGAGGCGCTTGGAGGGTCCTCTGCGTAGTTAGGGCCGCTGCTTTCGACCACTGGGGGCACGGCGGCCAAGGGCGTTGCTTGGACTGGTTGTAGTGGAGCTGGAGGCGAGGGCGGTGTTGGTGTTTGGAGTGCAGGTGGTGAAGAGGTGGCCGCCCTTTTCCTCTTAGTGATGAGGCCATCCTCGGTGTCTTCATCGTCGTCTTCTTCCTCTTGCACCACCTGAGGAGTTTTCCTTTTGGGTCTCCTCAAAACCAGTTTTTTCCTTTCTGGGGCGGGTAGTACCCCAAAAGAAGTTGGACCTCGGGGAAGAGTTTTGCCTTGAGTAGTGGCAATCGCCACCACCGGGTTGGGCACAACTTGGGAGGCCACCGCGAGCTTGTGGGATCCGGCGATCGCCCTCAATTCTGCCAGTTTCCCTTTTCCCAACATGTTATCTACACAAGGTACAGGATAGGTGAGCAACCAAAACTGAAACAGAAAATACAAGTATATTTATGCAGAGATAACACAAGCAGCACATGGATTAATGATCAAGGCCTATACAGAAGGGTAAAGGTGCTAAGTCAGTTTTAACACGAAGCAAGAGTCTTGGTACTGGAGTAGGGGCTAACCTATGTGTATTTCGAGTTGGCTCTCGAAGAACTCGAAGGGAATTATTGAGGCAGTGGGGAAGGTGATGTTGACGGCAGCCACACTCTTCCAGAAGAGAAAAAGATCTTTGTCTAACTCCCCCATGTTGTCTGGACTTCTTGGTCTTCTGAAGCTGTCCTTAGAGTCCTTGTTCCCCTTGTTTACCCAATACAAGGGGAAGCCGTCAAGCAGTGAGGGGTCTTGATCATTCTGGCACACCTTCACGAACTTCCCTTTCCAGTCTTTATAAGATTGCTGGAAGATTGAGAAGATTGATCTCCCAGCAATCCCGTTCAAGCTGACCCAGAGGCGATCTCCGGGATTCTTTGCCTCAAACAGGAAGAGGAAGACATCGACCGAGGCTGGCAGCAACAAGTGCGCACAGAGGATTTGGAAGGCCCTTACGAATGCCCAACTGTTGGGATGAAGCTGGGCAGGGGCGATGTTGAGATCGGTCAGCAACTCTCTCTCAAAACGAGTAAAAGGAAGCCTAAGCTTCACTTTCTTGAACAAGGTAGCGTAAATGAAGCAGAACAACTCGTCGTTGTTCCCCTTATCGTCCGCGCAGATCGGTTCACCCGGGAGGCAGGGCAGCACGACCACTTTGCTATCATGCTCCTTGTGGAATGAAAGGTCGGGTTGATCTCCTTTCCTCAGTCGGTGCACGCCCAACTCAGTATTTATTGAGGATGTCTCTTTCGGCAGAGTTGGGGTGGCCCAAGGATAGAGCTCTTTATAGTCTTGCGGAGGAAGGGAGGCTCCTCCGGCGAGTGGTGGAGTTGCCTGGGTAGGGATGGCATGAGAAGAGGCAGGCCTCTTAGCCTGTGTGGAGGGAGCACCAGAGGCTCGTGAGGGGTTGCGTGTTGATGGAGGATTTGTCCCAGGGACAACCCTACGAGTTTTGGGCGGAGGGTTTCGCGATGAAGAAGGAGGATTAGCGGTGGACTTCGTGTGAGCCATCGCAGGAACTGCAAAGGAAAGAAAAGGGATGAAATGAGGACAACAGAGAATGACTCGATTGAGGACGAAGAAGATGGAACGAACGAACAAGGGTTCCCTGGGATGGACGTTATCAGGGACGAAACCTTAGGTTACGAGAAAAAGAGATACAGCCCACAACGTATGCTTCAGACAGTTAATGGATGATGCAAACCGATTAAAATGCAGTAAATATCAATAGGAGGAGTAAAAGGGGTACCTTTTTATGATCGGATGAGCGCTGAAGAAAGTTGAAGATTGAGAGAGACGAGAGGTTTCGTGGTTCGCAGAGAAAGCGTTTGGAATGCTTGAGGATGAAGAAAGATGATGGAACAGTGAATAGCTCGAAGGGTTTAAGGGTTTCGAACGTTGTAGGAAGCGCAAACGGCAGTTAAAAACGACCGTTGATGAAGCCACGTGTCGCTTGATTAAAGAGGGGGTTGGTGGAGCGTCAGAAAGGCAAAGGATACGAACGTACGGAGATCCATACAAGCGCCACGTAGATTGACGATGATTTGACTTCTTAGTCTTTTCGCTGGTCAAGTCTCAGCTTAAGACTGGGGGGCTTGTGTACCGATCAGGTAATCGGAAGTGATGACGTGGCAGCAAGCGATAATATAGGCGTGATGAACGGGACACCTGGCTGACAGAAGGGAAGTACGTCGGGAAGTCTGTGTAATCGCCAATCGTTGACTTGGCGTTTTCCGATCTCTAGTGTGTGTAACCGGCGGTCACCAGAGTTGTGCCATAGTCGCCATACATGAGTACTAGGAGATCAGGTGGTTAGAGACCGCCGAAAGGGGCACATCGCCGAAAGATCAAGAAGGCTCGCTTAAGGCTTTCAAGAGGTACCAGTACGGAGGATGAGGTTATCAGATGATCATTCCATAGCCAGAGGTCGAGGCAAGGGAACAGTTTCCTAGAACATGCATGATGTGCAAGTGAAGCAGATTGTGATAGCGGTAGGCGAGACCACAGAGAAGGTGTGCATGGTGACACCCCGTACTGGCCACTTAAAGGATCGCGCTCCAAGGAAAGCTGTGCACCAAGTTACTCCTTGTATGGGTAACTTAGTCGAATAGCTTGAAGAGTAGAAGTGACGCTCAAGTGGAGGGGGCTCCAGATGGCGACACGTGTACAGCTGGATGCGAGCCACGTGTCCAGAGGTGTAACCGTCAGGAGAGAGAAAGTGCTCAGGTATATAAGGAACTCTTAACAGACTTTTGAGGTACGTTTTCAGTACGCTTCAATACGCTTTGAGAATATTTGCTAGTACACGAAGATTCACTGCGCACGGTTCCTTGAGTTGAGATATTCTCTCTTAGTATTTGGTGATTCCGTCACTGACTTGAGCGTCGGAGCGCGATCGGCCGCAGCGGCGCCACTCTGTTTTCTTCAGGTTCTTGCGAGGAATTGAGGCGTGAAGGATAGAGACTAACGTGGTGCGAAGCTGATCCAGCAGGAACCAAAGTTACTGCAAAAGATGACGTTGTAAATTACTATTTTCTTTACAAAATATATAGAAATATATGTTATAATTTTGTATGACATTTAAAAATTTACGATATATAACTACTATGTTGACTACGTTTCCTTCAAAATATATCACTAGGTGCACATAGATAATTTATGCATCCTTTCATATGTATTCATATTTATTAAAATGAACTATAAATTTATATTGTTAATATAACTGAGTCAATAATGACATTGTTTATTCCAATTTTAATACTAAACATAAATATATATGTAAATAGTAAATATAAAAAATGCGGATACACAAGTTCTCTTTGCGCTTGTGTTTCCACTAGTAATAATAATAATAGTAATATAAATAATAATAGTATTAATAATAATATTATTATTATTATTAAAAATAATAATAGTAATAATAATTGTTGAACATATCAAGTATCTAACCTAAGTGTTTGACGAAGCCTCGATGAAGATGTCTTGTTGCCTTATGTGCATAGGTAGTCAAGTTTTTATGTTTGGTCTTGTGTTTGTGAGTTATCTTTTGCTTATGAGATGATGAATCCAAGAACAAGTTTTTTAACTGGTTAAAACGTTTTTACAACTGGTTTTTAATTGGTTTCTACAAAGTTACAGTTTTTCAATTTGTTATTTTGAAAAACATTAATTGATTTAATTGATATTTTCAATCTAACTATAGTCTTTGTGAAAACCTTGTAAAAACAATTCAACCCCCTCTTGTTTTAGCCATACATTCTAACCGTTTGAGTTGTGATGACTATAATCATATTGGCTTTCACTACACCAAAAAACTAAATTAGCTTCAAAAGAAAGTGAAGGTGATGCTATGAAAGCTAAATAGTGTGCGCTAAGCCTTCATTATTAAAAAAAACGTGGGTAAGCGTGAGTTATATGGACATAAACTAAAAAAAAGAAAAAAAATTGTGTGGATCGAACGGTCACAACTGAAACTATAAATAATAAATAATAATAAAAATTTAAAATTTTGTAGGTTAAGCCCACACAAACATAATATATATATATTTTTAAATTAAATTTAAATATGTAATAAAATTATGAAGGTTAAGCCTACGCTTAAGTACCAAGATTTTCCTAGCCAGATTTTACCCTAGATAGTCCTCAACACATGTTGCCTCAAAGAACTTCAAAACAATTTTTTTAACGAAAGTGGGTGTGTGAATGCAAAAATTAAACTAAAGATCAAAGAATGATCTACTAATAAGAAAAAAAATTTAAAATCCTATGTATCACAAGACTTAATGCAAGAAAGTTAATGCTGGAGAGTAAACTAGTTGAATCCTAAGGTGCAAGTGCAGTTAACACTAAAAACCCACTGACACACTTACACTAGTAATGCTCATGAAAAACTATCAAAAATGTCTATTGGGATTGACTTTGGAGCAAATTCCAATTACCCCAAAACAAAATTACACAAAGGTTATGTGATACAAAAAGTCAACAAAATTGGAACCAATCTTGATGAAAACTTTTGAAGCTGCTTGTTGTGGAAGATGGAAATCAAATGTGCACTGAAAAATCTTGTCTCCTCCTTTACCTTTTAAATTCTTTTTAAGAAAAATATCACCTCAAAGAAGAATTCCAAGAATCCTCTTACTCCACACCAATTAGTTGAAACCTTAAAGTCCTTCACCAAACAAAAAGTCCAAGAACAAAAGCAAGAAAATATAAATTTGGAAAGCTAAACCAAAAGGAATTTAAAGATAGAAAACAATAATGGAAAGCCAAAAATTTGGCAAACAACAATTAAAGGAAAGAATAAAAGCTAGCACAACACAAAATGAACCTAAGAATGGGTCTAGAATGGATTAGAAAATAAAAATCTAAAGTAAAAGGCACTCAAACATCAGAAATTTGTGTAAAATTTTCCATCAACTATGTTTTTGTGTAATTTTTTCCAAGAACCTACACACAAAAAGTGGTCAAACGCAAAATATTTGGGTCAAACGGATGTATATTTTGAGAAAAACAAATTAAACCCCACAACATTAGGGTACAAAAATTGAACTTAATTTTCAACGCTGGCAAGGAGAACTGTGAAATTTGTACAACGAAATTGAGGTTAAAATTATTATCACCACCTAAAAACACAATAAGGAAGGTCTGGTAAAAAATTCATATCAAAATACCCAAAGAATAAGGTGTAATAAATGAAAGGTTTTGTTGTTTATAACTTTTTTTATGCTTTGTTTTCCGTCGTGCCTTTTTAACTAGATATCAAAATCATATCAATTGATCCTGCCTGTTGACCGAAACGCTGGAGCTTTGCCTCGTCAAACTTGGATCGACTTCTGCGCCGTGTTAGCCTCCGTCCTTCACCGCGATCCACCTCAAGAACCTGCAAAAGACGAAACGGCGCCGCTACGGCCGATCACGCTCCGACGCCCAAGTCAGCGACTGAACCACCAATTACTTAAGAGTAAACTCAAGAACTCTAAGGAACCGTGACAAGTTCTCTCTCAGTGTATTCAAGACTCGCAAGCGTAAAGAAAACAATCTGAACGTGTGCGTACCTCAGAAGTTCGTTGGAAACTCTTATAAACCTGGATACTTTCTCTCTCCTGGCAGTTACACATCTGGACACGTGGCTCGCATCCAGCTGTACACGTGCCATCATCTGGAGCATCCTTGACTTGGGCGCTACTTCTGACTCTTCTTTGGCTAAGTTACTTATGCATGGTATACTCAGTGCATAGTTGCCTTGGAGCGTGATCTCTTCTGGGTGGCGAGTTCGGGTGCCTTCGTACACACCTTCCCTGTGGTCTCGCCGGCCGCCTTCATGATCTGCCCTACCTGCTTCACCGTGTATGTTCAAGTGTGCTATCTCCCGAGCTTCATCCTCTGGCCAGCTGGGAAATGACCATCTGCCTTCGTCTTTGGCGATGTCCTTGTTTCGGCGATCTCTAATCACTTGGTCGCCTGGGTTCACATCTGGCGACTTGATCTTCAACCCGGTGACCGCCGGTTCCGGTGTGCTGGAGATCGGAGCACGTCAACTTAGTAACTGACGACTACACGAGCCCCCCGACTTCCTTCCCTTCTGCCAGCCAGGTGTCCCATCAACACGCCTATACAATAGCTTGATGCCATGTCATCACTTCCGACTACCAGGGCGGTACACAAGCCCCCCAGTCTTAAGCGAAGACTTGTCCAGCGAAAAGACTAAAGGAGTCACGTCAATACCGATCTACGTGGCGCTGGCGCAGAATTCCAAACTGTTCCGTCCGGTTGACCGGGACGTCTTCGTGCACGACCTCAACAGTCAGCTAGGGACTCCTTCCCACTGGTTATCTGTGGATTCCTGCAAAAAAGAGGACAAAGAGGCGCCCTAGCGGTCGTTTGCACTCCGACGCTCAAGTCAGCCAGCAAGAAACACCAAAACTGTTCACCTACGTCTCTGAGCACCGCGTATGGGACTCTGAAGGTGGTAAAAAATAACTGTGTATTGTCTCCTTCAGGCAAAAATATTCCCCAGTCACTTGTACGTAACCTTGAAGCACGAGCAAGCAACTAGAGAGTTCTCTGGTAAATTTGCCAAAAGTTCCAACCTCGTTTCCAACATTCCCCGCGCTATTTAAACCTCCCAAGCATTTAAAGCGCCTTAAAGCGCTTTTAATCACAAACGTAACGCACTCATTAAAGCGTAGCGCATTTAAGACGTTGAAAAGCTTGGGAGCCATCATAGTGCCTGAACGCTCGAAACGGAAACTGTATTGAATGACTTTAATTACCTGGCACCTGACAAAGGGGTGTTTCCATTCTGACATGGTCGTTGTACACGTGGAGGGCCTCACGACGCCGTGACCTCATCTGGGGGCGCTTCTGCCCACCTGGGGACGTTTCTACGTGTGAGTCCTCCTGCTGGGAGTGCTACTGCACTAGGGGTGACTTTTTGGGTGCCAACTCAGGCCCCCAATCATCTAGTCACTTACTCTGAGAGCGTATCTGCTTTCCTCTCGTACCCTGCACCCGATTACCCTGGGCGTGACCTTCCTCTTGGGTCGTATCTGTCCCGAAGGCGTCTCTGGGGCGGCAGGGGTACTTCACGAGTCAGGCTGCCCTACCCTGATGCTATCACTATGGCCTTGAAGCCACCTTTTCCTTCTCTTTATCGCGTTCCCGAGCTATCGGGACCTGAGGCCTTCCCACGGTGTCGCTCCCTCCATGGTCTTTCCTACCCATGGGTATCGGGGAACCACACTGTGATTGCCTTGCCTCATGCTCTGTTTGCTCTGGCGACGCCCTGGTTGGGCGACGCCTTCACCTGGGCGACGCCTTGCCTTGGCGACTCTTCCTCTTGGCGATGGTGGCACTTGGCGTCTCTCCACCTAGGCGATGCCTTGCGTTGACTTTAACTCTCCAGTCGTTGACTTTGACCTTGACTTAGTCAACGCCCGGATACGGGACGGTACACAAGCCCCCTAGTCTTAAGCCGAAGACTTGTCTTCAGCATAAAGACTAAAGCCTCGCCCACGCCGTCCACGTGCCCTCCTGATGACGTGTCATTCTCTGTTGACTCAGCAATTCTTCGAATTACTGACGTGACACTTTCTGAACCACAGGGGTATTCTTAATGGCTGATTGGACATCCCCCTGAAATGGGAAAAATAATGTCCTTTGAGGCTGCGCTTCATCGCGTGCCACGTGGCTCATCGTGCGGTCATCTTTAAGAACCTCTTGCACTCCCCTTGAGCGCTTAATCTTGCAACACGTGGCATCATCACACGGTTATCATTTGTTGTCCCTCGCGCTTCTCGTAACGTTTAAGTTACCCAAACCCCGCGCTCGCCACTACTGTTACATCCACTTTCTCTGCCCTTTCTCATTGTTCATCTTCTCTGAATCCCTTCTCTCGCGACCCCTGTTCATTCGTGCTTCCGCTCTCCACGCCCTTCAGCCCCCAAAGGTACGGTTTTTTTCCCTCCTTGATGATTCTTTTCACTGTATGAAATGCCTGGGACTGTCCATATTACCGCATTTCTTTGGATATCGTTTGTATGCTTCTTTGTTCCTCTCGTTCCCCTTCGCTCTCGTGTGGGTAGGGCGCTCCTAGGATTCTTCCATTTTTTCCCCTTTTCTTCTCCCAACCCCTTTTCTCTGAACCCTTTCTTTTTCTTTTGATCTTCAGCTTTGGCATTGATGGCGAAAACTAAGACCGCCGCGCCTCCCCCGCTCCCTAGGTCTTATTATAAGGGCGAATACGACTGGGCTCCTGACGAACTTCTGGACGAATGCTCCCTCCTAAACTCTGTTGAGGACGTGGAGGCTCACAGGGGGGACCCTGCGCTTTATAATTTCAACTCCTTTCACAAAAATCACGACTCCCAAGTCCTGGTATGCTGGGTGCGACCTGGGATGCCCGTTTGTGCGGACTCACGGGATACTGGGGGAAGCCCCTTCTTCTTCCTCTATCAAATGGTGCTCAAGAGAGTGGGCCTGCGTCTGCCCCTTACTTCTTTCGAAAAAGAGCTGCTTACAGAGATAAACACTGCTCCCGCCCAGCTCCACCCCAACAGTTGGGCTTTCGTGAGGGGGTTCCAAATTCTCTGCGGCTATCTAGGTGTTCCCTCTTCTGTAGACGTTTTTCTACACTTTTTTGAGGTAAAGAAACAGGGGAAGAGCCTATGGATGAGCTTTTCTGGCATCGCCGGGCGCATCATTCTTACGCTCATCCAAAATTCGTTCAAAGGGTGGAAGAGGAAATTCTTCAAGGTACGTGCGACCAAGCGCGATCCTACCATCCTAGAGGACTTTCCCCTATACTGGACGGATAAGCCCATAACCATGAAGGCCCTGGCTTTGGATGAGCTTACCCTCTCCGACCGGGATGTGTGCAAGGCCTTGGTGGGACTGGGGGTAGTCTTTGATACCGCCAAACTCATCGTGAACGAATTCAACGCCCTTGGGCTTTCTACCTACTTCGGTATCTGCCCTTGATTGTTTATGATACATTAGCTGTTATGGTTACCTGCGTGTGTTTGGCCATAGAATTTCCCTTCTGCTTTATCTGAACCAACCTTTGCTCTACTATTTTTCGCTGTTGCAGGTTCAGTGATGACTTCCTCGAGGAGGCTGGCTCTTGCCAAATTTTTGAAGAAGGCAAAATCTACCAAAGAAGGTGGGGACGTCGTCGCCTCCGACGTGCCCACCGTCACTTCCCTGTCGATTCCTCCACCATCTGCTTCTCCTCCTCCCATTGCTGCGGTTCCATTAGCCATGGCGTCAACCCCTGCCTCAGCGCGCCCTAACAAAGGAAAAAGGGTGTTGATAGTGGATTCTGACAGCGAAGACTCGGGTGCTGCCCTGGTTTCCCATAAGAGGAGGGCTACGGGTCTCATTGCCTCACCCGCCGCGCCCCCCGGTGATGGGAACTCTCTCAGGGACGATCCTCCTAGTGCCACCTCACCGCCGCCTCCGCCAGCCCACGAGGAGCAAGAGGAAAGGATTGAACCGGTTCCCCCGCCTTCGTCGTTGCCGCATCGCGACGCAGCTGAAGCGTCGGGCTCCGCCCCTCCTGTACCAGTCCCTGGCTCGACTTCGCGCAAACCCCGGATTCCTCGCTCCATTCATAGGGAGTTGACGCAGGGCTTCACCGAAGGAATGACGCCGACTGATCCTCAAAAAGGGGGAGGCATGCCTTACTATATGGGGGCCTTCCTGGCGGTGGCAATCAAGTGGCGCACTCAGGCTCGAAATGCTATCAAAGGGAGAGAGGTTCTCCGCAAGCCGAGACAAGAGGTGGTGGCGTTGAAGGAGGAGAAGCAAAACTGGGGACTCAAAGAGGAAGCTTCCCGATCTCTGCTAAAACTGGCCCATGAGGGCAGGGAGGGAGCTGAGGCGTACGCGCGAGAACTGGAACAGGCGCATGCCGCTCAACTAGCCTAGCTCACCTCCTATCAAATCCAAAACATTGGCCTCCAGGAGGCGGCTCTTACATCCGAGGTGCAGTGGAGAAAACTTGAGGAGTTGGATGCTGCTTGGAGGCAGAAGCTAGGTGAGAGAGAGAACGCCTTGACTGCGAAGGTTGAAGCTTTGAGCCTTCTTCAAGCCGAGGCTAACAAGCTCCGGGTGGAGAAGGAATTCCTGGAGAAGCAATTGACATCCAAGGATTCCAGGATTACCGAACTGGAGGGGGAGGTCCAAGAACTGACTGGGGAGATGGCGGAGGCGTTTGAGGAGGGCTTCCAAGAGGCTCTGACCCAGGCGTCCTGCGAGAACACGGGCATCAATATTTCGAACTGCGACCCCACACACCATGTCGTCAACGGGAAGGTCGTGCCGATGGACTTGGATGACTGAGCCGCTGTCTCTCACCCGCCACCTTTACCTTCAAGTTTAATTCCTTTGTACTTTACCTTTGCCTTTGACTTTCTCTGTTAAGACTTGTAATTCTTTGAACCATCTGTACTTGTACCGCCCTGGTGGTCGGGTGTGATGACGTGGCATCCTGCTACAGTGTAGGCGTGTCGACAAGGCGCCAGGTTGGCAGATGCGAAGGAAGTCGGGAGGCACGTGTAGTCGCCAGTTGTTAAGTTGGCGTGTTCCGATTTCCAGTTTACCAGAATAGGCGATCGCCAGGTTGAAGATGAAGTCGCCAGATGTAGACTCAGGCGACCAAGCAGTCGGAGATCGCCAGAACAAGCACATCGCCAAAGATAAAAGAGAAGCAGATTATGAAGGCGGCCGGCGAGACCACAGGGAAGGTGTATGAAAGTCCCCAACTCGCCAGTTTCAGTAGAGATCGCACTCCTAAGTTAGCTATGCACTGGGCAGTACCATGCATAAGTAACTTAGCCAAAATGAGAGTAGAAGCAGCGCCAAGTCAGGGAGCCTCCAGATGATGGCACGTGTACAGTTGGATGCGAGCCACGTGTCCAAGTCTGTAACTGCCAGGAGAGAGAAAACCACCAGGTATATAAGAGTTCTTAACAGACTTTCTGAGGTACGCACGTTCAGTTCATACACTTTACGCTTGCGAGTGAGAGAGGATTTGCACGGTTCTCGTTCTTAGTATTTGGTGATACCGTCACTGACTTGAGCGTCGGAGTGCGATCGGCCGCAGCGGCGCCGTATCGTTTCTTTGCAGGTTCTTGAGATAGATCCCGAGGAGGAACGGAGGTGAGAAGCGGTGCGCACGTCGATCCTTTGACGAGGCATTCTCCAGCGCTCCGGTCAACAGGCAGGATCAGTACTCTAGTTACAAATCTGGATGTTCGTATGATTGCTTTTGTGCCTTCGCGATATAGAATCCTGCTTATGCGTTTTTACTCTCATTCTTTGCCTTCGCGCGCTTCGGTTACTTTATTTGCGTTTTGCCTGTTTCTTTCACTTCGTTGGGCGGCCTTGTACGCCCGAGAAAGGTCACGTGCCAACCCTCACGCCCATGGAGAGGCTCACCTAGTGAAGCCGTATCGTCCACGGGATGTCTCCGACACCGAAACGATCCTTTCCTTGATCCTTAACGCCCGACGCCCACGCCTAAAGAGAGGCCCGCTACAGCAGCACCGTATCGTCCCCGGGTGTCTAAAACGCCGAGTGCTCTGGGGGGGTCTGTTCCCTCCATGGTCTTTCCTTCCGAAAGGTATCGGGGAACGCCCCGCCAGCGATTCGCTGGCGTTCGGCGGTCTTATCTCCCTCCACAGTTTTTCCTACCTGTGGGTATCGGGGAACCACACTGTGATTGCCTTGCCTCATGCCCTGTTTGCTCTGGCGACGCCCTGGTTGGGCGACGCCTTCACCTGGGCGACGCCTTGCCTTGGCGACGCTTCCTCTTGGCGATGCTGGCACTTGGCGTCTCTCCACCTAGGCGATGCCTTGCGTTGACTTTGACTCTCCAGCCGTTGACTTTGACCTTGACTTAGTCAACGCCCGGATACGGGACGGTACACAATATTCTTCCACACGAAATGCTGTACCTTGTGCGCAATGATCTGTGCAACAGGCTCTGCCTCTATCCATTTGGTGAAGTATTTGATGGCAACGATCAGATACTTCATCTGCCTGATCGCCAGCGGAAAGGGGCCCAGGATTTCGATTCCCCATGTATGGAAAGGCCACGGGCTGTATATGGATCGCAATTCTTCTGGCGGTGCCTTGTGCCAGTCGGCGTGTTTTTGGCATTGCCTACACCGCTGGGCGTGCCGTGCGCAGTCCTCTTTCACTGTTGGCCAGAAGAAACCTGCGCGTATTACCTTGGAGGTTAAGGATCTTCCCCCTACGTGGCTTCCGCAGATGCCTTCGTGTAGCTCCGCCATTATCCTGGTGCACTCATTGCCACTGACGCATGTTAGGACAGGGTGAGTGAAACCGTGCCTGAACAGCACCCCATCCACGAAAGTATATCTTGCGGCATTTCTTTTGACTTTTTTACCCTGTTCAGGGTCCACTGGAAGAGCCCCATCCGCCAGGTATCGCTTATAGGGCGTCATCCAGGTGTCTCCCTTTGACAAAACAATACCTGCATCTGCTCTTCCTCAGGCACGCCCGCGTACATGCTGATGCGGGGCGCCCTCTGCGTATCTTGGGTCAAAGAGCAATGACTCCTCGGTCTTCCCTTTGATGTATAAATATGGAGGACATCCACCCTGTTGTCTTCCACGAATCTCCGCGGAGCTTTGAGAGTCTCCTGGATCACTGTCCTTTGTCTACCCCCTTGCCTGAGCTGGCCAGCTTTGCAAGCAGGTCAGCTCTGGCATTCTGCTCCCTCGGGACGTGTATCAGCTCAAGAGCGTTGAATGCTCCCTTCAACAACTGGACGTACTTCAGATACGCCGCCATTTGTGGGTCCTTCGCCTGAAACTCACCCGACACCTGTCCCGTAATCAGCTGGGAGTCGCTCTTCACCTGGAGGTTCTGTGCGCCCATCTCCTTGGCCAGGAGCATTCCTGCTATCAGGGCTTCATATTCTGCCTGATTGTTACTCGCCTTGAAGGCAAAGCGCAGGGCCTGCTCAATCAGTATGCCGTCGGGTCCCTCCAAGACTATTCCCGCACCGCTCCCCTACTGGTTGGAAGAGCCATCAACCGAGTGCAGCCACTGCGAACTCACTTTCACCTCCTGCTCACCTCCGGGCGATAGTTCCGCTATAAAATCTGCGTACACCTGCCCTTTGATGGATCCTCTAGGCTCATACTGGATGTCGAATTCTGACAGTTCTACCGCCCAGCGCACCATTCTTCCCGCCACATCAGGCTTCTGCAGCACTTTCTGTATAGGGAGGTTGGTCATCACCACCACCGTGAAGCTGCGGAAGTAATGACGGAGCCTCCTGGCAGAAAATACTACCGCTAGCGCCGCCTTCTCTAGCGCTTGGTACCTCGTCTCAGCTCCCTGTAACGCCTTGCTTACGAAATAGATGGGCTTCTGACTCTGGTCCTGCTCCTGGACTAACAAAGAACTGATGGCCCGCTCCGTTACGGTAAAATATAACCGGAGGGGCACGCCCGTTACCGGCTTGCAGAGGACCGGTGGCGTCGCCAGGTACTCCTTCAGCTTAATGAAAGCCGCTTCACATTCATCAGTCCATGCAAAGCGACTGTTTCTCTTGAGGCACTGGAAATATGGGTGCCCCTTCTCTCCTCCGGCGGAAACAAACCTCGAGAGCGCCGCCATCCGCCCTGTCAGCTGTTGCACCTCCTTTACCAACGTCGGACTCCGCATGGCGATAATCGCTGCGCATTTGTCGGGGTTCGCCTCTATCCCCCTCTCTGTGAGCATAAAATCCAAGAACTTACCGGCCTCGACCCCGAGAACACACTTCTCAGGGTTTAACTTGAGGCGGTACATGGATATTGTGACGAACAACTCCTCCAGGTCCGCCATGTGCTGTGCCCTATTCTGTGACGCCACCACCATGTCGTCTACATAGGCGTACACATTCCTCCCGAGCATTGGCGCCAGGACCTTGTCCATTAACCTTTGGTACGTGGCGCCCGCATTCTTCAACCCAAAAGGAATCACCTTATAGCAGTAGTTGCAGGTCTCTGTCATGAATGCAGTCTTGCTCTCGACTCTTGGGTGCATCTTGATTTTGTTGTACCCTGAAAAGGCGTCCAGGAAACTCAGCACCTTGCTGCCGGACGCACTGTCTACTAAGGCGTCGATGCTGGGCAACGGATACGAGTCCTTTGGGCATGCCTTGTTCAGGTCCGTGAAGTCAACGCACATCCTCCACTTTCCGTTCGCCTTTTTCACCAAGACGACGTTGGCGAGCCACTCAGGGTATTGGATCTCCCTGATGTGGCCAGCACTCAACAGCTTATGCGTTTCGTCTTTCACCACCTGCTGTCATTCCTCATTGAACTTTCTCCTTCTCTGACGCACGGGACGGACCGTGGCGTCCATGCTGAGGTGGTGACACAGGAAATCAGGATCAATGCCTGGCATATCCGAAGCGGACCATGCGAAGGCATCCAGGTGGCGTGAAATCACTTATGCCACCCCTTCCTGTTCTTCTGGGCTTAACGAACTTCCTAACTTGAAAGCCTTGCCGCCAATCTCCCTTTCTACGGCGTTAGCCGCGGGATGTTCCCTGCTATCATCTTCGAAGGGCGCCGCCTCTACCCCGGGCGCCGCGTCGTCAGGGCCTTCCTCCATAAGCGCATCTGCCCCTGGCATCACCCTCTCCGCTATGGTCTCTTTAGGCGTCAACCCGACGGGCGTCGCCTCAATCATCGTCGTGTCCGCGCTCGGCGGACGTTCATACACCATGAACGCGCCTCTCTTCGTTTTCAGGCTGTTCTCATAGCATTTCCTTGCCTCCTCCTGGTCTGACCTGATGACTATCACCTAGCCATTGAGGTCCGGCAGCTTCATCTTCATGTGACGTGTGAAGGACACCGCGCTCAGACGGTTTAACGCCGGTCTGCCCAGCAAAATATTGTAGGCAGAGTTAGCGTTCACGACAAGGTACCGGATGCTCTCGGTACGGGACGCCTCTCCGTTTGTGAACGTAGTCCTCAGCTCCAGGTACCCCCGGACTTCCACCTGGTTATCCCCGAACCCATACAAGCACCCAGTATAGGGACTCAACAAATCGGGGGACAGCCGTAACTTATTAAAGGTCGACAAAAACATGACATCTGCCGAACTTCCTTGGTCTACAAGCACTCTGTGCACCTTCCTTCCGGTTGTGACGACTGAGATGACAACGGGGTCGTTGTCGTGGGGTACCACATCTCGGAGGTCTCTTCTTGTGAACACGATATCCGACTCCCATGGCTCCCCCGAGAGCCTCTCTTCGATTGAATTTACCCCCCTCGCGTATTTCTTCCGCTGGGGGCGGTGGGTCCCCCGCCGGAAAAACCTCCAACAATAGTGTGGACCTCGCCAAGCACAGGCATCTCGTGTGCTGGTTCTTCTGCCGGCGGCGGCAAGGTGGCGGTCGCGGCGGGCTCCGCGACATAGTCCTTCAAGAACCCAGTTCTCACCAGCTCATCTAGCTGGTAGCCCAACGACAGGCAGTTGTCAATGTGGTGCCCGAAAGCCTCGTGGAATTCGCACCAAGAGTCTTTACGAAGCCCCAACACCTTGTCGGTCTTGGCCGGTCGCCTCAGCCTCTCAGCTATGTTAGGAACGGCGATCAAATCCTTCAACTCAACCACGAAGTTGTACCTCGCCGGTCTCGCTCTTTCTCTGGCCGGGCGATCGCCTCCTGCCGGACCCCTGGGCTAGGGCTTTCTGGCCTCGTAGGGGCGTCTCGCCTCTGGCTTCTTTCTTCCCGTCGTGGTCTCATTGACCCTGACGGGTTGAGCTCGTGTCGGTCCCCTCGGGTGTGAGGGCACGACGCTGGTGCGCTTCATGCACACCTCTCCTTCAGAAGCAATATGTTCTACCGCCCTACGCCGTAGTTCAGCGAAAGTCCTAGGGCGGTTGTGGATGATGGATTCTCCAAAAGGAACGGGGCATACGCCTTTCACAAACGCGTACACGATCATAGGCTCCTCTGTCGTACCAACCTTCACAACCTGGGCCCCGAAGCGATTGATATACTCCTTCAGGGTCTCCCCTTGGTACTGCTTCACATCGAACAGGTCGTAAGAGACTGGCGGCGGGGCCTTGTTCGCTAAGTATTGTTCCCTGAACAATCGCGACAATTGGCGGAAAGATGTGATATGACCCTCTGGGAGGCTAATGAACCAGTCCATAGCCATCCCGGTCAGGGTGCTCATGAAGAGCTTGCACTTGGCAGCATCAGAACCGCCTATCAGGACCATCTGTGTGTGAAATGCAGCAAGGTGCGTACGTGTTCGGGATCGCTGCGTCTAGGATCTCCTGCGAGAAAGGAGTGGAAAACTCCCTTGGTGGGGAATGGTTCTCCATCTCGTCATGTCCAGGCCGCCTCCGATCATTTCTCAGGCCCTGGCGCAACTCCTCATTCACACGGTGGAGCTCTTCGTTCCGCTCATAAGAGGCGTCAAGGTCTGCCTGCATGCGTTCCTGTTCCATTTTCGAATCCGCCATGTCCTGCTGCAGCCCCCTCATTATCTCCAGGACCTGTTGCATGGATAGTTCTGCTGGGGCTGCGCATGCTGTGCTTCGTCTGGTGGGGGCCATTGTCACTCCCACCTCCTCCAACGTTAGTGCGACTTCGTAGATTTTCTCGAGCTTGTGATGGGACTGATGTTTTATATCGGCCCCACGGTGGGCGCCAAATGTTCCGTCCGGTTGACCGGGATGTCTTCGTGCACGACCTCAACAGTCAGCTAGGGACTCCTTCCCACTGGTTATCTATGGATTTCTGCAAAAAAGAGGACAAAGAGGCGGCCTAGCGGCCGTTTGCACTCCGACGCTCAAGTCAGCTAGCAAGAAACACCAAAACTGTTCACCTACGTCTCTTAGCACCGCGTATGGCACTCTGAAGGTGGTAAAAAATAACTTTGTATTGTCTCCTTCAGGCAAAAATATTCCCCAGTCACTTGTACGTAACCTTGAAGCACGAGCAAGCAACTAGAGAGTTCTCTGGTAAATTTGCCAAAAGTTCCAACCCCGTTTCCAACATTCCCCGCGCTATTTAAACCTCCCAAGCATTTAAAGCGCCTTAAAGCGCTTTTAATCACAAACGTAACGCACTCATTAAAGCGTAGCGCATTTAAGACGTTTAAACGCTTGGGAGCCATCATAGTGCCTGAACGCTCGAAACGGAAACTGTATTGAATGACTTTAATTACCTGGCACCTGACAAGGGGGTGTTTCCATTCTGACATGGTCGTTGTACACGTGGAGGGCCTTACGACGCCGTGACCCCATCTGGGGGCGCTTCTGCCCACCTGGGGACGTTTCTACGTGTGAGTCCTCCTGCTGGGAGTGCTACTGCACTAGGGGTGACTTTTTGGGTGCCAACTCAGGCCCCCAATCATCTAGTCACTTACTCTGAGAGCGTATCTGCCTTCCTCTCGTACCCTGCACCCGATTACCCTGGGCGTGACCTTCCTCTTGGGTCGTATCTGTCCCGAAGGCGTCTCTGGGGCGGCAGGGGTACTTCACGAGTCAGGCTGCCCTACCCTGATGCTATCACTATGGCCTTGAAGCCACCTTTTCCTTCTCTTTATCGCGTTCCCGAGCTATCGGGACCTGAGGCCTTCCCACGGTGTCGCTCCCTCCATGGTCTTTCCTACCCATGGGTATCGGGGAACCACACTGTGATTGCCTTGCCTCATGCCCTGTTTGCTCTGGCGACGCCCTGGTTGGGCGACGCCTTCACCTGGGCGACGCCTTGCCTTGGCGACTCTTCCTCTTGGCGATGCTGGCACTTGGCGTCTCTCCACCTAGGCGATGCCTTGCGTTGACTTTGACTCTCCAGTCGTTGACTTTGACCTTGACTTAGTCAACGCCCGGATACGGGACGGTACACAAACGTTTGTACTTTCTGCTTCCCTGACGCTCCACCAAACATTCTCTCAATCGCTCGACACGTGGCTTCATCAACGGTTCTCTCTAGTTGTCGTTTGCGCTTCCAAAACCATTTGAAAAACCCTTAAACCCATTTCACTTCTACTGTTCCATCACCTCTTTGCTTTCTCAAACGCTCTGAGTTTCTTCTGCAAAAACCCACGACGCTCTTCAACCTTGTGGATTCTCAACTTCCTTCATCGTTCTTCTGATCATAAAAAGGTACCCCTTTACTTCTTCTGCTGAGTTTTCCTGCATTTTAACCGATTCGCATCATCCATTAACTGTCTGGTGCATACGCTGTGGGCTGTTTCTTTTGTTTCTCCCTTCTCGTAACTTAGGGCTTCGTCTCCATTACAACGAACCTTCGTTCGTTCGTTTTTTCATCCTTCTTTCACGATCGAGCCAGCCTCTGCGAACCCTGCTCACCTTTCCCTTTCTTTTTCCTTTGCAGTTTCCGCGATGGCTCACTCAAAGATCACCCCAAATCCTCCTCCCTCGTCACGAAACCCTCCGTCTCAAGCTCATAACCCACCACGAGCACCTGGTGCTTCTTCTTCCTACGCTGAGAGGCCTGCAACCTCTCGCCCTGACCTGGCTCAGGCTACTCCACCGGTCGCCGGAGGTGCCTCCATCCCTACCCCAGATTATAAGATGCTATACCCATGGGCCAACTCGACTTTGCTGAAGGAGACTTGTTCAGTAAATTCTGTTGGGGCAGTTCTTCGATTGAAGAAAGGGGATGAGCCCCACCTGTCATTTCATAAGGAGCACGAAGATAGGCTGATGGTGCTACCTTGCCCCCCCGACGTGCCAGTTTGCGCCTACGACAAAGGGAACAACGACGGGTTCTTCTGCTTTGTATACACCACCCTATTCAAGAAGGTGAAACTTAGGTTTCCCTTCACTCGTTTTGAAAGGGAGCTACTGACCGAGCTCGACATCGCCGCCGCCCAGCTCCATCCCAACAGCTGGGCATTCGTGCGGGCGTTTCAAATCATGTGCGCACATATAGGACTGCCAGCGTCAGTGGACGTTTTTCTTTTCCTTTTTGAAGCCAAACACCTAGGAGATCGCCTGTGGGTGAGTCTGAACGGGATTGCTGGGAGGTCGATCCTCTCTATCTTCCAGCAATCCTACAAGGATTGGAAGGGCAAATTTGTCCAAGTGCGCCCAAACGACTAGGACGCCTCGCTGCTCGACGGCTTTCCCTTGTATTGGGTAAACAAGGGAAATAAAGAATCCAAGGGAAGCTTCAGGAGGCCAAGAAGCCCTGACAACATGGGAGCCTTGGACAAAGATCTGTGCCTCTTCTGGAAGAGCGTGGCAGATGCCAACATCACTTTCCTCACCACTGCGCTCATCTCCTTCGAGTTCTTCGAAGACCAACTCGAGGCTCAAATAGGTTAGAACTTCACCTCAATATCTAAGTTATTGCCCTTGGCAATACCTTTGTTAACTGTTTTTGGGCGTCTTGTCTGTTGTGCACAAGACTTGGGTTTATTTTCTGCACCACTTATCTGCTTTACTTGCATACTGACTCATGTGTTTATCTTTCTCTCTGAGCTGACCCATGTACCTTTGTATTATACAGATCTTATGTTGGGCAAGGGAAAACTGGCTGAATTGAGGGCGCTCGCCCGAGCCCATGGGTTGGCATCGGGCTCCCAAACTGTGCCCAATTCAGTGGTGGAGATCGCCGCTGCCCAGGGCAGATCGCCCCCTAAAGGCCAAGCTCCTTCAGAGGCCCAGCCCGCCCAACAACGCAAGAAGCTCATCCTCAGGAAGCCAAAGAGGAAAACCCCTCAGGTGGTCCAAGAGGATGAAAAAGAAGACGATGAGGCAACTGAAGATGGCCTCATCACCAAGAGGAAGAGGGTGGCGCCTTCTTCACCACCTGCTCCACCTCCTCCTCCAACATCAACACCACCTTCCACACCAGCTCCGCCTCCAACACTGCTTCCTCCCCCAGTTCCCGCATCACCAGTCCAAGCAGTTCCCTTGGCAGCTGCATTTCTTGTGGTTGAGGCTGCCGAGCCCAACTTTATGGAGAACCCCCGAGCGCCTCCACGCCATATGTATCAGCTGGCGGGGGTCCTCCTTCAACTGCCTCGACCGCGGAAGCCGCACCAGGCGGGGGTGAAGGTGCTCACAATTCGCCTATCATCATCACCGAATCCCCGTCGTCGCCACCACGCCAAGAAGCTCCCACTCAACAGCCCACTCAAGAAGGTGGTGGCGAGAACCAGCAACAGGCTCCCCTAGTGCTTCCACAAACAAACCTCTCCCTTGAGGTCAAAAGGGTGTGGGAACCCTTCTCAGCGAAACTCAAGATGATGGCAGAGGATTTCCCCTCCATCATATCAAAAGTTGTGGAGAGTTCCAGCAAGAAGCTCCAGGATGACATCTCCGCGCTCCAAGAGGAAAATCGCCTAATAAGGATTGAGGCGGAGAAGTTATCCTGCAATCTCATGCTCGCGGAGATCGATCATTCCTGAGTGGAGGATGCTATGAGCACCGAGCTTCGGGCGGCACGCAAGGAGGCCACCGATCTACGCCATAAGGTGCAGCTCTTAGCTTAAGAGAAGATCGAGCTGGAGAGCAAGCTGGTCCCTTATCGCGTCAAAGTGGCTGACCTGGAGGCGTCGATCAAAGCAGATGCCGCCAAGGTAGAAACCCTTGAGAAGAGGTCAGCAGATCGGGAGGTCTTCTTGGGGAAAGTTGAAAAGGAGAGAGACGACACCATGGCCAAACTTGCCGAGGCCAAAGAGGAAAATGGGAAGATCGCCACAAAGCTAGCCCAGGCGCAGGCGGAATCCAAGAAGGTTACTGAAGACCTTCTTCAAGCTCGGGAGGGAGCTGAAGAACTGAAGCAGCAGAATGAGGGGCTCAAGAAGCAGATTGAAGAACTCGAGCTGAGCTCCACCCAAATTCTCGCTGCTGGGTTTGACGCCACCTTGGAGCAGTTCGCCTGCCAATATCCTGATCTGGACCTCTCCATGGTGTCTCTGAAGAACGAGGTGGTGGATGGGAAGATTGTTCCTTCTGAAGACTAGTCGCTTCCCTCCATCCATTATGCTTTCTCCTTTATACATACTTATTTGTAATAACTTTTTTCCTTTTTCTGCACATGTACTTTGAACTGATGCCATTTATGTTATGACATTTCCCTTTCTTTTACATAAGCTCTCCTGTTAACTTTATCTTCCTTGCACAAGTCTCTTAGGCGAAATTAACTTAGTACTTCCGCGAGCGCAATTGTATACCAACTGCTTCGAACTATCGACTTTCGAACGGTAACATTCTAACAACTTGTAACCTTAAGGTAATAAACCTCAATGCGAAATCGCTTTTCAAATAACGAGCTTTAACCCGACTAATAGCTTAAAACACAGCTCACCTGATCTGCCTTATCAAAACGGGCCTTGGCTTCTCGCCATCGTTTGAATTTCTCCTGGTCGCCAAAGAGTCTTGGCGATACCAGCTTCCTCTTGCTTCCACAACTTGGCCATTGTTCCTTTATCTGGGGGTAGAGGCGCCTTTCGGATCCTTCTCTACCTCCCTCAGCTTCAGAACAAGGAACCGGGTGGCTGGGCGTTCTCTTCGAACCTACCTTAGCCACCCTCCGAACTTCTTCCACCCTTTACACCATACCTGAACTCGTTCGAGACGAGAAGGATTTTATCTTGTCTGAACTCGCTCGTCGGCGAGAAGGTCTTTAACTCGCCTGAACTCGCTCATCGGCGAGAAGGTCTTTATCTCGTGCCTCTACATTGCCCCAGGGGTTACATCTTCTCTCCCCCAGAAACACTGAGGACTTTTTTGTTGGTGCCTCTACCTTGCCCCAGAGGCTACATCTTTTCTCCTCTGGAAGCACTGAGGACTTTTACTGGTGCCTCTACATTGCTCCAGAGGCTACATCTTCTCTCCTCTGGAAGCACTGAGGACTTTTTACTGGTGCCTCTACATTGCTCCAGAGGCTACATCTTCTCTCCTCTGGAAGAACTGAGGACCTTTTACTCTTCCTCGCCTGCACTCGCTCGACGGCGAGGAGGTCTTTATCTCGCCTCAAGACGCGCGAGGGCGTTGAGGTCTTTTAACCGGTGCCTCCGATCGCCGAAAGACGATGAGGACTTAGAAAACTTTTTAGAAAGCATGCAACATAACTCCAACTCGCCTTAAACCACATATAAGTGACAAGGTCTTCCTTCAAAACTTTCGGAAAACAATAAGCATGCAATCTAAAACACTTTAAACTTTATAAACTCTTCTTTATTGGGCGGCCTCGTTAAAAACCCTCC
The DNA here is from genome assembly GCF_000499845.2 of Phaseolus vulgaris. Classification (NCBI taxonomy): domain Eukaryota; kingdom Viridiplantae; phylum Streptophyta; class Magnoliopsida; order Fabales; family Fabaceae; genus Phaseolus; species Phaseolus vulgaris. Next base: position 39,618,800 of record NC_023749.2, on the reverse strand, counting down.
TCAGGGAAAAAAGAGTGCCCCCTCCAAACTGTTTTAACAGAAACATTGTAAAGCTCTTCGTGTTTGTTCTTACTCACAAAGTTCTTAACTGTAATATAACTTGAGGTGCGTAGCGTTCCAAGTGCGAGGAATCGCCCCTCCGTCCAACGTTTCTAAGAGGTAGGCGCCGTTCCCGAGCGCCTCGGTTATCCTGAACGGTCCCGTCCACTTAGGCGACAGCTTGTTCTCCATCTCGTACTGGTGGGCCTTCCTCATCACCAGGTCGCCTTCTCTGAACTGTCTTGGCGTCACCTTCGAGTTATATCTTCGTAAAATCCTTCTTTTTACTGCCTCAGCCTTCACTCTTGCCTCCTCCCTGACCTCATCCAGCAAATCCAGATTCAGCCTTCTTTCCTCATTCGAGTCTTCTGCTACAAAGTTCTGGAATCTCGACGAGCTCTCTTGGATTTCCACTGGAATCATTGTGTCGCATCCATAGACTAGGCTGAATGGGGTCTCATGGGTTCCTGACTGCTCGGTGGTGTGGTACGCCCAGACTATACGGGGTACCTCCTCAGCCCAGCTTCCTTTGGCTTTCTCTAGTCTTCTCTCCAAACCTCTCAGCAATACCCGATTGGCTGACTCTACCTGGCCATTCGTCTGAGGGTGCTCGACGGATGCAAATACTTGTTGAATTCCCACCCCTTCGCACAGCTTCTTCAACAGGTGACTTGCAAACTGAGTCCCATTGTCTGACACCAGGCGCTTGGGCACACCAAACCGGCACACAATGTTCTTCCACACGAAACCCTCGATCTTGTGTGCAGTGATCTGGGCCACTGGTTCTGCTTCGATCCACTTGGTGAAATATTCAATCGCCACCACCAAGTACTTCATCTGCCTGATCGCCAGCGGGAATGGTCCCAGGATGTCAATTCCCCATGTATGAAACGGCCAAGGGCTGTAAATCGGCTTCAACTCCTCGGGAGGCGCCTTGTGCCAATCGTCGTGCTGATGGCATTGCTTGCAGCACTGCGCATACTTCTTGCAGTCTTCTCTCATTGTTGGCCAGTAGTAACCTGCACGGAGAGTCCTTGCGGCCAGAGCTTGACCCCCGACGTGGCTTTCGCATATCCCTTCATGGAGCTCTGCCATAATTCTTGTACATTTCTCGCCATGCACACATTCCAGGAGTGGGTGAGTGAACCCAAACCTATACAGCTCGCCATCAATCATTGTGAACTTGCTAGAATTCTTCTTTATCTTCCTAGCCTCCGTCGGATCCAGCGGGAGAAGGCCATCCGCTAGGCATCGCTTGTACTGTGTTACCCAGGTGTCTGGCTCATGCGTAGCGCAGACCTGCGTCATGTTCACTCTCTCCCCCCGACATGCTCTTATTCTCGGCGATCTCAAGGTTTCTTGAGTCAAAGACCTGTGACTCCTTGCCGCTTTCTCCGTCGATTTGCTTATCTGAAGAACCAGGTGATCTGCCACAAATGCTCTAGGCGTCTTCAGAGTTTCTTGAATCACCGTCCTCTGCCTACCCCCCTTGCCCGAACTGGCGAGCTTGGCTAGCAAGTCAGCTCGGGCATTCTGCTCCCTGGGCACATGCACTACTTCAAAGGAGACAAAGGAACTCTTCAATTCCTGTACATACTCCAGGTAAGCCCCCATTTGTGGATCTTTGGCCTGGAACTCGCCTGTTACTTGCCCCGTGACTAACAGCGAGTCACTCTTAGCCATCAGCACCCTAGCTCCCATCTCCTTGGCCAGCAAGATACCGGCGATCAGCGCCTCATATTCTGCTTGATTGTTGCTGGCCTTGAAGGCAAATCTCAAAGATTGTTCGATCAGCACGCCGTTGGGTCCCTCCAAGATGACCCCAACACCGCTACCCTGCTGGTTCGACGATCCGTCCACTGAAAGCACCCAACGGAAGTCATCCCCCTCAACTCGTGTCGCTTCAGACGAGAGCTCGACCACGAAGTCCGCGAAGATCTGCCCCTTGATCGGACCTCGGGGCTCATACTTGATGTCGAACTCCGACAGCTCCACCGCCCACTTCACCATCCTCCCGGCGACGTCGGGCTTCTTTAGGACCTTCTGGATGGGCAAGTCGGTCATCACCAGTATCGTGAAGCTGTGGAAGTAATGGCGTAACCTTCTCGCCGAAAAAACTACTGCCAGTGCAGCTTTCTCCAAGGCCTGATATCTTACTTCCGGGCCCTGCAGCACTGTATCGTCCCGTACCCGGGCGTTGACTAAGTCAAGGTCAAAGTCAACACCAGAGGTCAAAGTCAACACCAGAGGTCAAAGTCAACACAGGGCGTCGCCTGGGTGAAGAGACACTAAGTGCCAGCTCCGTCAAGAAAGAAGGCGTCACTAAGGCCAGGCGTCGCCTAGATGAAGGCGTCGCCCAACCAGGGCGTCACCAGATCAAACATTACCAAAGCAAGGCAATCACAGTGTGGTTCCCCGATACCCATGGGTAGGAAAGACCATGGAGGGAGCAACGCCGTGGGAAGGCCCCAAACCCTGGATGACCAGGGAACAGTAATAAAGAGGAGAGAAAGGTGGCTTCAAGGCCATAGCAACAACACCAGTGTAGGGCAGCCTGACTCGAGAAGTACCCCTGCCGCCCCAGAAACGCCTTTGGGACAGATGCGACTCAAGAGGAAGGTCACGCCCAGGGTAGCCGGGTGCAGGGTACGAGAGGAAGGCAGATACGCTCTCAAAGTAAGTGACTAGATAATTGGGGGCATGAGTTGGCACCCAAAAAGTCACCCCTAGCACAGTAGCACTCCCAGGCGGGAGGACTCACACGTAGAAACGTCCCCAGATGGGCAGAAACGCCCCCAGATGGGGTCAAGGCGTCGTGAGGCCCTCCACGTGTACGACAGCCAGGTCAGAATAGAAACACCCTTTAGTCAGGTGCCAGGTAATCAAGTCATTCAATACAGTTTCCGTTTCGAGCGTTCAAGTACTATGATGGCTCCCAAGCGTTTCAACGTCTTAAATGCGCTACGTTTTCTAATTAAACGCTTTAATAAGTGCGTTATGTTTGTAATTAAAAGCGCTTTAAATGCTTGGGTAGTTTAAATAGCGCGGAGAATGTTGGGAACGGGGTTCGAACTTTTGGCAAATTTACCAGAACACTCTAGTTGCTTGCTCGTGCTTCAAGGTTACGAACAAGGGACTGGGGAATATCTTTGTCTGAGAGAGAGAACACAGACACACAATACACAGTTATTTTTTACCACCTTCAGAGTGCCATACGCGGTGCTCAGAGACGGAGGTGAACAGTTTTGGTGTTTCTTGCTGGCTGACTTGAGCGTCGGAGTGCAAACGGCCGCTAGGGCGCCTCTTTGTCCTCTTTTTTGAAGGAATCCACAGGAAATCAGTGGGAAGGAGTCCCCAGCTGACGGTTGAGGTCGCGCACGAAGACGTCCCGGTCAACCGGACGGAACATTTGGCGCCCACCATGGGGCCGATATAAAACATCAGTCCCATCACAAGTTCGAGGAAATCTACTAAGTCGCAATAATGTTGGAGGAGGTTGGAGTGACAAAGGCCCAGCTGTTGGGGTATAACTGGGCCGGAGCAACGTTGATCTCCGTCAGCAGTTCCTTCTCGAACCAGGAGAAGGGTAGCCGCACTCCGAGGGTCTTGAACACCACCTGGTAAAAGTAAAAGAAAGGGACCCCTTCGTTGGCCCGTTCGTCTCCACATACTGGCTCGCCTAGAGTGCAAGGGAGCACAGCGATGTCGTCGTCATGCCTCCTCGCGAAGGCCCGGTGGTCATAAGAACACGAATCCCCTTTGTGCTCCCTTATGGCCCTGGTAGCGAGTAAGCATGAACACTCATCAAGAAGTTCACTCGAAGCCCAAGGGTACAAGTCCTTGGGATTGACCCTGGAGGAAGCAGCATGAGAAGACATTCTTTAACAAGATCAGGGATTATCAAGGGTGTAGGGACTGCCGGAAATGCAAGAGTTGAGCGAGGGCAGCGAATGCTGGAACAACCCTTCGTGAGAAAAGAAAAGGGTGCAAGAAGGAAGGGTGCAAGAAGAGAGAACGTAAGTAGGTTATGAAGAGTGGGAAAATGATGAGGATAGTTTCTGAGTTTGAAGAGTTAAATAAAGCGGTTAGAGAGCCAAACGATGCGAATGGATGCACCGCACGATCGAGCCACGTGGCAGCAGATGGAAGGGTGGCCCTGGCACCCCTGGTTAAACTCAAAACACGTCGTATCAATAGAATACCTGATGGTACGATGCGCCGTCGAAAGGGGATCAGGGGCACAGTAGGAGTCAGGATCAAATCGTATGACTGGATGTCCCATCAGCCATACAGAAAGCGCCACGTGGATCAAGTTGAATGACTGAACGTCTCATCAGCTATACAAGGAGCACCTCGTGGAAGATACGGGAAGGGCCTTGAGCTCTTTGCTGCCCCCAGGCGTCGACCAAGCCCAAGGTCAAAGTCAATGTCAAGATAGGGACGACGCCCAAGGCGACCCTAGCATGAGACGCCCGAGGCGTCGCCTGGAATAACATAAAGGACGACGCCAGCCTAAGACGTCGCGGGCGTCGCCCACCAAAATATCAGCGAGTTTGCCTCCCCGATACCCACAGGTAGGAAAGACTGTGGAGGGAGACGAAGTCGAAGAAGGTGAAGTTAGTTACTGGCGTCCCATCCCTGAGACCCACAGGTAGGAAAGACTGTGGAGGGAGGCGGGACCGCCAAAACGCCAGCGAATCGCTGGCAGGGCGTTCCCCGATACCTATGGGAAGGAAAGACCATGGAGGGAACGACCCCCTCTCAGAACACTCGGCGTTTCAGACACCCGAGGACGATACGGCGCTGCTGTAGCAGGCCTCTCCTTAGGCGTGGGCGTCGGGTGCTAGGGATCAAGGGAAGGACAGTTTGGGTGTTAGAAGCACCCGTGGACGATACGGCTCCATTAGATGAGCCTCTCCGTGGGTGTGGGCATCGGCGCGTGACCTTTGCCAGGCCTACCAGGCCGCCTGACGAAGTGAAAGAAGCGAGTATAATGCAAGCCAAACAACCAAGGCACAAGAAGGCAAAGGATGAGAATAAAATCACACAGGCAGAATTTTATGCCGCGAGGACACGAAAGCAATCATAACAGATTTCCGGAGTTATATCAAGAGTGCGTATGATTCAAAGAATTACAAATTTGTCAGAGAAGGTTAAAACAAGTATAAAGGGATGGGCTGATGATCAAGGGCGGCGGCTCAATCGACTAGCTCCAAGGGCACGACCTTTCCATCAACAATGTGGTGAGTGGAATCGCAGCTGGAAATGTCAATCCCCGGATTCGTGCAGACTGCTTGAGCCAAAGCTTCTTGGAACCCCTCCTCGAAAGTACCCGCCATCTCCTGGATGAGGGCCTTTTTGTCCTTCTCTAGCTCCTCAACAGCGGCATCCCCAGAGGCTACCTGCTTCTCCAGAGCCTCCCTTTCCACGCGAAGCCGACTGACCTCAACCTGTAGTTTGTCGTAGGCAGCCTGGAGAAGGCCCATAGCTTTGGCCTGGGTGGCCATTTCCTCTTTTGTCCACTCCATCTCGTCAGCTTGCTTACAGCAACGGTCCTTCAAGTCCCTTTGAACTTCTGCATCAGCTTTGACCAATTCTTGGAGGCCCGTTAACTGGACTTGGAGGGCGACTTCCCGAGTATAAAAGCCAGCCTGGAGCTCCAATGCCTCTGCTAGTTGCCTCTCAGTTTCTGCTTTGGACTCTTGCGCCTGCTTCAGGGAGGTTTGGTAGGTTTCCTTCTGGCATCCCAGGGTTTTCTTCTCCTCCTCCAGAGCAGTCACCCTTGTTTCCAAGGCCTGGAGAGTTTGGGTTTGTAAGGCAGCGTTCCTGGCCTGGGCGCGCCTTTCAAGGGCCACCGCCAAGAAGGCCCCCAAGTAGAAAGGCATGCCTTCCTTCCTGTCGGTGCCCTCTGGCAGAGTCCCGCCACTGAAGCCCCTCATTAGATGCATGATTGGAGGAGGGATGGCGATGAGATCGGGGGCGGCAGCGGCAACGGCGGGAGCAGGGGAAGCAGAGACTTCCACCGGCGGAGGAGGCGGGGCAGATTCGGCACCTTCGCCCCCTTCCTCTTGGACTGTGGCGGGTGGAAGCGAGGTCGCGCTTGGAGGGTCATCCATGAAGGGATTCCCTCCCTGAGGCGACGCCTCAAGCAGAAGAGGAACCCGTGCAGATTTTCTCCTTTTGAAAGGTGGCGAGGGACAGCAGCACGAGGTACCCATTCACGGCGAGATCCACACCATAGCTGGTGGGTTCTCGGATGGTGGATGCCCCGCATCACAGCGAAAGAAGTACGCAAGATCTGTGATGTCAGTGGAGGTTTTTGAAGACTACTCGCCCGACGTGGAGATGACGTTCACCAAGGACGACCTTAGGGATGTCGTGCCTCACGACAACGACCCTATTGTAATCTCGCTCGTCACGGCGGGAAGGACTGTTCACCGAGTGCTGGTCGATCAAGGAAGCTCGGCAGATGTGATGTTTTGGCCAACCTTCGAGAAGTTACAATTATCCCCCGACCAGCTGAGGCCATATGGGGGCTGCCTGTACGGTTTTGCTGGTGACCAGGTGGAGGTCAGGGGGTATATTGAGTTAGGGACGACGTTCATGGATGGCTTGGCCTCGCGCACAGAGAAGATCAGGTATCTCGTCGTGAATGCTCCGTCGGCATACAACATCCTGTTGGGGAGGCCAACACTCAACAAGATAGGAGCTGTGCCTTCAACAAGGCACATGAAGGTCAAGCTACCATCAATGGAAAGGATGATCATCACCATCTGTTCTGACCAAAAGGAGGCGAAGAAGTGCTATGAAAACAGCCTCAAGAACAAGAGATCTGTATGCCACGTAACCACAACGCCACCCCCGGGCGTGGAGCCTAAGTCGGAGAACCGCGAGTTGTGGATGCGGCGTTGGAGTTGGCTGTCGAGGGCAATGTGCTCGATGTGCCAATGGAAGATATTGAGGCGAGGTCCAAGAGCGCCGCCTGGGTGGAAGGAGAGAGAAGCTGCCCCGAGACCGCCATGGAGTCAGACATCGCGAGGGCACTGATCGCCAGCGAGAGGAGGCCTCAGCCGATGGAGGAATGGCTTGAGAAGGAGATCAACGGCAAGATGTTTAAACTGGGGAAAACCTTAGACAGCGAGACACAAGATCAAATCACCCATGTTATAAGTAGACACCTGGATGCGTTTGCATGGACTGCCTCTGACATGCCGGGGATTGACCCCGATTTCCTGTGCCATCGTTTAGCTATGGATCCCCAAGTCAGGCCAATCCGCCAGAGAAGGAGAAAGTTCAATGAAGAGAAGAGGCAGGCGATCAAGGACGAGACATAGAAACTCCTGGCAGCGGGCCATATCAAGGAGATCCAATATCCAAAATGGCTCGCTAACGTCGTTCTGGTCAAGAAGAGCAGCGGGAAATGGCGGATGTATGTTGACTTCACGGATCTGAATAAAGCCTGCCCAAAGGATTCTTATCCTTTGCCAAGTATAGACGCCCTGGTAGACAGTGCGTCAAGGTGTAAGTTGCTCAGTTTCTTGGACGCCTTCTCAGGATACAACCAGATTAAGATGCATCCCATGGATGAGGAAAAGACTGCTTTCATGACAGAAAGATCATGCTACTGCTACAAAGTGATGCCCTTCGGGCTAAAGAATGCGGGGGCCACGTACCAGAGGTTAATGGACAAGGTTCTCGCCCCTATGCTCGGAAGGAATGTGCAAGCGTACGTTGACGACATGGTCGTAACATCCCCGGAGAAGAGAAGGCACGTCACTGACATAGAAGAATTGTTCACAACAATAGCCAGGTACAAGCTGAAGCTAAATCCTGAGAAGTGCATTTTCGGCGTGGAGGCAGGAAAATTTTTGGGTTTCCTCTTGTCAGAGAGGGGAATCGAAGCAAACCCTGACAAATGTGCCACCATCCTGGCGATGAGGAGCCCTGCCACTGTGAAGGAGGTGCAACAGCTTACAGGGCGGATGGCCGCGCTGTCCCGGTTCGTGTCCGCCAGTGGTGAGAAGGGCCACCCATACTTCTAATGCCTGAAGAGGAATAACAGGTTTGTCTGGACGAAGGAGTGTGAAGAAGCTTTCGTGAAGCTCACAGAATACTTGGCAAGCCCGCCGGTTCTGTGCAAACCTCAAGTGGCAACGCCCCTCAGGTTGTACTTCGCCATAACTGAGAGGGCGATAAGCGCAGTGCTTGTCCAAGATCAAGATCAGGTCCAGAAACCCATCTATTTTGTTAGCAAGGTGTTGCAGGGCCCAGAGGTGAGATATCAAGCTTTAGAGAAGGCGGTTCTAGCGGTTGTATTTGCGGCGAGGAGGCTGCGCCATTACTTTCAGATCTTTACAGTATTGGTAATGACTGACTTTCCCATCCAGAAGGTTTTGAAGAAACCGGATGTGGCTGGGAGAATGGTGAAATGGGCAGTGGAGTTGTCGGAATTCGACATCAAGTATGAGCCCCAAGGACCGATCAAGGGTCAAATCTTCGCTGACTTTGTGGTCGAGCTATCTTCCGAAACCGTGCAGAACGCCGGAGATGATTTTCGTTGGGTGCTCTCGGTGGATGGGTCGTCCAACCAGCTAGGCAGCGGGGCTGGAGTTATTTTGGAGGGACCCAATAGTGTGTTGATAGAGCAGTCCCTGAGGTTCGCTTTCAAAGCCAGCAACAATCAGGCAGAATATGAAGCTTTGATCGCCGGCATTCTGTTGGCGAAGGAGATGGGAGCAAAGGTGCTGATGGCCAAGAGTGATTCATTGTTGGTCACTGGGCAAGTAACCGGCGAGTTTCAGGCCAAAGATCCGCAGATGGCAGCTTACCTAGAGTACGTGCAAGAGCTGAGGAGGTCCTTTGTTTTGTTCGAAGTGGTGCACGTGCCAAGAGAGCAGAATGCCTGAGCTGACTTGCTAGCCAAGCTCGCCAGTTCAGGCAAGGGCGGCAGATAGAGGACCGTTATACAAGAAACGTTGAAGACACCTCGGGCTTTCGTCGCAGATCACCAGGTCCTCCACGTGTGCAGGTCGATGGAAAGGACGGCGAGGAGCCATAGATCTCTAACGCAGGAGACTTTGAGGACGCCGAGGGTCAGAGCGCACCCAGCGGAAGAGGTAAAAACGATGCAAGTTTGCGCTATCCACGAACCAGACACATGGATAACGTCGTACCAGCGCTACATGGCAGATGGCGTGCTCCCAATGGACTCAATAGAGGCCAGGAAGATAAAGAAGAGCTCTAACAATTTTACCCTCATCGATGGCGAGTTGTACAGGTTCGGGTTTCCACACCCTCTTCTTGTATGTGTACACGGAGAGAAGTGCACGAGAATTATGGCTGAGCTCCACGAAGGGATTTGTGGGAGCCACATCGGGGGTCGAGCTTTGGCAACAAGGACTGTCCGCGCAGGTTATTACTGGCCCACAATGAGGGAAGATTGCAAGAGATATGCCCAGCGTTGCAAGCAATGCCAGCAGCACGCCGATTGGCACAAGGCGCCCCCAGAAGAGCTAAAGTCAATCTACAGCCCCTGGCCGTTCCACACGTGGGGAATCGATATTTTGGGACCCTTCCTGTTGGCGATTAGGCAAATGAAGTATTTGGTTATGGCGATCGAGTACTTCACGAAGTGGATTGAAGCAGAACCGGTAGCCCAGATCACCGCGCACAAAATCCAGAGTTTCGTGTGAAAGAATATTGTGTGTCGTTTTGGTGTGCCCAAGCGTTTGGTATCAGATAATGGGACTCAGTTTGCAAGTCACCTGTTGAAAAAGCTGTGTGAGAACATCGGAAGACAACAGGTGTTTGCTTCTGTGGAGCACCCACAGACGAATGGGCAAGTGGAGTCAGCCAATCGGGTTCTGCTGAGAGGTTTGAAGAGGAGGTTGGAAAAGGCCAAGGGGTCTTGGGCTGAAAAAGTCCCCCGCATAGTGTGGGCATATCATACCACTGAGCAATCGGGAACCCATGAAACCCCGTTTACTTTAGTGTATGGATGCGATGCGATGATTCCAGTCGAAATCCAGGAAAGCTCGCCGAGATTCCAGAACTTCGTGGCAGAGGACTCGAATGAAGAAAGGAGAATGAACTTGGATTTGCTAGATGAGGTTAGAGAGGAAGCGCGGGTGAAGGCTGAAGCGGTAAAAAGAAGAGTTGAACGCAAGTACAACTCCAGAGTAAGACCAAGGCAATTCAGAGGTTGCGACCTGTTAATGAGGAAGGCCCACTAGTATAAGATGGAGAACAAATTGTCGCCCAAGTGGACAGGACCGTTCAGAATAACCGAAGCACTCGGGAACGGCGCCTACCGCTTGGAGACGCTGGAAGGAGGGGCGATTCCCCGCACTTGGAACGCCACCCATCTCAAGTTTTATTATAGTTAAAACTAGGGGAACTCAAAGACTTATGGACAAACCTATGTGAACGCCCAGTTGGCCTTCGAGAAACTCGAAGGCGATGATGGAGGAAGTAGACAGAGTCACGTTGGAGGAGGCAACTCCTTTCCAGAAGTTGCATAAGTCCCCGAGCTCCCCTATTTTTTCCGGGCCCCTGGCCTTCCTGAAGCTCGACTCCTTCTTTCCCTTGTTCACCCAATACAAGGGAAACCCGTCGAGGAGAGAAGGGTCTCGGTCGTTGCAGCGAACGCGCACGAATTTCCCTTTCCAGTCCTTATAAGATTGCTGGAAAATGGAAAGGATGGACCTCCCAGCAACCTCGTTGAGGCTAACCCATAGACGATCGCCCGGGTTCTTGGCCTCAAATAGGTAGAGGAACACGTCCACTGAAGCCGGATGTCCCAAGTGTGCACAAATGATCTGGTAAGCCCGGACGAACGCCCAGCTGTTGGGATGAAGTTGGGTGGGGGCTATGTCAAGCTCGGTCAGGAGCTCCCTCTCAAAGCGGGTAAAAGGAAATCGGAGCTTGACCTTCTTCAACATTGTGGCGTAAATGAAGCAGAAGGGGCCGCCGTCGCTCCCCAGGTTATCAGTGCAAATAGGCTCCCCGGGAGGACAAGGACGCACAGATACCTTGTCATCGTGCTCTTTGCTGAAGGAGAGGTGATCCTGATCACCTTTCTGGAGGTGGAGGATGTCGCGGTCGGTGTTGATGGAGGAAGTCTCACCCAGCAGGGCTGAAGAGGCCCAAGGGTACAGTTGCTTGTAGTTTGGAAGGGACCTCACAACTGCGCTGATGTGAGGTGGGTTTCGCTGCGGTTGGCTGGGTCAAGAAGACGCGGGTCTCACGACCTGGCTTGAAGGGACATTAGGATCCCATGGGGGGTCGCGGGAGGAGGAAGGGTTTGCCCTACGAGTTTTCGTCGGAGGGTTGCGAGGAGATGGAGGAGGGTTTGGAGGGAGCCATCGGAGAAGCTGCAAGAAGACGAAAAGGGGAAGAGATGAGAGTTTGTAAGCAGAGAGACTCAACAGAAGAGAAGGAGATGAAAGAACAAGGGGGGCTCGCAGAGAAAGGGTTTAGAAACCCTAAACGCAGAAAAGAAAAAGCAAAGCAGAGAAAACATCCCACAACGTATGCTCCAGATAGTTAATGGACGATGCAAACCGATTAAAATGCAGCAAATATCAGTGGGAGCGATAAAAAAGTTACCTTTCGATGATCAAAAGAGTGTTCAGAAAAATGGTGATTGGAGGAGTCGAAGCGTTCGCTGAAGCATTTCGAGAGTTTGAAGAGAGGAAAAAGATAATGAAACAGTAAAGTGGCGCGAAGTGTTTAAAAGTTTTGAAGGGTCTCGAACGTTGCGAGAAGCGCAAACGACGGTGAACAATGGTCGTTGATAAGTCCACGTGTCGAGCGATCGAAGGGGTTGGTGAAATGTCAAATCAGTGAACAGTGTGAGCACCAACGCGCAAAACCACGTAGGTCGCCGGATTTTAACCCTTTAGTCTTTTCGCTGAATGAGTCGCAGCTCAAGACTGGGGGGCTTGTGTACCGACCAGGTCATCGGGTGTGATGACGTGTCCAGCACGTGACTATGTGGGGCGTGTTCAGCAGAACACATGGACAAGAGAAGGACGAATGGTTCAGAAGCTAGTATAGTCGCCGCTCGTGGAAGTGGCGTATTGCAATGTACATGATCGGTTGTCGCCGGGTTTGTATGACATCGACGTATTAGACAATGGAAGATCGGGTGGTCTGACATCGCCGCAAGAATCACATCGCCGGATTTCCCAGTAAACTTAGTTAAAGCTGCTGGAGGCTCAGAAGAGTAAGTTGAAGCGTGTAAGTTCGGTAAGATGATTGTTGCGGCAGCATGAGGCGTGAAGGCGAGTGGGTTGAAGGGAACAGCTTGCTCGCCAGCGACAGGATTCCCAGAGTGGGCATTCGTTGGTAGCAAGGTTTCCTCAGCAGGACATGCATGGTGTAAGGAGGGTGCCACTTGCGACAAGCGATATCACAGAGATGGTGTACTTTGCTGCATCCGATACTCTCCTCATCAGGTGGTGTTCCAAAGCTTGCTATATGCTAGATCACTCCTTGAACAGGGGACTTAGCCGCGCGGCTGGTTACTACACAGGTATAATGCGCAAGTTACCCAAACCCGGATGATGACACGTGTAGGGTTGGATGCAATATAGAAATGACGCTCAAATTAGCCTAGCTCAGATGATGACACGTGTAGGGCTGGGTACTACCTGCTACCCCAGCCCAGATGGCGACACGTGCAGCGTTGGATGCAAGCCACGCGTCCAAAGCGTAACTGCATGGAGAGAGAAAAAACCTAGCTATAAAGGTAAACTTAACAGAATTTGCACAGGTACGTTTTTCATTACGGCTCATTGCTCAGGGTTGTGTGCACTACAGTACGGTTCCACAGAGCATAGTTTTCTCTCAGTTTTTGGGTGTTCTTGTTACTGACTTGAGCGTCGGAGCGCCACCGGCCGCAGAGGCGCCACCCTGTGTTTTTCAGGTTCTCAGAGAGGCTCTTTGTGGTGTGGACTTGGAGGACACATGGTGTCAAGCTGGTGAGGAAGTTCGTGACGAGGCAACGCTCTTGCGCTAGGTCAACCGGCAGGATCACCAACCTATTCATTTCTCAATATAAACCTGTGTGAATATCTGCTACCCACATTGGCTACCTATTTTCGGTTCTCACCATTTGAAACAAAAGAAGTTTCTGGTTCAACCATGGTTGGATTTCAACTGGCTGAAATCAGAAAAATTGACAGAAACAAGGGCTGTGTTGAAGCACCAGAAACTGAAAAAAGCTGCTGGAATTAACGGAACATTGTCTCTTATGTGAAAGGGATCAAGATGAAGATCACAAGTGATGTTTGGAATTTTGTGGCTGGAATCAAGTGTGCTGGACTGAAAGTTGGAAAAGGAAACACCAGTAGGATTCAAGAATTCAACAAGTTGCAATATTATAAGAGCTGTATGAGGAACCCTACACAGAGCATAAGCAGGTTCCATGCAGGTCATTTGAACCTTACACCACGTCTTGTTGCCTACATTATAGCATGGCAACTCATCCCAAGAGGTACAAATCATATTGTTTTACATGAAGAGGATTTAATCCTTCTATATTGCATCATGAACCAGATTAAGGTAAACTGGGTTTTCATTATCAATGAACACATGCTGAAATCCAAAAGGTTGGCTGATTATCGCTTTCCTTATGCTATACTTGTTTCAAAATTGATTGATTTCTTTGGTGTTGATGTTACAAATGAGAGAAACGACCCTATCAAGGCTGTTAGTGAGATTGACAATTCAACTCTCACAAAAATGGGATTCCACAAAATTGAGGACAAGTGGGTGGTTCTCAAAGGCAAGAACCCTCAAGCAGAACATGGAGCCTCAAACCTCAACAATGAAGATGAGGATGAAGCTGTTCCCATGGAGGATGACACTGTCCAAGCTGCAGAACACTCGTGTTATGTTCTCCATCAGTCCTATGGTCAAGAGCAATCTCCTGCATTCTGGAAATCAAAGGACAAACTCTCCATCTGTAGAAATCAGAGGAGACTCACCTGCTCCCCAATCAGTGCATGAAGAGGCTGTTACAACCCATCAGAATGCCATTGTTGCCTATCAAACTCCAGAATACCGTGGTGAGCCATTATCAATGTTTGAAAGGCAAGTTCTGTATCGCCTTGCTGTCATGACAGCAGAATAGAGGGCATACTTTGAGACTACTCAAGCAAGGTTTCAACACCTTGATGATCAAATTGAAGGGGTTCAAGTCCAGCTTGAAGAGTTATACTACAAGGATCAGTAGTGACGTGATTCCAATAGCAAAGAAGAGATGATTCTTTGACATTCTATGGAATCAACTTGAGTTGGAGATTGAATAGGCACTTTTAATAGAATTGGATCAATGTTCTATATTTCAAGAAATCACCAAAACTTGCACCAAACACCAAACTCACATGGAAGACCCATTTCTTGCCAATTGAACTGATTAAAAGATGTAAAAATGCAAATGAACCGATTAAATTGCATAACAAATGAAATGAACCGATTAAAATGCTTCAAAACTGAAATGCACCGAACAAATCCAAGGAAAAGAAGATGAACCAGTTGAAACATGAAAATAAGCAAGAACACCGAATAGAAAGCAAGAAAGGAACCTAAGACATGTTTAGGAATTCAAATAGGCACGGAAATGGAATGAGAAGATGGAGAAGAAAGAGGACTTATGTGGTTGTAGTTCTTGGTTGATGAACACGCCACTTGAAGTGTGAATGCTCCAAGATAAGTGTGCAATGCCGCCACTTGAGAGAACCAAGGCACTCAAGATGAGACTAGGAAGAGGAGAAGACAAGTTCTCACTACACTCAATCACCAATTTGTGGAGAGTTTTGATACTACAAATTCCAAATCTGCATTATGAAGGACCTAAGCCCTCCTTTTATAGGAGCAAGGGCTGGTCATGAAGCTTACAAAGCTTGTACCACAAGCTACCCAAAAGTCTCCTAAGCTAACGCCTATAGTGACTTATGAAGAGTCACCTTCTAGAAAATTCTAAACTAAAGCCTAAAGATGCTTTACAAAGAGGTATCTATGGTTTTCCTCTAAGCATCTTCCTAAACACTATTCTATATTATTTACAATTTTATACAAAAGAAACTATAAAGAGAGATATTTAAATGAAGCCTATTCTTGAAAGCTTGTAGACTTCTTTGGCTTTAGGCTTGATCCTCTCTTTATTTTATGTCTTCTTTTAATTTTGAGAAGACTAGAAGGAATGACCTCTTCCTTCAATAATAAAAGCCTCCTTTATTTGATTCTCATCAAGTAGTCTATTGCTTTTCATGCTTTCTTTATCAGTTTTCAAATTTCTGTAAATGTGTAGGTGAATGATCCGATCGGTCATCGGTAGTCAATGACGTCAGCAGCAGAGAACCACGTGGACCACTCGCAGGGTGACACGTGGACCAGGTGGCAGAGAGATCAGGGAGGCGATCGCCAAGAGCGATGATCGGGGGGTCAGTAACCAAGTGACCACCGACAGATCAGGCGGCAGAGAGGTCAGGGGACAGATCACCCAGAACGGTGATCGGTGGTCAGTAGCCAAGTGGCCACCAACAGACCAGTTCCCAGACCAACGCCTGGGGGCAGAACGCGAGAGGCAATAGAGCACTGATCAGTCATCGGGTGCATGGTCATCGAGGTCCCGTGTTACACGCAGTTAAACTAGGACTGAGGTTCCCAGCGAGAGCGTTACGCATGGACCTCGCATGAGCACATCTCAGGAAATCGTGCACGAGAGTGGCCCGAGGGAACTAGTAAACCAGTCAGTGATTGGTGATTCCCTCAACCCATTACGTGCGCGATACCGTGAAGGGTGAGCCGTTACGCAGAGGGCAACGCTTGGTGAGTGTGCCTAGACCAGCCACACCCGGCGTTCTTCTGAGAGTATGCGACTTACCCAGATGGAGGAAATATCCTAAGTTACTCCGCAAGGGAATAACTTAGGGGCACAAGGAGAAGCGCTAGAGCCCTTCCAGTAAGTGACACGTGTGTGGTTAGATGTGAGTTGCATGCCTCCACGTGTCATCATCTGAGAGGGGTGCGGTCCAGATAAAGGTGCACTCCGTACCACTAAGGGTACAGACAGGCGCAGCCAAGCGCAGAGACGCGCAGACACGCACAGACTCTCACACCCACACTCTACTGATTCTGGAGGTACGTTGTCTCAGAAAAGCATAACAGGGTTCTGACACATGCCAGAAAAGCATAACAGAATTCTGTTAGGCCCAGAAACAGAGAGAGAGACATAAAAGAGAATCAGGGAGAGATTGAGGGGAAACGAGAAAAAAAAAGAGCAAGAGTTTTACACACACACTACTAGTTTTTCTCATTTGGTGGTTCTGTGGTCTAACTTGATCGTCGGAGTGCAAACGGCCGCTAGAGGCGCTGTCTGTGTGTTTTGAAGGTCACGTTTGGAGATCCAAGAGAAGGTTCTGAGGGTGATTTTGCAGAAGACACAGTTGCGTAGACGGGACAGAGAGTGCTACAAAGCGATTCCTTCACGTTCGAGTTGTCGGCAGGATCACTGAACAATTTGGTTTTATTCTCTGGACTATTATGGTTATGTTTTCTGTTTTATTTTTTTCCCTATGCTTAAATGTTGTTTGATGAATCCAAAGGGGGAGAAAAATAGCTCACCATGCTAGGTGAAGCTAGCTGAAACAGGAAGTTAAATTCTGCACCTTAAACCAATTTCATATGTTATGCAATGTTTCTGTTTTTCTGGTTTAATATTTGGTGCAGTACAAGTTCTTAAAGCAACAGAGCTATGGGGATAGCTATGGGGATTTGTCTCCATCAAACAGGGGGAGATTGTTGAAGATGGTTGCTGCCCCTTCAAGACATTTGTTTGATGAAGACTTTTATGTACAATTCATGTATATTTTGCTTTGCTTTAAGTGTGTCTTAGGTAGTGTTTTGAGGTTGTTTAAGAGTGGGCTTTTTGCTGAGTAACTCACCTCCTACCTTGGCCATGTGATAAGAACAAGCATAAGGTTTCTTAAACTGTTTTTCACATGTTTTACAAAAAACACGTTTACTGCATAAAAATAAATTTGTTCTTTTCTAAATAAACAGATTCATTTTTAAACTGATGCCTTGGCTAAGTCTTGTGAAAATTAGATTTTGTGCATCATGTTTTTTGACTAAGTCTTCTACCTTTAAAAACGACTGTGTTTTAAATAGTTAAGCTTTTCTGTTTTCGTTTTGAAAAATAAATCTGTTCATCTGTAAATGAATAGATTATTTTTGTCTCTGGTGTCATGTTTAGCCTAAACGGTTTTCAGTTTTGCCCCTGCACCAGAATGGTTGACTAAGTCTCCTCACATAACAAATTCTTTAACTGCTTTTTGAAAATAAATCTGTTCTTTTTATTTTCAATCTGTTCATTTTATAACAGCTTTAACTGTTTTTCAAAAATCTGTTATAAGTTGGTTTTCTATAAAATGAAAACTTGTTTCTGAGTTTAAACATCGATCATACATTTGTAAAAACAAGTTTTGCATAAGAGAATTGAGGATTTACAAAGAATTAGCATCTGCTCTTCAAAGATTTTGAAAATCAAAAAGTGCTTGTTCTTGTTTGGCTCCAAAAGCTTGGTGAAAGGTGCTGCTACTGTTCTAACAATCTGTTCTACTGCTTTAAGGCAGATTTCTGCATCCTCAATCAGGTGTAGTCGTTTCACTTTTCATTTCTTGTAAAAGTTTGGTTGTACACTCTTCTTGATAGGGTTTCTTGAAGAGTGTGTGTGCTGAAATAGGTTTTTTCAGCAAGTGTACCTAAGTTCTTGTAGGTTTCAAGAACAGTGGGATTTGTGTTTGTTTGAATTGTGGTTTAGTGAATTTCACCTTGGTTTAGGTGAAGACTGGATGTAGCTCAGTTGAGTGAACCAGTATAATTGCCTTGTGTTCATTCTCTCTCAATCCCTGCACTTAAGTTTCTGCATAACTGTTAAAACAGCAAAGAAATAAATTTGTTCAATCAATAATAAATATGTTTTTTTCTGGGCTCTGTTCATACTGTTCTTAATTTCTGGAAAACTGGTTGATTTCAAGAAAAACACTTATAATCTGTTAAAAGCCACTGGAACAGGTTGATTGTAAAGGTTACTCAATTAATTGTCAAGCTATAAATTGAACCTTAATCACTTTGCTTGGAATTGAAGATTGTTGTTTTGTGATTCATTGTTTTTTCATTCTAATATCAGTGTGTGTACATCTGGAAAATCTATCTGCATAATCTTGTGATTAACCTTGCAGTATAAACGTTCTTCAAACACACAAACGGTGCCAAAATAAATTTGTTCATTTTCACATAAATCGATTTATTTTCTGTAAACTGTGTTAAACACTGTTTCTGCGAGAAGCTTTTAAAAGGTCAATTCAACCCCCCTCTTGAACTTTGGCACTATTAAACCCAACAGAAATCATGAAGAAAATACAAGAACATGGTTCGGTCATACCAAGAACTCAAGGAACAAAACCCAAAAATGTTGAGATGAAGGCTTAAATGGATGTGTAGCCTTGCTCTGATCCACCGGATGTATTTCGTTCTCCAGTTCTAGAGGATTTTATGGAAGGCATCAGAAGACATGGAGTTTGATGGAGGAAGCACCAAAATGGGTATGGCAAAGAGTAGTGGAAGGGGCGTTTTTCTAGGTGCAAGAGCCAAGGAAGAGGTTAGACAAACTTTCTTGAGTTTCTAGAATGCAAAAGAGTATCTTAGAAAAGAAAGACTTGGAGACAAATGTGCTCAAAATTTTAGAAACATAAATTCAATATTATTCAAGTCTAAAGTTTTACAAGGCAAGCACATTTATTTATAGTGCTAAAAGTCTTTTAAGATAACTATTGATGTTCTGAAATCCTCTTTATTCATAACATGCCATGTGACAATCCTGTGTTCAAGAAACTCTCCATTAAGTAATTGACACATGGTACCAAATGATTTGAGAGCTCTTGAATGAGGCGCCTAACAAGTCTTTAAATAAGCTTGAAGAGTCACTCTTGCAAGGAGGAGGCACCCATTGGATGCCTTGTTGGAGAGAATTGGGTTTCTTTTTAATAGTTTCTAAATGTGGACTTAAGGCTCAACATTCCTATACTAAATTGTCTAAGAAATATAAAGCCAAAAAATACTACTTAAAAATTTATACAAAACTAGGGCAAATATTTTCTTATGTATTTTTCTAAGGTTGACCATATGATCTTAGTTGAGAAAGATGATTCTCCATCACAAATTCTTTGGTCACCAATTAATGTTCCCTTGTTTGGAGGGCATGGATTAAAGCGTAAAACTCTTTATCATAGGTGGGATAATTCAAAGTGGGTCCTTTAAGTTTTTCACTAAAATATGCAATAGGATGACCACATTGAATTAACACAACACCTATACCCACACCAGAAGCATCACACTCTAGCTCAAAAGTTTTAGAGAAATCAGGTAGAGCTAGAATAGGTTTGTGTGTTAATTTATCTTTTAAATTTTCAAAAGATTTTTCTTATTTTTCACCCAAAAAAAAAGCTACACCCTTCTTAACCAAATCGTTAAGAGGTGTTGCTATGGTAAAGAAGTCCTAAACAAAACGTCTATAGAAACTAGTTAAACCATGGAAGTTGCGAACTTCACCTACTGGTTTAGGGGTGTGCCATTCTATGAAATCCTTTATTTTCTCAGGATGAAAATGGACATCGTCTTTCCCAACCAAGAATCCAAGGAAAATGACAAGTTCTTTACAAAAAGTACATTTTCCAAGGTTGGCAAAGAGACGATGTTTCCTGAGAATAATTAAGAATTGTCTAAGATGGCCTATGTGCTAATATAGACTTCTATTGTAAATTAAGATGTCATTAAAGTAAACAACAACAAAATGGCCTATGCAATCCCGTAGTACATGATTCATTAATCTCACAAAAGTGCTTGGGGTGTTGGTCAAACCAAAAGGCATGACTAACCATTCATATAATCCAAATTTGGTCTTAAAAGTAATTTTCCATTCATCAAGCATATCATCTAGCCTCAGGATCAATGCCTATATTTTACAGTGATATTGTTGATGTCCCTACAATCAGTGCACATTCTCTAAGACCTATCTTTTTTGGGGACCAACAACACGGGCACAACATAAGGACTAAGACTCTTTTGAACCCAAACCTTCTTCATCAAGTGAGAAATTTATTTCTCTATCCCTTTAGTCTCTTGGGGGTTTGTTTTGTAAGATGACCTATTAGGTAGGTTGGCTCCAAGAAGAAAATCAATTTGGTGTTCAACTCTCCTTAAAGGTGGAAGTCCAAGAGGAACTTCCTTGGGAAAAAGATCATCAAATTCTTCTAAAATATTTTTACCCCTTTCGGTAGAGACTCAAGATCCTAACTTGTGGCAACAAGTGCCTCCTTGCAATGGAGAAGAAAGAGAGGTTGTTTAACTAGAAGATATTTGATTTGATTTTTTCTTTTCAAATATTTTTAGGAACAACTTCTTTGGAGGAAGCACAACACTACAAACTCTTTTTCTTCTCTTCTTTTTAATTCATTTTCAAAAGAGATTTTTTTTAACATTTTTTTCCTCTCCCCTATGCTCATCAAATTTTTTTTTGAAATTCATTTGGTCCTCTCTCACTTGGTGCGGTGAAGAGGACAAAAAGTTATTTTTTTACCCTTGTTGATCCTGCCTATTGACCAGAACGCTGGAAACTGCCTCGTCAAAGGATCGACGTGTGCACCGCTTCAAACCTCCGTCCTTCTTCGAGATCCACCTCAAGAACCTACAAAAGAACAGAGCGGCGCCGCTGCGGCCGATCGCACTCCAACGCCCAAGTCAGTGACCGAATCACCAAATACTAAGAGAAAACTAAGAACAGGAACTGTGCAAATTCTCTCTCACAGTAAGCTCTATAACTCGCAAGCGTAAAGAGTGTAATCTGAACGTGCGTACCTCAGAAAGTTCGTTGAGAACTCTTATATACCTGGTCACTTTTCTCTCTCCTGGCAGTTACAGACCTGGACACGTGGCTCGCATCCAGTCGTACACGTGCCACCATCTGGAGCCTCCTTGACTTGGGCACTGCTTCTGACTCTCTTTTTGGCTAAGTTACTTATGCATGGTACTGCCCAGTGCATAGCTAACTTGGGAGCGCGATCTCTACTGGAATTGGCGAGTTAGGGTGCTCTCGTACACCTTCCCTGTGGTCTCGCCGGCCGCCTTCATAATCTGCACCACCTTCATCTTCGGCGATGTGCTCATTCTGGCGATCTCCAATCACTTGGTCGCCTGATTTTACCATCTGGCGATTTCATCTTCAACTGGGCGATCGCCTGGTATGCTGGAGATCGGAGCACGCCAACTTAATAACTGGCGATTACACGAATACACTTGTGATTGAAGCTAATCTTATTAGTGAGGCCATCATGAATATCATATTTATCAAATTCGCATGGTCTACCAAGTAATATATATCTAGCTTCCATTGACATAACATTATACAAAATATTTTCATTATAGTTGCCAATGGAAATTGGAATACTTACTCGGTCCTTAACTACTATTTTACCATCCTCTTTGATCCACTGTAATTTATGTGGTTTTGGATGTGGAACAATAGTTAAAGCTAACTTGTCAACCAATCTAGAGCTGCAACAATTACAATAAGAACCATTATCCACAATCATTGAACAAATATTTTCAAAAACATTACTGCGAGTATGCAATAGGTTTTTCGTTGCGATTGTTCTAACTCTACAAGTTATCTAGCAAGTAACCTCCTTACCTTGAATAAGTTTCCTTCACAAGGTTGAATTTCCTCTTCAAATTCCAAAACTCCATCCTCACTAGGTGGGGATGTAGACTTATAAATGTCATAACTATCATGATCCTTTAAAACCATATTTTTTTTCTAGGACACTTAGTAGCATAATGTTATTTTTCATGATAGTTGATCCTGCCGGTTGACTTAGCGCAAGAGCGTTGCCTCGTCACGATCTTCCTCACCAGCTTGACACCACGTGCCTTCCAAGCCACTCCCCAGATAGCCACTCTGAGAACCTGAAAAACACAAGGTGGCGCCTCTGCGGCCGGTGGCACTCCGACGCTCAAGTCAGTGACAAGAACACCCAAAAACTAAGAGAAAATATGCTCTATGACACCGTACTAAAGGCACACAACCCTAGCAGAATGAGCCGTAATAAAAAACGTACCTCTGCAAATTCTGTTAAGGATACCTTTATAGCTAGGTTTCTTCTCTCTCCAGGCCGTTATGCTTTTGGACGCGTGGCTCGCATCCAGCCCTGCACGTGTCGCCATCTGGACTGGGATAGCAGGTAGCGCCCAACCCTACACGTGTCGTCATCTGAGCTAGGAGAACTTGAGCGTCGTTTCTCTATTGCACCCAACCCTACACGTGTCATCATCTAGGTTGGAGTAACTGGTGACATCCAACCCTACACGTGTCGTCATTTGGATTGGGGCAACTTGAACGTTATTTCTGTGTAGTAACCAGCCGCACAACTAAGTCCTCAACTCAAGGAGTAACCTAGCACTCTCATATGGCGACTGTGACGTAACTCTGGTGATCGCCGGTTACGCACACTAGAGATCGGAGAACTCCAATTTAGCAATCGGCGACTATGCCCACTTCTGAACCATTCATCTTTTCTAGCCTACGTGTTCCACTGAGCACGTCCCACCTGAGCACGTGCAAGACACATCATCACACCGATGACCTGGTCGGTACACAAGCCCTCAGTCTCGAGCTGTGACTTGTCCAGCGAGGAGACTAAAGAGGTTTAAAATCCAGCGGACGTGGCTTTGCGCGTTGGCGCTAGAACTGTTCACTGACTTGACATTTCACCAACTCCTTCGATTGTTCGACACGTGGACCCATCAACGGCCATTCTTCACTGTCGTTTACGCTTCCTACAACGTTCCAAACCCTTAAACCCTTCGCGCTATTCACTGTTTCATTATCTTTCTTCATCTTCAAGCATTCTGAACGCTCTCTCTGCGAACTGCGAAACCTACGTCTCCCTCAATCTTCAACTTCTTTCAACACTCATCCGATCATCAAAAGGTAACTCTTTTACTCCTTCTACTGATACTTGTTGCATTTTAATCGGTTTGCATCATCCATTAACTGTCTGGAGCATACGTTGTGGGTTGTTTCTCTTTTTTCTCGTAACTTAGAGTTTCGTTCTTGATAGCGTCTTCCCCAGCGAACTCTCACTCGTTCGTTCTGTCTTCTTTGTCTTCGATCGAGTCATTCTTTTGCTATCCTCATTTCCTCCCTTTTCTTTCCTTTGCAGTTCCTGCGATGGCTTAGACAAAGTCCACCGCTAACCCTCTTTCCTCATCGCGAAACCCTCCCCCCAATACTCGTAGGGTTACCACTGGGACAAACCCTCCACCAACACGCAACCCCCCACGAGCCTCTGGTGCTCCTTCCTCACAGGCTGAGAGGCCTGCCTCATCCCATGCCAATCCTACCCAAGCAACTCCACCACAGGCCGGGGGAGTCTCCCTTCCTTCACAAGACTACAAAGAGCTCTACCCTTGGGCCTCCCCGATTCTATTGAAGGAAACTTCATAGATAAATACTGAGGTTGGGGTACATCGACTGAGGAAAGGGGATCAATCTGACCTTTCATTTCACAAGGAGAACCAATCTGTGTGGACGATAAGAGGAGCAACGGCGAGTTGTTCTGCTTCATCTACGCCACACTATTCAAAAAAGTGAAACTTAGACTTCCTTTCACTCGCTTCGAGAGGGAGCTGTTGACCGAGCTCAACATTGCCCCTGTCCAGCTCCACCCCAACAACTGGGCATTCGTGAGGGCGTTCCAAATCCTTTGCGTGCACTTGGGGCTACCGGCTTCGGTGGATGTCTTAGTCTTTTTGTTCGAGGCAAAGAATCCCGGAGATCGCCCCTGGGTCAACCTGAACGGGATTGCTGGGAGGTCAATCCTCTCCATCTTTCATCAATCCTACAAAGACTGGAAGGGGAAGTTCGTCAAGGTGTGCCAGAACGATAAAGACCCTTCACTGCTTGATGGCTTCCCCTTGTATTCGGTAAAGAAGGGGCACAAGGACTCCAAAGACAACTTCAGGAGACCAAGAAGTCCTGACAACATGGGGGAGCTGGACAAAGACCTTTGTCTCTTCTGGAAGAGTGTGGCTTCTGCCAACATCACCCTCCCCACTGCTCAGATAATCTCCTTTGAATTCCTTGAGGGCCAACTTGAAGTGTACATAGGTTAGCCCCTTTCCCAACACCAAGACTCTCACTTCGCGTTAAAACTAACTTAGCATTCTTACCATTCTATCTTTGGCACTCCGTTATTCTGTATTGGCCTTGACCATTCATCCATGTGCTATTTACTTATGTTATCTCTGTATGTATATACTTGCATGTTCTGTTTTTGCTTTGGGGCATACTCATATGTTTTTACATTGTGCAGACGCAATGTTGGGCAAAGGAAAACTGGCTGAATTGAGGGCGATCGCCCGATCCCACAAACTCGCGGCGGGCTCCCAAACTGTGCCCAACTCGGTCGTGGAGATCGCCATCTCTCAAGGGAAAACCCCTCCCCGAGGTCCAACTGCTTCTGGGGTCCTACCCGCCCCAGAAAGGAAAAAATTGGCGCTGAAAAGACCAAAGAGGAAGACTCCTCAAGTGGTGTCGGAAGAAGAAGACGACGACGAAGCCACTGAGGATGGTCTTATCACCAAGAGAAAAAGGGTGACCACCTCCACCGCACCTGCATTTCCAACGCCAACACCGCCATCACCTCCCATTCCGTTAGAAACAGTCCAAGCAGCATCATTGGCCGTCACGCCCATAGTGATCGAGAGTGGTAGCCCCAATTATGCAGAGGACCCTCCGAGCGCCTCTACACCGTTTGTATCTGTTAGAGAGGGTCCTCCTTCCACCACATCCATCGCTGGGGCTGCATTAGGAGAAGATGAGGGTGCTCAAGTTTCTCCAACGCCCATAGCGGAAGTTCCACCCTCACCACCACGCCTGGAAGCCCCCCTTGCTGTTCAAACTCAAGAGGGTGGTGGTGAAAACGAACATCAAACTCCACCAGTGCCTCCAGCACCAGCCTCAAACCTCCCAGACCCCTTGGGACCTTTCACAGCTCAACTAAAGACCATGGCGGAAGATCTCCCTTCGCTCGTATCAAGAGCTGTGAAGGATTCACTCAAGAAACTTCAAGAGGAAAACTCTGAGCTCAAGGAGTCAAATCTCATGATAAGGGCTGAGGCGGAGAAGCTCACTTGCAACCTGCTGATGACTGAAATGGAACACTCGAGGCTGGAGGATGCACTGGACGCCGAGCTAAGGAACACGCGCAAGGAAGCCTCCGATCTGCGCCAAAAACTGCACCTCCAACTCCAAGAGAAAACTGACTTGGAGAGCAAGCTAGTTCCATACAGGCTCAAGGTGGCAGATTTGGAGGCTGCAAAAAACGCTGAAGCTTCTAGGGTGGAGAAAATCGAGAAGAGATCAGCAGATAGGGAGATTCTCCTATGGAAGGTCGAGAAGGACAGGGATAAGGCTCTTGCTGAGCTCGCCGAAGCTCGTGAGGAAACTAAAAAGATTGCTGTAGAGCTGGCCCAAACTCGGGACGAGAGCAAAAAAGCTACTGCAGAACTCGCTCAAACTCATGAGGAAAAGGAAGAGCTGAAGAAGCAAATACATGAGCTTGAGCAGAGTGCTGCTCAAATCCTCACCTCTGGGTTCAAAGCTGCTCTGGAGCAAATGGCATGCTAATACCCTAAGCTCGACCTTTCTATGTTGTCGATCTGCAATGAAGTGGTGATTGGGAAGATTGTACCTTCCGAAGACTAACTGCCTTTCCCCATCACCTTTTCTTCGAAAACTTGTTATTTATCTTTTGTTGGTAATAACCATCCGTGTATAGACTTGAATTGACACTGCTTATATAATTCTCATTTCCTGAATATCGTCTTTCTATTCACCTTGTATGCTTTTGCCTCTATTCGCTGTGGGGTTAACTAACATAACCGGTGAAACTTACTCAACTGCATTAACTTAGTGTTCCGTCCGGTTGACCGGGACGTCTTCGTGCGCGACCTCAACCGTCAGCTAGGGACTCCTTCCCACTGGTTGCCTGTGGATTCCTGCAAAAAAGAGGACAAAGAGGCGCCCTAGCGGCCGTGTGCACTCCGACGCTCAAGTCAGCCAACAAGAAACACCAAAACTGTCCACCTACGTCTCTGAGCACCGCGTATGGCACTCTGAAGGTGGTAAAAGAACTGTGTATATCTTTGTGTGTGTGTTGTCTCTATCAGGCAAAAATATTCCCCAGTCACTTGTACGTAACCTTGAAGCACGAGCAAGCAACTAGAGAGTTCTCTGGTCTTTGCCAAAAGTTCCAACCCTCTTTCCAACATTCTTCGCGCTATTTAAACTACCCAAGCATTTAAAGCGCCTTAAAGCGCTTTTAATCACAAACGTAACGCACTCATTAAAGCGTTTAATTAGAAAACGTAGCGCATTTAAGACGTTGAAACGCTTAGGAGCCATTATAGTACCTGAATGCTCGAAAGGGAAACTGTATTGAATGACTTTTAATTACCTGGCACCTGACTGAAGGGTGTTTCCATTCTGACATGGTTGTTGTACACGTGGAGGGCCTCACGCCGCCGTGACCCCATCTGGGGGCGTTTCTGCCCATCTGGGGACGTTTCTACGTGTGAGTCCTCCTGCTTGGGAGTGCTACTGCGCTAGGGGTGACTTTTTGGGTGCCAACTCATGCCCCCAAGTATCTAGCCACTTACTTTGAGAGCGTATTTGCCTTACTCTCGCACCCTGCACCCGGTTACCCTGGGCGTGACCTTCCTCTTGGGTCGTATCTATCCCAAAGGCGTCTCTGGGGCGGCAGGGGTACTTCACGAGTCAGGCTGCCCTACCCTGATGCTATCACTATGGCCTTGAAGCCACCTTTTCATTTTCTTTATCGCTTTCCCGAGCTATCGGGACCTGAGGCCTTCCCACGGGGTCGCTCCCTCCATGGTCTTTCCTACCCATGGGTATCGGGGAACCACACTGTGATTGCCTTGTTTTTACACTGTTTGTTCTGGCGACGCCCTCGTTGGGCGACGCCTTTACCTAGGCGGCGCCTTGTCTTGGCGACGCTTCCTCTTGGCGTCTCTCCACCTAGGCGACGCCTTGCGTTGACTTTGACTCTTCAGCCGTTGACTTTGACTTTGACTTAGTCAACGCCCGGATACGGGACGGTACACAAGCCCCCCAGTCTTAAGCTGAAGACTTGTCTTCAGCGTAAAGACTAAAGCCTCGCCCACGCCGTCCACGTGCCATCCTGATGACGTGTCATTCCCTGCTGACTCAACAATTCTCGAATTGTTGACGTGACGCTCTCTGAACCCTAGGAGCGCTCTTACTGATTGATTTGACCTCCTCTGAAACGATAATGATAACACCTTTTGGGTTAACCTTGATCGCGCGCCACGTGGCCCATCGCGCGGCCCTCCTTTAGAGACCTTTGCGTTTCCCCTGGGCAATCGACCCTTTGACACGTGGCCCGATCATGCGGCCCTCAGTTAGCGCCTCTTGAGTTGCGAAATGTAACGTTTAAGTTACTCCAAACCCCGCGCTCACCCTACTGTTACATTCATTCGCTCTACAACTCCGCACTGTTCATCGCCTTCAAAACCCTTTTCCTCTGCAATTGCGATTCTCTCCTTCCTGCGCTCTTCTACTGCCTCCATTCCAATAGCAAAGGTACGATTTCGAGTACTCACGAATCTTCCCTTTCATCGCATTATAGGATTTATTAAACTGCCTGGGACTGTTGTTATTCACGTATTACTGCATCTCTCCACTTCTTCTTCCTCCTCTGATTTTTCTCGCGTAGGTGACGCTTCATGGGGCCTTTTCTCCTTCTTGCCATGGCTACACTTGCTAAACCCTTTTTCCTCTCTTCTTTCTCCAGCTATCTATTTTCACCATGACGCGCGCAAACGCGGAGCCTGATTCTTCCCCTACGACCCCCAAGTCCAACTACAAAGCCTTCTACCCCTGGGCCCCCGACGAGCTCCTGAGTGAATGCACCAGCCTGACTTCCTTCCAGGACCTGGAAGCTCACCGGGGGGATCCTCATTTGTACAACTTTAACGCCTTCTGCCGCACACACGACGCCCACATATCCGTCCGTCCTGGCAGGCCTGGGGAACCTGTTTGTTTGGACGACAGACCTAGAAAGGGGAAACCCTTCTTCTTCATGTACCAGACCGTGTTCAAGCGCGTAGGAGTGCGTCTCCCGTTCACTCCCTTCGAACGGGAGCTTCTTACTGAAATCAACATTGCCCCCGCCCAGCTTCATCCCAACAGCTGGGCATTCGTGAGGGGCTTTCAAATTCTTTGTGGACACCTGGGCATCCCTCCTTCTGTAGATGTCTTCCTGCATTACTTTGAGGTGAAGAAGCAGGGGAAGAGCTTCTGGGTAAGCTTTTCCGGGATCGCAGGCAGGATCCTCCTCTCCCTCTTCCAGAATTCTTATAAGAACTGGAAAGGGAAGTTCTTCAGGGTGTGCAGCGCCAAGCACGATCCCACAACTTTGGATGGCTTCCCCCTTTACTGGACGGAGCGCCCTAAATTGCTCAGGGCCAAAACCCTGGAAGAGCTATCTCCCGCCGATAGGGAGGTAAGCAAAGCCTTGGCGGGGTTGGGGATCGTCTTTGATACCTTGAAGCTGGTCGCTAGCGAGTACAATGCTCACCCCCTGACCACCTACTTTGGTAAGGGGCTTTCCCCTCATCTTTCTTGCTGTGAATAGCTTGCTATCGAGCGTTTGTTCCCCCATACGATCATGCTTGTTTTACACTGTGCCATGTTTCTTGCATTTCACGTCTCTGCATGTATTGTGAATTCGCATAGCTGCTTTAGTACTAATTTCTGCTGCTTGGTCTGTCTTGATGTAGGATCGGTGATGGGCGCTTCTAAGAGAATGATGCTAGCGAAGGCAATGAAGGAGGCACGCGCCGCCAAGGCGGGCGCCTCCTCCACCCCTGCTGCCGATCCGGTTCCCCCACCGACTCTGTCACCGCCACCTCCAGTCACTGCTGAAGCTCCCTCTAGCCCATCTCCGTCATCTCCACCTGGCCCCGAAGCGCTTCCAACTCCCAGCTCTCCTCCGCCTTTCGCCGCCGTTCCCCTAGCCGCGGCCTCGTCACCGGCTCCAACCCCCCTTGACAAAGGGAAACGGGTTTTGGAAATTTTATCGGATGATGAGGACTCAGAAGGTGTGGCTCCCTTCAGAAGAAGAAAATTTGCGCGGGTCCCTCTGTCGGTAGAAGCGTCGCCCCAGGGAGGGAACCCCTTCATGGACAACCCCCCAAGTGCGACCTCACTCCCTCCCATGCCGCTCCAAAAGGAAAGGGGCGAAGGCGCCGAATCTGCCACGCCTCCGCCGCCGACAGAAGCCATTGCTTCCCCTGCTGCCGTCGCTGTCGCCCCTGACTTCATCGCCATCCCTCCTCCGATTATGCATCTAATGAGGGGCTTCAGTGGCGGGACTTTGCCAGAGGGCACCGACAGGAAGGAAGGCATGCCCTTCTACTTGGGGGCCTTCCTGGCGGTGGCCCTTGAATGGCGCGCCCAGGCCAGAAACGCGGCCATGCAAGCTCAAACTCTCCAGGCCTTGGAAACAAAGGCGACTACTCTGGAAGAGGAAATGAGGACCTTGGGGCGCCAGAACGAAACCTACCAAACCTTTTTGAAGCAAGCGCAAGAGTCAAAGCTGAAACTGAGAGGCAACTGGCAGAGGCATTGGAGCTCCAGGCTGGCTTTTTTACTCGTGAATTCGCCCTCCAAGTCCAGGTAGCGGGCCTTCAGGAATTGCTCAAAGCTGATGCAGAAATTCAAAAGGATCTGAAGGACCGTTGCCGTGAGCAGGCTGACAAGACGGAGCGGATGGAGGGGGAAATGGCCACCCAGGCCAAAGCTATGGACCTTCTCCGAGCTGACTACGACAAACTACAGGTCGAGGTCAGTCGACTTCGCGTTGAGAAAGAGGCTCTGGAGAAGCAGGTGGCCTCTGGGGATGCCGCCGTTGAGGAGCTGGAGAAGGAGAAAAAGTCCCTTATTCAGGAGATGGCGGGTACTTTCGAGGAGGGGTTCCAGGAAGCTCTGACCCAGGCGACCTGTGAGAACCCTGGCATCAATATTTCGAACTGCGACCCCATGCACCATGTCGTCGACGGGAAGGTCGTGCCCATGGACGTGGATGACTGAACCGCTGTCTCTCAACCGCCACCTTCACTTTCAAGCTCAATTCCATTATTCTTTACGCTTGCTTTTGACTTTCTTTGTTCAAACTTGTAATTCTTTGAACTACCCGTACTCTTGCTACAAATTTGGATGTTCGTATGATTGCTTTTGTGTCTTTGCCATATACGATTCTGCTTGTGCGATCTTATTCTCATCTTGTGCCCTCTTATGCTTCGGTTGTTCTGTTTGTATCATATTCGCTTCTTTGCTTCGTTGGGCGGCCTTGTATGACCAGGGAAGGTCACGTGCCAACCCCCCACGCCCGTGGAGAGGCTCACCTGGCGACGCCGTATCGTCCACGGGGTGTCTCTAATACCGAAACGATTTTCTCCCTTATTCTTAGCCCCCGGCGCCCACGCCTAAGGAGAGGCCTGCTACAGCAGTGCCGTATCGTCCCCGGGTGTCTAAAACGTCGAGTGCTTTGGGGGGCCCGTTCCCTCTATGGTCTTTCCTTCCCATAGGTATCGGGGAACACCCTGCCAGCAATTCGCTGGCGTTTGGCGATCTTGTCTCCGTCCACAGTCTTTCCTACCCGTGGGTATCGGGGAGATAACGCCAGCAACTAACTTTGCCTTCTTTGATTTCGTCTCCCTCCACAATCTTTCCTACCTGTGGGTATCAGGGAGGCGACACCAGTTGGTATTTGGGTTGGCGACGTCTGTGTCGTCTCACGCTGGCGTCGCCCTTCACGTCCTTCCGGGCGACGCCTCGGGCGTTACCTTTACTTCGACATTTGACTTTGAACTATCTTGCCTCGGTCGACGCCTGACAACAGCGAAGAGCTCAAGGTTTTGTCTGTGCCATCCACGTGGCGCTTCTGGTATGGCTGATGGGACGTTCCGTCATTCACCCTGATCCACGTGGCGCTTCTTGTATGGATGATGGGACATTCAGTCATTTCACTGAGTCCTGACTCCTGCTGCGTCCCTGATCCACTTGTGACGGCGCATCGTACCACTGGATATTCTGTTGATACGACGTTTTCTGATTTAAACCAGTGGTGCCAGCGTCATCCTTTCATCTTCTGCCACGTGTATTAATCGTGCGGTGCATCCATTCGCGTCGTTTGGTGCTCTAACCGCTTTATTTTCTCACTCTGCATAACCTGCTTGCGTTCCTTCTTCTTGCACCCTTCCTTCTTGCACCCTTTCTTCTCTGACGAAGGGTTGTTCCAGCCTTCGCTTCTCTCGTTCCACTCTTGCATTTCTGGCAGTCCCGATCTTGTTACAGAATGTCTTCTCACGCTGCTTCCTCCAGGGTTCGTCCCAAAGACTTGTACCCCTGGGCTTCGAGTGAACTTCTTGACGAGTGCTCATGTTTATTCTCTACCAGGGCCATAAGGGAACACAAAGGGGATTCGTGTTCCTATGACCACCGGGCCTTCGCGAGGAGGCATGACGACGACATCGCTGTGCTCTCTTGCACTCTAGGGGAGCCAGTATGTGGAGACGAACGAGCCAACGAAGGGGTCCCTTTCTTTTACTTTTACCAGGTGGTGTTCAAGACCATCGGAGTGCGCTTACCCTTCTCCTGGTTCGAGAAGGAACTGCTGACGGAGATCAACGTTGCTCCGGCCCAGTTATACCCCAACAGCTGGGCCTTTGTTAAAGCCTTCGACATTCTCTTCGGGTTTCTGGGTTGTGCACCCTCGGTTGACCTCTTTCTTCACTTCTTTGAGGTGAAGAGGCAGAGACACAACCTCTGGGTAACTCTCAGCAATGTACCCGGGAGAGTTCTCTTCACACCCTTCCAAAGCTCGTTCACCGGGTGGAAAGGCCGGTTCTTCAAGATCTGCCGTACTGATCTTGTGCCCGACGCTCTGGATGGGTTTCCGCTGTACTGGGTGAGAGAGGAGAAGGTCCTCAAAGCCAAACCCCTCAAGAAGCTGGCTCCAAGTGATCAAATAGCTTGCCGGATTCTTGCTGAGGCGGGAGGTTTTGACTCTGCCACGGTGATCAGCCTGGAGTTCAACGCTGGGACTCTCGAGAAGTACATATGTAAGACCCACTGCCTTGGTAACTCCGGCCTTTGTTGTTTTTTGTACGTGCATGTCTTTCTTCATGGTGTCACTAACACGTCTTTCCCCTGGTGCAGGTTCGAAAATAAACCAAGAAAAGAGGACACGACTTACTCGAGCTCTGCAGGCTGGGAAAGGGGCTTTGCCTTCCTCCAGTGATAACTCTGATGACCACTGAGGAATGGCTTGTTCGCGTTTTTGCATGATTTGTAGCGTTTGCTTCGTTTGTACTTGTATTGAACATTGCTTGTAACAACAACTTTTCAATATCATACTTGATTTTTTGCGACGCCATTTTACTTTGCATATGCTTCATGCACTGCGCACTTTCCTTTCGTCCTGTTCTTCCAACGTTGCATACCTTCATTTGGGCGACGCCTTCTCAAGGGCGACGCCCCTGTCTAGGTGACGCCTTCTTTCTGGGCGACGCCATGACCTAGGCGACGCCTTCTTTCTCGGCGACGCCATGACATAGGCGGCGCATCACATTACTTCAAACAGAGAAAGATAAAGGCTGAAAACCAAGGCACTTCTTTTTCTCAAACTGGTTTTTCCTTTTATTAGGGTGACCTCATTAAAAAACCCCCGAGAGGGAAAAAGAGCGTCCCCTTCAACTAAATTGTTACATACTGCTTACATAAGTCAACTGAAATAAAATTTGAAGTTGGCTGCATTCCAACTGCGCGGAATAGGACCTCCATCTAAAGTCTCCAGGTTGTACGAACCGTTCCCCTTAGCTTCAGTAACTCTGAAGGGTCCGGTCCATTTGGGAGACAGCTTGTTTTCCAACTCGTATGGGTGAGCTTTCCTCATCACTAGGTCGCCAACCTGAAACTGTCGCGGCTTTACCTTAGAGCTATATTGCCGCTCTACTCTTCTCTTCATCGCTTCAGCTTTTATTCTAGCTTGTTCCCTGGCTTCTTCTAGCAGATCCAGGTTTACCCGCCTCTCTTCATTGGACTCCTCCACCACAAAGTTTTGAAAACGTGGTGAGCTTTCATGTATTTCTACTAGAATCATCGCGTCCGACCCGTACACCAAACTGAAAGGCGTCTCCATTGTAGAGGATTGGGGCGTGGTGTGATATGCCCATACAATCCTTGGCACCTCTTCCGCCCACGCCCCTTTGGCTTTCTCTAACCTTCTTTTTAACCCCCTCAGCAGAACTCTGTTTGCCGACTCTACTTGTCCATTGGTCTGGGGGTGCTCAACTGACGCAAACACTTGTTTGATTCCTACTTCAGCACACAGATTTCTCAACTGCAGACTGGCAAACTGGGTCCCGTTATCAGATATCAGGCGCCTAGGTATGCCAAAGCGACACACAATGTTTCTCCACACGAAATGCTGTACCTTATGCGCAGTGATCTGTGCCACGGGCTCCCCCTCTATCCACTTAGTGAAGTATTCGATGGCGACGATCAGATACTTCATCTGCCTGATTGCCAGTGGGAAAGGGCCCAGGATGTCAATTCCCCATGTATGGAAAGGCCACGGACTGTATATGGACCGCAACTCTTCTGGCGGCGCCTTGTGCCAGTCGGCGTGCTTTTGGCATTGCCTACACCACTGGGCGTGACGTGCGCAGTCCTCTTTCACTGTTGGCCAGAAGAAGCCTGCGCGTATTACCTTGGAGGCTAAGGATCTTCCCCCTACGTGGCTTCCGCAGATTCCTTCGTGTAGCTCCGTCATTATCCTGGTGCACTCATCGCCACTGACGCATGTTAGGATAGGGTGAGTGAAACCGTGCCTGAACAGCACCCCATCCACCAAAGTATATCTTGCGGCATTTCTTTTGACTTTTTTACCCTCTTCAGGGTCCACTGGAAGAGCCCCATCCGCCAGGTATTGCTTATAGGGCGTCATCCAGGTGTCTCCCTTGGACAAAACACATACCTGCATCTGCTCTTCCTCAGGTACACCCGCGTACATGCTGATGTGGGGCGCCCTCTGCGTATCTTGGGTCAAAGAGGAATAACTCCTCGGCCTACCCCTTGATGTATAAATCTGGAGGACGTCCACCCTGTTGTCTTCCACGAATCGACGCGGATGTTTGAGGGTCTCCTGGATCACTGTCCTCTCTCTACCCCCCTTGCCTGAGCTGGCCAGCTTTGCGAGCAGGTCAGCTCTGGCATTCTGCTCCCTCGGGACATGTACCAGCTCAAGAGCGTTGAACGCCCCCCTCAACAACTGGACGTATTTTAGGTACGCCGCCATCTGTGGGTCCTTCGCCTGGAACTCACCCGACACCTGCCCCGTAATCAACTGAGAGTCGCTCTTCACCAGGAGGTTCTGTGTGCCCATCTCCTTGGACAAGAGCATTCCTGCTATCAGGGCTTCATATTCCGCCTGATTGTTACTTGCCTTGAAGGCGAAGCGCAGGGCCTGCTCGATCAGTATGCCGTCGGGTCCCTCCAAGACTATTCCCGCACCGCTCCCCTGCTGGTTGGAAGAGCCATCAACTGAGAGCAACCACTGCGAACTCGCTTCCACCTCTTGCTCACCTCCGGGCGAAAGTTCTGCTACAAAATCTGCGTACACCTGCCCCTTGATGGATCCTCTAGGCTCATACTGGATGTCGAATTCTGACAGTTCCACCACCCAGCGTACCATTCTTCCTGCCACATCAGGTTTCTGCAGCACTTTCTGTATAGGGAGGTTGGTCATCACCACCACTGTAAAGCTGTGGAAGTAATGACGGAGCCTCCTAGCAGAGAACACTACCGCCAGCGCCGCCTTCTCTAGTGCTTGGTACCTCGTCTCAGCCCCTTGTAAGGCCTTGCTTACGAAGTAGATGGGCTTCTGACTTTGGTCCTGCTCTTGGACCAACACGGAACTGATGGCCCGCTCCGTTACAGTAATAACCGGAGGGGCACGCCCGTTACCGGTTTGCAGAGGACCGGTGGCGTCGCCAGGTACTCTTTCAGCTTAATGAAAGCCGCTTCGCATTCATCAGTCCATGCAAAGCGACTGTTTCTCTTGAGGCACTGGAAGTACGGGTGCCCCTTCTCTCCTCCGGCGGAAACAAATCTCGAGAGCGCCGCCATCCGCCCTGTCAGCTGTTGCACCTCCTTCACCGACGTCGGGCTCCGCATGGCGATAATAGCCGGACATTTGTCGAGGTTCGCCTCTATCTCCCTCTCAGTGAGCAGAAAACCCAAGAACTTACCGGCCTCTACCCCGAAAACACACTTCTCGGGGTTCAACTTGAGGCGGTACTTGGATATTGTGTTGAACAACTCCTCCAGGTCTGCCATGTGCTGCACCCTATTCTGCGACGCCACCACCATGTCGTCTTCATAGGCGTACACATTCCTCCCAAGCATTGGCGCCAGGACCTTGTCCATTAGCCTCTGGTACGTGGCGCCCGTATTTTTCAGCCCGAAGGGACCTTATAGCAGTAACTGCATGTCTCAGTCATGAATGCAGTCTTGCTCTCGTCTCTTGGGTGCATCTTGATTTGGTTGTACCCTGAAAAGGCGTCCAGGAAACTTAGCACCTTGCTGCCAGACGCACTATCTGCCAAGGCGTCGATTCTGGGCAGCGGATACGAGTCCTTTGGGCATGCCTTGTTCAGGTCCGTGAAGTCAACACACATCCTCCACTTTCCATTCGCCTTTTTCACCAAGACGACGTTGGCGAGCCACTCAGGGTACTGAATCTCCCTGATGTGGCCAGCGCTCAGCAGCTTCTGCGTTTCGTCTTTCACCACCTGTTGTCGTTCCTCATTGAACTTTCTCCTTCTCTGACGCACGGGGCGGACCGTGGCGTCCATGCTGAGGTGGTGACACAGGAAATCAGGGTCGATGCCTGGCATATCCGAGGCGGACCATGCAAAGGCATCCAGGTGGCGTGAAATCACTTCTGCCACCCCTTCCTGTTCTTCTGGGCTTAGCGAACTTCCTAACTTGAAAGTCTTGCCGCCAATCTCCCTTTCTACGGCGTTAGCCGCAGGCTGCTCCCTGCTATCATCTTCGACGAGCGCCGCCTCTTCCACGGGTGCCGCCTCTTCCACGGGCATCGCCTCTTCCACGGGCGCCGCGTCGTCAGGGTCTTCCTCCATTGGCACATCAGCTTCGGGCATCGCCCTCTCCGCGATGGCCTCTTCAGGCGTTAGCCCAGCGGGCGTCGCCTCAATCATCGTGGGGTCTGCACTCGGCGGACGTTCATACACCATGAATACGCCTCTCTTCGTTTTCAGGCTGTTTTCATAGCATTTACTCGCCTCCTCCTGGTCTGACCTGATGACTATCACCCGGCCACTGAGGTCCGACAGCTTCATCTTCATGTGATGGGTGGAGGACACCGCGCTCAGACGGTTCAACGCCGGTCTGCCCAGCAAAATATTGTAAGCGGAATTAGCGTTCACGACGAGGTACCGGATGCTCTCGGTACGTGAGGCCTCTCCGTCTGTGAACGTAGTCCTCAACTCCAGGTACCCCCGGACTTCTACCTGGTTATCCCCGAACCCATACAAGCATCCAGTATAGGGACTCAACAGATCGGGGGACAACCGTAACTTATTAAAGGTCGACAGAAACATGACATCTGTCGAACTTCCTTGGTCTACCAGCACTCTGTGCACCTTCCTTCCGGCGGTGATGACTGAGATGACAACGGGGACGTTGTCGTGGGGTACCACATCTCGGAGGTCTCTTCTTGTGAACACAATATCTGACTCCCATGGCTCCCCCGAGAGCCTCTCTTCGATTGAATTCACCCCCTCGCGTATTTCTTCCGCTAGGAGGCGGTGGGTCCTCCGCCGGAAAAACCTCCAGCAATGGTGTGGACCTCGCCAAGCACAGGCATCTCGTGTGCTGGTTCATCTGCCGGCGGCGGCAAGGTGGCGGTCGTTGTGGAATCTGCGACATAGTCTTTCAAAAATCCAGTCCTCACCAGCTCATCTAGCTGGTAGCCCAACGACAGGCAATTATCAATGTGGTGCCCGAAAGCCTCGTGGAATTCGCACCAAGAGTCTTTACGAGGCCCTAACACCTTGTCGGTCTTCGCCGGTCGCCTCAGCCTCTCGGCTATGTTAGGCACGGCGATCAAATCCTTCAACTCAACCACGAAGTTGTACCTCGCTGGTCTCGCTCTTTCTCTGGCGGGGCGATCGCCTCCTGCTGGACCCTGGGGCTGGGGTTTTCTGGCCTCGTAGGGGCATCTCGCCTCTGGCTTCTTTCTCCCCGTCGTGGTCTCATTGACCCTAACGGGCTGAACTCGCACCGGTCCCCTCGGGCGTGAGGGCACGACGCTGGTGCGCTTCACACATACCTCCCCTTCAGAAGCAATATGCTCTACCGCCCTACGCCGTAGTTCAGCGAAAGTCCTAGGGCGGTTGCGGATAATGGATTCTCCAAAGGGGCCGGGGCATACGCCTTTCACAAATGCGTACACAATCATAGGCTCCTCTGTTGTACCAACCTTCACAACCTGGGCCCCGAAGCGATTGATATACTCCTTAAGGGTCTCCCCTTGATACTGCTTCACATCGAACAGATCGTAGGAGACCGGCGGCGGGGTCTTGTTGGCTAAGTACTGTTCCCTGAACAATCGCGACAATTGGCGGAAAGATGTGATGTGACCCTCTGGGAGGCTAATGAACCAATCCATAGCCATCCCGGTCAGGGTGCTCATGAAGAGCTTGTACTTGGCAACGTCAGAACCGCCTATCAGGACCATCTGTGTGTGTGTGTTGTCTCTGGGTCCTCCATCCCGGTGAAGATCACCTTGGGTCCCGCGAACGTGTTCGGGATCGCTGCGTCTAGGATCTCCTGTGAGAAGGGAGTGGAAAACTCCCTTGGTGGGGAATGGTTCTCCATCTCGTCCTGTCCAGGCCGCCTCCGATCGTTTCTCAGGCCCTGGCACAACTCCTCATTCACACGGTGGAGCTCTTCGTTCCGCTCATGCGAGGCGTCAAGGTCTGCCTGCATGCGTTCCTGCTCCATTTTCGAATCCGCCATGTCCTGCTGCAGCCCCCTCATTATTTCCAGGACCTGCTGCATGGATAGTTCTGCTGGGGCTGCGCGTGCTGTGCGTCGTCTGGTGGGAGCCATTGTCACTCCAACCTCCTTCAACGTTACTGTAATTTGGTAGATTTTCTCGAACTTGTGATGGGACTGATGTTTTATATCGGCCCCACGGTGGGCGCTAAATGTTCCGTCCGGTTGACCGGGACGTCTTCGTGCGCGACCTCAACCGTCAACTAGGGACTCCTTCCCACTGGTTGCCTGTGGATTCCTGCAAAAAAGAGGACAAAGAGGCGCCCTAGCGGCCGTGTGCACTACGACGCTCAAGTCAACCAGCAAGAAACACCAAAACTGTCCACCTACGTCTCTGAGCACTGCGTATGGCACTCTGAAGGTGGTAAAAGAACTGTGTATATCTGTGTGTGTGTGTTGTCTCTATCAGGCAAAAATATTCCCCAATCACTTGTACGTAACCTTGAAGCACGAGCAAGCAACTAGAGAGTTCTCTGGTCTTTGCCAAAAGTTCCAACCATCTTTCCAACATTCTTCGCGCTATTTAAACTACCCAAGCATTTAAAGCGCCTTAAAGCGCTTTTAATCACAAACGTAACGCACTCATTAAAGCGTTTAATTAGAAAACGTAGCGCATTTAAGACGTTGAAACGCTTGGGAGCCATTATAGTACCTGAATGCTCGAAAGGGAAACTGTATTGAATGACTTTTAATTACCTGGCACCTGACTGAAGGGTGTTTCCATTCTGACATGGTTGTTGTACACGTGGAGGGCCTCACGACGCCGTGACCCCATCTGGGGGCGTTTCTGCCTATCTGGGGACGTTTCTACGTGTGAGTCCTCCTGCTTGGGAGTGCTACTGCGCTAGGGGTGACTTTTTGGGTGCCAACTCATGCCCCCAAGTATCTAGCCACTTACTTTGAGAGCGTATCTGTCCCGAAGGCTTCTCTGGGGCGGCAGGGGTACTTCACGAGTCAGGCTGCCCTACCCTGATGCTATCACTATGGCCTTGAAGCCACCTTTTCATTTTCTTTATCGCTTTCCCGAGCTATCGGGACCTGAGGCCTTCCCACGGTGTCGCTCCCTCCATGGTCTTTCCTACCCATGGGTATCGGGGAACCACACTGTGATTGCCTTGTTTTTACACTGTTTGTTCTGGCGACGCCCTCGTTGGGCGACGCCTTTACCTAGGCGGCGCCTTGTCTTGGCGACGCTTCCTCTTGGCATCTCTCCACCTAGGCGACGCCTTGCGTTGACTTTGACTCTTCAGCCGTTGACTTTGACTTTGACTTAGTCAACGCCCGGATACGGGACGGTACACTTAGCAATACTTGATCTTAACCCTTCACATACTGCTTTTAACTCGAGCCAATTGTTAACCTTATAACAAACTTTGCAAACTGTTAACTCAAAGTAAATTTGAGCAACTATCAACTCTTCGGCGATGGCATTCAATAAAACTTGTGAACTTAAGGCAACAAATCTTAACATAAAATCACTTACTAGGCAGCAGGTTTTGACTCAAACTAGTATTAAAATACAGTTTACCTGATCTGCCAAGTGAAGTGCCCCCTACTTCTGTCATCGCCTGGAACTCTTCTGATCTGGCACTCGCCGTACAACCCCTCCACTATCTCAACCTTCACGCCATAGGGTTCTGGCGATGTTACCTTTCTTCTTTGCATAACTTGATCATCGTTCCCTCATCTGGGGGTAGAGGCGCCTTTTGGATCCTTCTCTACCTCCCTGAGTTTTAGAACAATGATCTGGATAGCGAGGTGTCCTCTTCGAACCTACCTCAGTTATCCTTTATCTTCTTCCACCCTTCACGCCGTACCTGAGCTCGTTCAAGACGAGAAGGATTTTATCTATCTTCACACCGCCCGCAAGCGTGGAAGCTTTATCTGGTCCTACTGGGTCAATATTGATGTTTCACTTAAAGGGGAAAAGGCGTTTTCCATCAATCTTCCCTTCCCGCCATTTAAGGTCACGAACACCCCTGACTTTTCAGTTTCATCTTTCCTGAACTCACTCTAAGGTGAGAAGGACTTTCTCTGGTACCTCAACTTGCCCAGGGTGTACATCTCCTCCCCCCTGGATGCACTGAGGACCTTTAATCCTGCCTCAGTCTGCTTATGCAAAGAGGTCTTTCAATCTGTTCTTGCCTTCACTCGCTCAAAGGCGAGGAGGACTTCTTCTCTTTCTCGCCTGCACTCGCACAAGGGCGAGGAGGACTTCTTCTTTCACCTCAAGATGCACGAGAGCGTTGAGGGCTTTTTACATTACTGGTGCCTCCGATCGCCGAAAGACGATGAGGTCTTTAAACTTTAAAATATTGCCACCGATCGCCGAAAAACGATGGGGACTTTTAAACTTTTAACTATTGTCATCGATCGCTGAAAAACGATGGGGACTTTAAAACTTTTAACTATTACCGCCGATCGCCGAAAAACGATGGGGACTTTAAAACTTTTAACTATAAAGCATGCAATATAGCTTTACTGTTGCCTTAGATCACGTACAAGTGGTAAGGTCTTTTTCCTAAAAACTTTCAAAACAATAAGCATGCGAACTTAGAAGCTTTAAACTTTGAAAAACTCTTCTTTATTGGGTGGCCTCATTAAAAACCCTCCTTAGGGAAAAAAGAGTGCCCCCTTGAAATTGTTTTAACAGAAACTATTCAAATCTCTTCATGTTCGTCTTTACTTACAAGGTTTTAACTGTAATAAAACTTGAGATGTGTGGCGTTCCAAGTGCGAGGAATCGTCCCTCCTTCTAACGTCTCCCAGCGGTAGGCGCCATTCCCGAGCACCTCGGTTATTCTGAACGGTCCCGTCCACTTAGGCGATAACTTGTTTTGCATCTCATACTGATGGGCCTTCCTCATCACCAGATCGCCACTTCTAAACTGCCTTGA
The DNA here is from genome assembly GCF_000499845.2 of Phaseolus vulgaris. Lineage (NCBI taxonomy): Eukaryota > Viridiplantae > Streptophyta > Magnoliopsida > Fabales > Fabaceae > Phaseolus > Phaseolus vulgaris. The sequence continues at coordinate 39,577,547 of NC_023749.2, read as the reverse complement.
CATTACCTTAGAGTTATACCTTCGCTCAATCCTTCTCTTTACTGCTTCGCCTTTCACTCTCGCCTCCTCCCTGACCTCATCCAGCAAATCCAGATTCGTTCTTCTTTCTTCGTTCGAGTCTTCCGCCACAAAGTTTTGGAATCTCGGCGAGCTTTCCTGGATTTCGACTGGAATCATCGCATCACATCCATAAACCAAACTAAACGGGGTCTCATGGGTTCCTGACTGCTCAGTGGTATGGTACGCCCAAACTATGCGGGGTATCTTTTCAGCCCACGATCCCTTAGCTTTCTCTAGTCTTCTCTTCAAACCTCTCAGCAACACCCGATTGGCAGACTCCACTTGGCCATTCGTCTATGGGTGCTCGACGGATGCAAACACATGTTGTATTCCCACCTCTTCGCACAGCTTTTTCAAAAGGTGACTTGCAAACTGAGTCCCATTGTCTGACACCAGGCGTTTAGGCACACCAAACCGGCACACTATGTTCTTCCATACAAAGCTCTCGATCTTGTGTGCGGTGATCTGGGCCACTGGCTCCGCTTCGATCCACTTGTTGAAGTATTCAATTGCCACTACCAAGTACTTCATCTGCCTGACCGCCAATGGGAAGGGTCTCAGAATGTCAATTCCCCAAGTATGAAACGGCCAGGGGCTGTAAATTGACTTCAGCTCTTCTTGGGGTGCCCTGTGCTAATCGGCGTGCTGCTGGCATTGCTTGCAACACTGGGCGTATCTCTTGCAATCTTCTCTCATCGTTGGCCAGTAATAGCCTACATGGATGGTCCTTGTCGCCAGCGATCGACCTCCAATGTGTCTCCCGCAAATTCCCTCGTGGAGCTCAGCCATAATCCTCGTGCACTTATCTCCGTGTATACATACAAGAAGAGGGTGTGTAAATCCAAACCTGTACAGCTCGCCGTCAATAAGGGTAAATTTGCTGGAGCTCTTCTTTATTTTTTTGGCCTCAGTTGAGTCAACTGGAAGCACACCATCCGCTAAATAACGTTGGTATGGCATTATCCACGTGTCTGGTTCGTGGACAGCGCAAACCTGCATCGATCTTGCCCCTTCCGCTGGGCGCGCTCTGACCCTCGGCACCCTCAGAGTTTCTTACGTTAGGGATCTATGACTTCTCGCCGGTCTTTCCATTGATCTGCAAACATGGAGAACTTGGTGGTCTGCCACGAATGCTTGAGGCGCTTTCAAAGTTTCTTGAATGATAGTCCTCTGCCTGCCCCCTTTGCCCGAACTGGCGAGCTTGGCTAGCAAGTCAGCTCGGGCATTCTGTTCTCTTGGCACGTGCACCACTTCAAATGAAGTGAAAGATCTTCTTAGCTCTTGCACGTACTCCAAGTAGGCTGCCATCTGCGGGTCCTTGGCTTGGAACTCGCCAGTTACTTGTCCGGTGACCAGTAGCGAATCACTCTTGGCCATCAGCACTCTCGCCCCCATTTCCTTAGCCAGCAGGATTCCGGCGATCAAAGCCTCATACTCTGCTTGGTTGTTGCTTGCTTTGAGAGCAAACCTCAATGATTGCTCTATCAACACTCCGTTGGGCCCTTCCAAAATGACCCCAGCCCCGCTGCCCAGCTGGTTGGACGACCCATCAACTAAGAGTACCCAGCGAAAGTCACCCTCGGCGTTCTGTGCCACCTCGGAGGACAACTCGACCACGAAATCGGCGAAGACTTGCCCTTTGAAGTGTACCGGCCTGGTAGTCGGAAGTGATGACGTGGCATCAAGCTAGTGTATAGGCGTGTTGATGGGACGCCTTGCTGGTAGAAGGGAAGGAAGTCGGGGGGCTCGTGTAGTCGCCAGATGTTAAGTTGGCGTGCTCCGATCTCCAGCACACCAGAACCGGTGGTCACCGGGTTAAAGATGAAGTCGCCAGATATGAATCCAGGCGACCAAGTGATTAGAGATCGCCGAAACAAGGACATCACTCACATGAACATACACGGTGAAGCAAGAAAAGTAGATCATGAAGGCGGCCGGCGAGACCACAGGGAAGGTGTGTACGAAGGCACCCTAACTCGCCAATCCAGTAGAGATCGCACTCCGGGACAACTATGCATTGAGTAGTATCATGCATAAGTAACTTAGCCAAAGGAGAGTCAGAAGCAGCGCCCAAGTCAAGGAGGCTCCAGATGATGGCACGTATACAGCTGGATGCGAGCCACGTGTCCAGATGTGTAACTGCCAGGAGAGAGAAAGTGACAAGGTATAGAAGGGTTTCCCAACGAACTTCTGAGGTACGCACGTTCAGATTGTCTTCTTTACGCTTGCGAGTTCTTGAGTATACTGAGAGAGAACTGGTTCACGGTTCCTTGAGAGTTCTTGAGTGTTACTCTTGAAGTATTTGGTGGTTCAGTTACTGACTTGGGCGTTGGAGTGCGATCGGCCGCAGCGGCACCGCTCTGTTCTTTTGCAGGTTCTTGAGGTGGATCGCGGTGAAGGACGGAGGATGACGCGGTGCACACGTCGATCCAATTTTGACGAGGCAAAGTTCCAACGTTTTGGTCAACAGGCAGGATCATCAAGCGCCCACCGTGGGGCCGTGTAAAACCTGTTCCCATCCACAGCGTGAGTTCTTGGAGGTTTTTGCAGTTTTCTGTGTGGTTGTGTGCTGGTGCAACCATCGTTCGCTGTTCGTCTAGGTTTTGTTCGGTGATTTCGCATTTTCCACCGTTCGTTTGGATTTTTGTTCGGTGAGGTGAAGTTTTCTGCTAGTTGCGCGAGTTTTGTTCGGTGAGATCTGAGTTCTTTGGCTCGTTTGGTTTTTCACGGGAGAAGCGGTGGTTTCTGGTGGAGTTGCAGGTTTCTGTGGAGGTTCGCTGTGTTCTTGAGTTTTCTTTCGGAATTTCGCGAAGTTTTGACCGATGGATCGCCGAATCGATCGTCGCTGAAGGAAGTGTTATTCATTGCACTCTGTGATTTGCCAAGTTTTCATGAGAAAAATGAGAAGCAACCGTTCAAGTCCAGTTGCGCCCGTTGCTGCTGAAGGCGCCAACGCCATGACTATGGCGCAGATGGTGGAAATCATGCGTTCGTTGCAGGCGAATGTGGAAGCCTCGCGTATAGAGCAGGCGAGAATGCATGAGGACCTGGTCGCCTCTCGGGCCAGGAATGATGAGCTTAGCAAAGTAACTGAAGAATTGCGCCAGGCTCTTCAGGAGCAGCGAGGGCGTCCAGTCACTGAAGAGGTCGCGCCGTCAACGCCGCCTCGTGTTTTCCCTATGCCTTTCGCTCAGGCGATTAGTGACACGCCTATCCCTGCGAGTGTGGTACCTGTGAAGGCTGTTTTCACCGGCGTGGAGGATCCCGAAGCTCATCTCACCACGTTCCATACACAGATGATGCTGTCAGGAGGGTCAGACGCCGTGTACTGCAAGATGTTTGTGAGCACACTCCAGGGAACGGCGCTGGAATGGTTTGTGAGCCTACCTACAGGTCACATAACCAACTTCCAGCAGTTCTCGAAAATCTTCGTCGAGCAGTACATCGTGAACAAGGCACCGCCCAGGGTGTCTTATGATTTGTTCGATATAAGGCAGTATCAGGGAGAGTCCCTCAGGGACTACCTGAATCGTTTTGGGGCGCAGATGGTCCGATCACCAGCCATAGATGAAGAAATGCTGGTCTACGCATTCAAGAAGGGCGTGCTGCCGGGACCATTCTGCGAAGCATTGATCAGGGCTCACCCTGCCACGTTTGCTGAGGTCAGGCGACTTGCGGTGGCCCACATCGCCGATGAGAGTGAAGTCGCCGAGAAGAGGGGAAGCGTGGCTCACGCCAGGCCACGCGCCCAGACCAGAATCCAGCCACAGAGGGTGCTGGAGACAGTGGCGGCCAGGAGGGATCAGAGGACTCGCCATCCTTATGATCCAAGGAAGAATAAGGGCAAGGGCCAAGGACGCCCCCAACCAGCACGCCGGGAGTACAATCGCCCGCCAAAGCACAAGTTTGTCATGGGATTGGCGGACCTGATCGCCATTCCCAATATATCAGCTAGATTGAAAGCGCCCGAGAAGGTGGGCGACAAGGTGCTGGGACCAAAGCCAGACGCGTGGTGTGAGTTTCACCAGGGCTTTGGCCACACCGTGGATTCGTGCTTGGCTTTAGGATACCAGCTCGACGATATGGTTAAGAGCGGGTTCCTAAATGACTACTTGCTAGACAGAAGGACGGGGGGCGCGTCGAGCTCCCAACCAGCAGGTGGAGAGGCTCAGCAGCACGAGATGCCTACGCACGGGGAAATCCACACCATTGCAGGGGGTTTCTCGGGTGGTGGATGCACCGCATCACAGAGAAAGAAGTACGCGAGGTCTGTGATGACGGTGGATATGTTTGAAGACCACTCGCCGGATGTGGACATTACGTTCACCAAGCAAGATCTTCGGGACGTTGTGCCTCATGACAACGATCCCATAGTCATCTCGTTGATCACAGCAGGAAGAAAGGTCCACAGGGTTCTGGTGGACCAAGGAAGCTCGGCAGACGTGATGTTCTGGCCGACTTTCACGCAGTTAGAGTTACCCCTTGACCAGCTGAGGCCCTATGGAGGGTGTTTGTATGGTTTCGCTGGTGACCAGGTGGAGGTCAGGGGTTACATCGAGTTGAGGACCACGTTTACAGATGAGGCGGGTTCGAGAACAGAGAAAATCAAATACCTTGTCGTAAACGCTCCCTCAGCATACAACATTCTGCTGGGAAGACCCACGCTCAACAGAATAGGCGCTATACCGTCGACCCGGCACATGAAGGTGAAGTTGCCGTCTATGGAGGGGGTGGTGATCACCATCAAATCCGACCAGAAAGAAGCGAAGAAGTGTTATGAGAATAGCCTGAAAAACAAAAGGTCTGTGAGTTACGTGACAACCACCCCGCCTCCTGGTATGAAGCCCAGATCGACGGTAACAGAAGAGACCGCCGGAAGAGACGTGGTGATGGTGGATGCTAAGCTGGGGGAGGGGAACGCCGGTTTAGAGGAAGAAGAGGCAAGGAATCGCCCTGAGGAAGCGAGGGAGCTGGGGATCGCCAGGGCGGTGATTGCCAGAGAAACCAGGCCAAAACCTGTTCAGCAGTGGCTCGAGAGAGAGATCGGAGGAAAAATCTTCAAGCTGGGAAGATCTCTGGAGGTCGAGCTCCAGGACCAGATCGCCAAGGTGATAGAGCGGCATCTGGATGCGTTTGCATGGTCCGCTTCGGACATGCCCCGGATCGATCCCGACTTCTTGTGCCATCATTTGGCGATGGACAACTTGGTGAGACCAGTACGGCAGAGTAGAAGGAAGTTCAACGAGGAGAGGAGGCAGGCGATTAGAGACGAAACGCAGAAACTCCTCGCTGCAGGCCATATCAGGGAGGTGCAGTACCCTGATTGGCTGGCCAATGTCGTACTGGTGAAGAAGAGCAACGGGAAATGGCGCATGTGCGTCGATTTCACCGATCTGAATAAGGTTTGCCCAAAGGACTCATATCCTTTACCAAGCATAAACGCCCTGGTGGATAGTGCTGCAGGGTGCAAGTTGTTGAGTTTCTTGGATGCCTTCTCGGGGTATAACCAGATCAAGATGCATCCCATGGATGAAGAGAAGACTGCCTTCACGACCGAGAGATCGTGCTACTGCTACAAGGTGATGCCGTTTGGGCTGAAGAACGCGGGGGCCACGTACCAGAGGTTGATGGATCGGGTACTTGCACCGATGCTGGGAAGGAATGTGCAAGCATACGTGGATGACATGGTCGTGACCTCGCCAGAGAAAAGCAAGCACGTTGCGGACTTGGAAGAGTTGTTCACTACGATCGCCAAGTTCAGGTTGAAGGTGAATCCCGAGAAGTGCATCTTTGGCGTGGAGGCTGGGAAGTTCCTGGGATTTCTCTTAACTGAAAGAGGAATAGAAGCCAATCCTGATAAGTGCGCTGCCATTTTGGCGATGAGGAGCCCGGCTACCGTGAAGGAAGTGCAGCAGCTTACAGGTCGGATGGCCGCCCTGTCTCGCTTCGTGTCGGCTAGCGGAGAGAAGGGCCATCCATATTTCCAGTGTTTAAGGCACAATAACAAGTTTGCCTGGACGAAGGAGTGTGAGGAAGCCTTCGTCAAGCTTAAGGAATATTTGGCGAGCCCGCCGGTTTTGTGCAAACCGCTGGTGGGAACCCCTCTCAGGTTGTATTTTGCTGTAACTGAGAGGGCGGTGAGTGCGGTGCTCGCCCAGCACCAAGATCAGACTCAAAAGCCTATTTATTTTGTTAGTAAGGTGCTGCAGGGCCCCGAAACGAGATATCAGGCCCTGGAGAAGGCTGCGCTGGCTGTGGTATTTTCGGCGAGGAGGTTGCGCCACTATTTCCATAGCTTCACGATACTGGTGATGACCGACTTGCCCATCCAGGAGGTCTTGAAGAAGCCCGACGTTGCTGGGAGGATGGTGAAGTGGGCAGTGGAGCTGTCGGAGTTTGATATTAAGTATGAGCCCCGAGGCCCGATCAAGGGGCAGATCTTCGCAGATTTCGTGGTCGAGCTCTCATCTAAAGCGACACGAGTTGAAGGGGATGACTTCCGTTGGGTACTCTCAGTGGATGGATCATCGAACCAGCAGGGTAGCGGTGCTGGAGTCATCTTGGAGGGACCCAACGGCGTGCTGATCGAACAATCTTTAAGGTTTGCCTTCAAGGCCAGCAACAATCAAGCAGAATATGAGGCGTTGATCGTCGAGATCGCCGAGAGCATTTGTGGCAGATCACCTGGTTCTTCAGATAAGCAAGTCGACGGAAAAAGCGGCAAGAAGTCACAGGTCTTAGACGCAAGAAACCTTGAGATCGCCGAGAATAAGAGCATGTCGGGGAGAAAAGGTGAACATGACGCAGGTCTGCACGACCCATGAGCCAGACACCTGGGTAACACAGTACAAGCGGTGCCTGGCGAATGGCCTTCTCCCACTGGATCCGGCGGAGGCTAGGAAGATAAAGAAGAATTCTAGCAAGTTCACAATGATTGACGGCGAGTTGTACAGGTTTGGGTTCACTCAACCACACCTGGAATGTGTGCATGGCGAGAAATGTACGAGAATTATGGCAGAGCTCCATGAAGGGATATGCGGAAGCGACATCGGGGGTCGAGCTCTGGCCGCAAGGACTCTCCGTGCAGGTTACTACTGGCCAACGATGAGAGAAGATTGCAAGAGGTATGCGCAGTGCTGCAAGCAATGCCAGCAGCACGCCGATTGGCACAAGGCGCCTCCCGAGGAGTTGAAGTCGATTTACAGTCCTTGGCCGTTTCGCACATGGGGAATCGACATCCTAGGACCGTTTCTCGTGGCGATCAGGCAGATGAAGTACCTGGTGGTGGCGATTGAATATTTCACCAAGTGGATCGAAGCAGAACCAGTGGCCCAGATCACAGCACACAAGATCGAAGGTTTCATGTGGAAGAAGATTGTGTGCCGGTTTGGTGTGCCCAAGTGCCTGGTGTCGGACAATGGGACTCAGTTTGCAAGCACCTGTTGAGGAAGCTGTGCGAAGGGGTGGAAATTCAACAAGTGTTTGCATCCGTCGAGCACCCTCAGACGAATGGCCAAGTAGAATCCGCCAATCAAGTGCTGCTGAGAGGGTTGAAGAGAAGGCTAGAGAAAGCCAAAGGAAGCTGGGCTGAGGAGGTACCCCGTATAGTCTGGGCGTACCACACCACCGAGCAGTCAGGAACCCATGAGACCTCGTTCAGCTTGGTCTATGGGTGCGACGCAATGATTCCAGTAGAGATCCAGGAGAGCTCGCCGAGATTCCAGAACTTCGTGGAGGAAGACTCAAATGAGGAGAGAAGGTTGAACCTGGACTTACTGGATGAAGTCAGGGAAGAGGCGAGATTAAAAGCTGAGGCGGTAAAAAGAAGGATTGAACGAAGATATAACTCGAAGGTGATGCCGAGACAGTTCAGTGAGGGCGACCTGGTGATGAGGAAAGCCCACCAGTACGAGATGGAGAATAAGTTGTCGCCCAAATGGACGGGACCGTTCAGAATAACCGAGGCGCTCGGGAACGGCGCCTACCGCTTAGAAACATTGGAAGGAGGGGCGCGATTCCTCGCACTTGGAACGCCACGCACCTCAAGTTATATTACAGTTGAGAACTTTGTAAGTAAAGACAAAACACGAAGTTATGTTACAATGTTTCTGTTAAAACAGTTTGAAGGGGGCACTCTTTTTTCCCTAAGGAGGGTTTTTAATGAGGCCACCCAATAAAGAAGAGTTTTCGAAGTTTAAGGTGTTTCAGATTGCATGCTTGTTGTTTTCCAAAAGTTTTGAAGAAAGACCTTGTCACTTATATGTGATTTAAGGCAAGTTAAAGATATATTGCATGCTTTCTAAAAGGTTTCTAAGTCCCCATCGTCTTTCGGCGATTGGCGGCACCAGTTAAAGTTAAAGTCCTCATCGTCTTTCGGCGATCGGAGGCACCAGTTAAAAGACCTCAACGCCCTCGCGCGTCCTGAGGCGAGATAAAGACCTCCTCGCCGTCGAGCGAGTGCAGGCGAGGAAGAGTGAAAAGTCCTCAGTGTTTCTGGGGGAGAGGAGATGTAACCCCTGGGGCAATGTAGAGGCACCAATGAAAAGTCCTCAGTGTTTCTGGGGGAGAGAAGATGTAACCCCTGGGGCAATGTAGAGGCACCAGCAAAAAGTCCTCAGTGTTTCTAGGGGAGAGAAGATGTAACCCCTGGGGCAATGTAGAGGCACCAGCAAAAAGTCCTCAGTGTTTCTGGGGGAGAGGAGATGTAACCCCTGGGGCAATGTAGAGGCACGAGATAAAGACCTTCTCGCCGATGAGCGAGTTCAGGCGAGTTAAAGACCTTCTCGCCGATGAGCGAGTTCAGGCGAGTTAAAGACCTGATCGCCGATGAGCGAGTTCAGGCAAGATAAAATCCTTCTCGTCTCGAACGAGTTCAGGTGTCGTCTCTTTCTTTCTCCACCTTCCCCAAGAAGACTTCCCGATCGGCTGACCTTTGTTCGAGTTTCTTTACCTTGGCGGCGTCAGCTTTGATCAGCGCCTCCAGGTCAGCCACTTTGACGCGATAAGGCACCAGCATGCTCTCCAGCTCAATCTTCTCTTGAGCCAAGAGCTGCACCTTATGGCGTAGATCGGTAGCCTCCTTGCGTGCCACCCAGAGCTCGGTACTCATGGCATCTTCTACTCGAGAATGGTCGATTTCGGTGAGTGTTAGGTTGCAGGATAACCTCTTCGCCTCGATCCTTATGCTGTGATTCTCCGCTCGGAGTGTGAAGATGTCATCTTGGAGCTTCTTGGTGGAACTCTCCACAGCTTTAGATATGATGGAGGGGAAGTCCTCCGCCATCATTTCCAGTTTTGCTGAGAAGGGCTCCGACACCCTTTTGACCTCAAGAGAGAGGTTTGCTTGTGGAGGCATCGGGTGGGCTTCTTGGTGGTTCTCGCCACCACCTTCTTGAGTTGGTTGTTCAATGGGCGCTTCTTGGCGTGGTGGCGAAGTCGGGGACTCAGTGATAAGGATTGGGGAGTTGTGAGCACCTTCATCCCCGACTGGTGCAGCGTTTGCGGTTGAGGCGTGTGAAGGAGGACCCCCTCCAGCTGATACATAAGGCGTGGAGGCGCTTGGGGGGTCCTCCATGAAGTTAGGCTCGGCGGCTGTTCCGTCCGGTTGACCGGGACGTCTTCGTGCACGACCTCAACAGTCAGCTTGGGACTCCTTCCCGCTGGTTGCCCGCGAATTCCTGCAAAAAAGAGGACAAAGAGGCGCCCTAGCGGCCGTGTGCACTCCGACGCTCAAGTCAGCCAGCAAGAAACACCAAAAACTGTCCACCCACGTCTCTGAGCACCGCGTATGGCACTCTGAGGGTGGTAAAGGAAACTGTGTATATGTGTGTGTGTTGTCTCCTTCAGGCAAAAATATTCTCCGGTCACTTGTACGTAACCTTAAAGCACGGGCAAGCAACCAAAGAGTTTCTCGTAAATTTGCCAAAGGTTCCAACCCTTTTTCCGACATTCTCAGCGCTATTTAAACTGCCCCAGCATTTAAAGCGCCTTAAAGCGCTTTTACACTCAAACGTAACGCACTCATTAAAGCGCTTAATTACGAAACGTAGCGCATTTAAGACGTTGAAACGCTTGGGAGCCATAATAGTACCTGAATGCTCGAAAGGGAAACTGTATTGAATATCTTTAATTACCTGGCACCTGACTAGAGGGTGTTTCTATTCCGGCATTGCTGTCATACACGTGGAGGGCCTCACGACGCCATGACCCCATCTGGGGGCGTTTCTGCCCATCTGGGGACGTTTCTACGTGTGGGTCCTCCTGCTTGGGAGTGCTACTGCGCTAGGGGTGGCTTTTTGGGTGCCAACTCATGCCCCCAAGTATCTAGCCACTTACTTTGAGAGCGTATCTGCCTTCCTCTCACACCCTGCACCCGGTTATCCTGGGCGTGACCTTCCTCTTGGGTCGTATCTGTCCCGAAGGCGTCTCTGGGGCAGCAGGGGTACTTCGCGAGTCAGGCTGCCCTTCACTGGTACTATCACTATGGCCTTGAAGCCACCTTTTCCTTCTCTTTATCACTTTCCCGAGATATCGGGACCTGAGGCTTTCCCACGACGTCGCTCCCTCCATGGTCTTTCCTACCCATGGGTATCGGGGAACCACACCGTGATTGCCTTGCTTTTACACTGTTTGATCTGGCGACGCCCTGGTTGGGCGACGCCTCCACCCAGGCGACGCCTTGCCTTGGCGATGCCTCCACCCAGGCGACGCCTTGCCTTGGCGACGCCTCCACCCAGGCGACGCCTTGCCTTGGCGACGCCTTGTCCTGCCTTGGCGACGCTTCCTCTTGGCGTCTCTACACCTGGGCGACACCTTGAGTTGACTTTGACTTCGCGTCTCTACATCCGCTTCCTCTTGGCGTCTCTACATCCGCTTCCTCTTGGAGCAGATGGTGAAGAAGGCGCCACCCTCTTCCTCTTGGTGACGAGGCCATCTTCAGTCGCCTCGTGGTCGTCTTCTTCTTCCTCATGGACTACTTGGGGGGCTTTCCTCTTTGGTTTCCTGAGGATAAGCTTTTGCGCTGATTGGCGGGCTGGGCCTCGGGAGGAGTTGGGCCTTTGGGTGGCGATCTGCCCTGTGCGGCGGCGATCTCCACCACCGAGTTTGGCACGGTTTGGGAACCCGATGCCAACCCGTGGGCTCGAGCGAGCGCCCTCAGTTCAGCTAATTTTCCTTGGCCCAACATACGATCTGCATAATGCAAAAATACATGGGTCAGTTCAGAGAGGAAGGTAAACACATAAGTCAGTATGCAGCAAAGCAGATAAATGGTGCAGAAAGTAAAACCAAAGTCTTGTGCACAACGCACAAGACGCCCAGAAACAGTTAGCAGAAGTAACGACAAGTGTAATGACTTAGACGTTGAGGTGAGTTCTAACCTATGCGAACTTCGAGTTGATCTTTGAAGAACTCGTAGGAGATGAGTGTGGTGGTGAGGAAAGTAATGTTGGCGTCTGCCACACTCTTCCAGAAGAAGCATAGATCCTTGTCCAAAGCACCCATGCTATCAGGACTTCTTGGCCTCCTGAAGCTTCCCTTGGACTCTTTGTTCCCCTTGTTTACCCAATACAAGGGGAAACCGTCGAGCAGTGAGGCGTCCTTGTCGTTCGGGCGCACTTGGACAAACTTGCCCTTCCAGTCTTTGTAAGATTGCTGGAAGATAGAGAGGATTGACCTCCCAGCAATCCCATTAAGGCTCACCCACAGGCGATCTCCTGGGTGTTTGGCTTCGAAGAGGAAAAGAAAGACGTCCACTGACGCTGGCAACCCCAAGTGGTCGCACATAATCTGGAATGCCCGCACGAACGCCCAGCTGTTGGGATGGAGCTGGGCGGCGGCGATGTCGAGCTCGGTAAGTAGCTCTCTTTCAAAGCGAGTGAAGGGAAACCTAAGTTTCACCTTCTTGAACAGGGTGGTATATATGAAGCAGAACAACCTGCCGGTGTTCCCTTTGTCGTCGACGCACACTGGCAAGTCGGAGGGGCATGGTAGCACCATCATCTTGTCGTCGTGCTCCTTGTGGAACGATAGGTGAGGCTCGTCCCCTTTCTTCAAACGAAGAACTGCCTCAGCAGAGTTTACTGAGGAAGTTTCCTTCAACAAGGTCGGGGTGGCCCATGGGTATAGTTTTTTGAAGTCTGGGGAAGGAACGGAGGCTCCTCCGGCGACAGGTGGAGTAGCCTGAGCCAGGTTAGAGCGGGAGGGTGCAGGCCTCTCAGCCTGAGAAGAAGAAGCACCAGGTGCTCGCGGTTGGTTGTGTGCTTGAGATGGAGGGTTTCGTGACGAGGGAGGAGGATTTGGGGTGATCTTTGAGTGAGCCATCGCGGAAACTGCAAAGGAAGAAGAAAAGAAAAGGTGATAAGGGTTTGCAGAGGCTGACTCGATCGTGAAAGAGGGGTGAAAAATGAACGAACGAAGGTTCGTTGTAACGAAGACGAAGCCCTAAGTTACGAGAAAGGAGAAACACGAAAAACAGCCCACAGCGTATGCACCAGACAGTTAGAATCGGTTAAAATGCAGGAAAAACCAGCAGAAGAAGTAAAGGAAGTACCTTTTTGTGATCGGAAGAGTGGTGAAGGAAGTTGGTGATTCAGGAGGTTGAAGAATGACGAGAGCTTTTGCAGAAGAAAGTTGAAGTGTCTGAGAAAATGAAGAAGTGATGGAACAGTGAAGTGAAATGGGTTTAAGGGTTTTTCGCAGAAAGAACAACCGCTTGGAATTCTGCGCTGGCGCCACGTAGATCGGTATTGACGTGACTCCTTTAGTCTTTTCGCTGGACAAGTCTTCGCTTAAGACTGGGGGGCTTGTGTACCGGCCTGGTGGTCGGAAGTGATGACGTGGCATCAAGCTAGTGTATAGGCGTGTTGATGGGACGCCGTGCTGGCAGAAGGGAAGGAAGTCGGGGGCTCGTGTAGTCGCCAGATGTTAAGTTGGCGTGCTCCGATCTCCAGCACACCAGAACCGGCGGTCACCGGGTTAAAGATGAAGTTGCCAGATATGAATCCAGGCGACCAAGTGATTAGAGATCGCCGAAACAAGGACATCGCTCACATGAACATACACGGTGAAGCAAGAAGAGTAGATCATGAAGGCAGCCGACGAGACCACAGGGAAGGTGTGTACGAAGGCACCCTAACTCGCCAATCCAGTAGAGATCGCACTCCGAGACAACTATGCATTGAGTAGTATCATGCATAAGTAACTTAGCCAAAGGAGAGTCAGAAGCAGCGCCCAAGTCAAGGAGTCTCCAGATGATGGCACGTGTACAGCTGGATGCGAGCCACGTGTCCAGATGTGTAACTGCCAGGAGAGAGAAAGTGACCAGGTATATAAGGGTTTCCCAACGAACTTCTGAGGTACGCACGTTCAGATTGTCTTCTTTACGCTTGCGAGTTCTTGAGTATACTGAGAGAACGGTTCCTTGAGAGTTCTTGAGTGTTACTCTTGAAGTATTTGGTGGTTCAGTCACTGACATGGGCGTTGGAGTGCGATCGGCCGCAGCGGCGCCGCTCTGTTCTTTTGCAGGTTCTTGAGGTGGATCGCGGTGAAGGATGGAGGTTGACGCGGCGCACACGTCGATCCAAGTTTGACGAGGCAAAGTTCCAACGTTTTGGTCAACAGGCAGGATCAAGAGCAAACCTCAATGATTGCTCTATCAACACTCCGTTGGGCCCTTCCAAAATGACCCCAGCCCCGCTGCCCAACTGGTTGGACGACCCATCAACTAAGAGTACCCAGCGAAAGTCACCCTCGGCGTTCTGTGCCACCTCGGAGGACAACTCGACCACGAAATCGGCGAAGACATGCCCTTTGATCGATCCCCGGGGCTCATATTTGATGTCGAACTCCGAAAGCTCGACTGCCCACTTCACCATCCTTCCAGCCACATCGGGCTTCTTCAAAACCTTCTGGATTGGCATATCAGTCATCACCAGTACCGTGAAGCTCTGGAAGTAATGGCGCAATCTCCTCGCCGAGAATACAACCGCCAATGCTGCCTTTTCTAGGGCCTGGTACCTTATCTCTGGGCCTTGCAGCACCTTGCTAACGAAATATATAGGCCTTTGGATCTGATCCTGATCCTGCACTAGCACTGCGCTGATCGCCCTCTCAGTTATGGCAAAGTACAGCATGAGCGATGTTATGTCTTGGGGCTTGCGCAGAACTGGAGGGCTCGCCAAATATTCCTTGAGCTTTACGAAGGCCTCCTCACACTCCTTTGTCCAAACAAACCTGTTCTTCCTTTTCAAACATTGGAAGTATGGGTGGCCCTTCTCTCCGCTTGCCGATACGAATCGGGACAGGGCAGGCATCAGCCCCGTGAGTTGCTGCACCTCCTTCACATTGGCGGGGCTCCTCGTTGCCAAAATTCTCCTCTCTGACAGGAGAAACCCCAGAAATTTCCCTGCTTCTACACCAAAAACGCACTTTTCAGGATTCAGTTTTAGCTTGTACCTGGCTATCGTGATGAACAACTCTTCCAAGTCTGCGACGTGCTTGTCTTTCTCCAGGGAGGTCACGACCATGTCGTCGACGTATGCCTGGATATTCCTTCCGAGCATGGGCGCGAGAACCTTGTCCATCAGCCTTTGGTATGTGGCCCCTGCATTCTTCAACCCGAAGTGCATTACCTTGTATCAATAACATGACCTTTCTGTCATGAAGGCGGTCTTCTCTTCGTCCATGGGGTGCATTTTGATTTGGTTGTACCCCGAGAAGGCATCCAGAAAACTGAGCAGCTTGCACCCTGATGCACTGTCTACCAGGGCGTCTATGCTTGGCAAAGGGTAAGAGTCCTTCGGGCAGGCCTTGTTCAGGTCTGTAAAGTCAACGCACATCCGCCCTTTTCCGCTGCTCTTCTTGACCAGGACAACATTAGCGAGCCATTCTGGATATTGGATTTCCCTGATGTGGCCCGCTGCAAGGAGTTTCTGCGTCTCTTTTTTGATCGCCTGTCTCTTCTCCTCATTGAATTTTCTTCTTCTTTGGCAGATGGGCCTGACTTGGGGGTCCATTGCCAAACGATGGCACAAAAAATCGGGGTCGATTCCCGGCATATCTGAAGCAGCCCACGAAACGCATCCAAGTGTCTACTTATTACCTCGGCGATTTGGTCTTGCGTCTTGCTATCCAGGGTTCTTCCCAACTTAAACACCTTACCGCTGATCTCCTTCTTGAGCCATTCCTCTACTGGCTGAGGTTTCCTCTCGCTAGCGATCAGCGCCCTCGCGATACCGGTTTCTCTGGCGGTCTCCGAGCAGTTTCTCTCTGACCTCGCCTCTACATTCCCCATCGGCACATCGCCCTCGGCGACCACCTCTAACGCCGCATCCGAAACTCGCCGGGATTCGCGCTCCAGCTCCACGCCAAGGGGAGGCGTTGTGGTTACGTGGCACACAGACCTCTTGTTCTTAAGGCTGTTTTCGTAACACTTCTTCGCCTCCTTCTGGTAGGAGCAAATGGTGATGATCATGACCTCCATAGACGGCAGCTTGACCTTCATGTGCCTTGTCGAAGGCACAACTCCTGTTCTGTTGAGTGTTGGCCTTCCCAACAGTATGTTGTACGCTGACGGGGCGTTTACAACAAGATACCTGATTTTCTCCGTTCGTGAGGCCAAGCCGTTAGTGAAGGTCGCCCTCAGCTCGATATACCCCCTAACCTCCACTTAGTCACCGGCAAAACCGTACAAGCAGCCCCCATATGGTCTTAGTTGATCGGGGGACAGTTTTAACTTCTCAAAAGTTGGCCAAAACATCACATCTGCTGAGCTTCCTTGGTCGACCAGCACCCGGTGGACGGTCCTTCCCGTCGTGACAAGCGAGATCACAATAGGGTCGTTGTCGTGAGGCACCACGTCCCTGAGGTCCCCCTTGGTGAACGTGATGTCCATGTCGGGCGAGTGATCCTCAAAGATTTCCACTGACATTACCAACCTCGCATACCTCTTACGCTGCGACACAGTGCACCCCCCGCCGGAGAATCCGCCAGCTATGGTGTGGATCTCGCCGTGAACGGGCACCTTGTGCTGTTGCCCTCCGCTGCTCGCCGGTTGAGACCCTGACGCTTGGTCCGCTTGCTTCTCTAGCAAGTAATCCTTCAGGAAACCATATTTGACCAGCTCGGCGAGCTGGTGTCCCAGAGCCAAAAACGAGTTGATAGAGTGGCCAAAACTCTTGTGGAACTCGCACCATGCGTCTGGCTTTGGCCCCAAAACCTTCTCCGTCGTTTTCTCAAGCACTTTGAGCCTGGCAGCAATGTTTGGGATGGCGATCAAATCGGCCAAACCCATTACAAACTCATACCTTGGGGGGCGATTAGCCTCCCTGGGCCGCCTCGGACCCTTGCTCTTATTTTTCTTAGGGTCGTAAGGATGGCGCGTCCTTTGATCCCTCTTTCCCGCCGCCGCCTCCATTACCCTCTGCGGCCATACCCTTGCTTGGGAGCGTGGTTTAACTGGGGCTACATTTCCCCTCTTCTCGGTGACCTCGCTCTCGGCGGCGATGTGAGCCACAGCACGTCGCCGGATTTCAGCAAACGTGGCGGGGTGGCTCCTGATGAGCGACTCACTAAAAGGCCCAGGTAACACGCCCTTTTTGAAGGCGTGCACGAACATCTCTTCGTCCTTTCCTGGCAAACGGACTATCCGAGCTCCGAATCTGTTCAGGAAATCCTTCAGGGACTCCCCTTGGTACTGCCTTATATCAAACAAGTCTTAAGACACCAAAGGTGGCGCCTTGTTCACTATGTACTGCTCAACAAACATCTTGGAAAACTATTGGAACGTGGTAATGTGGCCAGTGGGTATACTGACGAACCAGTCCAACGCTGTTCCGCTCAAAGTGCTCATGAACACCTTACAGTACACCGCGTCTGAGCCCCTTGAGAGCATCATCTGAGTATGAAACGCCGTGAGATGGGCTTCAGGGTCCTCCACCCCAGTGAAAGACGTTTTCACCGCCACAGTGTTAGCCGGGACCACCGAGTCCATGATCTCTTGGGAAAATGGCATAGGCAAGTTGCGCGATGGGGATGGGGGTGCAGATCTGTCCCCAGTCGCACGTTCCTCCCGCTGGGCGTGCCGCACACAATCCTCTTTTACTGTTGGCCAGTAGAAACTTGCGCGTACCCCCCACGTGACTCCCACAAATGCCTTCGTGGAGCTCCGCCATTATTCTGGTGCACTCGTCGCCGCTTACGCACGTTAGGATAGGGTGGGTGAAGCCGTGTCTGAACAATACTCCATCGACTAGGGTGTATCTTGCGGCATTCCTCTTATCCTTTGGTTCTGCTGGGAGAACCCCATCCGCCAGATACCGTTTGTATGGCGTCATCCAGGTGTCTCCTTCGGCCAAAGCATATATCTGCGCATGCCCTCCTTCTTCGGGCGTGTCCGCGTATGTGCTGATATGGGGCGTCTTTACCGTATCTTGAGTCAAGGAACGATGACTCCTTGGCCTCCCTCTCGCAGTGCTAATATGTAGGACGTCCACCCTGTTGTCTTCGACGAATTTTCTCAGAGCTTTGAGCGTTTCTTGGATTACTGTCCTCTGCCTGCCCCCCTTGCCTGAGCTGGCCAGCTTGGCCAGCAGGTCAGCTCTGGCATTCTGTTCTCGTGGGACATGTATCAACTCAAGAGCGCTAAATGCTCCCTTCAGCAGTTCGACGTACCTTAAATACGCCGCCATTTGTGCGTCTTTTGCTTGGAACTCACCCGATACTTGTCCCGTGATCAGTTGTGAATCACTTTTCACCAAAAGGTTCTGCGCGCCCATCTCCTTAGCCAGGAGCATCCCTGCAATCAGTGCTTCGTACGCATCCTGATTGTTACTTGCTTTAAAGGCAAAACGCAGAGCTTGCTCAATCAGCACACCATTGGGTCCCTCCAAGACTATCCCTGCACCACTTCCTTGCTGATTGGAAGTGCCGTCGACCGAGAGCAACCAGTGCGAGCCCGCCTCCACCTCTTGTTCGCCCCCGGGCGAGAGCTCTGCCACAAAATCTGCATATACCTGTCCTTTGATAGATCCTCTGGGCTCGTACTGGATGTCAAACTCCGACAGCTCCACCGCCCAGCGAACCTTTGATGAAACCTAGGAACTTACCGGCCTCCACCCCGAAGACACACTTCTCGGGGTTCAGCTTGAGGCGGTATTTTGATATGGTGATGAACAACTCCTCTAGGTCCGCCACGTGCTGCATCCTTTCCCTCGACGCCACTACCATATCATCCACGTAGGCATACACATTCCTCCCTAACATGGGTGCTAGGACCTTGTCCATCAGCCTTTGGTAGGTGGCGCCTGCGTTTTTTAGCCCAAAGGGCATCACCTTGTAACAGTAACTGCAAGTCTCTGTCATGAACGCAGTTTTACTCTCGTCTCTTGGGTGCATTTTGATCTGGTTGTAACCTGAGAATGCATCCAAAAAGCTAAGTACCTTGTAACCGGAGGCACTGTCCACAAGTGCGTCGATGCTGGGTAGTGGCTACGAGTCCTTCGGGCACGCTTTGTTCAAGTCTGTGAAGTCCACGCACATCCTCCACTTCCCATTCGCCTTCTTCACCAGGACGACGTTGGCCAACCACTCAGGGTATTGGATCTCCCTGATGTGCCCAGCATTCAGCAGCTCCTATGCCTCTTCCCTTATCACAAGTCGCCTCTCTTCATTAAACTTTCTTCTTCTCTGTCGCACGGGGAGGACCGTGGCGTCCATGCTAAGGTGATGGCATAGAAAGTCAGGGTCGATGCCCGGCATGTCTGAGGCGGACCATGCGAAAGCATCTAAATGACGTGAAATCACGTTCGCCACCTCATCCTGCTTTTCTTTGGCTCAACAAACGCCCCAGCTTAAACGTTTTGCCGCCAATCTGCCTCTCCACCATGTTGGCCGCCGGCTGATACCTGCTATCTTCCTTAAGGGGCGTCGACTCTTCTACGGGCGACGTGTCGTCAGGCCCCTCCTCCATGTGCGTGTCTGCTTCGGGCGTCGCCCTTACGGGTGTGGCCTCGCCAGGCGTTGACTCCACGGGCGTCGCCTCATTCAAGGGTTCTACCTCCATCGCCGTGTTTGCACTTGGCGGACGCTCGAACACCGTGAGCACGCCTCTCTTCGTTTTCAGGCTATTCTCATAACATTTTCGCGCTTCTTCCTAATTTGACTTGATGACGATCACTTTGCCACTGAGATCAGGCAGCTTCATTTTCATGTGGCGCGTGGAGGCTACTGCGTTCAGCCTGTTCAACGCCAGTCTGCCCAACAAGATGTTGTAGGCTGAGTTGGTGTTTACGACTAAGTACCTAATGTTTTCGGTATGCGAGGCCGTTCCATCCGTGAATGTCGTCCTCAGTTCCAAGTAACCTCGTACTTCCACCTGATTGTCAACAAACCCATATAAGCACCTTGTGTAGGGTCTCAAAAGGTCGGGAGACAACCGCAACTTATTGAATGTCGACCAGAACATAACATCTGCAGAGCTTCTTATGTGATTCCACTAGCCATATAGAGAATGATTCTTGACATTCTTAGGAATCACCTTGAGCTGGACATTATAGAGGCACTTTTCTTAGAGTTGGATCATTGTTCTAAGACAAGAACTCACCAAAAACTAGTACCAAATCCCAAACTCATTTGGATGTTCCACATATTGTCAAATTGAACCAACAAAAAGAGGTGAAACAAAAAGGAACCGAACAGAATTGAATAAGCACACAAATGAACCGAACAAAAGTGAAATTAAAAGGCAAGAACAGAAAATAGGTGCTGGAAAACAAGAATAGCCGAACCAAATAACAAGACAACAAGCTTAGAACAAAGAATTAACAAAGAAGAAAGGAAGGAGAGAAGAATTGCTCATGAAGATGGAAGGATGATGGATGATCTCGCCACTAGAAGTGTGGAATGCTCCTAGATGAGAGTGATGCCGCCACTTGAGGACTCCATTGATCCATCAAGATAAGACTAGAGAAGAAGGCTCAAAGCTCTCCAAAGTTCACTCAAAATTTGAGTAGAGTTTTCTTAGATTAATTCCAATCTGAATTTTACAAGGAGAGCACCTCTATTTATAGCCTAAGGTGCTGAAAAACAAAGCTAAGAGAATTCAAAATTCCCTCCTAAAAACTATTCAAAACCGGCGCCTAATCCATGCATGAGGAAGGTGTGACTCTTTCCTTCACTTTGGCACCTCCTATTCTACTCCTACACCTATCTACTAATACACCCCCCCTCCTAAAGCTCCTAACTAAAGCCTAAAAGATGCTATAACAAAAGAGGTTTCTAATGTTTCCCTCTAAGCACCTTCAACTAAAGAAATTACAAAGAGAGAAAATAAATGTCCCCTAGCTCCCAAAGCTTTGAATATGCTTCTTGTAATCCTTTGAGGTGGGCTTTGACCTCCATGGGCATCCTCCATTTGTGCCTCTACCTCTTCTTGATCTTGTTGATTGGCCTCCATGTCCTCTTGAGCTTGATCTCCATCATACTCCCCGAGTTGGAGAGAATTCGACCACGAATTTTGGAGACCTACAGAAAAAGGAGTTAGATCGCTGACATTAAAAGTACGACTACCTAAGAATGTATCAGGCATATCTAACTCATAAGCATTGTCATTAATCCTCTTGAGGACTTAGAAAGGTCCATCCCCTCGAGGCATTAGTTTGGACTTCCTTTGAGTAGGAAAACGATCCTTCCTCAAGTGAAGCCAAACCCAATCGCCTTCATCAAACAACAATGCTTTTCTCCTTTTATTGGCAAGTTCAACATATTTGCCAACCTTCTTCTCAATTCTCTTCTTGATGTCTTTATGCAAAGTTTTCACAAAAGAAGCCTTTTCATCCCCATCTTTGCACAAGACATCTCCAAGAAGGGGAATAGGAAGAAGATCAAGAGGTGTTAGGGGATTAAACCCATAGACCACCTCAAAAGGAGAATGTGAGGTGGTAGAATTTACTACTCGATTATATGCAAACTCAACATGGGGTAGTAAATTCTCCCACACTCTAGGATTCCCCGAAATAAAATATCTCAATAGTTGTCCTAAAGTTCTATTCACCACCTCGGTTTGACCATCAGTTTGTGGGTGGCAAGTGGTAGAAAATAAAAGCTTAGTCCCAAGCTTGCCCCACAAGGTCTTCCAAAAGTGACTCAAGAATTTAGGATCTCTATCGGACACTATAGACCTAGGAATCCCATGTGCGAACCACTTCTTGGAAGAAGAGGTTTGCAATGTGGCATGCATCATCCACTTTGTGGCAAAGAATAAAGTGAGCCATCTTTGAAAAACGATCCACTACCACAAAAATGGAGTCCTTTCCCTTTGATGTCTTGGGTAAGCCTAAGATGAAATCCATAGATATATCTACCCAAGGCATTGAAGGGATAGGAAAAGGAGTATAAAGACCATGGGGATGCATTTTAGACTTAGCTTTGCGGCAAGCTATGCATTTATCACACAAACTATGAACATGTTTATGCATATGTGGCCAAAAGAAATGTTCATGCAACACATCCAAAGTTTTAGCAACCCCAAAATGTCCCATTAAACCCCCCTCATGAGCTTCTCTAACAAGAGATAATCTAATAAAGCATTGAGGAACACAAAGACGTTTTCCTTTAAAAAGAAAGCCATCTTGTATAAAAAAATCTTTGTGTCCTCCCTTAAGACACTCTTGATAGATGGAAGAAAAATCAAGGTCATCATGATAAAGTTCCTTAATGTGATCAAAACCAAGATATTGAGAGGTTAAAAGATTTAGCAAGTTGTATCTTCTAGAAAGAGCATCCGCCACAATATTTATTTTGCCTTGCTTGAGTTTGATCACATAAGGAAATTGCTCAATGAATTCCACCCACTTAGCATGCCTCTTGTTAATTTTGTTTTGGCTTTTCAAATATCTAAGAGATTCATGATCACTATGTATCACAAACTCTTTGGGAAAAAGATAGTGTTGTCAAGTAAACAAAGCCCTAACAAGTGCATATAATTCCTTATCATAGGTGGAATAGTTGAGATGACTTCCCTTCAATTTCTCACTAAAATAGGCCATGGGGTGGCCCTCTTGAAGGAGAACAGCCCCAATACCTATGCTTGAAGCATCACACTCAATTTCAAATGTCTTAGTGAAATTAGGAAGGGCCAAGATGGGAGCATTACTCAATTTTTCTTTCAAAGTATCAAAAGCATTTTGTTGTGCTTCTCCCCAATGAAAGACCACATCCTTTTTCACTATGTCATTGAGTGGTGCGGCAATGGTACCAAAGTTTGGGACAAATCTTCTATAGAAAGAAGCTAGTCCATGAAAACTTCGGACCTCATTCAAAGATTTTTGTGTAGGCCAATTTTGAATGGCCACCATCTATGTTTTGTCCACATGGACCCCTTTACAACTCACAACAAACCCTAGGAATTCTATATGATCAAGAGCAAACATGCATTTAGCAAGGTTAGCATACAAATGTTCCTTCCTAAGGGTTTCTAAAACATGCCTAACATGCAACCTATGGTCATTCAAAGATAAGCTATAAATGAGAATGTCATCAAAATAAACAACAACAAACTTACCAATGAAAGGTCTAAGAACATGATGCATGAGGCGCATGAAAGTACTTGGTACATTAGTTAGGCCAAAAGGCATGACTAACCACTCATATAAACCAAAGTTCGTCTTAAAAGCCGTCTTCCATTCATCACCCGGTTTGATACAGATTTGATTGTAGCCGCTTTTAAGATCGATCTTTGAAAAGATTTTAGAACCATGTAATTCATCCAACAAATCATCTAGTCGAGGTATAGGATGCCTATACTTAATGGTTATGTTATTTATGGCCCTACAATCCGAACACATTCGCCATGTGCCATCCTTTATTGGCACTAAGATGATAGGCATAGCACAATGACTCATGCTATCTTGCACCCACCCTTTCTCAATCAAAGCCTCAACTTGTTGGCTAATTTCCTTGGTTTCACTTGGATTGGTCCTATATGCTGGACGGTTTGGTAAAGAAGAGCCCGATATCAAATCAATTTGGTGCTCAATCCCTCTCAAAGGTGGAAGTCCATTTGGAGGATCTTGAAACACATCTTGGAACTCTTCTACCAAATTTTCCAAACAATGAGGACTATCAACAAGTGATTCTACTCTAAGAGTTCTAGGGATGGCTAAAAAAAGAGGATGATGAGCCACTATTTCCCTTCCAATGTCACGCCTAGACACAAGGAGTGTAGGCTTAGAACTCTTATCTTTTTTATCTTTTTTATCTTTTTCACTCTCCCTCTTTTTCTTCATGATAACTTGGTCCTCATGGACTTCTCTTGGAGAGAGAGATTTTAAAGTAACCTTGTGACCATGGAATTCAAAAGATAGTTTGTTGGTAAAGCCATCATGTAAAACTTTTCTATCAAATTGCCAAGGCCTTCCCAAAAGAACATGAGTGGCTTCCATGGGCACAACATCACATAATACCTCATCTTTGTATTTTCCAATGGAGAAATGGATGAGGACTTGTTTATTAACAATTATTTCTCCTACCTCACTAAGCCATTGTAATTTGTAGGGCTTTGTATGAGAGATAGTAGGCAATCCAAGCTTATCTACTACTCTTGTACTAGCCACATTTGCACAACTACCCCCATCCACTATCAAGGAACAAATGTTGTTTTGAATAAGACATCTTGTATGGAAAATATTTTCCCTTTGACTTTCATCAAAAGGTTGTGAAACTTGTCCAAGAAGTCTTCTCACAACTAACAAGTCCCCTTCAAGTGGACATTCGCTCTCTTCCTCACTAGATGCATGAGAATGCAATGAATGCTTTGGAGAATCCGAATCATACTCACTAACTACAATGCCCTCATGCATGTACATACTTCGTTTGGAAGGACAATTTGCAGCAATATGACCATAACCCATACATTTAAAGCATTTAGTATTAGATGTTCTAGTGGGAGACTTAGGTCTAGAAGTAGATGGCTTAGATTCCTTGGGTTTGAAAGAAGTATCTTTGGAAGGATGTTTAGAAAAAGAAGTTTTGTTTCTCCAAGACTTGGAGTAGTATCCATCATTGGAAGCATTTTTAAAAGAGTTTTTCTTAGCAAGTTGGGCTTCCACCTTCATTGCAAGATGAACTAAAGAGCCCAATGATGAATACTCTTGTAACTCAACAATGTCTTGAATATCCTTCCTAAGACCACTCACAAACCTAGCAACCATGGCTTCTTCACTTTCTTCTAATTCAATTTTAAGCACAAGCGTCTCAAGCTCCTTATAATATTCATCCACATTTAGCATGCCTTGTTGAAACCGTTGGAGTCTCAACATGAGGTCTTTCCTAAAATGTGGGGGCACAAACCTAGCGCGCATATGATCCTTCAAAGAGTACCAAGAGTCCACGGGAGGACCCTTGTGATAGATAATGTACTTTACAATTCCATGCCACCATTTCATGGCATAATCACTAAACTTTAGGGTGGCTAGCTTAAGCTTATGCTCATCTTGGATCTCATGGATCTCAAAAATTTGTTCACACTTAGCCTCCCAATCTAAATATACATTTGGATCACTAGAACCATTAAAACAAGGTAGCTTGACCGAAGGAAGGTTAGACTTTGCATCATGATAGAAGCCATTGCCGTAGTGAATTCTTTCCCCTTGGTGATGATGTCTTTGTCCATGGACTTGGGGTGGAGTTCTCCTTCTCTTATGCTCATCTTCACGGCCAACATCATTGGAAGAAGCTCTTATTGAAGGTCTATGATGCTCATCATGAATTGAAGGAGATGGTCTAGCTTGTTGCACCTCCATCTTTTGCAATTTCTCCTCCAACCGTCTAATGGTTCTTTGAGCTTCATGTAATTCACCAAGGATTGAAGCTTTGGAAGGAGAATTCTGCTTGTAGGATGCATCACTTGAAAATCCAGCCATTTGTAATTAAAAACAGCAAACACACAAAAACAGCAAACAAGTTAAAAATTAGCAAAAACAGTAAGCTTTGGCAATGAAACTGCCGAAGTGAAATGAGGCTGAAAAAGAGATCACTCTCAGAGAAATAATGTTCTTGCACCAATCTGATCTTGAGGCCTTGGAATCCTCAAATGAAATATGTCAAAGTAAGCACACCAATCTCAAGAGCAACCACCACAAAACCAAAGAAACAATAAAGACAAACAAGAAAAAGGTATAAGCAAAGAAAGGTAATTGCAAAAGGAATAGTATATGTAAGACAAACTTAAAGAGTAAGAATGAAAGACAATCAAGAAAATAAAGAACTCAATGAGAAAAGTAGACACACAAAAGAATACTTAAGGAAAAGCACTAGAGTAGATGAAGAAAACAAAAATTTAGCTACTGGAAATTTTTTTAATGCAAACTGTGCTTGATATTCACTGATTTAACTGGAATGATGTAGAGTGAACTGGATTATGAAAATTAAACCACAGAAACTTCAAGATGTTAACTCAACAATGGCACTGGAATCAATTGAAAACAGTAAGCCAATTAATTGAGATAAATTTTTTAAAATCGCTGCCAGATTACCGTATTCTTTTCGGCAGAATTGTACACTTTTTTTTATTTTATTTATCATTTTTTGTGTACTTTGAATTTTTGAATGAGTTTTTTTTCTATCTTTTTCTAACACTTTGAATATCACAAATCCAGAATTTTCCAGTAAGTAAATCAATTGCAATAAGGAAAAACAGTAAGCACTTTTTTCAGAAACAGAGGAATCCTAATAGGAATAAAAAACAGAATTATGAACTAGCAAAGACATAATGGAAAATGATGTATTGGAACTTGTATAGGTCTAGAATACAAGTATGAACTCAATTCTAAAAAGAAAAATGCACAAAGGATCAATATCAATTCAGAAAATTATATGACACCAAAGCAAGAAACAATCAAAGCAATAAATGTACTACTAGAACTAATGACATTTATGGAATAACATGACTAAGAAAAAACTTGACATGATTACAAAATTAAAAGACACATCACAAATTTTAACAAGTGAAAGGAAGCTTAAGGTAAAATCTAGGAAGGATAATGCCATTCAAAAAGAGCAACCATACTCATAAGAAGAATGAGTTCCATAAACCTTTTCACAAGCACTTGGTGTAACAAAAGAAAAACAGCAAGAAAACTCAATTAATACCTAAAACAGAAACTTAAATTGCAAGAAAAATTAAAGAGCTCTTGAAATTAAAGTGCACATAACTCAACAATTAAACAAGAAGAACCTAAGACTCATGATACCACATGATGTGATTTCACTAGCCATATAGAGAATGATTCTTGACATTCTTAGGAATCACCTTGAGCTGGACATTATAGAGGCACTTTTCTTAGAGTTGGATCATTGTTCTAAGACAAGAACTCACCAAAAACTAGTACCAAATCCCAAACTCATTTGGATGTTCCACATATTGTCAAATTGAACCAACAAAAAGAGGTGAAACAAAAAGGAACCGAACAGAATTGAATAAGCACACAAATGAACCGAACAAAAGTGAAATTAAAAGGCAAGAACAGAAAATAGGTGCTGGAAAACAAGAATAGCCGAACCAAATAACAAGACAACAAGCTTAGAACAAAGAATTAACAAAGAAGAAAGGAAGGAGAGAAGAATTGCTCATGAAGATGGAAGGATGATGGATGATCTCGCCACTAGAAGTGTGGAATGCTCCTAGATGAGAGTGATGCCGCCACTTGAGGACTCCATTGATCCATCAAGATAAGACTAAAGAAGAAGGCTCAAAGCTCTCCAAAGTTCACTCAAAATTTGAGTAGAGTTTTCTTAGATTAATTCCAATCTGAATTTTACAAGGAGAGCACCTCTATTTATAGCCTAAGGTGCTGAAAAACAAAGCTAAGAGAATTCAAAATTCCCTCCTAAAAACTATTCAAAACCGGCGCCTAATCCATGCATGAGGAAGGTGTGACTCTTTCCTTCACTTTGGCACCTCCTATTCTACTCCTACACCTATCTACTAATACACCCCCCCTCCTAAAGCTCCTAACTAAAGCCTAAAAGATGCTATAACAAAAGAGGTTTCTAATGTTTCCCTTTAAGCACCTTCAACTAAATAAATTACAAAAAGAGAAAATAAATGTCCCCTAGCTCCCAAAGCTTTGAACATGCTTCTTGTAATCCTTTGAGGTGGGCTTTGACCTCCATGGGCGTCCTCCATTTGTGCCTTTACCTCTTCTTGATCTTGTTGGTTGGCCTCCATGTCCTCTTGAGCTTGATCTCCATCAGCTTCCCTTGTCGACTAGAACCCTGTGCACCTTTCTGCCAGCCGTGACAACCGAAATGACCACGGGGTCATTGTCGTGCGGCACGACATCTTGCAAATCCGCCCTCGTGAACACGAGGTCTGACTCCCACGGGTTACCTGAGATTCTTTCTTCAATTGAATTGACCCCCCTCCCATATTTCTTCGGTTGGGAGGCGGTGGGTCCTCCGCCAGAAAAGCCACCAGCAATGGTGTGGACTTCGCCGAGGATAGGCATCTCGTGCGCTTGTTCTTCCACTGGTGCTGGCAGGGTCGCGGTCGTGGCGGGCTCTGCGACATAATCCATCAGAAACCCGCTTCTCACCAACTCATCTAGCTGGTAACCCAGCGACAGGCAGTTGTCGATGTGATGACCGAAAGTGATCCTGCCTGTTGACCGGAGCGCTGGAGAATGCCTCGTCAAAGGATCGACGTGCGCGCCGCTTCTCACTTCCGTTCCTCCTCTGGATCTATCTCAAGAACCTGCAAAGAAACGATACGGCGCCGCTGCGACCGATCGCACTCCGACGCTCAAGTCAGTGACGGTATCACCAAATACTAAGAACTGGAACCGTGCAAATCTCTCTCACAAACAGCTCTGTCACTCGCAAGCGTAAAGTGTATGAACTGAACGTGCGTACCTTAGGAAATCTGTTAGGAACTCTTATATACCTGGTGATTTTCTCTCTCCTGGCAGTTACTGACTTGGACACGTGGCTCGTATCCAACCGTACACGTGCCATCATCTGGAGGCTCCCTGACTTGGCGCTACTTCTACTCTTATTTTGGCTAAGTTACCTATGCATGGTGCTGCCCAGTGCATAGCTAACTCAGGAGTGCGATCTCTACTGAAACTGGCGAGGTAGGGCCTTCATACACCTTCCCTGTGGTCTCGCCGGCCGCCTTCATAATCTGCTTCTCTTTTGACTTCGGCGATGTGCTTGTTCTGGCGATCTCCGACTGCCTGGTCACCTGAGTCTGCATCTGGCGACTTCGTCCTCAACCCGGCGATCGCCTATTCTAGTAAGCTGGAGATCGGAACACGCCAACTTAACTATCGGCGACTACACGTGCCTCCCGACTTCCTTCCCAATTGTCAACCTGGCGCCTTGTCAACATGCCTACACTATAACAGGATGCCACGTCATCGCATCCGACCATCAGGGCGGTACACAAGCCCCCCAGTCTTAAGCGAAGACTTGTCTAGCGAAAAGACTGAAAAAGCCTTCGTTAACACCGGTCTACGGGGCATGGGCGCAGAATTCCACGCGGTAGTACTTTCTGCTGCTCTGACGCTCCACCAAACTCTTCGCGCATCGTTCGACACGTGGCTCTCATCAACGGCTCTCTCCATCTGTCGTTAGCGCTTCCAAACTTATTTCGAAAACCCTTAAACCCCTTACGCTCCTACTGTTCCATCACCTTTCTCACACTTCCGTACGCTCTTATTTCCTTCTGCGAAAACTCTCGACATTCCTCGACGCTCCATATCACCACCTCCTTTCAACGTTCTCCTGATCATCGAAAGGTAACTACTTTCCTTCATCTGCTGGGTTTTCTTGCATTTTCACCGATTCGCATCATCCTGTAACTGTCCGGTGCATACGTTGTGGGCTGTTTTTCCATTTCTCCTTCTGCGTGACTTAGGGCTTTGCCGATTGTCGCAATGAACTCGCATTCGTTCGTCTTTCACCTTCCTTTCATGATCGAGTCAGCCTTTGTAACCCTCCTGATTATTTTTCCTTCCTCCTTCGTTTGCAGTTGCTACCATGACTCGCACGAAGATCACCCCGAACCCCCCTCCATCAGCGCGAAACCCTCCTACACAAGCACACGACCCCACGCAAGTTCGTGGCGCTCCCTCTTCGCAGGCTGTGAGGCCTGCGCCTTCTCAAACCGCTCTGGCCCAGGCGACTCCACCAAACGCTGGAGGAGCCCCCATCCCTCTGCCAGACTTCAAGGTTTTATACTCATGGGCTAGCTCAACCCTCTTAAAGGAAACGTCGTCGGTGAACACCGCGGGAGCGGTTCTGCGATTGACCAATGGGGACGAGGTCCACCAATCATTCCACAAGGAGCACGATGAGAGAATGATGGTGCTTCCTTGCCCCGCCACTCTGCCAGTGTGCGCCGATGATAAAGTGAGCGCCGACGGGCCCTTCTGCTTCGTCTACACCACTTTCTTCAAGAAGGTCAAACTCAGGTTCCCTCTCACTCGATTTGAGAGGGAACTCTTAACCGAGCTCAATATCGCCGCCGCCCAGCTTCACCCCAACAGCTGGGCGTTTGTCCGAGCCTTCGAGATAACATGTGCCCACCTGGGGCTGCCCGCGTCAGTGGACGTATTTTTATTTCTGTTTGAGGCCAAACACCCAGGAGATCGCCTGTGGGTCAGCCTGAACGCCATTGCTGGGAGATCCATCTTCACCATCTTCCAGCAGTCGTACAAGGATTGGAAGGGGAAATTCATCCAGGTTCGCGCAAACGACAAAGACCCTTCCCTTCTCGACGGTTTCCCCTTGTACTGGGTGGACAAGGGGAAAAAGGAGTCCAAGAGCTGCTTCAGGAGGCCCAGAAGTCCTGATAGCATGGGAGCTTTGGACAGAGACCTTTGTCTCTTCTGGAAGAGGGTGGCAGATGCCCACATAACATTCTTGACCCCCACCCTGATTTCCTTCGAGTTCTTTGAGGACCAGTTGGAATTTCAAATAGGTTGGGACGCAACATCTTTGTCTTAACATTGCTTCTGATATTGTTTCTGTACGTCTTGTGCGATACACACAAGACTTTGGTTTTATCTTTTCTGCATATGCCTGCTTTTGCTGCTTCATTGCCTTGTACACTTACTCCATTCTCCTTTGAGCTAACTTATGCACTTTCATTTTACGCAGACACCATGTTGGGTAAGAATATGCTCGCCGATTTAAAGGCGCTCGCCCGCAACCACGGGTTGGCGAGCGGTTCCCAGACCGTTCCCAACTCAGCGGTCGAGAAGGCCATCATCCAGGGGCGATCACCGCCTAAGGCGCCTACCCAACGAAAGAAATTGGTCCTTAAGAGGCCAAAGCGGAAGGCCCCCCAAGTTGTCCAAGAGGATGAGGAAGAGGACGACGAGGTCACCGAGGATGGCCTCGTTACAAAGAGGACAAGGGTGGCACCACCTTCTCCACCTGCCCCACCCCCTCTTCCAGCTTCAACACCACCGTCAACACCTGCCCCTCCTCCCTCATCGCCAACGCCACGAGCTCCTTCACCACCAGTCCAAGCGGTTCCATTGGCCACTGCGCCACCTGCAACTGAGGCCTCGGAGCCAAACTTCTTAGAGGACCCCCCAAGCGCCTCTACACCACATATATCAGCAGGAGGGGGCCCTCCTTCCAACACTTCAGCTGCAGGAATCACTCCAATCGGGGATGAGGTCGCTCACACCTCTCCAATCCTAATCACCGAGTCCCCGATTGCGTCGCCGCGCCAAGAAGCAACCACCGAAAATATTGTGAAGGAAGGCGACGACGAGAACCCTCAACAAGCCCCCCTGGCGCCTCTCCAAGCTGCAAATCTTTCCCTCGAGGTCACGAGGATGTGGGAACCTCTGACTGCTAAACTCAAAACCATTGCAGAGGATATCCCATCAATCATAACAAGAGCTGTGGAGAGCTCCACCAGGCGGCTACAGGATGACATCTACAACCTCAAGACCGAGAACAGCACAATGAAGGTCGAGGTGGAGAAGGTGTCATTCAGCCTAACGCTCGCGGAAATGGAACATTCTCGGGTGGAGGATGCCTTAAACACCGAGCTTAGGCTTGCGCGCAAGGAAGCTGTTGACCTTCGCCGCAAAGTTCATGAACTTGCCCAAGAAAAAGTTGAACTTGAAAGCAGAATCGTGCCTCTACGTACCAAGGCGAGCGACCTAGAGGCTCAAATTCAAGCCAATGCTGACAAGGTACAGAGGCTGGAGCAAAGGTCGATCGACCGCGAGAAGCTACTTGGGCAAGTAGAGAAAGCAAGAGACGACGCCATAGCTGATCTCTCTGAGGCAAACAAAGAGAAGGTGAAGATGGCCACCGAGCTGGCCCAAGCTCAAACAGAATCCAAGAAGGTGGCTGACGACCTTCTTCAAGCTCAAGAGACCAACAAACAACTCCGAAAACAGGTCGAAGAGCTGGAGCAGCAGAACAAGGAGCTTAAGCAGCAGGTTGAAGGATTTCAAAAGCAAATTGAAGAACTTAAGCTAAGCTCTGCTCAGATTCTGGTTGCCGGGTTTGATGCCGCTCGAGAACAGTTCGCATGCCTATTCCCTGATCTCGACCTCAGCATGGTGTCATTAAACAATGAAGTAGTAGATGGAAAGGTCGTTCCCGCAGAAGGCTCAACCAATTCTACCCCATCTGCTTCTTTATGAATTCACCTATATTTGCCTTGTAAAAAACTCTTGCACACGTATTTTGAACAGCTTCTTATTTCAATAGCGAAACTCGGACATTTCTTCTGACTCCTTTTGAGCGCTTTACTTTCTTTGTATGTTTAACTCTGCTGCGTTTAACTTAGCGATTTTGCAAACATGACGTTTGACGTAACTGCTCCGAGCCGATTCAAACTTGAGCAATAATCGCTTTAAACAACTTGTACCTCTGAGGCACTAACCTGGTCGTAAGAAAAGTTCCAAGCAACGAACTGTGATCCAAACATCAGTTCAAACAACGTCCCACTCGACCCGCTTTATCAAACAAGTCTCTCAACCTTCTCGCCGTGTTTGCACTTTTCGCGATCGCCTAGACCTCTTGGTAACACCAGCTTTCCTTAGCCTCAGGCTTTGGCAGCCATTTCTTTATCTGAGGCAGAAATGCCCTTTGGGATCTTCCTTTACCTCCCTGAACCCCAGAGCTAGTGACTGGCTGGCTAGGCGTTCTCTTCGAACCTACCTTAGCCAGCCTTCCAAGCTTCTTCCACCCTCTTCGCCGTACCTGAACTCGTTGAAGACGAGAAGGATTTTATCTTGCCTATACTCACGCACAAGCGAGAAGGTCTTTTAACTCGCCTGAACTCGCTCATCGGCGAGAAGGACTTTTACTCGCCTGAACTCGCTCGACGGCGAGAAGGACTTTAAACGGCCTTAACTCGCTCGACGGCGAGAAGGACTTTGTCAGGTGCCTCAACTTGCCCAGGGTGTACATCTCCTCCCCCCTGGATGCACTGAGGACCTTTTCTTTCTCACGCCCGCACTCGCTCGACGGCGAGGAGGTCTTTGATGGGCCTTAGTTCGCACAACGGCGATAAGGACTTTATCCGGTGCCTCAACTTGCCCAGGGCGTACATCTCCTCCCCCCTGGATGCACTGAGGACCTTTCTCGCCTGCACCCGCACAACGGCGAGGAGGTCTTTAACTTGCCTCTACGTTGCCCCGGGAGTTACATCTTCTCGCTCCCAGAAACACGGAGGACTTTTTCTCTTTCTCGCCTGCACTCGCTCAACGGCGAGGAGGTCTTTTAACTTGGCTCAAAACGCGCGAGGGCGTTGAGGTCTTCCATCTGGTGCCTCCGATCGCCGAAAAACGATGAGGACTTTAAAAACTTAACTGGTGCCTCAAATCGCCGAAAAACGATGAGGACTTTAAAACTTTAGAAAACACGCGGCATATCTTTTCGTGCCTTAAATCATGTACGAATGACAAGGTCTTTCTTCGAAACTTTTGGAAATAACACATATGCAATCTGATAACACCTTATACTTCGAAAACTCTTCTTTTATTGGGTGGCCTCATTAAAAACCCTCCTTAGGGAAAAAAGAGTGCCCCCTTAAAACTGTTTTAACAGAGACATTGCAATGTAATATTTGTGTTTGTCTTTACTTACAAAGCTCTTAGCTATAGTACAACTTCAGGTGTGTGGCGTTCCAGGTACGAGGGATCGCGCCCCCTTCCAACGTCTCCAAGCGATAGGCTCCGTTTCTGAGTGCCTCGGTTATTCTGAACGGTCCAGTCCACTTGGGTGATAGCTTATTCTCCATCTCGTACTGGTGGGCCTTTCTCATCACCAGATTGCCTTCTCTAAACTGCCTTGGCATCACCTTTGAGTTGTACCTTCGCTCGACCTTTCTCTTCACCGCCTCAGCCTTCAGCCTTGCCTCCTCCCTGACTTCGTCCAGCAGATCCAGGTTCATTCTTCTCTTTTCATCCGAGTCTTCCTCTACAAAGTTCTGGAATCTCGGCGAGCTCTCCTGAATCTCGACTGGAATCATGGCATCACACCCATAGACCAAGTTAAACGGGGTCTCATGGGTTCCTGACTGCTCGGTGGTGTGGTACGCCCAAACTATTCGGGGTACCTCCTCAGCCCAACTTCCCTTGTCTTTCTCAAGCCTTCTCTTCAAACCTCTCATCAACACCCGGTTAGCTGATTCCACCTGGCCATTAGTCTGAGGGTGCTCGACGGATGCAAACACTTGCTGAATTCCGACCCCTTCGCAAAGCTTCTTCAACAGGTGGCTCGCAAACTGAGTCCCATTATCTGATACCAGGCGCTTAGGCACTCCAAACCGGCACACAATATTCTTCCATACAAAGCCTTCGATCTTGTGCGCGGTGATCTGGGCCACTGGTTCTGCTTCAATCCACTTGGTGAAATACTCAATCGCCACCACCAAGTACTTCATCTGCCTGATCGCCAGTGGAAAAGGTCCCAAGATGTCGATTCCCCAAGTATGAAACGGCCAAGGGCTATAGATCGACTTCAACTCCTCGGGAGGTGCCTTGTGCCAATCGGCGTGCTGCTGGCATTGTTTGCAGCACTGGGCGTACTTCTTGCAATCTTCTCTCATGGATGGCCAATAGTAGCCTGCACGGAGAGTCCTCGCGGCCAGAGCTCGACCCCCGACGTGACTTCCACATATTCCCTCGTGGAGCTCTGCCATGATCCTCGTGCACTTCTCGCCGTGTATACATTCCAGGAGTGGGTGAGTGAATCCAAACCTGTATAGCTCGCCATCAATCAATGTATACTTGCTGGAATTTTTCTTTACCTTCCTAGCTTCTGTTGGATCTAGCGGGAGGAGGCCATCCGCCAGGCACCGTTTGTACTGTGTTATCCAAGTGTCTGGCTCGTGGGTGGCACAGACATGCATCACGTCCACTTTCTCTCCTCGACATGCTCTAATTCTCGGCGATCTCAGAGTTTCTTGCGTCAAAGACTTATGGCTTCTCGCTGCTCTCTCTGTCGACCTGCTTATCTGAAGGACCAGGTGATCTGCCACAAATGCCCTCGGCGTCTTCAAAGTTTCTTGAATCAGTGTCCTCTGCCTACCCCCCTTGCCTGAGCTGGCGAGCTTAGCAAGCAAGTCAGCTCGGGCATTCTGTTCTCGGGGCACATGCACCACTTCAAAAGAGGCAAAGGAACTCTTCAATTCCTGCACATACGCCAAGTAAGCCGCCATTTGTGGATCCTTAGCCTGGAATTCGCCTGTTACTTGCCCTGTGACTAGCAGCGAGTCACTCTTAGCCATCAGCACTCTGG
Organism: Phaseolus vulgaris; assembly: GCF_000499845.2. Taxonomy (NCBI): domain Eukaryota; kingdom Viridiplantae; phylum Streptophyta; class Magnoliopsida; order Fabales; family Fabaceae; genus Phaseolus; species Phaseolus vulgaris. The sequence continues at coordinate 39,542,711 of NC_023749.2, read as the reverse complement.
CTCCCATTTCCTTAGCCAGCAGAATCCCGGCGATCAGCGCCTCATACTCTGCTTGATTGTGGCTGGCTTTGAAGGCGAATCTCAACGATTGTTCGATCAGCACGCCGTTGGGTCCTTCCAATATGACCCCAGCACCGCTACCCTGCTGGTTTGACGATCCATCCACCGAGAGAACCCAACGGAAATCATCTCCTTCAACCCGCGTCGCCTCTGAAGAGAGCTCGACCACAAAATCTGCGAAGATTTGCCCTTTGATCGGGCCTCGAGGCTCATATTTAATGTCAAACTCTGACAACTCCACTGCCCACTTCACCATTCTTCCTGCAACGTCAGGCTTCTTCAAGACCTTCTGGATGGGCAGGTCAGTCATCACCAGTATTGTGAAGCTGTGGAAGTAGTGGCGCAACCTCCTCGCCGAAAACACCACAGCCAAAGCAGCCTTCTCCAGGGCCTGATACCTCGTTTCTGGGCCCTGCAACACTTTATTCACGAAATAAATAGGCTTCTGAGCTTGATCCTGGTCCTGGGCGAGCACCGCACTCACCGCCCTCTCAGTCACAGCGAAATACAACCTGAGAGGGATTCCCGCCAGGGGTTTGCACAGAACCGGCGGGCTCGCCAAATATTCCTTCAGCTTGACGAAGGCTTCCTCGCACTCTTTCGTCCAAGCGAACTTGTTATTGCGCCGCAGACATTGGAAATAGGGATGTCCCTTTTCTCCGCTCGCTGACACGAAGCGGGATAGGGCCGCCATCCGACCCGTCAGCTGCTGCACCTCTTTCACTGTAGTCGGGCTTCTCATCGCCAAGATGGCGGCACACTTGTCCGGGTTGGCCTCTATTCCTCTTTCAGTCAAGAGAAAACCCAAAAATTTTCCAGCCTCCACGCCGAAAATGCATTTCTCCGGGTTGAGCTTCCAAGTCTTCGGCGATCGTCATGAACAATTCTTCCAAGTCTGCAACGTGCTTGCTTTTCTCCTGCGAGGTCACGACCATGTCATCGACGTAAGCTTGCACGTTCCTTCCCAGCATTGGTGCAAGTACTCGGTCCATCAGCCTCTGGTACGTGGCCCCCGCATTCTTCAGCCCAAACGGCATCACCTTATAGCAGTAGCACGACCTCTCCGTCATGAAGGCTGTTTTTTCTTCATCCATGGGATGCATCTTGATCTGATTATAGCCCGAGAAGGCGTCCAGGAAACTCAGCAGCTTGCACCCTGCAGCACTATCAACCAGGGCATCAATGCTTGGTAAAGGATATGAATCCTTTGGGCAAGCCTTATTCAGGTCGGTGAAATCGACGCACATGCGCCATTTCCCGTTGCTCTTCTTCACCAGCACGACATTCGCCAACCACTCAGGGTACTGGACTTCCCTGATGTGGCCTGCAGCGAGGAGTTTCTGGGTTTCGTCCCTAATCGCCTGCCTCCTCTCTTCGTTAAATTTCCTCCTTCTTTGCCGCACCGGTCTCACCATGTTGTCCATCGCCAGATGATGGCACAAGAAGTCGGGATCGATCCCGGGCATGTCTGAAGCGGACCAGGCAAACGCGTCCAGATGCCGTTCAATCACCTTGGCGATCTGGTCCTGGAGATCGACCTCCAGAGATCTTCCGAGCTTAAAAACTTTCCCCCCGATCTCCTTCTCGAGCCACTGCTCGACGGGCTTGGGCCTTGATTCTCTGGCGATCACCGCCTTGGCGATTCTGAGTTCCCTTGCTCCCTCCGGGCGATTCCGCGCCTCTTCCTCCTCCAGGGTAGCATTCCTCTCCCCCAGCTCAGCATCTACCATCTCTACGTCCCTTCCGGCGGCCTCCTCCATCATCGGCGGTCTGGGCTTCACACCGGGTGGTGGGGTGGTTGTGACATAGCTCACTGATCTTTTTTTTTTCAGGCTATTCTCATAGCACTTTTTCGCTTCCTTCTGATCAGACTTTATCGTGATTACCACCCCTTCCATGGACGGCAGCTTCACCTTCATGTGCCGAGTCGATGGAATTGCGCCTATCCTGTTAAGGGTGGGCCTTCCCAGCAGGATGTTGTATGCTGAAGGGGCGTTTACGATGAGGTACTTGATTTTCTCCGTCCTCGACCCAGCCTCATCGGTAAACGTGGTTCTCAGCTCAATGTACCCCCTGACTTCCACCTGGTCGCCAGCGAACCCATACAAGCACCCTCCATAGGGCCTTAGCTGGTCAAGGGGCAATTCTAGCTGCGTGAAAGTCGGCCAGAACATCACGTCTGTCGAACTTCCTTGGTCCACCAGAACTCGGTGAACCTTCCTCCCCGCCGTGATCAACGAAATAACAATGGGATCGTTGTCGTGAGGCACAACGTCCCGAAGATCCTGTTTGGTGAACGTAATGTCCACTTCGGGCGAGTGATCTTCAAACATGTCCACCGACATCACCGATCGCGCGTACTTTTTCCTCTGCGATGCGGTGCATCCACCACCTGAGAAACCCCCTGCAATGGTGTGGATCTCCCCATGGATAGGCATCTTGTGTTGCTGGGCTTCTCCCCCCGCCGGCTGGGAACTCGACGCTCCTCCGGTCCTTCTGTCCAGCAGATAGTCGTTTAGGAACCCGCTCTTAACCAGATCGTCGAGCTGGTACCCTAAAGACAAACACGAGTCCAGGTTGTGGCCAAAGCACTGGTGGAACTCGCACCAGACGTCCGGCTTCGACCCCAGCACCTTGTCGCCCACCTTCTCGGGCGCCTTCAATCTAGCAGATATGTTAGGGATAGCGATCAGGTCCGCTAGTCCCATGACGAATTTGTGCTTAGGCGGGCGATTGTATTCCCGGCGTGCTGGTTGTTGGCGTGCCGGCGGTTGGCGCGCTTGGCTTCTTCCCTTGTTTCTCCTATCGTAAGGATAGCGAGTCCTTTGATCCTTTCTGGCCGCCGCTGCCGCTTCCAGCACCCTCTGTGGCTGGATCCTGGTCTGGGCGCGTGGCCTGACGGGAGCCACACTGCCTCTCTTCTCGGCGACCTCACTCTCGTCGGCGATGTGAGCCACCGCAAGTCGCTTGACCTCAGCGAACGTCGCTGGATGAGCCCTGATCAAGGCTTCGCAGAATGGCCCTGGCTGCACGCCCTTCTTGAAGGCATAAACCAACATTTCTTCATCCTTGGCCGGCGATCTGACCATCTGTGCTCCGAAGCGATTGAGGTAGTCTCTGAGGGACTCCCCATGGTACTGCCTTATATCAAACAGATCATAGGACACTCTGGGCGGTGCCTTGTTCACAATATACTGCTCGACAAAGATTTTCGAGAACTGCTGAAAATTAGTTATGTGGCCATTAGGCAGGCTCACAAACCACTTCATCGCCGTTCCCTGGAGCGTGCTCACGAACATCTTACAATAGACAGCATCCGACCCCCCTGACAGCATCATCTGTGTGTGGAACGTGGTCAGATGAGCCTCTGGATCTTCCACGCCAGTAAAAACAGCTTTAACCGGGACCACGCTCGTGGGAATTGGCGTGTCGGTAATCGCCTGAATGAAAGGCATTGGGAAAACACAAGGCGGCGTCGACGGTGCCACCTCTTCAGCGGAAGAACGAACCTGCTGCTCCTGAAGAGCTCGACGTAGCTCCTCAGCTACCTTGCTGAGCTCCTCGTTTCTGGCGCGAGAGGCGACCAGGTCTTCATGTATCCTTGCCTGCTCGACGCGCGAGGCTTCTACGGTGGCCTGCAATGAGCGCATCATTTCTGCCATCTGCGCCATGGTCATGGCGGCGTCGCCTTCAGCTGCGACGGGAGCCACGGGACTGGAACGATTGCTCCTCATCTTTCTCATCAACTTCAGCGAACCACAGAAATACAGCAAATGACACTCCAACCACGAACGAACCAGCTACAAATCGGGGAAAACTCAAGAAACTGCGCAAGAACCCAAAAACACCGCAAACCTTCGCAGAAAACCACCAAAGAACTCGAACCTCCACCAGACAGATTGCGCGCAAGCAACAAAAGACCTCACTCCATCACTCCACCGATTGAAAGACAAACAAACGGCACAAACACAAACTCACCGAACGAAACTCAAAGAAACTGCCAACGACGGTTGCACCGGCACACAACCGCGCAGAAAACCTCGAAAAACTCCACGAACTCACGCTGCGGATGGGAGCACGTTTTACACGGCCCCACGGTGGGCGCCTGATGATCCTGCCTGTTGACCGGAGCGCTGGAGAATGCCTCGTCAAAGGATCGACGTGCGCGCCGCTTCTCACTTCCGTTCCTCCTCTGGATCTATCTCAAGAACCTGCAAAGAAACGATACGGTGCCGCTGCGACCGATCGCACTCCGACGCTCAAGTCAGTGACGGTATCACCAAATACTAAGAACTGGAACCGTGCAAATCTCTCTCACAAACAGCTCTGTCACTCGCAAGCGTAAAGTGTATGAACTGAACGTGCGTACCTTAGGAAATCTGTTAGGAACTCTTATATACCTGGTGATTTTCTCTCTCCTGGCAGTTACTGACTTGGACACGTGGCTCGTATCCAACCGTACACGTGCCATCATCTGGAGGCTCCCTGACTTGGCGCTACTTCTACTCTTATTTTGGCTAAGTTACCTATGCATGGTGCTGCCCAGTGCATAGCTAACTCAGGAGTGCGATCTCTACTGAAACTGGCGAGGTAGGGCCTTCATACACCTTCCCTGTGGTCTCGCCGGCCGCCTTCATAATCTGCTTCTCTTTTGACTTCGGCGATGTGCTTGTTCTGGCGATCTCCGACTGCCTGGTCACCTGAGTCTGCATCTGGCGACTTCGTCCTCAACCCGGCGATCGCCTATTCTAGTAAGTTGGAGATCGGAACACGCCAACTTAACTATCGGCGACTACACGTGCCTCCCGACTTCCTTCCCAACTGTCAACCTGGCGCCTTGTCAACATTCCTACACTATAACAGGATGCCACGTCATCGCATCCGACCATCAGGGCGGTACAGAAAGCTTCGTGGAACTCGCACCAAGAGTCCTTGCGAGACCCTAATACCTTGTCAGTCTTCACCGGTCGCCCCAACCTTTCAGCTATATTGGGCACGGCAATCAGATCCTTCAATTCCACCACAAAGTTGTACCTCACTGGCCTGGCCCTTTCTCTGGCCGGGTGACTTCCTTCTGCTTGACCCCTGGGCTAGGGTTTTTTTGCCTCATAGGGGCGTCTGCCCTCTGGCTTCTTTCTCCCCGTCGTGGTCTCGTTGACCCTTACGGGTTGAGCCCGCGTCTGCGCTCTTGGGCGTGAGGGTACGACACTGGTGCGTTTCTCACACAACTCTCCGTCGAAGGCGATATGCTCCACCGCACGACGCCTTATTTCAGCGAAGGTTCTAGGGCGATTGCGAAAAATGGATTCGCAAAAAGGGTCGGGACATACGCCCTTTCTGAATGTGTACACGATCATAGGCTCCTCTATAGTACCAACTTTTACTACTTGGGTCCCGAAACGGTTGATGTATTCCTTTAAGGTCTCTCCTTGATACTGTTTAGGGTTTAGGGTTGTCTCGTGCCCCTCATTCTTCACTGTTTTCCTCCGAAAACTCCTCCAGTCGTTAGGGTAGCTCTAATATATTCACTGAAACTTGCGGTGGGACTGATGTTTTAAATCGGCCCCACAGTGGGCGCCAAATGTTCCGGGCGGTTGACCTGGGACGTCTTTGTGCGCAACCTTGCCCGTCGTCTAGGGACACCTTCCCTCTGGCTACCTGTGGATACCTGCAAAGAAGGACAAAAGGGCGCCCTAGCGGCCGTTTGCACTTCGACGCTCAAGCCAGCTAGCTAGAAACACCAAAAACTCTACACCTCCGTATCGGAGCACCGTGAATGGCAATCTGAAGGTGGTAAAAAGAACTATGTGTTGTGTATCTTTTCTCCCTCTAGCAAACAACCCCCCTCTAGTCCCTTGTGCGTAGCCTCAAGACTCGAGCCAGCAACTAGAGTGTATTTTGGGGAAATCTGGCAAAAGTCTGACTCTCGTTTCCAACATCCCGGGTTCTATTTAAATGCCTCTAGCATTTAAAGCGTCTTAAAGCGCATTTAATTATGAAACGTTCAGCGCCTTTAAGACGTTTAAACCGCTTGGAGCATTTAAAGTACCTTAAACGCTCGAAACATAAACTTTATTAAATAGCTTTAATTACCTTATACCTGACAAATGGATGTTGTTGTTGTGACTTGGCTGTTGTTACACGTGGAGGACCTCACAGCACCGTGACCCCACTTGGGGGTATTTCCTCGTGTGAGTCCTCCTTCCTGGGAGTGCATCTGCGCAAGGGGTGACTTTTTGGGTGCCAACTCATGCCCCCAAACCTCTAGTCACTCGCTTTGAGAGCGTATCTACCTTCCTCTCGTACCCTGCACCTGGCTACCCCTGGGCGTGACCCTTCTCATGAGTCGTAACTATCCCAAGGGCTTCTCTGGGGCGAGATGGGCACTTCACGAGTCAGATTGCTCTCCTCTGGCGCTATTATTATAGCCTTGAAGCCACCTTTCTCTTCTCTTTATTGCTACCCCGGGTTATCGGGGTTTGAGGCCTTCCCATGGCATCACTCCCTCCATGGTCTTTCCTACCCATGGGTATCGAGGAGCAACACCGTGGTTGCCTTGCTCTTGTGACATTTTACCTTGGCGACGCCCTACCTTGGCGACGCCTGCTCTAGGAGACGTATCATCTTGGCGACGCTTCCTCTTGGCGATACTTTCACTTGGTGTCGCCTCACCTAGGCGACGCCTGATGTTGACTTTGACCTCGACGCTGACTTTGACTTTGTCAACGCCCGGGTACGGGACGGTACAAAAATTAATATGCATGATAGTGAGGAGTCAAAGATAGTTAGGTTTGTGACTGGTTTAAGGAGATCAATTCAAGAGATTCTAGAATTATATGAGTATTCTTCTTTAGAGAATTTGGTTCACCTAGCCATCAAGGTGGAATCACAAGTTTTGAAGAAAACATCGTTAAAAAGTGCTCATAATGATGGCTTTTATAAATATTCATGAAAGAATAAAAACAAACATTCTACTAAAACTTTTCCTTCCAATTTCTCAAAAGAAACCACTTCCCACAATAGAGTTTCTAAAGAAAACCCTTCCACCTCTACCCTTAGGTCACCCACCAAAACCTCAAGTAGAAAATGCTTCAAGTGTTTGGGTTTTGGACACATAGCTGCCAATTGTCCAACAAAAAGAACCATGATGGTCAAAAGGGGGATTGTAGTGAGTGAGCATAGTTCTTAGTCTTCAAGATCTAACACCCCTACCTTTTCAAAATGCCAAAGTGAGAAAGAATATGAGATGCCTTGTGAAGGTGATTTTTTAGCAGTAAGACGTATGATAGGACAACTTCTAAAACCTTTTGATGAAAGCCAAAGGGAAAATAATTTTCATACAAATGCCTTATTAATGATAAATTATGTGCATTAATAGTAGATGGGGGTAGTTGGACAAATGTGGCAAGTACAAGAGTGGTGGAGAAGCTAGGATTACCCGCTATCTCTCATACAAAGCCCTAGAAATTACAATGGATTAGTGAAGAGGGAAAATTAGTTGTTAATAAACAAGTCCTCATAGCTTTCTCCATTGGAAAATATGAGGATGAGGTTTTGTGTGATGTTGTGTCAATGGAAGCCACCCAGATTCTATTAGGAAGGCCATGGCAATATGATAGAAAAATTTTACATGATGGCCTTACTCTTCCTACTTCTTTCTCTCTTAGGCGCTAGAAGGAGCCAGAAGAGTGATTTTTCCAACTCCTTTTCCCTTGTACAATGATCGTCCCTCTCCATTATAAATACGGGTGCTTGGTACCTTGAATAAGAATTTGAATTTTTTAGTAAAGAAGTTATACCAAATTGTTCACACCACTTGAATAGGCGGCATCCACTCATCTTGAAGCTTCTCCACCTTTCAAGTGGCGTGAACATTCCAAGGGTCATCAACCACAAAAGTCTTCTTCAACTTTTCATCTTCTTCTTCCATACCCATTCCATATCAAAAACTCTAAAACATGTCTTTGTTGTTTTCTTGATGTTTCAATCTGTAGAAATGTGTTAGGTTCTGTTTTTAATCGGTTCTTTGTGTTTGTTTGCTTTTCTTTACGGTTTACATGTTCTTATTGAAGTTTCAATCGGTTCATATGCTTCATTGTCTTGTTTCAATCGATTGAAGTTCTAGAAATGGGTTTCTATGTGGTTTTGGCTTGGTTTTTGTGTTCTTGATGAGTTCTTGAATGGTTATAGAATCTTGATCCAATTCTTGAAAGTGTCTTTTCATATACCAACTCACATCATGTTGTATCATGAGTCTTAGGTGTGTTCTTGTGTGTTTGAGTTGATTTTTGCACTTTTAATTCAAGAAATTTACATTCTTGTTCTTTAATTTCATATACCTTGCCTTTATTGTCATTAGCATTCTGTTTTGCCTTATTTTGAGTACTTTCTTGCTGTTTTAATTGTTGCAATTCATTGTGTTTGTGTCATTTTGATTTTTTAAATCTCTATAAGTTTTGTCAAGTCATGTTTCTCCCAAAATGTCATCAATTCTATGTAGTACTTTTCTTGATAATTTTGGTTGATTGCTTTTATTTGAGTGCAGTTTTATATTTCTGTTTTTGATCCTTTAGTGCATTTTTCTTTTTAGATTTGAGTTCATACTTGTGTGTTAGATCCATAAAAGTTCATAAACATCAATTCTATTGTGTCTTTTGAAGTTCTCAATGCTGTTTTTAATTCCAGAATAGATTTCCTTTGTTTGTCCTGAATCTGTGCTGACTGAAATGGTTTATGCAAATTTATTTTGTAGGTGGAAAATTCTGAAACTCTGGATTTTGAGTATTTTGAAGTGTTACAAAAGAGTGCAAAAAAGAAGTATAGAAAAAATAAAAATACAAAAAAAATGATAAATGAAATACGTACAGAGTGCAAAATTCTGACTCTGGAAAAACGGTGATGCGGCAGTGATTTTGAAAATTTATCACAATTAATTGGCGCACTGTTTTTGTGTGATTCCAGTGCCTAATTTGAGATAAAATCTTTTACTTTCAGTGGTTTAAATTTCAACTTCCAGTTTGCATTATCCAGTTTATCATAAATCTGTGAAGTCACGCACATTTTATACAAATTTTTAGTAGTGTTCTTTTTTTTGGTTTTCTTCATCCTATTGTAGTGCTTTTCTCTAGGTTCCTTTTTTGTGCTATCTTTTAATTGAGTACCTTATTTTCTTGATTGTCTTTTCATTCAATATTCTTTGAGTTTGTCAAATTTCTTGTCTTCCTTTTGCTATAGCCTTTTCTTGTCTTCCTTTTGCTATAGCCTTTTCTTGTTTACACCTTTTCTTGATTGTCTTTTATTGTTCCTTAAAGTTTTGTGGTGTTTTGGCTTTGAGAAAGAGTGGGTTGCTTTGACATCTTTCATTTGAGAATTACCCAAACCCCAAAAGAAGCTTGGTTGAGGAAAAAATTATTTCTTGGAGTGCTTTGAGTGCCTTTTATTTTCCATTACCGCAAAATAATTGTTCAATTTTCTATCATTTTTTTTCTTTAAATTGTTTGTTCATTGTGTTTGCTGTTTTCATTTTGGCAATGGCTACCTATTCAAGTGGTGAATCTTCCAAACCACACTCTCCACCAAGAGCATTTATTCTTGGTGAATTGAAGGACGCAACACGCTCCCTTGCACAAAAAGATGAAGCCATAAGACAATTGGAGGAAAGATTACAAAGACTTGAAGTGACTCATGATAGGTCTAACCATTCCAACCATGCAAGCCGCCATTCTCATAGACATTCTTCAAGAAGTTCTTCCAATTCTCATGGCCATGAAGAAGAAAGTGGACGGAGGAGGCATCATCATCATCATCATGAAGATAGGTGCCAAAATTTGGCAAGCCTTATTTTCCATTTGTAAAATTACCTATTTTAGTGAAGATGGTGATCCTAATGTATATTTGGGTTGGGAGGCAAAGGTTGAGCAAATTTTTCATGTACATGAGGTCTTAGAAACCCAAAGGGTTAGACTAGCTTCTTTAGAATTTTTAGACTATGCCATGCAATGGTGGCATAAGACTCTTATGGATATTGAACTAAACAAGAGACCTCCTGTGGTTTCTTTGACGGTTTAAAAAAGTGTATGCGTGCGAGGTTTGTTCCTCCTTTTTATAGGAAGGAACACTTGTTGAAGTTCCAAAGGCTTCATCAAGGATATAGGATGGTAGATGACTACTTTAAAGATTTTGAAACAACTTTGACTAAAATGAATATGCATGCTAAGGAAGAGTCAAAGATAAAATGGTTTGTAAGTGGTTTAAGACAAGAAATTAAAGATTTTGTAAAATTACATGAGTACTCTTCTTTAAAGAAAGTGGTTCACCTAGCCATCAAGGTGGAATCACAGCTTTTGAAAACAACTTTCAAAAATACTCATGATGATGGTTTTTACAAATCTTCTAGGAAGGATGCAAACAAAATTTCTACAAAAACTTCTCCTTCCAATTTTTTAAACCAACCCACTTCTAAACCAAAAGTTTCTACCCAAAATCCTTTTGCCCCTAAGTCACCCACCAAAACTTCAAAAACAGAATGTTTTAAATGTTTAAGTTTTGGGCACATCGCTGCCAATTGTTCACTTAAAGGAACCACATTGTTAAATGAGGTAAAACAAGACCACCATAAAACAAAGAGAAAATGAAAGAGAAAAAGAAGACTAAGATACAATGGGTCTCATTCCAAGGTGTTTTCCTTCCTTATCTTTTTCATTTCCTAAACATTCTAAGTACTTGACATTTTTGTTTAAGAAGTTTAGGGATGTTATTCCAAACCCTCCTAAAGGTTCTTACCTTTTAGGAGGCTTTTTCACTAAATATTTCATCCCACAATTTTCTTTCCAAACATGTCTTGTAGCTAGAATTAAACCATATCATCTCCCTAAACTTAAAGACAATAAGTTTGCTTCACCCATAGATTCTCCAACTAATGTGCGCAAACTTACTCTGTTATTTGCAGACATACTAAATTCGTGGACGAATTCTTTTGCCCCTGGGGAGCATGATGAGAATAAAAAATACATGAAGATGACCAAGGATGCTATATTTGAAGGGTCATCTCAACAAGCACTTAAAGATGCCATCAATAAGAGGAATGGCCAAGGACCACAACACTTGAAGTTCTTCCTATTAGTGTTCTTAATATAGGAGTAGCCTTAGGAAAATGCCAAAAGATGAAAACCAGAGGATACCTCTCATTGTAAGGCATCATAGGCGCATTTTTAAGAAAAGTTGGAAGAAGTGACTCTTCCTAGTCCTTTCTCTCTTAGGCGCTAGAAGGAGCTAGAAGAGAGACTTTTCCAACTCATTTTCCATTGTACAATGACCGACCCTCTCCATTACAAATAGGGGTGCTTGGTACCTTGAATAAGAAGGTGAATTTTTTAGTAAAGAAGTTATACGAAATTGGTGAGAGAGTTGTGTGAGACTTGTTCTCTCCTATTCTTCCTAGTCTTATCTTGGGTGGTTCTTTGGACTCTCATGTGGCGGCATCCACTCATCTTGAAGCTTCTCCACCCTTCAAGTGGCGTGAACATTCCAAGGGTCATTGTTCCGTCCGGTTGACCTGGGACGTCTTCGTGCGCGACCTCAACCGTCAACTAGGGACTCCTCCCCACTGGTTACCTGTGGATTCCTGCAAAGAAGGACAAAAGGGCGCCTTAGCGGCCGTTTGCACTCCGACGCTCAAGTCAGCCAGCAAGAAACACCAGAAACTATGCACCTCCGTATCGGAGCACCGCGTATGGCACTCTGAAGGTGGTAAAAAGGAACTGTGTCTAGTGTGTATTTTCTCCTTCTAGCAAAGATCTTTCCCTAGTCCCTTGTGCGTAACCTCAAGGCTCGAGCAAGCAACTAGAGAGTTTCTGGGAAATTTTCCAAAAGTTCGAACCCTGTTCTCAACATCCTCAGCGCTATTTAAACTACCCTAGCATTTAAAGCGCCTTAAAGCGCTTTTAATAATAAAACGTAACGCACTTATTTAGCGCGTCTGATTAGAAAACGTAGCGCATTTAAGACGTTGAAACGCTTGGGAGCCTTTATAGTACCTTAAACGCTTAAAACAGAAACTGTATTAAATGACATTAATTACCTGGTACCTGACTAAATGGTGTTTCTATTCTGACCTGGCTGTCGTACACGTGGAGGGCCTCACAGCGCCATGACCCCATCTGGGGATGTTTCTTCGTGTGAGTCCTCCTGCTTGGGAGTGCTACTGCGCCAGGGGTGACCTTTTGGGTGCCAACTCATGCCCCCAATCCTCCAGTCACTCACTTTGAGGGCGTATCTGCCTTTCTCTCGTACCCTGTGCCTGGCTACCCTGGGCGTGACCCTCCTCTTGAGTCGTATCTATCCCAAAGGCGTCTCTGGGGCGGCAGGGGTTGATGTGAATGTAACTACAAGAATACATGATTCTTTGACATTCTTAGGAGCAACTTGAGCTGGTCACAAATGGCACCTTACTTTAGAATTGGATCAATGTTATAATTCAAGAACTCACCAAGACTTAGCACCAACCAAGACTCATATGGAAGTCCATATATTGTCAAATGGAATCAAAACACAAGAAATGAAGAACAAGAATTGAAAGCTGGACAGAATTGAAATAATAAACTACTGCACCGAACAGAAACTAGAAGCAAAGCTGGAAAACAGAAATTCAAACGGTAGAAATGAAAAGAAACAACAAACAAGGCTAATCTACCGAATGGAATTGAAAGAACATGAAGGAAGAACACTTATAGAAGGAGTTTGCTGGACTTTGAGAATTGGAAGAACACTTCACGCCACTTGGTTCCTTGATCCAAGATAAGTGATGGAGTGCCGCCACTTGAAGCTCACCATTGCTCACAAGATAAGGAAAAGGTAGAAGAAGACTCAAGACTCACAATTTCTCTCCAAATTTGAGTATAGTCTCTCTACTATAAAATTCCAATCTGAATTGTACAAGCTAAGCACATTTATTTATAGCCTAGTGGTGCTGAAAAATAGGTGGGAAATTTCAAATAAAACTCATTTGAAATTCCCACCAAAAACAAGTCACATGGGAGGTGTGACCTTTTTCTACTATGACATCTCCTAAAAACTACACCTACACCCCCCTACTAAGTCACATGCACAAAGTGACTCTCTCTAATACATTCACACCTATTTATTTAATATCCACACCTCCTACAAGAGTCATTCAAATGATGCTCTTTTATTTAATGCTTGGCCTTGCCCCTCATGGTTTGGACTTGGGCTTCTTGGGCTTGGGCTTGGGCTTTGGGCTTGGGCCTCATCTTTTGCAAAGACTAATAAGAAGAACTTTAAATGCTTTGGCCCTTGTCCATTTCTTCTATTGATAACATCTTTTTGATTCTCATCATACTCCCCAAGTTGGAGAGAATTCGTCCACGAATTCAGTACTCCTGCATAAAACAAAGTAAGTTTGCAATTAGATAAGAGAATACAGGAAGAAATAGGCAAACATGACTTAGTACGTTGAAATGTTGGGAGTTCAGAAAAAGATGTCCTATACATAGCCCATGTTGGAAAAGATTGTTTAGAAATGATATTATTTGGAAAACTAGAAGGTATGAAAAAATCATCCTTAACATTCTTCATCCAATATGGTGTATAAGTAGGAACCTCGGGTAATGAACAAGACAAAGAAGAAGGATACCTTGTAGGCGTAGCACGAGTCAACAAAATTGAATTAGTTGAGAAGGTATTATGACTCGGTTTATCATGTACTTCATTTGTTTTTTCATTTTCTCTTTTAGTTTCTTTGGGATTGGTCCTATATGCAAGGCTATTTGGTAAAGAAACCTCGGGCATGAAGTCGATTTGGTGTTCAATCCCTCTTAGAGGTGGTAAGCCTTTAGGAGGATCTTGAAACATATCTTCATATTTTTTTACCAAATTGTCCAAACATGTGGGACTATCCTTAGCCGACTCACATTCAATAGTCCTAGGAATAGCTAAAAAAATAGGCTTTTGAGTAACTATTACCTTTTTAACTTGTTGTGTGGACATGAGAAGGCTTCTCTTGGAATTTTTTATATCATTTTCTTTCTCTCTCATTTCTCTCATTTTAACTTGGTCCTCATGAACTTCCTTTGGAGAGAGAGACTTAAGAATGACTTTGTGCCCATGGAAGTTAAAAGACATTTTGTTGGTAAAGCCATCATGAAAAACTTTTCTATCAAATTGCCATGGCCTACCTAAAAGAGTATGTGTGGCTTCCATTGGGACAACATCACACAAGACCTCATCTTTATATTTACCAATAGAAAATGTAATGAGGACTTGCTTGTTAACAACAATCTCACCTACCTCACTTAACCATTATAATTTGTAGGGCTTGGCATGAGAGATGGTAGGTAATCCAAGTTTGTCTACCACTCTTGTGCTTGCCACATTCGCACAACTCCCCCCATCCACAATCAAAGAGCATACTCTATCATTAATAAGACACCTTGAATGAAAAATATTTTCTCTTTGACGAGTCAGGCTGGTGTTGTCACTATGGCCTTGAAGCCACACTGTGATTGCCTTGCCTTAGTGATATTTGATCTTGGCGACGCCCTGGTTGGGCGACGCCTTCACCTAGGCGACACCTTGCCTTGGCGACGCTTCCTCTTGGCGACGCAGGTACTTGGCGTCTCTTCACCTAGGCGACGCCTTGTGTTGACTTTGACTCCAGGCGTTGACTTTGACCTTGACTCTGTCAACGCCCGGATACGGGACAGTACACAAGCCCCCAGTCTTAAGCCGAAGACTTGTCTTCAGCGCAAAGACTAAGGCCTCGCCCACACCGTCCACGTGTCACCCTGATGACGTGTCATTCCCTGATGACTCAACAATTCTCGAATTATTGACGTGACACTCTCTGAACCATAGGGGCGCTCTTAATGGCTGATTGGACATCCTCTGAAGCGGGGAAAGTAACACCTTTTGGGGCTACGCTTAATCGTGCGCCACGTGGCTCATCACGCGGCCAGCCTCTAGAGTCCTTTGCGCTCCCCTGGGGCGCTTAATCCTTTGACACGCGGCACGATCTCACGGCTCCTAATTAGCGCCTCTTGGGTTGCAAATGTAACGTTCAAGTTACCCCAAACCTCGCGCTCTCACCACTGTTCCATCCATTCTCTCTGCGTCTCCGCACTGTTCATCGCCTTCAAACCTTTTCTCTGCAACTTCTGCTGTTTCCTTCGTGCTCTCCTTCCTCCCTCACTTTGACAACAAAGGTATGATTTTTGCATACTCACGACTCTTCTCCTTCGTCGCATTGCATAGTTTATTGAACTGCCTGGGACTGTTTACGTTTATGCATTACTATGTTCTTCCGCTTCTCCTTTCTTCTCCGTTCTCTTCTCCTTCTTTCTGGGTTTTCTCGCGTGGGTGGCATTTCCTGGGGTTTTACCCCCTTTTCTGTCTTGGCATCACTCGTTAAAAACCTTTTTCCTTTCTTCTTTCTCCAGCTATTTATTCACACCATGACGCGCCCGAACGCAAAGTCTGGTTCTCCCCCCGAGACCCATAAGTCCACCTATAAAGCCTTCTATTCATGGGCCCCCGACGAGCTCTTGAACGAGTGTACCAGCCTGACTACCTTCCTGGACCTGGAGACTCATCGTGGGGATCCCCACTTGTACAACTTTAATGCTTTCTGCCGCACTCATGACGCGCACATCTCAGTTCGTCCCACAGACCTGGGGAACCTGTCTGCGTGGATGACAGACCTAGAAAGGGAAATCCTTTCTTCTTCATGTACCAGACGGTGTTTAAACGCGTCGGGGTGCGTCTCCCATTCACCCCCTTTGAGAGGGAACTTCTCACCGAGATTAACACAGCCCCCGCCCAGCTCCACCCCAACAGCTGGGCATTTGTAAGGGGTTTTCAAATTCTCTGCGGCCACCTGGGCATCCTTCCCTCCGTGGATGTTTTCTTGCATTCCTTCTGATCCTGTCGACAACTTGCGTGTGGAGGAATCGCATCGTTGCACTCTCTGCCCCGTCTACGCGACTGTGTTATCTGCAAAATCACCCTCAGAACCTTCTCTAGGATCTCCAAACGCGACCTGCAAAACACACAGACGGCGCCTCTAGCGGCTGTTTGCACTCCGACGATCAAGTTAGATCACAGAACCACCAAATGAGAAAAACTAGTAATGTGTGTGAAAACTCTTGCTCTCTTTTTTCTCTCCTCCCCCTTTGAATCTCCTCCTGATTCTCTTTTATGCCTCTCTCTGTATCTGGGCCTAACAGAATTCTGTTATGCCCCTCTGGCATGTGTCAGAACCCTGTTATGCTTTCTGAGACAACGTACCTCCAGAATCAGTAGAGTGTGAGTGTCTGTGCGTGTCCACGCGTCTCTGCGCTTGTCTGTACCTTTAGTGGTACGAAGTGCACCTTTATCTGGACCGCGCCCTTCTCAGATGATGACACGTGGAGGCATGCGACTCACATCTGACCATACACGTGTCACTACTTGAAGGGCTTTAGCGCTTCTCTTTGTGTGTTAAGTTATTCCCTTGCGGAGTAACTTAGCATATTTCTTCCATCTGGGTAAATCGCATACTCTCAGGAGAACGCCAGGTGTGGCTGGTCTAAGCACACTCACCAAGCGTTGCTCTCTGCGTAAACGGCTTACCCTTCACGGTGTCACGCACGTAATGGGTTGAGGGAATAACCAATCACTGACCGGTTTGCTAGCTCCCTCAGGCCACTCTCGTGCACGATTCCCTGAGATGTGCTCATGCGAGGTCCATGCGTAACGCTCTCGCTGGGAGCCTCAGTCCCAGTTTAACTGCGTGTAACACGGGACCCCGATGACCATGCACCCGATGACTGATCAGTGCTCTATTGCTTCTCGCGTTCTGCCCCCAGGCGTTCATCTGGGAACTGGTCTGTTGGTGGCCACTTGGTTACTGACCACCGATCACCGTTCTGGGTGATCTGTCCCCTGACTTCTCTGCCGCCTAATCTGTCGATGGTCACTTGGTTAGTGACAACCGATCACGTTCACCCCGATCTATCTGTCACCTGGTCCACGTGTCACCCTGCGAGTGGTCCACGTGGTTATCTTCTGCTGACGTCATCGACTACCGATGACCGACCGGATCACCTTCGAAGTGAAGAAACAGGGGAAAAGCTTTTGGGTAAGCTTCTCCGGGATCGCGGGTAGGATCCTCCTCTCCCTATTCCAGAACTCCTACAAAAACTGGAAAGGAAAATTCTTTAGGGTGTGCAGCGCCAAGCACGACCCCACAGCCTTAGATTGCTTTCCCCTGTACTGGACGGAGCACCCTAAGCTGCTCAGGGCCAAAGCCCTGGATGAACTATCCCCTGCTGATAGGGAGGTATGCAAGGCTTTGGCTGGCCTGGGGATTGTCTTCGATACGTTGAAGCTTATCGCGAGCGAATACAACGCCCACGCCCTGACCACATACTTTGGTAGGGAGACTCTCCCCTTATCATCTCTTGTTATCTGTACCTTAGTACCTAATGTTTGTTCCTCTGGCCTCTTCCACCTGTTTTCCATTGTGCCATGTGACTTACGCCTCATGCCTCTACGCGTTTGTGGTTTTGAGTAATTGCTTTGGCTTTGATTTCCGCTGCTGGGTTTATCTGAATATAGGATCGGTGATGGATGCCTCCAAAAGGATGATGCTGGCGAAAGCGATGAAGGCCGCTCGTGCTGCCAAAGCGGGCGCCTCCTCCGCCCCTGCTGCTGACCCGATCCCCCCATCAACCCTGCCTCCGTCACCACCGACCACTACCGAAGCCCCACTAGGCTCATCTTCACCGTCCCCACATAGCCCCGAGGCGCTTCAGACTCCCGGCTCTCCTCCGCCCATCGCCGCCGTCCCTCTGGCCGTGGCTTCATCACCGGCTCCAACCCCACTTGACAAAGGAAAACGGGTCTTGGAGATTATATCCGATGATGAGGACTCAGATGGCGTGGTGCCCTTCAAGAGGAGGAAATCTGCGAGGGTTCCTCTCCTACCAGCGGCGTCGCCCCAGGAAGAAGATTCCTTCAGGGATAACCCTCCAAGTGCTACTTCCCTTCCCCCACAACAGTCCAAGAGGAAACAGGCGAAGGTGCCGAATATGCTCCACCCCCGCCCCCGGCAGAGGTCTCTGCTCCTTCCGCCTCCGTTGCTGCCGCCCCCGATCTCATTGCCATCCCTCCTCCAATTATGCATCTGATGAGGGGTTTCAGCGGTGGATCAATGCCAGAAGGCTCCGACAGGAAGGAGGGCATGCCCTTCTACCTGGGGGCCTCCTTAGCGGTGGCCCTTGAATGGCGTGCCCAAGCCAGAAACGCTGCTCTGCAAACCCTCCAGGCCTTGGAAACAAGGGTAGCTGCCCTAGCGGAGGAAAAGAAGATTCTGGGACGCCAAAGTGAAACTTACCAAACCACCCTGAAGCAGGCGCAAGAGGCCAAACAAGAGGCCGAAAAACAACTGGCAGAGGCGGTGGACATGCAGGTTGACTCCTACACTCGGGAAGTCACTCTCCAAGTCCAAGTCACAGGCCTCCAGGGCGTGGTCGAAACTTACGACGAAGTCCAAAAGGTCTTGAAGAGCCGGTGCAGCAAGTAGGCTGACAGGCTGGAGCGGATGGAAGGGGAGATGGCTACCCAGGCCAAAGCTATGGGCCTTCTCCAGGTTGACTATGACAAACTGCAGGTCAAAGTCAGCCGACTCCGTGTGGAGAAGGAGGCTTTGGAGAAGCAGGTAGCTTCTGGGGACGCCACCATTGAGCAGTTAGAGAAGGACAAAAAGACCCTCATCCACGACATGGCGGGCACCTTCGAGGAGGGATTCCAGGAGGCTCTGGCCCAGGCTGTCTGCGTGAACCTGGGGATCAACATTTCCAGCTGCGATTCCACTCACCACATCGTTGATGGAAAAGTCGTGCCCTTGGAGCTGGATAATTGAACCACCGCCCTCGACCATCACTTTATTCCTTTACACTTGTTTTTGAACCTCTTTGATAAACTTGTAATTCTTTGAACTGTTTGCACTTTCGTTACAACTTTGGGTTTTTGCATGACTATTTTCGTACCGTTGAGTTGTCGAATTCCGCCTGTATGCTTTTACTCTCGTTCTTTGCCTTCACGTGCTTCGATTGTTTTGCCTGTACTCTACCCGTTTCTTTCACTGCGTTGGGCGGCCCTGTATGTCCGGGAAAGGTCACGCGTCGATGCCCACGCCCATGGAGATGCTTGCCTAATGGGGCCGTATCGTCCACGGGGTGTCTCTAACACCAAAGCGATCCGTCCCTTGATTCTTAGTGCCTAGCGCCCAAGCCTAAGGAGAGGCCTGCTACAGCAGCGCCGTATCGTCCCAGGGTGTCTAAAAACGCCGAGTGCTCTGGGGGGCGGGTCGTTCCCTCCATGGTCTTTCCTTCCCATGAGTATCGGGGAACAACCCTGCTAGCGATCCGCTGGCGTTTGGCGATCTCGTCTCCCTCCACAGTCTTTCCTACCTGTGGGTATCGGGGAGGCGGCACTGCTGATACTTGGGTTGGCGACGCCCGCAATGTCTCATGCTGGCGTCGCCCTTCGTGCCTTTCCTGGCGACGCCTTGGGCGCTATCTTTTCCTTGGCATTGACTTTGACCTTGGCCCTGTTCGACACCTGAGGACAGCGGAGAGCTCAAGGTTTCGCCTGTGCCATCCACGTGGCACTTCTTGCATGGCTGATGGGACGTTCAGCCACTTGACTTGGTCCTGACACCTTCTATGCCCCTGACCCACTATCGACGACGCATCGTACCCTTGGGCATTCTGTCGATACGACGTTTTCTGAGTTTAACCAGTGGTGTCAGGGCCATCCTTCCATCCACTTCCACGTGGCACGATCGTGCGGTCCATCCATTCGCGTCGTTTAGCGCTATATCTGCAATACTTCCATTTGCGTCGTTTGGAGCTCTAACCGCAATATTTAATTCTTCAAAACTTTGAAACTGTCCTCATCATTTTTGCGCTTTTCGTAACCTACTTGCACCCTTTCTCTTCTCGCGAAGAGTTCTTCCAGTGTTCGTTCCCACCAGCGTTTACCCTTGCGTTACCAGTGGGCCACTCACCTTCAAACCTCCCAGATTTTGTTCGAGCATGTCTTCTCGTATTCCTCCCCCCACGATCAACCCCAGGGACCTGTATACTTGGGCTTCGAACGAGCTTCTTGACGAATGCTCATGCTTACTCTCCACCAGGGCCATAAGGGAACACAAAGGGGATTCATGCTCCTATAATCACCGTGCCTTCGCGAGGAGGCACGACGACGATATTGCTGTGCTCCCTTGCACTCTAGGGGAGCCAGTATGCGGAGACGAGCGGGTCAATGACGGGGTCCCCTTCTTTTACTTCTATCAGGTGGTGTTAAAGACCATCGGCGTGCGCCTGCCCTTCTCCAGGTTTGAGAAGGAACTGCTGACGGAGATCAATGCCGCTCCGGCCCAGTTATATCCCAATAGCTGGGCTTTTGTCAAGGCCTTTGACATCCTTTTCGGGTTTCTGGGTTGCGCACCCTCGGTTGACATCTTTCTCCACTTCTTTGAGGTGAAGAGGCAAAGGAACAACCTCTGGGTAACCCTTAGTAACGTTCCTTGCAGAGTTCTCCTGACCCCCTTCCAAAACTCATTCACTGGGTGGAAAGGCCGGTTCTTCAAGATCTGCTGCTCTGATCTCGCTCCCTCCGCCCTGGATGGTTTTCCGCTGTACTGGGTGAGGGAGCCGAGGGCCCTCAAATCCAAACCCTTCAAGAAGCTAGCCCCAAATGACCAGGTGGTTTGCCGGATTCTCGCTGAGGCGGGAGGTTTCGACTCCGCCACCTTGATCAGTTTGGAGTTCAACGCTAGAACTCTCGAAAAGTATATATGTATGAGTCACTGCCCTAGAAACTTCCGCCTTTATTGCTTTCTATCTGTGTGTGTTTTGCTTCATGGTGTCTCTGACACATTCATCTCCCTTGGTGCAGGTTCGAAAATAAACCAAGAGCGGAGGTCACAACGCACCCGAGCTCTGCGGACTGAGAGCGGGGCTTCGTCTTCTTCTCGTGCTAACTCCGATGGCCACTGAAAAGTGGTTCGTTTGTGTTTTTGTATGAGTTGTAATGTTTGCCCGATTCTTATTACTCCCATTTGTATCGAACACTGCTCGTAAAATCACCTTTACTATACCATACTTGGTTTCTGTAACGCCGCTTTACTTTTGCATACATCTCATATATTGTGCGTTTTCCCTCCGTCATGTTTCTTAGCGACGCCTTCTTTCTTGGCGACGCCTTTCTTCTTGGCGACGCCTTCTTTCTTGGCGACGCCTTCTTTCTTGGCGACGCCTCTCGCTACTTCGAACGGGGAAAAGATAAAGACTGAAAACCAAGACAAGGTTCTTTTTCTCAAACTTGTTTTTCTTTCATTTGGGTGACCTCATTAAAAAACCCCGGAAAGGGAAAAAGGGCGTCCCCTTTAACAAGACTGTTACATAGCTGCTTTACAAAAGTCAACTAAAATAAAACTTCAGGTTGGCTGCATTCCAACTGCGCGGGATGGGACCCCCTTCCAAGGTCTCTAGGTTGTACGAGCCGTTGCCCTTAGCCTCAGTAACTCTGAAGGGTCCGGTCCACTTGGGAGACAGCTTATTCTCCAGCTCGTATGGGTGGGCTTTCCTCATAACTAGGTCGCCAATCCGGAACTGTCGTGGCTTTACCTTAGAGCTATATTGCCGCTCTACTCTCCTTTTTACCGCTTGGGCTTTTATTCTGGCTTCCTCCCTGGCTTCGTCTAGTAGATCCAGGTTTACCCGCCTTTCTTCGTTGGATTCCTCCACCACAAAGCTTTGAAAACGTGGCGAGCTTTCGTGTATTTCAACTGGGATCATCGCATCCGACCCGTACACCAAACTGAAAGGCGTCTCCATGGTAGAGGATTGGGGCGTGGTGTGGTATGCCCATACGATCCTTGGTACTTCCTCCGCCCACTCCCCTTTGGCCTTCTCTAACCTTCTCTTTAACCCCCTCAGCAAAACTCTGTTTGCCGACTCTACTTGCTAGTTGGTCTGGGGGTGTTCGACTGATGCGAACACTTGCTTGATACCTACCTCAACGCACAGATTTCTCAACTGCTGACTGGCAAACTGGGTCCATTATCGGATATCAAGCGCCTAGGTATGCCAAAGCGACACACAATGTTCTTCCACACAAAGTGTTGTACCTTGTGCGCAGTGATCTGTGCCACGGGCTTCGCCTCTATCCACTTGGTGAAGTAGTCGATGGCAACGATCAAATACTTCATCTGCCTTATCGCCAGTGGGAACGGACCCAGAATGTCAATTCCCCAGGTATGAAAAGGCCACGGGCTATATATGGATCACAGTTCTTCTGGCGGCGCCTTGTGCCAGTCAGCGTGCTTTTGGCATTGCTTGCAGCGCTGGGCGTGTCGCGCGCAGTCCTCCTTTACTGTTGGCCAGAAAAACCCTGCGCATATCACCTTGGAGGCTAAGGGCCTTCCCCCTACGTGGCTCCCGCAACTGCCTTCGTGGAGCTCCGCCATTATCCTGCTACACTCGTCGCCACTTACACACGTTAAGATAGGGTCAGTGAACCCGTGCCTGAACAACACTCCGTCCACCAGAGTGTATCTTGCGGCATTTCTCTTGACCTTCTTACCTTCTTTAGGCTCCACTAGGAGAGCCCCATCCGCCAGGTACCGTCTGTATGGCGTCATCCAGGTGTCTCCCTCGGCTAGGGCACATATCTGCATCTGGCTTCCTTCTTCGGGCGTGTCCGCGTATGTGCTAATGCGGGGCATCTTCAGCGTATCTTGGGTCAAAGAGCGATGACTCCTTGGCCTTCCTCTCGTTGTACGAATCTGGAGGACATCCACCCTATTATCTTCCAAGAATTTACGCGGAGCTTTGAGCGTCTCTTGGATCACTGTCCTCTGTCTACCCCCCTTGCCTGAGCTGACCAGCTTGGCAAGCAGGTCGGCTCTAGCATTCTGTTCCCTTGGGACATGTATCAGCTCAAGAGCGTTGAATGCTCCCTTCAATAATTGGACGTATTTCAGATACGCCGCCATCTGTGGGTCCTTCGCCTGGAACTCACTTAACACCGCCTCGTAATCAGCTGGGAATCGCTTTTCACCAGGAGGTTTTGTGCGCCCATCTCCTTGGCCAGGAGCATTCCTGCGATCAGAGCTTCGTATTCCGCCTAATTATTACTTGACTTAAAGGCGAAGCGCAGAGCTTGCTCAATCAACACACCATTGGGTCCCTCCAAGACTATTCCCGCACCACTCCCTTGTTGGTTAGAAGAGCCATCAACCGAGAGCAACCACTGCGAGCCCACCTCCACCTCTTGTTCACCTCCGGGCGAGAGTTCCGCTACAAAATCTGCATACACTTGCCCTTTGATGGATCCTTTAGGCTCGTATTGGATGTCGAATTCTGACAGCTCCACCGCCCAGCGCACCATTCTTCCAGCCACGTCAGGCTTCTGCAGCACCTTCTGTATAGGGAGGTTTGTCATCACTACCACCGTAAAGCTGTGGAAGTAATGACGGAGCCTCCTGGCTGAAAACACCACTGCCAGCGCTGCCTTCTCCAACGCCTGGTATCTCGTCTCCGCGCCTTGTAAGGCCTTGCTTACGAAATAGATGGGCTTTTGAATCTGGTCCTGCTCCTGGACCAACACTGAGCTGATAGCTCGCTATGTCACTGTGAAGTATAGCCGGAGGGGCACGCCTATTACCTGTTTGCAGAGGACCGGTGGCGTCGCCAGGTATTCTTTGAACTTAATGAAAGCCGCTTCGCATTCGTCAGTCCATGAGAAACGACTATTTCTCTTGAGGCACTGGAAATATGGGTGCCCCTTCTCTCCTCCGGCGGAAACAAACTTTGACAGCGCCGCCATTCGCCCCGTCAACTGCTGCACTTCCTTTACCGACGTCGGGCTTCGCATGGCGATGATCGCTGCACATTTGTCGGGGTTCTCCTCTATCCCCCTCTCTATGAGCATAAAACCCAAGAACTTACCGGCCTCTACCCCGAAGACACACTTTTCAGGATTTAGTTTGAGGCGATACTTGGATATAGTGACAAACAACTCTTCCAGGTCCGCCATGTGCTGTGCCCTATCCTGCGACGCCACTACCATGTCGTCCACGTAGGCGTATACATTCCTTCCTAGCATAGGGGCTAGGACCTTGTCCATTAGCCTTTGGTAGGTGGCGCCCGCGTTTTTTAGCCCAAAAGGCATCACCTTATAACAGTAACTGCAAGTCTCTGTCATGAATGCAGTTTTGCTCTCATCTCTCGGGTGCATCTTGATCTGGTTGTACCCCGAGAATGCGTCCAAGAAGCTCAGTACCTTGCTGCCAGATGCACTATCCACCAACGCGTCGATGCTGGGTAGTGGGTACGAGTCCTTCGGGCACGCCTTATTCAAGTCCGTGAAGTCCACGCACATCCTCCACTTCCCATTCGCCTTCTTTACCAAGACGACGTTGGCTAGCCACTCAGGGTATTGAATCTCCCTGATGTTGCCAACACTCAACAACTTCTGCGTTTCTTCCCTTACCACCAGCTGCCTTTCATCGTTAAACTTCCTCCTCCTTTGGCGCACGGGACGGACCGTGGCGTCCATGCTGAGGTGGTGACATAGGAAATCCGGGTCGATGCCGGGCATATCTGAGGCGGACCACGCGAAAGCATCCAGGTGGTGTGAAATCACCCCTGCCACCCCCTCCTGTTCTTCCTGGCTCAGCAAACGCCCTAGCTTGAACGTTTTGCCGCCAATCTCCCTCTCCACGGGTTTAGCCGCCTGTTGATCCCTGTTATCATCTTCGACGGGCGCCGCCTCTCCCCCGGGCGCCACGTTGTCAAGGCCTTCTTCCATTGGTGCATCTGCTTCGGGCATCGCCCACACAGGTGTGGCCTCATCGGGCGTTGTCCCGGCGGGCGTTGCTTCAATCATCATCGTGTCTGCACTCGGCGGACGCTCGTACACATGAACACGCCTCTCTTCGTTTTCAGGTTGTTTTCATAACATTTCCTTGCCTCCTGCTGGTCTGACTTGATGACTATCACCTTGCCACCGAGGTCCGGCAGCTTCATCTTCATATGGCGCGTGGAGGCCACTGCGTTCAGCCTGTTCAATGCCGGTCTGCCCAACAAAATGTTGTAGGCGGAGTTGGCGTTCACGACCAAGTACCAGATGCTTTCGGTACGCGAGGCTTCTCCATCCGTGAACGTAGTCCTCAACTCCAGGTAGCCTCGGACTTCCACCTGGTTATCCGCAAACCCGTACAGGCACCCTGTGTAGGGCCTCAAAAGGTCAGGGGACAACCGTAACTTATTGAATGTCGACCAGAACATGACGTCTGCTGAACTTCCCTGGTCGACAAGAACTCTGTGCACCTTTCTTCCAGCTGTGACGACCGAAATGACCACGGGGTCGTTGTCATGCGGCACCACGTCTCGAAGGTCCCCTATCGTGAATACGAGGTCCGATTCCCACGGCTCACCCGAGATCCTTTCTTCGATCGAGTTGACCCCCCTCGCGTATTTCTTTCGCTGGGAGGCGGTGGGTCCCCCGCCGAAAAAACCTCCAGCTATGGTATGGACCTCGCCGAGAACCGGCGTCTCGTGTGCTCGTTCTTCCGCTGGCGGCGGCGGTCGTGGCGGGTTCCGCAACATAATCCTTCAAAAACCCGGTTCTCACCAGCTCATCTAGCTGGTAACCCAGGGATAGGCAGTTATCAATGTGGTGACTGAAAGCCTCGTGGAACTCACATCAAGAGTCTTTCCGAGGCCCCAACACCTTATCGGACTTCGCCGGTCGCCTCAACCTCTCAGCTATATTAGGCACGGCGATCAGGTCCTTCAGTTCCACCACGAAATTGTATCTTGCCGGCCTCGCCCTCTCTCTTGCCGGGCGATCGCCTCCCGCTGGACCCTGGGGCTGGGGCTTTCTAGCCTCGTAGGGGCGTCTCCCCTCTGGTTTCTTCCTTCCCGTCGTGGTCTCATTGACTCTGGCGGGTTGAGTTCGCGTCGATCCTCTCGGGCGCGAGGGCACGACGCTGGTGCGCTTCACACACACTTCTCCCTGAGAAGCGATATGTTCCACCGCCCGACGCCGTAGTTCAGCGAAAGTCCTAGGGCGGTTGTGAATGATGGATTCACCAAAAGGGTCGGGGGATACGCCTTTCACGAATGCGTACACAATCATGGGTTCCTCTGTCGTACCAACCTTTACTACCTAGGCCCCGAAGCGATTGATGTATTCCTTTAGGGTCTCCCCTTGATACTGTTTCACATCAAACAGATCGTAGGAAACCGGCGGCGGGGCCTTGTTTGCTAGGTATTGTTCCCTGAACAATCGTGACAGTTGTCGGAAAGAGGTGATATGGCCGTCCGAGAGGCTGATAAACCAATCCATAGCCATCCCAGTCAAGGTGCTCATAAAGAGCTTGCACTTGGCAGCGTCGGAGCCGCCTACCAGGACCATCTGTGTGTGAAACGCAGAGAGGTGCGTCTCAGGGTCCTCCATCCCAGTGAAGATCACCTTGGGCCCTGCGGACGTGTTTGGGATCACTGCATCCAGAATCTCCTGCGAGAAGGGAGTGGAAAACTCCCTTGGCGGGGAAAGGTTATCCATCTCGTCATGTTCACGTTGCCCCCGATTATTCCGCAAACCCCGGCGCAACTCCTCATTTATACGATGGAGCTCTTCATTCCTCACATGCGAGGCTTCGAGATCTGCTTGCATGCGTTCCTGTTCCAGCTTCGACTCCGCCATATCATCTTGCAGCCCCCGCATTATCTCCAGGACCTGTTGCATGGACAGTTCTGTTGGGGCCGCACGTGCAGTACCTCGTCTTGTGGTGGCCATTTTCACGGTCTCTTCAACCCTCCTCCAACGTTACTATAACTTGATAGATCTTCTCAAACTTGCGATGGGACTGATGTTTTATATCGGCCCCACGGTGGGCGCCAAATGTTCTGTCCGGTTGACCTGGGACATCTTCGTGCGCGACCTCAACCGTCAACTAGGGACTCCTTCCCACTGGTTACCTGTGGATTCCTGCAAAGAAGGACAAAAGGGCGCCCTAGCGGCCGTTTGCACTCCAACGCTCAAGTCAGCCAACAAGAAACACCAAAAACTATGCACCTCCGTATCGGAGAACCGCGTATGGCACTCTGAAGGTGGTAAAAAGGAACTGTGTCTAGTGTGTATTTTCTCCTTCTAGCAAAGATCTTTCCCTAGTCCCTTGTGCGTAACCTCAAGGCTCGAGCAAGCAACTAGAGAGTTTCTGGGAAATTTGCCAAAAGTTCGAACCCCGTTCTCAACATCCTCGGCGCTATTTAAACTACCCTAGCATTTAAAGCGCCTTAAAGCGCTTTTAATAATAAAACGTAACACACTTAATTAGCGCGTCTGATTAGAAAACGTAGCGCATTTAAGACGTTGAAACGCTTGGGAGCCTTTATAGTACCTTAAACGCTTAAAACAGAAACTGTATTAAATGACTTTAATTACCTGATACCTGACTAAATGGTGTTTCTATTCTGACCTGGCTGTCGTACACGTGGAGGGCCTCACAGCGCCATGACCCCATCTGGGGACGTTTCTTCGTGTGAGTCCTCCTGCTTGGGAGTGCTACTGCGCCAGGGGTGACCTTTTGGGTGCCAACTCATGCCCCCAATCCTCCAGTCACTCACTTTGAGGGCGTATCTGCCTTCCTCTCGTACCCTACGCCTGGCTACCCTGGGCGTGACCCTCCTCTTGAGTCGTATATGTCCCAAAGGCGTCTCTGGGGTGGCAGGGGTACTTCACGAGTCAGGCTGCCCTACACTGGTGCTGTCACTATGGCCTTGAAGCTACCTTTCTCCTCTCCTTATCACTACCCCGGATCATCGGGACCTGAGGCCTTCCCACGGCGTCGCTCCCTCCATGGTTTTTCCTACCCATGGGTATCGGGGAACCACACTGTGATTGCCTTGCCTTAGTGATATTTGATCTTGGCGACGCCCTGGTTGGGCGACGCCTTCACCTAGGCGACGCCTTGCCTTGGCGACGCTTCCTCTTGGAGACGCTGGTAATTGGCGTCTCTTCACCTAGGCGACGCCTTGTGTTGACTTTGACTCCACGCGTTGACTTTGACCTTGACTTTGTCAACGCCCAGATACGGGACGGTACAGTCATCAACCACATAAGTTTCTTCAACTCTTCATCTTTTTCTTCCATACCCATTCTATATCAAAAATTCTAAAACATGTCTTTGTTGTTTTCTTGATGTTTCAATCGGTAGAAATGTGTTAGGTTCTGTATTTAATCGGTTCTTTGTTTTTTTTTTCTGTTCTTTATGGTTTACATGTTCTTATTGAAGTTTCAATCGGTTCATATGCTTCATTGTCTTGTTTCAATCGGTTGAAGTTCTAGAAATGGGTTTCTATGCGGTTTTGGATTGGTTTTTGTGTTCTTGATGACTTCTTGAATGGTTATAGAATCTTGATCCAATTCTTGAAAATTTCTATTCATATACCAACTCACATCATACATGGCTCTCAAGTCTTCACCAAAATTGATCTGAAAAGCGGGTATAATAAAATTCGGATTAAACCGGGAGATGACTGGAAAACCGTTTTCAAGTGCATGTTAGAAAAGTTCTAGAAACCCTTAGGAAAACTATGTTGTATGCAAATAGATAAAAATGTGTGTTTGCCATAGACCATATAGAACTCCTAGGGTTTGTAGTAAGCTCCCAAGGGGTGCAAGTAGATGAAAAAAAGGTGGCAACAATTAGAAATTGGCCTACACCCACCAATATCTCTAAAGTACGAAGCTTTCATGGATTAGCTAGCTTTTATAAAATATTTGAGGAAGACTTCAGTACTATTATTGCACCTCTCAATGAAATAGTAAAGAAAGATGAAGTGTTTAAATGGCGCCAAGAGCAAACAAATGCTTTTGAGACTTTGAAAGATAAATTAACCAAGGCTCCCATTTTAACACTTCCCAACTTTACTAAGTCATTTGAAATTTAGTGTGATGCCTCTGATATAGGCATTGAGGTTGTCCTCCTTCAAGAGGGCCACCCCATAACTTATTTTTGTGAGAAAATTAAAGGGAGTAATCTATATTACTCCACCTATGACAAAGAGTTTTACGCTCTTGTTACGACCTTGCAAAATTGGCAACACTGCCTTTTTTCCGAAAGAGTTTGTGATACATAGTGATCATGAATCTCTTAAATATTTGAAAAGCCAAAGCAAGCTTAACAAGAGACATACCAAATGGGTAGAGTTTATTGAGTAATTTTCCTATGTGATCAAACATAAGCAAAGCAAGTCCAATATGGTGACAAATGCTCTTTCTAGGAGACATACCTTGCTTAATGTTTTAACCGCTCAATACTTGGGGTTTGATCACATTAAGGAAATTTATAAAGATGACCTTGACTTTTCGCTCATCTTTCAAGAGTACTAAAAAAGGAGGTCACAAAGACTTTTTCATACATGATTGCTTTATCTTTAAAGGGAAAAGTCTTTGTGTGCCCCAAGGGTCTTTGAGACAATCTTTTGTAAAGGAGGCACATGAGGAAGGCTTGATGGGACATTTTGGGGTAGCAAAAACCTTAGACACCTTGGATGAACATTTCTTTTCACCAAACATGTGAAAATTGTTAGAATTAATGGTCTTAAAAAGAGAGAGAGAGAGAGAAAAGATTGCACAACCAATATATACTGGTTCACTCCTTACCAAAGCTACATCCAGTCCCTAGAAAACCATTGGGTATTTCACTAGGTAATCACCAACAGATTACAACACACAATCACCACGAAGAGGTGATCTTAATCATACAAGAACACATACCCTCTTTGCCTAACCACACACAAACAGTCAGAACAACCCTCTGACTTTACAGATTCACAGGTTACAAGATTTCAAATTGAAAAACAATTACAAGAATAACAGGAACAGATTACACCTGATTACAGGAAATCACAGAGCTCCTAATTCACTTCTTGAACCAAATGCACAGCCTTAGGCAATCTAGCAAAGCTTGAAACAAATCTCTCTCAAATCAGTTTCTTAATCTCACTTTCTGTTTTTTGAAATGTCGAGAGTAACTCAGATTTATAGCTCTTCAAACTAGCCGTTTTAGGTAGTTAAACATGAGCCAAAACAGATTTCACAGTTTTTAAAAAAGTTGTTAAGAATTTAAAAAATCAATCGGTTGAAATGTCAATTTAACCGGTTGAATTGGTTTTCTTTGTTAGATAGCCAAGTCAAAAAAAGTTTGAAAACCCTCTAAACAAGCTAGGTGTAAAACAATCGACTAAACCGATAAATCAATCGGTTATTTATCACTTAGCTTAGAAAAACACTTTTCGTTTTCAAAACTAGATTGATTCAGCTGTGGTTTAGTTTAAGAATGAATCTTTCAAATTCTAAACATCCTAAAACTAATCCCTAACAACAACAGCATAGGCTTCAAGTTTTCTTCACAGTTCAAGCTTTCTTCACAGATTTGGGGTCATCAAAGCTTCATTTTCAACATTCTCCCCCTATTTGATGACGACAAATCCCTGGGTTGCTTTGGGATGTTTTGTTTAGAATTTGGAACAACTTGCAATCACAAACAGATGCAAAAACATAGGATAATATATTCCAGATATATCAAGCACCACAAAACGAGTTTCCACTGGGTGATTTCCAAATAGGAAGATCAACCAAATCAATGTGATAACCAGAAACACATGCATAAGGTGCAACAGCAGAAAAACAATCGGTTAAAACGCAAGAATAATCGATTAAAATTATCAGAGTTCAACAAATTATCATCTATCTAAAGCAGTTATCAGAGTGCATGAATTAGATGATCATAGCCCCAAAGCCATTTCTCCCCCTATTTGTCTTCGAAAATAGAGTGTAAGAAGGAATAAAAACAACATAAAAGAAGGATGGTCGTATTGCAGCTCAAAGAGTAGGTTCTACACAGTCTCGATTTGTTCATTCAAGGTTTTAAACCTTGTATCCATGCTCTGGAACCTTGTGTCACATAGCTCATAAAGGCTCATTTGTCTGTCAGCAAAGTCATCCATTATATTGATCATTAGTCTTTCAAATGGATTCATGGATGTAATCCTTTCTTCTCAAGTGGCTGCACTTGGTCCAGCTTCAAATGCATCTGCAGTAGGTTCCTCTCCAGCAGCAACTTCATTTTCTTCCTCAGCTTGTGCTCCACTAGATGATCCAGGTTGATCTCTTCTTTTGCTGATCCACTTGCCATCAATTTTGGTAAATCCCATTTTGCTAAGGGATCCATTATTGATTTCGCTAGAGGACTTCACAACCTTAGACAACTCTTCCTCTAGGTCCACTTCAGAATAGTTTAAAAGTTTAGAAATCAAAATGGCATAGGAATAATGAAAATCACTTAACCTTGTTGCCTTTTGCATATGATCCTTAAAGATGTGGATCCAGTTCAGCTTTACTTTGTTCATGATGCAGTAAATGAAAACCAAATCTTCTTCTGACAGTGTGGAATGGTTGCTGCCCCTTGGTGTGAGTATCCAGGAGATGATGAAGGCAATGAGCCATTCATTCAATTTTAACCCTCCAATAGCAAAATTCCTCACTTTTGAGAGAGGATTTTTAAGGCAGCTATAGTAGAATTGCATCTTGTTAAATTCGTCCACCACTCCTACATTCCCTTTGTTGATCCTCAGCCCAATGTACTTCAGTCCAGTTATGGCAGTCCAAACCTCATAGGTAATCTCCATGTCTACCCCTTTCATATGAGAGCAAAGGTAATCACCATTAAATTTAAGGTTTGTATAGAAAACTCTTACCAAATTTGGATATATATTTCTAGACATTTCCAGAAACCGCTTCAACATTTGCTCTGTCAACAAATTCCTTACTTCCATGAGCTTTTGCTACTTCATCCAGTTGAAGGAGATCACTTTTGGAGTATTGATTACCTTCCTACTTGTCTCATGTAGGAATTTTTCAATCCATTCTGTTTCACTTGCAAACCAGCTTTCAAGTTTACCCCATTTTCTTCCAGCTCTTGTTTTCATCCTTTTGGAAGATGGAGGAGTTGATTCCATGTTCAGTGAGAGAAGAATAGTGTGGGCAAACTACAAAAACATAATAGAGCAGAAGAAAAATAGTAGGTTGCTTCTCGTGAAGAAGAACAACTCATAACCATACTTATTTAAGACTAGAAAAGGCAGTCAAGACTTTGGCATTTAGTGGGTTTAAATTCAACAAAAAAAGAGTCAAATAAAAAATAATAAAGCAGTCTGTCAGACCCTAACAGAAAGCACAGAGAGAGAAACCACGTGCTGATTTGACCAAGCTTAAAAAGGTTTTAATTTCCAATATAAAAAGAAATATATTCTATAAAGAGTAGTAATTGCACAGAGAATGCATGTTCAAGGCAGTAATAAATGAATCATTGACCACTAATGGTACTAAGAATGATCAGAGATTCAATTCATAGCTTAGAGAAATAAGGCAGAAATAACCACAGTACTGTCAGGACTGAAATAATCGATTGTTTCGCAGAATCAACTCGTTGATTTTCTGTGGCAAAAATTTGAAATTAATAAAACCAAACTCTTCAACAGAAACCGAAAAACAGAGATACAGAACAAGACACTTACTATTTGTTCGAGTATAAAGCAGATATTTAACCAGATAACCCAAAAACTAATTGTAAAAACACTGAATTGGATTTATAACAGATTGTTCAAGCATAGGAAGAATGAGATAAGAATAAAAATCTATTTTCCTAGAACACTGTACAAATCTGAAATAGTTCATTTCATCATAAATAAAGCAATATCTTGAACATATGCATCCACACGAGCAAGCTTCTACAGATCCTTGATTATAGAAGAAAGATCTTGCAAAAAAGATCATATCTGTATCGCCCTGGTAGTCGGGAGTAATGACGTGGCGTCGAGCTATTATATAGGCGTGTTGGACGGGACACCTGGTTAGCAGAAGGGAAGGAGGTCGGGGGGTTTGCGTAGTCGCCAGTTATTAAGTTGGCGTGCTCCGATCTCCACCATACCTAAAACCGGCGGTCACCGAGTTGAAGATGAAGTCGCCAGATGTGAATCCAGGCGATCAAGTGATTAGAGATCGCCGAAGCAAGGACATTGCCGAAGATAAAAGCAGATGGTCATTTCCCAGTTGGCCAGAGGATGAGCTTGGGAGATAACCCACTTACACGGTGAAGCAGGTAGGGCAGATCATGAAGGCGGCCGGCGAGACCACAGGGAAGGTGTGTACGAAGGCACCCGAACTCGCCATCCAGAAGAGATCGCGCTCCAAGGCATCTATGCACTGAGTATACCATGCATAAGTAACTTAGCCAAAGAAGAGTCAGAAGTAGCGCCCAAGTCAAGGATGCTCCAGATGATGGCACGTGTACAGCTGGATGCGAGCCACGTGTCCAGATGTGTAACTGCCAGGAGAGAGAAAGTGCCCAGGTATATAAGAGTTCTCAACGAACTTCTGAGGTACGCACGTTCAGAATATTTCTTTACGCTTGCGATTCTTGAGTACACTGAGAGAGAACTGGTCACGGTTCCTTAGAGTTCTTGAGTCTTACTCTTGAGTAATTGGTGGTTCAGTCACTGACTTGGGCGTTGGAGTGCGATCGGCCGCAGCGGCGCCGTTTCGTCTTTTGCAGGTTCTTGAGGTGTATCGCGGTGAAGGACGGAGGCAAACACGGCGCATACGTCGATCCAAGTTTGACGAGGCAAAGCTCCAGCGTTTTGGTCAACAGGCAGGATCAATATCAAATAACAAGATTTGATCCCTAAAAGAATTTGGGACCTTTGATATTAGTTTGACCATAAGAATCTTTAAGACTCTTAGGAATCCATTTCAGAATGCCTTTAGGAACAAGAATTTTTCTGGCTTTGCAAAACTTAACAGAATGACCTCTCTATAAACAATAGAAGCAAGACACAATCGATTGTTTCGAATTTTTAACTAATTCATTTTGTGCAAAGGTTGAAAATGGTTTAGAAAAACCACTGTTCTTACTATGTGGATTGAAACCAAGACCTGATTTTCCAAAAACACAATTTTGAGATGCTAACACATTCTCAAAATTTGATTTTCCTTTAGTTAGTTTATCCACAGTTTTCACAAGATAAAACACTTTGTTTTCACGAATTTTGTAATTTTCACAAAAGCTTGAGTTACACTTACAAGAAGAGTTTTTGTAAATAAGTTCAAGATTTTCAAAATCATTTTTGGAATTATCGAGCTCTTCTTCTAAATTTTTAACTCTAATTTTCAGCCAATTGTTCAAACCTTTTAATCTATTGTTTGTGAAAACCAATTTATTTGCCTCTTCATGAGTCTCTTTAAAGGCCACAAGAAGTTGATAGTAACTATCATCTTTGGTAAAAGAATTTGAACTTACACTGCTTGATGTTGATGCCTTCAAACACAAATTTGCTTTTGCATCTTCTGAGGAACTGGAAGAAGACACTTCATTGTCATCCCAAGCTATATAGGCTTTCTTGGTCTTGCCTCTTCTTTCTCCTTGGAATTTTGTTTTATCTTTGTTCTCATTGTTATGAAAATCTGCCTTGATGTGTCCCTACTCACCACATCCAAAGCATGTATACTTATTAGTATTGAAATCATTTAGTTTCTTGGAATTGTACCTTTTGGAAGATTGATGTTTGTTGTTGTTCTTTCTCAAGAATTTGCTAAACTTCTTTGACAACAAAATAAGTGTATCTTCCTCACTATCACTTAAGTCTTGACATCTTTTATGTCCAGTTGTTTTTAGAGCTATGCCTTTGCTGTGTTTGTCCTCATTTTCTTGGACAAACAATCGGTTCATTTCCAATTCATGTTCCCTTAGCTTACCAAACAGAGAAGTTGTTGTCATAGAGGTTAGATCTCTTGATTCAGATATGGTAGTGACCTTTGGCTGCCATGTTCTGTCCAGACATTTCAGAATCTTTATATTTAGTTCCTCTTTCTCAAAGGTCTTCCCAAGGCTCATAAGATGATTAACAATGTTAGAGAATATTTTCTGCACTTCAGAAATTGTTTCTCCCTTCTGCATTCTTGTTCCGTCCGATTGACCAGGACGTCTTCGTGCGCGACCTCAACCGTCAGCTAGGGACTCCTTCCCACTGGTTGCCTGTGGATTCCTGCAAAAAAGAGGACAAAGAGGTGCCCTAGCGGTCGTGTGCACTCCGACGCTCAAGTCAGCCAGCAAGAAACACCAAAAGCTGTCCACCTGCGTGTCTGAGCACCGCGTATGGCACTCTGAAGGTGGTAAAGAACTGTGTATGTGTGTGTGCTGTCTCTTTCAGGCAAAAATATTCCCCAGTCACTTGTACGTAACCTTGAAGCACGAGTAAGCAACTAGAGAGTTCTCTGATAAATTTGTCGAAAGTTCCAACCCTTTTTCTAACATTCCCTGCGCTATTTAAACTACTCAAGCATTTAAAGCGCTTTTAATCACAAACGTAACGCGCTCATTAAAGCGTTTAATTAGAAAACGTAGCGCATTTAAGACGTTGAAACGCTTGGGAGCCATTATAGTACCTGAATGCTCGAAAGGGAAACTGTATTGAATGACTTTTAATTACCTGGCACCTGACTGAAGGGTGTTTCCATTCTGGCATGGCTGTTGTACACGTGGAGGGCCTCACGACGCCGTGACCCCATCTGGGGGTGTTTCTGCCCATCTGGGGACGTTTCTATGTGTGAGTCCTCCTGCTTGGGAGTGCTACTGCGCTAGGGGTGGCTTTTTGGGTGCCAACTCGTGCCCCCAAGTATCTAGCCACTTACTTTGAGAGCGTATCTGCCTTCCTCTCGCACCCTACACCCGGTTACCCTGGGCGTGACCTTCCTCTTAGGTCGTATCTGTCCCGAAGGCGTCTCTGGGGCGGCAGGGGTACTTCACGAGTCAGGCTGCCCTTCACTGGTACTATCACTATGGCCTTGAAGCCACCTTTTCCTTCTCTTTATCACTTTCCCGAGATATCGGGACCTGAGGCTTTCCCACGACGTCGCTCCCTCCATGGTCTTTCCTACCCATGGGTATCGGGGAACCACACCGTGATTGCCTTGTTTTTACACTGTTTGATCTGGCGACGCCCTAGTTGGGTGACGCCTTCACCTGGGCGACGCCTTCACCTAGGCGACGCCTTGCCTTGGCGACGCTTCCTCTTGGCGATGCTGGCATTTGGCGTCTCTCCACCTAGGCGACGCCTTGCGTTGACTTTGACTCTTCAGCCGTTGACTTTGACCTTGATTTAGTCAACGCCCGGATATGGGACGGTACACAAGCCCCCCAGTCTTAAGCCGAAGACTTGTCTTCAGCGCAAAGACTAAAGCCTTGCCCCCGCCATCCACGTGCCCTCCTGATGACGTGGCATTCTCTGCTGACTCAACAATTTTTCGAATTACTGACGTGACACTTTCTGAACCACAAAGGTTTTCTTAATGGCTGATTGGACATCCCTGAAATGGGAAAAATAAATTCTTTTGAAGTTGCGCTTAATTGCGTGCCACGTGGTTCATCGTGCGGTCGTCTTCAAGAACCTCTTGCGCTCCCCTTGAGCGCTTAGTTTTGCAACACGTGGCATCATCACACGGTTATCATTTGATGTCCCTCGCGCTTCTCGTAACGTTCAAGTTACTCAAACCCCGCGCTTGCCACTACTGTTACATCCACTTTCTCTGAATCCCTTCTCACTGTTCATCTTCTCTGAATCTCTTCTCTCGCGACCCCTGCTCATTCGTGCTTCCGCTCTCCACACCCTTCAGCCCCAAAGGTATGGTTTTCCCCCTCTTTGATGATTCTCTTCACTGTATGAACTGCCTGGGACTGTCCATATTACTGCATTTCTTTGGATATTGTTTGTGCGCCTCTTCGTTCCCCTCATTCCCCTTTTCTGTCATGTGGGTAGGGTTTTCCTAGGGTTCCTCCATTTTTCCCTTTTCTTCTCCCCAACCCCTTTTCTCTGAACCCTTTCTTTCTCTTTTGATCTTCAGCATTGGCATTGATGGCGAAAACTAAGACCACCGCGCCTCCACCGCTCCCTAAGTCTTATTATAAGGGCGAATACGACTGGGCCCCCGACGAACTTCTGGACGAATGTTCCCTCCTGAACTCTGTTGAGGACGTGGAGGCTCACAGGGGGGACCCTGCTCTCTATAACTTCAAGGCTTTCCACAAAAATCACGACTCCCAAGTCCTGGTAAGCCGGGTGCGACCTGGGATGCCCGTTTGTGCGGACTCACGGGATACTGGGGGATGCCCTTTCTTCTTCCTCTATCAAATGGTGCTCAAGAGGGTGGGCCTGCGTCTGCCCCTCACTTCTTTCGAAAAAGAGCTACTGACAGAGATAAACACTGCTCCTGCCCAACTCCACCCCAACAGTTGGGCTTTCGTGAGGGGGTTCCAAATTCTCTGCGGTTATCTAGGTGTCCCCTCTTCTGTGGACGTTTTCCTTCACTTCTTCGAGGTAAAGAAGCAGGGGAAGAGCCTTTGGATGAGCTTTTCTGGCATCGCTGGGCGCATCATTCTTA
This sequence comes from Phaseolus vulgaris, assembly GCF_000499845.2. Lineage (NCBI taxonomy): Eukaryota > Viridiplantae > Streptophyta > Magnoliopsida > Fabales > Fabaceae > Phaseolus > Phaseolus vulgaris. The sequence goes on along the minus strand of NC_023749.2, from coordinate 39,505,076 downwards.
CGCTCTTCCAGAATTCGTTCAAAGGATGGAAGGGGAAATTCTTCAAGGTACGCGCGACCAAGCGCGATCCTACCATCCTAGAGGGTTTTCCCCTGTACTGGACAGATAAACCCATAACCATGAAGCCCTTGGCTTTGGATGAGCTTGCCCTGCCTGACCGGGATGTGTGCAAAGCCTTGGCGGGACTGGGAATAGTCTTCGATACCCCCAAACTCATCGCGAACGAATTCAATGCCCATGGGCTTTCTACCTACTTTGGTATCTGCCCTTGATTGTTTATGACGCATTAGTTGTTGTGGTTATCTGCATATGTTTGGTCATAGAATTTTCCCTCTGCTTCCTCTGAACCAAACTTTACCCTACTATTTTTCGCTGTTGCAGGTTCAGTGATGACTTCCTCGAGACGGCTGACTCTTGCCAAATTTTTGAAAAAGGCAAAATCTACCAAGGAAGGCGGGGACGCCGTAGCCTCCAACGTGCCCACCGTTGCTTCCCTGCCGATCCCTCCACCATCTGCCTCTCCTTCTCCCATTGCGGCGGTTCCGTTAGCCATGGCGTTAACCCCTGCCTCAGCGCGTCCAAACAAAGGAAAAAGGGTGTTGATTGTAGACTCCGACAGCGAAGGCTCGGGTTCTACTCTGGTTCCTCACAAGAGGACGGCTACGGGTCTCATTGCTTCACCCGCCGCGCCCCCCGGTGATGGGAACCCTCTCAGGGATGAACCTCCCAGTGCGACCTCTCCGCCGCCTCCGCCAACCCACGAAGAGCGAGAGGAAAGGATTGACTTGGTTCTCCCACCTCCGCCGCTGCCGCATCGTGACGTAGCTGAAGCGTCGGGCTCCGCCCCTCCTGTATCAGTCCCTGGCTCGACTTCGCGCAAACCCCAGATTCCTCGCTCCATCCATAGGGAGTTGAAGCAGGGCTTTACCGAAGGAATGATGCCGACTGATCCTCAAAAAGGGGGAGGTATGCCTTACTATATGGGGGCCTTCCTGGCGGTGGCAATCAAATGGCGCACTCAGGCTCGAAATGCCATCAAAGGGAGGGAGGTTCTTCGCAAGCTGAGGCAAGAGGTGGTGGCGTTGAAGGAGGAGAAGCAGAACTGGGGACTCAAGGAGGAAGCTTCCCGATCTCTGCTAAGACTGGCCCAGGAGGGCAGGGAGGGAGCTGAGGCGTACGCGCGAGAACTGGAGCAGGCGCATGCCGCTCAACTGGCCCAGCTCACCTCTTATCAAATCCAAAACATTAGCCTGCAGGAGGCGGCTCTCACATCCGAGTTGCAGCAGAAAAAACTTGATGAGTTGGATGCTGCTTGGGGACAGAAGCTGGGTGAAAAGGAAGACGCATTGACTGCTAAGGCTGAAGCTTTGAGCCTTCTACAAGCCGAGGCTAATAGGCTCCGGGTGGAGAAGGAATTCCTGGAGAAACAACTGACATCCAAGGATTCCAGGATCACCGAACTAGAAGGGGAGGTCCAAGAGCTGACTGGGAGATGGCGGGGGCGTTTGAGGAGGGTTTCCAAGAGGCTCTGGCCCAGGCGTCTTGTGAGAACGCGGGCATCAATATTTCGAACTGCGACCCCACCCACCATGTCGTCGACGGGAAGGTCGTGCCCATGAACTTGGAAGACTGAGCCGCTCTCTCTCACCCGCCACCTTCAGCTCCACGCTTAACTGCTTTATACTTTACCCTCGTTTTTTATTTTATCTGTTAAAACTTGTAATTCTTTGAACTATTCTTACTCTTGTTACTGATTTAGGATGTTCGTATGATTGCCTTTATGTCTTTGCCACATACGATTCTGCTTGTGCGTTCTCATTCTCACTTTTTCCCTTCACGCGCTTCGGTTATTTTATCTGTGTTCTGCCCATTTCTTTCACTTCGTTGGGCGGTTTTGTATGATCGGGAAAGGTTGCACGTCAACCCTCACGCCCATGGAGAGGCTCACTTAGTGACACCGCATCGTCCACGGGATGTCTCTGATACTGAAAGGTCCTTTCTTTGATCCTTAACACTCGGCGCCCACGCCTAAGGAGAGGCCTGCTACAGCAGCACCGTGTCGTCCCGGGTGTCTAAAACGCTGAGTGCTATGGGGGGGGGGGGGGGGGGGGGGGGTCTGTTCCCTCCATGGTCCTTTCCTTCCCATAGGTATCGGGGAACGCCCTGCCAGTGATTCGCTGGCGTTTGGCGGTCTCGTTTCCATCCGTAGTCTTTCCTACCTGTGGGTATCGGGGAGGCGACGCCTGTGACTAACTTTGCCTTCTTAGATTTCGTCTCCCTCCACAGTCTTTCCTACCTGTGGGTATCGGGGAGGCGACGCCTGTGACTAACTTTTCCTTCTTGGATTTCGTCTCCCTCCACAGTCTTTCCTACCTGTGGGTATCGGGGAGGCGATGCCTGTGACTAACTTTGCTTTCTCTGGTCTCGTCTCCCTCCACAGTCTTTCCTACCTGTGGGTATCGGGGAAGCGACGCCAGCAATTAACTCTGCTTCCTTCACTTTCGTCTCCCTCCACGGTCTTTCCTACCTGTGGGTATCGGGGAGGCGACGCTCGTGACATCTCACGCTGGCGTCGCCCTTCACATCCTTCCGGGCGACGCCTCGGGCGTTTCCTTTACTTCGACATTGACTTTGATTCTTGCCTTGGTCGATGCCTGATGGCTGCGAAGGACTCAAAGCTTTGTCTGCGCCATCCACGTGGCGCTCCTTGTATAGCCGATGGGACGTTCCATCATTCGACTTGATCCACGTGGCGCTGCTTGTATGGTTGATGGGGCATCTAGTCATTCCATTAAGTTCTGACTCCTGCTGTACTCCTGGCTCACTTTCGACGGCGCATCGTACCATTGGATATTCTGCTGATACGACGTTTTCTGATTTAAACCAGTGGTGCCAGCGTCATCCTTTCGTCTTCTGCCACGTGTATCAATCGTGCGGTGCATCCATTCGCGTCGTTTGGCGCTCTAACCGCTTTATTTAACTCTTCAAACTCTGGAACTATCTTCATCATTTTCTCACTCTTCATAACCTACTTGCGTTCTTTCTTCTTGCACCCTTCCTCTTGCACCCTTTCTTCTCTGTCAAAGGGTTGTTCTAACCTTCGCTCCCCTCGCTTAACTCTTGCATTTCTGGCAATCCTGATCTTGTTAAAGAATGTCTTCTCACGATGCTTCCTCCAGGGTCCGTCCCAAAGACTTGTACCCTTGGGCCTCGAGTGAACTTCTTGACGAGTATTCGTGCTTGCTCTCAACCAGGGCCATACGGGAACACAAAGGGGATTCGTGTTCCTATGACTACCGGGCCTTCGCGAGGAGGCATGATGACGACATCGCTGTGCTCCCTTGCACTCTAGGGGAGCCAGTATGTGGAGACGAACGGGCCAACGGAGGGGTTCCTTTCTTTTACTTTTACCAGGTGGTGTTCAAGACCATCGGAGTGCGCTTACCCTTCTCCCGGTTCGAGAAGGAACTGCTGACGGAGATCAACGTGGCTCCTGCCCAGTTATACCACAACAGCTGGGCCTTTGTCAAAGCCTTCGACATCCTCTTCGGGTTTCTGGGTTGTGCACCCTCGGTTGACCTCTTTCTCCACTTCTTTGAGGTGAAGAGGCAGAGACACAACCTCTGGGTAACTCTCAGCAATGTACCCGGAAGAGTTCTCTTCACACCCTTTCAAAGATCGTTTACGGGGTGGAAAGGCCGGTTCTTCAAGATCTGCCGTACTGATCTTGTTCCCGACGCTCTGGATGGGTTTCCGCTGTACTGGGTGAGAGAGGAAAAGGTCCTCAAAGCCAAACCCCTCAAGAATCTGGCTCCAAGTGATCAAATAGCTTGTCGGATTCTTGCTGAGGCGGGAGGTTTTGACTCTGGCACGGTGATCAGCCTGGAGTTCAACGTTGGGACTCTCGAGAAGTACATATGTAAGACCCACTGCCTTAGGAAACTCGGCCTTCGTTACTTCTAACTGTGTCTGTCTTTCTTCATGGTGTCTCTAACACATCCTTTCCCCTGGTGCAGGTTCGAAAATAAACCAGGAAAAGAGGACACGCCTTACTCGAGCGCTGCGGGCTGGAAAAGGGGCTTCGCCTTCCTCCAGTGATGACTCTGATGAGCGCTGAGAAGTGGCTTGTTCGTGTTTTTGCATGATTTGTAGCGTTTGCTCCGTTTGTACTGCTCCCAATGTATTGAACATTGCTTGTCACAACAGCTTTTCAATGTCATACTTGATTTTCGTAACGCTACTTCACTTTACATATGCTTCATGTACTGCGCGCTTTCCTTTCATCTCGTTCTTCCAACGATGCATGTCTTCACTTGGGCGACGCCTGCTCGGGGCAACGCCCTTATCCAGGCGGCGCCTTCTTTCAGGGCGGCGCCAGGACCTAGGCGACGCCTTCTTTCTTGGCGACACCATGGCCTGGGCGGCGCATCACATAATCTTCAAACAAGGAAAGATAAAGGCCGAAAGCCAAGGCACCTTTTTTTCTCAAACTGGTTTTTCCTTTTATTAGGGTGACCTCATTAAAAAACCCCCGAGGGGGAAAAAGAGCGTCCCCTTCAACTAAATTGTTACATACTGCTTACATAAGTCAACTGAAATAAAATTTTAAGTTGGCTGCATTCCAACTGCGCGGGATGGGGCCTCAATCTAAAGTCTCCAGGTTGTACGAACCATTGCCCTTAGCCTCAGTAACCCTGAAGGGCCCGGTCCACTTGGGAGACAGCTTATTCTCCAACTCGTATGGGTGGGCTTTCCTCATCACTAGGTCGCCCACCTGAAACTGTCGCGGCTTGACCTTAGAGCTATATTGCCGCTCTATTCTTCTCTTCATCGCTTCAGCTTTTATTCTAGCTTCTTCCCTGGCTTCTTCTAGCAGATCCAGGTTTACCCGCCTCTCCTCAGTGGACTCCTCCACCACGAAGTTTTGAAAACGTGGTGAGCTTTCATGTATTTCTACTGGAATCATCACGTCCGAACCGTACACCAAACTGAAGGGCGTCTCCATAGTAGAGGATTGGGGCGTGGTGTGATATGCCCATACAATCCTTGGCACCTCTTCCGCCCACGCCCCTTTGGCTTTCTCTAACCTTCTTTTTAACCCCTTCAGCAGAACTCTGTTTGCCGACTCTACTTGTCCATTGGTCTGGGGGTGTTCAACCGACGCGAACACTTGTTTGATTCCTACTTCAGCACACAAATTTCTCAACTGTTGACTGGCAAACTGGGTCCCATTGTCAGATATCAGGCGCCTAGGTACGCCAAAGTGACACACAATGTTTCTCCACACGAAATGTTGTACCTTATGCGCAGTGATCTGTGCCACGGGCTCTGCCTCTATCCACTTAGTGAAGTATTCGATGGCGACAATCAGATACTTCATCTGCCTGATTGCCAGTGGGAAAGGGCCCAGGATGTCAATTCCCCATGTATGGAAAGGCCACGAGCTGTATATGGACCGCAACTCTTCTGGCGGCGCCTTGTGCCAGTCGGCGTGCTTTTGGCATTGCTTACACCGCTGGGCGTGCCGTGCGCAATCCTCTTTCACTGTCGGCCAGAAGAAACCTGCGCGTATTACTTTGGAGGCTAAGGACCTTCCTCCTACATGGCTTCCGCAGATGCCTTCGTGTAGCTCCGTCATTATCCTGGTGCACTCATCGCCACTGACGCATGTTAGGATAGGGTGAGTGAAGCCGTTCCTGAACAGCACCCCATCCACCAAAGTATATCTTGCGGCATTTCTTTTGACTTTTTTACCCTCTTCAAGGTCCACTGGAAGAGCCCCATCCGCCAGGTATCGTTTATGGGGCGTCATCCAGGTGTCTCCCTTGGACAAAACACAGACCTGCATCTGCTCTTCCTCAGGCACACCCGCGTATATGCTGATGCGGGGCGCCCTCTGCGTATCTTGGGTCAAAGAGGAGTGACTCCTCGGCCTTCCCCTTGATGTATAAACTTGGAGGACATCCACCCTGTTGTCTTCCACGAATCGACGCGGGGCTTTGAGAGTCTCCTGGATCACTGTCCTCTGTCTAACCCCCTTGCCTGAGCTGGCCAGCTTTGTGAGCAGGTCAGCTCTGGCATTCTGCTCCCTCGGGACATGTATCAGCTCAAGCGCGTCGAACGCCCCCTTCAATAACTGGACGTATTTCAGATACGCCGCCATCTGTGGGTCCTTCGCCTGGAATTCACCCGACACCTGCCTCGTAATCAACTGAGAGTCGCTCTTCACCAGGAGGTTCTGTGTGCCCATCTCCTTGGCCAAGAGCATTCCTGCTATCAGGGCTTCATATTCTGCCTGATTGTTACTTGCCTTGAAGGCAAAACGCAAGGCCTGCTCGATCAGTATGTCGTCGGGTCCTTCCAACACTATTCCCGCACCGCTCCCTTGTTGGTTTGAAGAGCCATCAACCGAGAGCAGCCACTGCGAACTCGCCTCCACCTCTTGCTCACCTCCGAGCGAAAGTTCTGCTACAAAATCTGCGTACACCTGCCCTTTGATGGATCCTCTAGGCTCGTACTGGATGTCGAATTCTGACAGTTCCACTGCCCAGCGTACCATTCTTCCTGCCACATCGGGTTTCTGCAGCACTTTCTGTATAGGGAGGTTGGTCATCACCACCACCGTAAAACTGTGGAAGTAATGACGGAGCCTCCTAGCAGAGAACACTACCGCCAGCGCCGCCTTCTCTAGTGCTTGGTACCTCGTCTCAGCCCCCTGTAAGGCCTTGCTTACGAAGTAGATGGGCTTCTGACTCTGGTCCTGCTCTTGGACCAACACAGAACTGATGGCCCGCTCCGTTACAGTAAAATACAACCGGAGGGGCACGCCCGTTACCGGCTTGCAAAGGACCGGTGGCGTCGCCAGGTACTCCTTCAGCTTAACGAAAGCCGTTTCGCATTCATCAGTCCATGCAAAGCGACTGTTTCTCTTGAGGCACTGGAAGTACGGGTGCCCCTTTTCTCCTCTGGCGGAAACAAACCTCGAGAGCGCCGCCATCCGCCCTGTCAACTGTTGCACCTCTTTTACCGATGTCGGACTCCGCATGGCGATAATAGCCACACATTTGTTGGGGTTCGCCTCTATCCCCCTCTCGGTGAGCAAAAACCCCAAGAACTTACCGGCCTCCACCCCGAAAACACACTTCTCGGGGTTCAACTTTAGGCGGTATTTGGATATTGTGTTGAACAACTCTTCCAGGTCTGCCATGTGCTGCACCCTGTTCTGCGATGCCACCACCATGTCGTCTACATAAGCGTATACGTTCCTCCCAAGCATTGGCGCCAGGACCTTGTCCATTAGCCTCTGGTAGGTGGCGCCCGCATTTTTGAGCCCGAAGGGCATCACCTTATAGCAATAACTGCATGTCTCCGTCATGAATGCAGTCTTGCTCTCGTCTCATGGGTGCATCTTGATTTGGTTGTACCCTGAAAAGGCGTCTAGGAAACCTAACACCTTGCTGCCAGACGCACTGTCTACCAAGGCGTCGATGCTGGGCAGCGGATACGAGTCCTTTGGGCATGCCTTGTTCAGGTCCGTGAAGTCAACGCACATCCTCCACTTTCCGTTTGCCTTTTTCACCAAGACGACGTTGGCGAGCCACTCAGGGTACTGAATCTCCCTGATGTGGCCAGCACCCAACAGCTTCTGCGTTTCGTCTTTCACCACCTGCTGTCGTTCCTCATTGAACTTCCTCCTTCTCTGACGCACGGGGCGGACCGTGGCGTCCATGCTGAGGTGGTGACACAGGAAATCGGGGTCGATGCCTGGCATATCCGAGGCGGACCATGCGAAGGCATCCAGGTGGTGTGAAATCACTTCTGCCACCCCTTTCTGTTCTTCTGGGCTTAGCGAACTTCCTAACTTCAAAATTTTGCCGCCAATCTCCCTTTCTATGGCATTAGCTGCAGGCTGCTCCCTGCTATCATCTTCGACGGGCGCCGCGTCGTCAGGGCCTTCCTCCATTGGCACATCTGCTTCGGGCATCGCCCTCTCCGTTATGGCATCTTCAGGCGTCAGCCTAGCGGGCGTCGCCTCAATCATCGTCGCGTCCGCGCTCGGCGGACGTTCATACACCATGAATATGCCTCTCTTCGTTTTCAGGTTGTTTTCATAGCATTTCCTCGCCTCCTCCTGATCTGACCTGATGACTATCACCCGGCCACTGAGGTCCGGCAGCTTCATCTTCATGTGACGGGTGGAGGACACCGCGCTCAGACGGTTTAACGCCGATCTGCCCAGCAAAATATTGTAGGCAAAATTAGCGTTCACGACGAGGTACCGGATGCTCTCGGTACGGGAGGCCTCTCCGTCTGTGAACGTAGTCCTCAACTCCAGGTACCCCCGGACTTCTACCTGGTTATCCTCGAACCCATACAAACATCCCGTATAGGGACTCAGCAGATCGGGGGACAACCGTAACTTATTAAAGGTCGACAGAAACATGACGTCTGCCGAGCTTCCTTGATCAACAAGCACTCTGTGGACCTTCCTTCCGGCTGTGACAACTGAGATGACAACGGGATCGTTGTCGTGGGGCACCACATCTCGGAGGTCTCTTCTTGTGAACACAATATCTGACTCCCAGGGCTCCCCCGAGAGCCTCTCCTCGATTGAATTCACCCTCCTCGTGTATTTCTTCCGCTGGGAGGCGGTGGGTCCTCCGCCGGAAAAACCTCCAGCAATGGTGTGGACCTCGCCAAGCACAAGCATCTCGTGTGCTGGCTCATCTGCCGGCGGCGGCAAGGTGGCGGTCGTTGTGGAATCTGCGACATAATCTTTCAAAAACCCAGTCCTCACCAGCTCATCTAGCTAGTAGCCCAACGACAGGCAATTATCAATTTGGTGCCCGAAAGCCTCGTGGAATTCGCACCAAGAGTCTTTACGGGGCCCTAACACCTTGTCGGTCTTCGCCGGTCGCCTCAGCCTCTCAGCTATGTTGGGCACGGCGATCAAATCCTTCAACTCAACCACGAAGTTGTACCTCGCCGGTCTTGCTCTTTCTTTGACGGGGCGTTCGCCTCCTGCTGGGCCCCGGGGCTGGGGCTTTCTGGCCTCGTAGGGGCGTCTCGCCTCTGGCTTCTTTCTCCCCGTCGTGGTCTCATTGACTCTGACGGGTTGAACTCGCGCCGGTCCCCTCGGGCGTGAGGGCACGGCGCTGGTGCGCTTCACACATACCTCCCCTTCCGAAGCAATATGCTCTACTGCCCTGCGCCGTAATTCAGCGAAAGTCCTAGGGCGATTGCGGATAATGGATTCTCCGAAGGGGCCGGGGCACACGCCTTTCACAAATGCGTACACGATCATAGGCTCCTCTGTTGTGCCAACCTTCACGACCTGGGCCCCGAAGCGATTGATATACTCCTTCAGGGTCTCTCCCTGATATTGCTTCACGTCAAACAGGTCGTAGGAGACCGGCGGCGGGGCCTTGTTGGCTAAGTACTGTTCTCGGAACAATCGCGACAACTGGCGGAAAGATGTGATATGACCTTTTGGGAGGCTAATGAACCAGTCCATAGCCATCCCGGTCAGGGTGCTCATGAAGAGCTTGCACTTGGCAGCATCGGAACCGCCTATCAGGACCATCTGCGTGTGAAATGCAGCCAGGTGCGTCTCTGGGTCCTCCATCCCGGTGAAGATCACCTTGGGTCCCGCGAACGTGTTTGGGATCGATGCGTCTAGGATCTCCTGTGAGAAAGGAGTGGAAAACTCCCTTGGTGGGGAATGGTTCTCCATCTCGTCGTGCCCAGGCCGCCTCCTATCGTTTCTCAGGCCCTGGCGCAACTCCTCATTCACACGGTGGAGCTCTTCGTTCCGCTCATGCGAGGCGTCAAGGTCTGCCTGCATGCGTTCCTGCTCCATTTTCGAATCTGCCATGTCTTGTTGTAGCCCCCTCATTATTTCCAGGACCTGCTGCATGGATAGGTCTGTTGGGGCTGCGCGTGCTGCTCTTCGTCTGGTGGGGGCCATTGTCACTCCAAACTCCTTCAGGGCTACTGTAACCTGGTAGATTTTTCTCGAACTTGTGATGGGACTGATGTTTTATATCGGCCCCACGGTGGGCGCCAAATGTTCCGTCCGGTTGACCGGGACGTCTTCGTGCGCGACCTCAACCGTCAGCTAGGGACTCCTTCCCACTGGTTGCCTGTGGATTCCTGCAAAAAAGAGGACAAAGAGGCGCCCTAGCGGCCGTGTGCACTCCGACGCTCAAGTCAGCCAGCAAGAAACACCAAAAACTATCCACCTGCGTGTCTGAGCACCGCGTATGGCACTCTGAAGGTGGTAAAGAACTGTGTATGTGTGTGTGCTGTCTCTTTCAGGCAAAAATATTCCCCAGTCACTTGTACGTAACCTTGAAGCACGAGCAAGCAACTAGAGAGTTCTCTGATAAATTTGCCGAAAGTTCCAACCCTTTTTCCAACATTCCCTGCGCTATTTAAACTACCCAAGCATTTAATGCGCCTTAAAGCGCTTTTAATCACAAACGTAACGGGCTCATTAAAGCGTTTAATTAGAAAACGTAGCGCATTTAAGACGTTGAAACGCTTGGGAGCCATTATAGTACCTGAATGCTCGAAAGGGAAACTGTATTGAATGACTTTTAATTACCTGGCACCTGACTGAAGGGTGTTTTCATTCTCGCATGGCTGTTGTACACGTGGAGGGCCTCACGACGTCGTGACCCCATCTAGGGGCGTTTCTGCCCATCTGGGGACGTTTCTACGTGTGAGTCCTCCTGCTTGGGAGTGCTACTGCGCTAGGGGTGGCTTTTTGGGTGCCAACTCGTGCCCCCAAGTATCTAGCCACTTACTTTGAGAGCGTATCTGCCTTCCTCTCGCACCCTGCACCCGGTTACCCTGGGCGTGACCTTCCTCTTGGGTCGTATCTGTCCCGAAGGCGTCTCTGGGGCGGCAGGGGTACTTCACGAGTCAGGCTGCCCTTCACTGGTACTATCACTATGGCCTTGAAGCCACCTTTTCCTTCTCTTTCTCACTTTCCCGAGATATCGGGACCTGAGGCTTTCCCACGACGTCGCTCCCTCCATGGTCTTTCCTACCCATGGGTATCGAGGAACCACACCGTGATTGCCTTGTTTTTACACTGTTTGATTTGGCGACGCCCTAGTTGGGCGACGCCTTCACCTGGGCGACGCCTTCACCTGGGCGACGCCTTCACCTAGGCGACGCCTTGCCTTGGCGACGCTTCCTCTTGGCGATGCTGGCATTTGGCGTCTCTCCACCTAGGCGACGCCTTGCGTTGACTTTGACTCTTCAGCCGTTGACTTTGACCTTGATTTAGTCAACGCCCGGATACGGGACGGTACAATTCTAAACATTTCATACTCTTGAATGAGAGCATGCTTCCTTGCCCTCTTCACATCATTTTTCCCCTCACGTGTGACTTCAAGAATGTCCCACATTTCTTTTGCAGATTTGCATTTTGATACCCTGAAAAATTCATCACAACTCAAAGCAGAGGTTATAATATTCATAGCAATCCAGTCAAACTTGGCTTTCTTACTATCTGAATCAGTCCATTCAGACCAAGGCTTATCAACAAAAACATCATCTTTTTTTACTTGTGGAATAAAAGGACCATTGACTGTTCACACCAAATTCCTTTATTTGTAGATTCAATAAAAATTTGCATTCTGACATTCCAGAATTGACAGTTCACACCACAGAATAAAGGTGGTCTATTGATAGATGCTCCCTCCCCAAAGGGTAACTTGTCAGCCATTGAAACAGATTTGAAAAACATAACTTGAGAAAATTTCAAGAACCTAGCTCTTGATGCCAATTGTTAGATTTAATGGTCTTAACAAGAGAGGGGTGAATGTTTTAAAGCAAGCTTTACACAAATATTGGCTAAGAATGAAGAATAAAGATGAATTACAGAAAGAGCAATCAAGGAAGCCAAGAATCAAAACAGTTAAAACTGTTTGCAAAAAAACAATCGGTTGAAATTTCATTTTAACCAGTTATTTATAGCAGCAGAAACATAAACAAAATCAAATAGTTTGTAATGAGTGACGGAGAGAAAAGATTGCACAACAAATTTATACTGGTTCACTCCTTACTAGAGCTACATCCAGTCCCTAGAAAACCACTAGTATTTCACTAGGTAATCAACAATAAATTACAACACACAGACACCACAAAGAGGTGATCTTGATCACACAAGAACACACACCCTCTTTGCCTAACCACACACACAGTCAAAACAGCCCTTTGACTTTAGAGATTCACAGTTTACAAGATTTCAAATTGAAAAACAATTACAAGAATAACAAGAACAGATTACACCTGATTACAAGAAATCACAGAGCTTCTAATTCACTTCTTGAACCAAATGCACAGCCTTAAGCAATCTAGCAAAGCTTGAAACAAATCTCTCTCAAATCAGTTTTTTAATCTCACTTAATATTTTTCCAAATGTGGAGGGTAAGTCAAATTAATAGCTCTTCAAACTAGCCTTTTTAGGTAGTTAAACATGAGCCAAAACAGTTCTAAATCAACTAAAAACAAATTTAACAGTTTTTTAAAAAGTTGTTAAGAATTTAAAAAATCAACCGGTTGAAATGTTGATTTATTGGGTTGAATTGGTTTTATCAGTTAGACAAGCAAGTCAAAAATAGTTTGTGATCCTGCCTGTTGACCAAAACGCTGGAGCCTTGCCTCGTCAAACTTGGATCGACTTCTGCACCGTGTTAGCCTCTGTCATTCACCGCGATTCACCTCAAGAACCTGCAAAAGAACAGAACGGCGCCGTTGCGGCAGATCACGCTCCGACGCCCAAGTCAGCGACTGAACCACCAGTTACTAAGAGTAAAACTCAAGAACTCTAAAGGAACCGTGCAAAGTTCTCTCTCAGCGTACTCTCGTTCTCGCAGTTGTAAAGAAGTAATCTAAACGCGTGCGTACCTCAAAGTTCGTTGGAAACTCTTATATACCTGGGCACTTTCTCTCTCCTGGCAGTTACACATCTGGACACGTGGCTCGTATCCAGTTGTACACGTGCCGTCATCTGGAGCATCCTTGACTTGGGCGCCACTTCTTACTCTTCAGGATTGTGGCTAAGTTACTTATGCATGACACAACTCAGTGCATAATTGCCTTGGAGCGTGATCTCTTCTGGGTGGCGAGTTCGGGTGCCTTCGTGCACACCTTCCCTGTGGTCTCGCCGGCCGCCTTCATGATCTACTCTTCTTGCTTCACCGTGTACGTTCAAGGGTGCTATCTCCCGAGCTCATCCTCTGGACCGCTGGGAAAGACTATCTGACTTCATCTTTGGCGATGTCCCTGCTTCGGCGATCTCTAATCACTTGGTCGCCTGGGTTCACGTCTGGCAACTTCATCTTCACCCTGGTGACCGCCAGTTTAGGTATGCTGGAGATCGGAGCACGCCAACTGATGTGATTCCACTAGCCATAAAGAGAAAGGTTCTTGACCTTCTTAGGAATCACCTTGAGTTGGACATTATAGAGGCACTTTTCTTAGAGTTGGATCATTGTTCTAAGACAAGAACTCACCAAAAACTAGTACCAAATCCCAAACTCATTTGGATGAACCAATTATAGTCAAATTGAACCAAACAAAAGAGGTAGAATTAAGAAGTACTGAACAGAATTGCATAAAAACACATTTCAACCGAACAAAATGAAATTAAAAGGCAAAGAACAAAACATAGGTGCTGGAAAATTAGAAAAGCCGAACCAAACAACTCAAGAACACAAGACAACATGAACAATTGAAAGAGAAGGAAGGAAGGAGAAGAGAGTGCTCATGAAGATGGAAGAATGTTGGATGATCTCGCCACTGGAAGTGTGGAATGCTCCTAGATGAGAGTGATGCCGCCACTTGAGGACTCCAATGATCCATCAAGATAAGACTAGAGAAGAAGGCTCCAAAAGCTCTCCAAAGTTCACTCAAAATTTGAGTAGAGTTTTCTTAGATTAATTCCAATCTGAATTTTACAAAGGAAGCACCTCTATTTATAGCCTAAGGTGCTGAAAAAATAGGTGGGAAATTTCAAATAAACTCATTTGAAATTCCCACCAAAAACAAGTCACATGGGAGGTGTGACCTTTTTCTACTATGACACCTCCCAAAAACTACACCTACACCTATCTACTAATACACCCCCCTCCTAAAGCTCCTAACTAAAGCCTAAAAGATGCTAAAACAAAAGAAGTTTCTAATGTTTCCCTCTAAGCACCTTCAACTAAAGAAATTACAAAAAGAGAAAATAAATGTCCTCTAGCTCCCAAAGCTTTGAACATGCTTCTTGTAATCCTTTGAGGTGGACTTTGACCTCCATGGGCGTCCTCCATTTGTGCCTCCACCTCTTCTTGATCTTGTTGATTGGCCTCCATGTCCTCTTGAGCTTGATCTCCATCATACTCCCCGAGTTGGAGAGAATTCGACCATGAATTCTGGAGACCTACAGAAAAGGGAGTTAGATCGCTGACATTAAAAGTATGACTACCTAAGAATGTATCAGGCATATCTAACTCATAAGCATTGTCATTAATCCTCTTGAGGACTTGGAAAGGTCCATCCCCTCGAGGCATTAGTTTGGACTTCCTTTGAGTAGGAAAACGATCCTTCCTCAAGTGAAGCCAAACCCAATCGCCCTCATCAAACAAGAATGCTTTTCTCCTTTTATTGGCAAGTTCAACATACTTGCCAACCTTCTTCTCAATTCTCTTCTTGATGTCTTTATGCAAAGTTTTCACAAAAGAAGCCTTTTCATCCCCATCTTTGCAGAAGACATCTCCAAGAAGGGGAATAGGAACAAGATCATGAGGTGTTAGGGGATTAAACCCATAGACCACCTCAAAAGGAGAATGGGAGGTGGTAGAATTTACTACTCGGTTATATGCAAACTCAACATGGGGTAGTAAATTCTCCCACACTCTAGGATTCCCCGAAATAAAGCATCTCAATAGTTGTCCCAAAGTTCTATTCACCACCTCGGTTTGACCATCAGTTTGTGGTGGCAAGTGGTAGAAAATAAAAGCTTAGTTCCAAGCTTGCCCCACAAGGTCTTCCAAAAGTGACTCAAGAACTTAGGATCTCTATCGGACACTATAGACCTAGGAATCCCATGCAAGCGAACCACTTCTTGAAAGAAGAGGTTTGCAATGTGGCATGCATCATCCACTTTGTGGCAAGGAATAAAGTGAGCCATCTTTGAAAAACGATCCACTACCACAAAAATGGAGTCCTTTCCCTTTGATGTCTTGGGTAAGCCTAAGATGAAATCCATAGATATATCTACCCAAGGCATTGAAGAGATAGGAAGAGGAGTATAAAGACCATGGGGATGCATTTTAGACTTAGCTTTGCGGCAAGCTATGCATTTATCACACAAACTATGAACATGTTTATGCATATGTGGCCAAAAGAAATGTTCATGCAACACATCCAAAGTTTTAGCAACCCCAAAATGTCCCATTAAACCCCCCTCATGAGCTTCTCTAACAAGAGATAATCTAATAGAGCTTTGGGGAACACAAAGATGTTTTCCTTTAAAAAGAAAGCCATCTTGAATAAAAAAGTCTTTGTGTCCTCCTTTAAGACACTCTTGATAGATGGGAGAAAAATCAAGGTCATCATGATAAAGTTCCTTAATGTGATCAAAACCAAGATATTGAGAGGTTAAAAGATTTAGCAAGGTGTATCTTCTAGAAAGAGCATCCGCCACAATATTTATTTTGCCTTGCTTGTGTTTGATCACATAAGGAAATTGCTCAATGAATTCCACCCACTTAGCATGCCTCTTGTTAAGTTTGTTTTGGCTTTTCAAATATTTAAGAGATTCATGATCACTATGTATCACAAACTCTTTTTGAAAAAGATAGTGTTGCCAAGTAAACAAAGCCCTAACAAGTGCATATAATTCCTTATCATAGGTGGAATAGTTGAGATGACTTCCCTTCAATTTCTCACTAAAATAGGTATGGGGTGGCCCTCTTGAAGGAGAACAGCCCCAATACCTATGCTTGAAGCATCACACTCAATCTCAAATGTCTTAGTGAAATTAGGAAGGGCCAAGATGGGAGCATTAGTCAATTTTTCTTTCAAAGTATCAAAAGCATTTTGTTGTGCTTCTCCCCAATGAAAGACCACATCCTTTTTCACTATGTCATTGAGTGGTGCGGCAATGGTACCAAAGTTTGGGACAAATCTTCTATAGAAAGAAGCAAGCCCATGAAAACTTCGGACCTCATTCAAAGATTTCGGTGTAGGCCAATTTTGAATGGCCACCACCTTTGTTTTGTCCACATGGACCCCTTTACAACTCACAACAAACCCTAGGAATTCTATATGATCAAGAGCAAACATACATTTAACAAGGTTAGCATACAAATGTTCCTTCCTAAGGGTTTCCAAAACTTGCCTAACATGCAACCTATGGTCATTCAAAGATAAGCTATAAATGAGAATGTCATCAAAGTAAACCACAACAAACTTACCAATGAAAGGTCTAAGAACATGATGCATGAGGCGCATGAAGGTACTTGGTGCATTAGTTAAACCAAAAGGCATAACTAACCACTCATATAAACCAAAGTTGGTCTTAAAAGCCGTCTTCCATTCATCACCCGGTTTGATACGGATTTGATTGTAACCGCTTTTAAGATCAATCTTTGAAAATATTTTAGAACCATGTAATTCATCCAACAAATCATCTAGTCTAGGTATGGGATGCCTATACTTAATGGTTATGTTATTTATGGCCCTACAATCCGAACACATTCGCCATGTGCCATCCTTTTTTGGCACTAAGATGATAGGCATAGCACAAGGACTCATGCTATCTTGCACCCACCCTTTCTCAATCAAAGCCTCAACTTGTTGGCAAATTTCCTTGGTTTCACTTGGATTTGTCCTATATGTTGGACGATTTGGTAAAGAAGAGCCCGGTATCAAATCAATTTGGTGCTCAATCCCTCTCAAAGGTGGAAGTCCATTTGGAGGATCTTGAAACACATCTTGGAACTCTTCTACCAAATTTTCCAAGCAATGAGAACTATCAACAAGTGATTCTACTCTAAGAGTTCTAGGGATGGCTAAAAAAAGAGGATGATGAGCCACTATTTCCCTTTCAATTTCACGCCTAGACACAAGGAGTGTAGGCTTAGAACTCTTATCTTTTTTATCTTTTTCACTCTCCCTCTTTTTCTTCATGATAACATGGTCCTCATGGACTTCTCTTGGAGAGAGAGATTTTAAAGTAACCTTGTGACCATGTGATGTGATTCCAATAGCCACATAGAACAAGATTCTTGACACTTTGAGGAATCACCTTGAGCTGGAAAATAAAGAGGCACTTTCTTAGAAGTTGGATCATGGTTCTAAGTCAAGAACTCACCAAAACAAGTACCAATTCCCAAACTCATTTGGATGAACCAAATATTGTCAAATTGAATCAACAAAGGAATTATAAAAGAGAAGACCGAACAGAATTAAAACACAAACAAATGTACCGAACAGAATTTAGAAAACCAAAACATAGGTGCTGGAAAATTAAGGACAGCCGAACCAAAAAATGCTCAAGAACACAAGACAACAAGAGTAATTGAAAGAGAAGAAAGGAAGGAGAAGAGAATGCTCATGAAGATGGAAGATAGGTTGGATGATCACGCCACTAGAAGTATGGATGCTCCTAGATGAGTGTGGAAGCCGCCACTTGAGGAAACCATGGTCCTTCAAGATAAGACTAGAGTAGAAGCTCAAAAGCTCTCCAAATGCTCACTCCAATTTTGAGTATAGTTTCTTTAGATGAATTCAAATCTGAATTTTACAAAGGAAGCACCTCTATTTATAGCCTAAGGTGCTGAAAAATAGGTGGGAAATTTCAAATAAACTCATTTGAAATTCCCACCAAAAACAAGTCACATGGGAGGTGTGACCTTTTTCTACTATGACACCTCCCAAAAACTACACCTACACCTATCTACTAATACACCCCCCTAAAGGTCCTATTTAAAACCTAAAAGATGCTATAACAAAAGAGGTTTCTAAGGTTTCCCTCTAAGCACCTTCAACTAAAGACACTACAAAAAGAGAAAATAAATGTCCTCTTGCTCCCAAGGCTTTGAACATGCTTCTTGTAATCCTTTGAGGTGGACTTTGACCTCCATGGGCATCCTCCATTTGTGCCTCCACCTCTTCTTGAGCTTGATGAGTGGCCTCCATGTTCTCTTGGGCTTGATCTCCATCACCATGGAATTCAAAAGATAGTTTGTTGGTAAAGCCATCATGTAAAACTTTTCTATCAAATTGCCAAGGCCTTCCCAAAAGAACATGAGTAGCTTCCATGGGCACAACATCACATAATACCTCATCTTTGTATTTTCCAATGGAGAAATGGACGAGGACTTGTTTATTAACAATTATTTCTCCTACTTCACTAAGCCATTGTAATTTGTAGGGCTTTGTATGAGAGATAGTAGGCAATCCAAGCTTATCTACTACTCTTGTACTAGCCACATTTGCACAACTACCCCCATCCACTATCAAGGAACAAATGTTGTTTTGAATAAGACATCTTGTATGGAAAATATTTTCTCTTTGACTTTCATCAAAAGGTTGTGAAACTTGTCCAAGAAGTCTTCTCACAACTAACAAGTCCCCTTCAAGTGGACATTCACTCTCTTCCTCACTAGATGCATGAGAATGCAATGAATGCTTAGGAGAATCCGAATCATGCTCACTAACTACAATGCCCTCATGCATGTACATACTTCGTTTGGAAGGACAATTTGTAGCAATATGACCATAACCCATACATTTAAAGCATTTAGTATTAGATGTTCTAGTGGGACACTTTGGTCTAGAAGTTGATGGCTTAGATTCCTTGGGTTTGAAAGAAGAATCTTTGGAAGAATGTTTAGAAAAAGAAGTTTTGTTTCTCCAAGACTTGGAGTAGTATCCATCATTGGAAGCATATTTAAAAGAGTTTTTCTTTGCAAGTTGGGCTTCCACCTTCATTGCAAGATGAACTAAAGAGCCCAATGATGAATACTCTTGTAACTCAACAATGTCTTGAATATCCTTCCTAAGACCACTCACAAACCTAGCAACCATGGCTTCTTCACTTTCTTCTAATTCAATTTTAAGCACAAGCGTCTCAAGCTCCTTATAATATTCATCCACATTTAGCGTGCCTTGTTGAAACCGTTGGAGTCTCAACATGAGGTCTTTCCTAAAATGTGGGGGCACAAACCTAGCACGCATGTGATCCTTTAAAGAGTTCGAAGAGTCCACGGGATGACCCTTGTGATAGATAATGTCCTTTACAATTCCATGCCACCATTTCATGGCATAATCACTAAACTCTAGGGTGGCTAGCTTGAGCTTATGCTCATCTTGGATCTCATGGATCTCAAAATTTGTTCACACTTAGCCTCCCAATCTAAATATACATTTGGATCACTAGAACCATTAAAACAAGGTAACTTGACCGAAGGAAGCTTGGACTTTGCATCATGATAGAAGCCATTGCCGTAGTGAATTCTTTCCCCTTGGTGATGATGTCTTTGTCCATGGACTTGGGGTGGAGGTCTCCTTCTCCTATGCTCATCTTCACGGCCAACATCATTTGAAGAAGCTCTTGAAGATGGTCTATGAGAATGATGTCCATCATGGATAGAAGGAGATGGTCTAGCTTGTTGGACCTCCATCTTTTTCATTTTCTCCTCCAACCGTCTAATTGTTCTTTGAGCTTCATGTAATTCACCAAGAATTGAAGCTTTGGAAGGAGAATTCTGCTTGTAGGATGCATCACTTCAAAATCCAGCCATTTGTAATTAAAAACAGCAAACACACAAAACAGCAAACAAGTTAAAAAATTAGCAAAAACAGTGAGCTTTGCAATTGAAACTGCCGAAGTGAAATGAGGTAGAAAAAAGAGGTCACTCTCAAAGAAATAATGTTCTTGCACCAATCTGATCTTGAGGCCTTGGAATCCTCAAATGAAAGATGTCAAAGCAAGCACACCAATCTCAAAAGCAACCACCACAAAACCAATGAAACAATAAAGACAAACAAGAAAAGGTATAAGCAAAGAAAGGTAATTGCAAAAGGAAAACTATATGTGAGACAAACTCAAAGAGTAAGAATGAAAGACAATCAAGAAAATAAAGAACTCAATGAGAAAAGTAGGCACACAAAAGAAAACTTAAGGAAAAGTTCTAGAGTAGATGAAGAAAACAAAAAATTAGCTACTGGAAATTTTTTTTTTTTAAAAGGCAAACTGTGCTTGATATTCACTGATTTAACTGGAATGATGTAGAGCGAACTGGATTATGAAATTTAAACCACAGGAACTTCAAGATGTTAAATCAATAATGGCACTGGAATCAATTAAAAAAAGTAAGCCAATTGAGAGAAATAAATTTTTCAAAATCGCTGCCAGATTACCGTATTTTTTTCGGCAGAATTGTACACTTTTTTTATTTTATTTATCATTTTTTGTGTACTTCGTATTTTTGAGTGATTCTTTTTTCTATTCTTTTCTAACACTTTGAATATCTCAAATCCAGAATTTCAGAATTTTCCAGTAATTAAATCAATTGCAATAAGGAAAAACAGTAAGCACTTTTTTTCAGAAACAGAGGAATCCTAATAGGAATAAAAAAACAGGATGATGAACTAGCAAAGACATAATAGAAAATGATGTATTGGAACTTGTATAGGTCTAGAATACAAGTATGAACTCAATTCTAAAAAGAAAATGCACAAAGGATCAACATCAATTCAGAAAATTATATGACACCAAAGCAAGAAACAATCAAAACAATAAAAGTACTACTAGAAGTAATGACAAATACGGAATAACATGACTAAGACAAAACTTGACATGATTACAAAATTAAAAGACACATCACAAATTTTAACAACAAGTGAAAGGAAGATTAAGGTAAACTCTAGGAAGGATAATGCCATTCCAAAAGAGCAACCATACTCATAAGAATTATGAGTGCCATAAACCTTTTCACAAGCACTTGGTGTAAAAGAAAAACAGCAAGAATACTCAATTAAAATTCTAAAACAGAAACTTAAATTGCAAGAAAATTAAAGAGCTCTTGAAATTAAAGTGCACACAACTCAACAATTAAACAAGAAGAACCTAAGACTCATGATACCACATGATGTGATTCCACTAGCCATAAAGAGAAAGGTTCTTGACCTTCTTAGGAATCACCTTGAGTTGGACATTATAGAGGCACTTTTCTTAGAGTTGGATCATGTTCTAAGACAAGAACTCACCAAAAACTAGTACCAAATCCCAAACTCATTTGGATGAACCAATTATAGTCAAATTGAACCAAACAAAAGAGGTAGAATTAAGAAGTACCGAACAGAATTGCATAAAAACACATTTCAACCGAACAAAATGAAATTAAAAGGCAAAGAACAAAACATAGGTGCTGGAAAATTAGAAAAGCCGAACCAAACAACTCAAGAACACAAGACAACATGAACAATTGAAAGAGAAGGAAGGAAGGAGAAGAGAGTGCTCATGAAGATGGAAGAATGTTGGATGATCTCGCCACTAGAAGTGTGGAATGCTCCTAGATGAGAGTGATGCCGCCACTTGAGGACTCCAATGATCCATCAAGATAAGACTAGAGAAGAAGGCTCCAAAAGCTCTCCAAAGTTCACTCAAAATTTGAGTAGAGTTTTCTTAGATTAATTCCAATCTGAATTTTACAAAGGAAGCACCTCTATTTATAGCCTAAGGTGCTGAAAAAATAGGTGGGAAATTTCAAATAAACTCATTTGAAATTCCCACCAAAAACAAGTCACATGGGAGGTGTGACCTTTTTCTACTATGACACCTCCCAAAAACTACACCTACACCTATCTACTAATACACCCCCCTCCTAAAGCTCCTAACTAAAGCCTAAAAGATGCTAAAACAAAAGAGGTTTCTAATGTTTCCCTCTAAGCACCTTCAACTAAAGAAATTACAAAAAGAGAAAATAAATGTCCTCTAGCTCCCAAAGCTTTGAACATGCTTCTTGTAATCCTTTGAGGTGGACTTTGACCTCCATGGGCGTCCTCCATTTGTGCCTCCACCTCTTCTTGATCTTGTTGATTGGCCTCCATGTCCTCTTGAGCTTGATCTCCATCACCAACTTAATACCTGGCGACTACACGTGCCCCCCGACTTCCTTCCCTTCTGCCAGCCAGGTGTCCCATCCAACACGCCTATAGAATAGCTTGATGCCACGTCATCACTTCCGACTACCAGGGCGGTACAGTTTGAAAACCTTCCAAACAGGCTAGGTGTAAAATAATTGATTAAACCGATAAATCAATCGGTTGTTTATCACTTAGCTTAGAAAAACACTTTTCATTTTCAAAACCAGATTGATTCAACTATGCTTTGGTTTAAGAATGAATCTTACAAATTCTAAACATCCTAAAGCTAATCCCTAACAACAACAGCACATGCTACAAGCTTTCTTCACAGATTTTGGGTCATCAAAGCTTCATTTTCAACAAAAATTTGTACACAACTTCTTGTTGAACTAAGTGTGTTCAAACTTTGAAGAATCCAAACCCTTTGAAGGTTGATGAAAGGATGGATGTGCTTGTTGCTGCTGAGCTGTCTTTTAGATAGGATCTGGGGTAGACTTTATGTATAATCCACTCTTGATTGAATCCAAAGCATAAGCATTCTCAATCCTTTTAAAAGAAAAGTGTTTTTCAAACTAAGTGAAAAACAACCTGTTGTTTTGTCGAAACAACTGATTGTTTAATACTTAGGTGTTTTTAGAAAGGTTGAAAACTGTTTTCAATGGTTGACTTGCTGTGAAAACCAAAACAACCAATTGATTCGTGGAAACAACCGATTGTTTGTTTTGGTACCATAACAGAAAACTGTTTTGTGCTTTGACTGAGCATTAAATGATTTTCTAACTGTTTGCGCTCCAGTTATTAATGTTTTGACCAATCTTTAAATGCAATTAATAGTTTGTTAAGATTATGCAACAAACAACTTTGTTTTAAATACAAAAAAACAGATTTGAGTTTTTCAAGTTTTTTGAGTTTTTGAAAAGTTGAGAATTGCTTAGAGATTGCATTGATCAAAGAGTGTGAGATAGGATTTTCATCTTGTATTGATTTCAGATTTGTTCTGTAACAAGTGTAATCCTTTGTATCTGTTGAAAGAAACTTTTTGTGTATTGTTGAGAAGTGTTGTGTGTTCTTGAGGGGATAAAGATCAGCATTCTTAGTGTTGTTGTGCTTGACCAAAGGAAGTGTGTGTCTTGAGGGGATCAAGGTCACTTCTTTGGCTGTGTTGTAAGTGATCTAGGGTTGATTGCTTAGTGGATTCCCCGGTGGTTTCTGGGAAGACTGGATGTAGCTCTGGGTTTAGAATGAACCAGTATAAACCTCTGTGTGCATTCTCTCTATCCTTAATCTCTTTAAATTCAGTTTTGATATTTGTGAACTGGTATAAACAACTGATTGTTTCTACGATACAACCGATTGTTTTTCTGGTGCTGTGTTTTTTGCTTTGTGTTTTGGCAAACTGATTTCCTTATCAACTGTTTCTCGAAGTAATTTCATTCTTGACTTAAAAGTTTGCTAAAAACCTCTTTAAACCATTCACCCCCCCTCTAGTTTAAAGCCATACATTCTAACACTTCTCTGATAAATGCATAGCATGTCGAAAACCTAAGTCTAAGGTTCAACCCAATGAATTATATACCCCTCTCCCCATCCCGGACATGCCTTGGGTACACATTTCTATAGACTTCATTTGGGGTCTTCCCAAGACATCTAAGGGCATGGATTCTATTTTTGTGGTAGTTGTTCGTTTTCCAAAAATGACCCATTTTATTCCATGCCACAAAATAGATGATGTTTGTAATATTGCCAATCTCTTCTTTAAGGAAGTTGTTAGATTGCATGGGCTTCCTAGAAGTATAGTATATGACAGAGACTCTAAGTTCTTGAGTCACTTTTGGAAGACATTTGAGGAAAACTTGATACTAAACTCATGTTTTCTACTACTTGCCATCCCCAAATTGACGGTCAAATACAAGTGGTGAATAGAACTTTGGCCCAAATGTTAAGATGCCTTATTTTTGGGAACCCTAGGGTGTGGGAGGATTTACTTCCTCATATTGAGTTTGCTTATAACCGAGTAGTTAATTCTACTACTTCTCACACCCCTTTTGAGGTTGTGTATGGGTTTAATCCCCTTGCACCTCTTGACCTACTTCCTATTCGTATATCTGATGAGGTATTGTGCAAAGATGGTTTTGACAAAGCGGCTTTTATTAAAAACTTGCACCAACACATCAAACACCAAAGAGAAAGGAAGGTAGTCAAGTATGCTCAAAATGCAAATAAGAGGCGCAAAGGTTGGATCTTTGAATTTGGGGACTGGCTTTGGCTTCACTCCTAAAGGTAGTCATTCTCTTAAGTTGTTATTATACCCTAGCACATAGTTGAACCAAGTTATCTAAATCACAAAAAGGTATTAGTTTAACCCTATCTGAAATTTCTAGGTTAAGGTCATTCTGAAATCTAGTAGTGGTAACCTCAAATTTTTCCTTAATACTAGCCCTCAACATGAGTAATTTCATTTTTTTTCCTATATTCCTCTACAATTTTATCCTTTTGTTGAAGTCCATAGAGTGGATACATTAATTATTTATCTTAATAAGATGGAATAAGGCGTTTTCTAAGTGTATTCTTCAATTCATTATAGTATTTAATTTGAATCGCAAGGTCTTTCATTAAGGCAATCCACCAATACATTGTTTGTCCCTAAAAGCTAAGTGTATCCAGGGACACTTTTCGCTCTTGCTTAGCATGGTTGCTAGAAAAGATTTTCTCGACCTTCATCTCTCAGTCTAAAAATTTGTCAATGTCATTTCTTCCATAAAAGGGAGGAAGGTGTACCCTTGTTCTCTAGGAAAAGGTCCATATCTAGGCCTATCTCTTGGGTGTGTGGGTAATATTGTTCATTATATTATGGACTATACCACCCCATAAATTTCCCCCTAGAGTCAGGACTCCTTCTTTGCCTAGGTTCCACTTCTTACTATCCTGTGCCCTTATTTTGGGTAAGAACCATTTGGGAAAACATTTCCTTCATATCATACATCAAATTATTTATTTGTATTTTCTTGTAGTGTTGCTATTTGTTTTTTAAAATATTATTTTAAAAATCTAGTCTTCTCTCTCCATCCATACTTCTCCTTTATTTCCCTATTACTTCCTTGTACACTAGGTGCATGATTATGATCACTCACTTTGAATTAGAAAGAAATGGTTTTCACAAAAAACTTTGATTCAACAATGAGTGATAAAATTTTTCACAAATAGGCTTGGAAGTTAGAAGTTTCTATCAAGATTAAAGATTCAAGGTTTCTCTGAGTTCACTTCCAGGAAATATTGGTGAGTCACTTGGACCACTTAAGTACCATTGTCTTTCCTAGCCAGAGATTCATCAAATAAACTTAAACTAATATCCCTCAAAAGAAACATCAAAATGCTTTTTTTTTATATGGGTGTGTGCAAGGCTTCCTAATCATCAAAAGAAGATCAACTACAGATGGAGAGAAAAATCCTAAGTATCTCAAAGACTTGCAAATAAAAGAAAGCAAAAAATTAAATAAGAAAGAAATAAAGAGAAACAAGAAAATATGAATAATATAAGTTAAACGTGTCTTGTGTGAAAGTGCAAGTGACACTTTGAGCCCGTTAACACACTTTCACTTACTAATGCACAAATTTTATATTACAATGTTCTTAGTGGAATTGCTTTGAAAGCATTTTCCCAAAAAAAAACAAAAATAAGCAAGGAATTAAACTTTGAACACAAAGATTATGTAACACAATGCCACTATTACAAAATAATTTATGATAATCCTTCACTTTGTGTGGTCTTGATTCTTAATCTTCAATTATTTTCCTCTCTAAGTAAGCACTATTTTCAAGTCTTAACAATGAACCATCAAGTATAAATTAGCTTCACAACTTCAAAATCACAAATCCACACAAGATGAAATTCACCTTAGGAGGCCAACAAGTAAAAATCTAGAAAGGCTCAATTAAAAATGCTAAACTCAAATAGAAGTAATTTGACAAATGCAAGGAGTAATTTGAAGACACAAAACAAGAATTAAAGTTGAAAAAATCATGAGCACACAAATTGGAAACCTAGGAATATTTCTAGAGTAGATTTCAAAAAAAAATATCTAGAATTAAAATTTGATAGGTACTTGGCTGATTTATAATTATTTTCCAAAGGTGATTCAACCTTGAAAATTTAACCAGGTCAATTCTCCTTTTGCAAAAATATGATAATTCCAACAAAAACTCAACTCGCTTGGCATAAATTTCACTCGCTCAGCCATTTTAATGCAAGTTCATGTCCTTCCCAAATTTATATTCTTTTTTCTAATCTGAATGCTTTTATGAAATTTAAGGACATTCTTCCTCATAAATATATGAACTGAGATTAAAATTTTCAAGCCAAAACTCGAAGTATTCCAATTGATATAAAATTTTCTAGCCAGTACAACACAAGTGCAGATTCGAAGAATCCTAAAGAAGTGAAATGAAATGATTTAAAAACTCAAGACATCATAGAAACTTAACTCTAATGAAGTAATAACAAGATATGAGACTCAAAATTAGAAAAGGAAAAGCACTCAAGGCGCAAATATATCAAACACTTGACGATTTGCTAAAAAAAATAAGAAACTAAAATGAACAATAATACTACTTGAAGTTTATAACATATATGGAATTAACATGACTAATACAACAAGGAATGGATTTTAAACTAAAATTAAAATAGTAAAATAGCAAATGTATTGAATTAAATTTCAAGAAAAACTCAAGAAATGTAAAAGCACACAAGGAATAACTGTTCAAGGAAGAACTAGCATTTTGAACCGATTAATCAACACAGAACATCAAACAAACGGTGAAAACATATTAAAAATTGATTCAAGATATTCAAAACAGTATGAATACAAAACAAAAAAGAAAAAAAAAATAGAAGAACAAAGGATGAACTTATCTTGACCGTGAACCTAAGGCTCTAGATTCCAAATGATTCAATCCTTGGTTGAATCTATATGTTTCTTTGTGATTTTCCTTGAATTATGCAAAATGATTGAAAGCTTGTAGTATCCATGGTTGGAATTCTAAATTGGAGAAGGTCAATTTTTAAATTGGAAGTAGAAGTTTTAGAAGAGGTGAGGCCAACTTCTAAAAGTGATTCTAAGCTAGTCATCTTTCTAGTGTTAACAAAGAGAGAGCTTAAAAGACAAATTTGAGCTGAAAATTTGGCAGCATCACATAGTCAATTCTAAGTTGAATTAGATGGTGATTAGCACCTCTATTTATAACCTAATTGGTGTCCAATATTTGTAATTATTCCTCCACTCATAGCATGACAAATGCCTCTCTATGATTGGAGCAAATCCTCTCCACTCCTAGCTTGACAAGTGGTCGTTTTGCATTGGATGAAGATGCTCTCAAATGAGGTGGTGCCATGTGGAGATGCTCACATTCACACCTTGTCTACTTGTATTCCAACTTGTTTCACACGTCCTACATGCCCTCCATGTCACGCTCCATGTGTGGTTTCAACCCTAGACGGTCTAGGGGTGTTTTGGGCTCAAAGAGGCCCAAATATAACCCTAGCTAGACTCTCATATCCTATTTACATCTTATTATACTAGGCCCAATACATGGCCTAAATACAAGCCCAAATAAATCCTACACTATTTTATACAATTTTTACAAGACTAGAGAAATTGGAAGAATAGTAAATAAATTACAAGGGACTTTAGTGTAGGATAAGTCCTAAACTAGGCAACAACATCATAAAGTGTTGTGTTTGAGATTTTTGTGAAGAATAATTAGCATTATATAATTGAAAAGAAGAGTTCAAAGTATTGAAATCCCCTTTAAGGATTCTTTCTTGGCTATGTTTGCAGGGTGTATCGTAAGAGACTCTTCTTCCTTTTTGGTTTCCTCTTCTTCTTCTTCTTCTTTTTCAATCAAACCTTCATTTGTCTCTTCTATGGAGGAACAATTTATATCTATATCTTGTTCAACTCCAAACATAAATATTTATTTAAGCACTTCCTCACAAGGTTTGTTTATAAAAGGTAAAATGTTATCAATATCTAGTTCAGCTCCAGACAAAGACTTTTCTATTTTTTCCTTTTCTATTTTTCTTTCTCTTTCTTCCTCTCGTGACCTTTCATACCTGGATTTGGAGGGGTAACCCTCCCTCTTAAACTCTCTTCTAGGATAGAATGTGTTAGGATGATCTTCCTTAAAAGCAGACCTTCTCTTGAGTTGTTGTTCTATCCTAACATTGACATGAATCAAATCATTCAAATCATCAAAAGGTAAAAATTTAACCCTGTCCCAAATTTCTAGGTTTATACCACTATGGAATCTGTCAATGGTTTTCTTAGGCTCTTCCTTTATTCCCTCTCTCAACATAAGTAACTCCATTTTCTATCTATATCCTTCTACAAGTCTATAACTTTGTTGAAGTCTGTGGAGCTTATACAAAATCTACCTCTCAGAGTGCTCATCAAAGTCAACATTTCTTCTATGCCTAGGTTCTTCTTCTTCCTTCCCCTTGCCCTTCTTTTGGTTGAGAACCATTTGGGTCAACAAGGCCTTCATATCTCTTTTAATTTCATTTCTAAAATCATCAAATTTTCAATCTATCTTCTCTATTTGATTTTCTATATTTTCTTTAAAAAACCTAAGTTTTCCTTTCCACCCATAAGTCTCCTCAGACTTCTTATTGCTACCTTGGATACTAGATGAATGATGATGATCACTCATTTTAAAATTAAAAGAAAAAGGTTTTCACAAAGAGTTTGATTCAAAAAATGAGTGACAAAGATTTTCACAAATAGGCTTTGAATTATTATTTTTTTTTTGGGGGGAAAGTTTCAAAGAAAATCCATAAGTCAAGATTTCTCCAAGTTCACTCTCAAAAAAGAGAGGTGAGTCACTAGGACCGCTTAAGTACCAAATCTTTCCTTAGTCAGAGCTTATCTTAAATAGTCTTAACCAATTTCCCTCAAAGAGTCTTCAAAAAAAAAAATTCCTAATTGTGGTGTGTGTGCAAGGCTTCCTAATGATCAAAAGAAGATCGACTACAATGGAAGGGAATATCCTATGTACCATGGAGACTTAAAAATAAAACAAAGCATGAAACTAAACAAGAAGGAATTAAAGAAAAACAAGGAATGAGGAAGTAAACTAGATGTGTCCTATGTGAAAGTGCAAGTGACACTTTGAGTCCCTTGACAAAATTTCATTATTACAATTTTTTTTAATGGGATTGCTTTGGAAGCATTTTCCCAATCAACTAATGTAAGAAAAATAAGCAAAGAAAATAAACTTGGACACAAAGGTTTCATGATACAATGTTACTATTATTACAATTTTTTAATGATTTTCTTTTTTTTCTTCAAGTTGTCAACTCTTCCTTCATTTTGTATGGTCTTGATTTTTAATCTTCAATTGCCACCCTCTCCAATTTTTTGCATTGATTGCAAGTCTTTAACAATGAATCATAAAATATGAATTAACTTTCACAACTTCTAAAATATCCAAACAAGATGTAATTCACCTTAGGAGCACAACAATTAGAAATCAAGAAAAGCTCAATTAATTTTTTTTGTTAAACTCAAATGGAATTATTATGACAACTGCAATGAGTATTTTAAGACACAAATCAGTAATTAAAACTAACAAAAATAGTAAGCACTCAAATAGGAAACCTAAGAATAGCACTAAAATAGATTTCAAAACAAAAAAGAATTATAGAATGAAACATAAATTGAAACTTCTAAATTTTTTGAAACTTCATCCAGAAACATTTTGTGTATGAAATTTTTATGTGAGCATCTAAACACACTATTTGATTAAACTAAACAAATTTTAGGTCAAACGAATATGTATTCTGACAGAAATAAATCAAACACCACAGCACCAGTATTCAAAAATTGAAATTGTTTTTCAACACTAGTAGAGATTATTCAAAACATTAGGGGGAAATATTATAACGAATTTGAATCTCAAAATTTTATTCCAACTCCAGAACACATCAAGTAATATGTGGTAAAAATTTGAGTTTAAAAATCCCAATAATAAGGTGCAGTAAATTTTATACCGAGAGCCACACCACACTAAAACTGTTTTTTTTCTGGACTGAAAACGTCATGACTTTTACTGTTTATAATTTTTTTTCTCTTTTGTTTTTGGACATTCTTTTTTTATCTAGATACCAACAAAATATCAATATAGATCTGTTAATTTTTCAGATTTTTTTAACCAAAATAAAAACCCACAATAAATTCTAAACATAGAGACAAAATTCACAAAAATTGGAAAAGAAGAAACCTAAGGGATTTGAATAAAAATGAATTGAAACTCAAGACACAATAGAAACCTAACTCTAATGAACTTGTTACTGATCCAAAAACAAGATAAGAGACTAAAAAACAGAAAAATAAGAGCACACAAAAGGCATAAAATAACTCAAACCACATGAATATTCATTGTAAAACAAGAAACAAACACTACAACATTTTTTAGTTTAGGCAACACCAAAATAGACCACAGGTATAAAACTGTTGCCTAAACATAGAAAAGGCCACACTTTTACAAATGTGGCTTAGATATTATAAGAAGCCACGGTTTTTAACCCGTTGACACTTTAAGCCATGGTTTTTAACCCGTTGACATTAAAGCCACGGTTAAAAAATTGTAATATTGTGTGGCCTTTTAGGTTTAAGAAAAAACTTAAATGAAACATAATATGCGGGAAAAGGTTTTCTTCTTCCCTCTCGTGAAACTAATCACACAAAACAAAATACACTGTCTCCCTCCCGCGCGTTCTTCGCTTCTTCTCCCCAAATCCCATCGCGCCATCTTCTCCCCCAAATCCTCTCGCCTTCTTCTGTGCAAATCTTCTCACGCATTTTCTTGTTCCCAACCCAAATTACAAACTTTGGTGGTGTGAGTTGGAAACCCTTGCTTGTAAGTATCACATGTTCTCTGTGTATGTTTGAATCGGTGAACTCTTGATAAACACACTACTAGGCAGGTGAGCATTCCAATTTGGTGCAAGTTGGACGGTGAAATCGGTGACCACTGTAGGCAAACGAAGTTCTTCGTGGTGAGGAGGTAGAGGGTTCGTCGTTTGTAATGAAACCCTAAAGGTTAGTGATTTCTTTGACTTGCTTTTTGTTTTAGGGTATATATTTTGCTTTATGATGTTTTGGGTTGGTTTCTCTAATTCACTAACACGCACTTCAAATTCTCCAAATTTTCATCAATCATTTTATCTTTTTACCCGATATTTTCCTTTACCTATTTACTCATTTGTATACTTAGTTTTAGCCTCTATTGTTGGTAGAGGTTCTATGTGGGTAGCGGCAGAAAAGGTACGTGAAGGTAAAGACTGTTGATCAAGAATGATTAAGAGCTTTGAAGAATCCAAATCCAAGATGTTTGATGAAAGACTGGTGTTGCTGCTGTGTGTGGGTGAGATTTGGGTAGATTAGAGTGTGATCAACTCTTTTGTTGACTCTAAAACTGATGTGAATTGAAACCTTTTTGAAATTAAATGTTTTTCAAACTAAGAGAAAAACAACCTGTTGTTTTATCGAATCAACCAGTTGTTTTGCTCTTAGAGGTTTTGAAAAAGGTTGAAAGCTATTTGACTTGGTTGACTTAACTGTCAAACCAAATCAATCGGTTGTTTAGTGTTTTCAACCAATTGTTTCTTTGAAAATCCTAACAGAATTCAGTTTTGAATGGTGAATTTGTCTTAAATGATTTCTAACTGAATACGCTCCTTCATTAATTGTTTTAACCAATCTTTGGAAAATATAAATAGTTTGTTATGTGTTTCTGAAGTGTAGGAAACATTTTTGAGAAATTCAGTTTGACATATTTAATCTCAAGTTTTCAAGATTCACATCAAGCTTTGGATTTTCAAGTGAGAGTGGAATAGGATTGCAATTGTATTCTTTTCAGTTGTACTTTGATCAGGCGTAATCCTTTTCTCAATCTTCTGTATTTTTGTTGTTGTTTTGTCAAGGAGTGTTGTGTGTTCTTGAGGTGTTCGAGATTAATATTCTTTGTGTGGTTTGCCAAAGGTAGTGTGTTTCTTGAGGGGTTCAAGGTCACTACTTTGGTGTGGTTTGCGAAAGTTAGTGTGTTTCTTGAGGGGTTCAAGGTCACTACTTTGGTGTGTGATGTTTGTAATCTGGTTTGATTGCTTAGTGGATTACCCAGTGGTTTCTGGGAACTGGATGTAGCTCTTGTTGTAAGAGTGAACCAGTATAAACTACTTGTGTGTTTTTCTCTTTCTCTAATCTCTTTTAAATTATGTTTTTAAGTTGTTTATAATTTTACTGGTATAAACAACCGATTGAATCGAAGAAACAACCGGTTGTTTTTCTGTAACAGATTGTGTTCTTGGCTAACTTGATTCCTCTTCTGGATTTCTTCACTGAGTTTCATTAAACCTTCAAAAGTTTTCGAAAATCTTTTATAAAAAATTCACCCCCCTCTTGTTTAAGGTCACATATTCTAACAAAGACATGTTTTCAATAATTTGGTTGAGCAGTTTTTCAGGGGGAACAATGGTGGGAAGATGTTTATTATTGATCCTGGCAATGATGAGGTAAAAAGACCATGGTTGTACAGACTACAGTAGTGTCAATCATGTTCTTAAGTTGTATCATGAACCTTTATGATAACAGGTTACACTTTGTAGGTATATGGTCTTAACCATGAAAAAGCCATTCACAAGATGTGTTGGTTGCAACTGAAACTGCTGAAGTCTGTAGTAGTAAGCTTAACAAGAAATTTAGAGCACATGTGCCACATAGCACCTTTGATAATCCACTCTATGCAACTGTTGTTAATAAATCTCAAACAGAAAAAAGAACATTTCATTAAACAAAATAGTGCTATTGACTATGATAGTGGTGGCATAAATGATGTGGAACATGAGCATGACATCTCATGCTCTCATTCATGAAGATTTCCTTCATTTGATACGTAGGGACTTTGGTTCTTCCCTACACAGGCTTTTTAGTCATGCTTGTGACCAACAATTCTAATACTACTACACATTTTTCCTTATGACTTTCAAGTTGCTCGGGAGGGAGTGAGTATTGTACCGTCCCGTACCCGGGCGTTGACTAAGTCAAGGTCAAAGTCAACACCAGGGGTCAAAGTCAACACAAGGCGTTGCCTAGGTGAAGAGACGCTAAGTGCCAACGTCGTCAAGAAGAGGCGTCGCCAAGACAAGGCGTCGCCTAGGTGAAGGCGTCGCCCAACCAGGGCGTCGCCAGATCAAACATTACTAAAGCAAGGCAATCGCAGTGTGGTTCCCCGATACCCATGGGTAGGAAAGACCATGGAGGGAGCGACGCCGTGGGAAGGCCTTAGGTCCCGATAATCCGGGGTAGTGATAAAGAGAAGGAAAAGGTGGCTTCAAGGCCATAGTGATAGCACCAATGTAGGGCAGCCTGACTCGTGAAGTACCCCTGCCGCCCCAGAGACGCCTTTGGGACAGATACGACTCAAGAGGAAGGTCACGCCCAGGGTAGCCGGGTGCAGGGTACGAGAGGAAGGCA
Organism: Phaseolus vulgaris; assembly: GCF_000499845.2. Taxonomy (NCBI): domain Eukaryota; kingdom Viridiplantae; phylum Streptophyta; class Magnoliopsida; order Fabales; family Fabaceae; genus Phaseolus; species Phaseolus vulgaris. The sequence continues at coordinate 39,471,390 of NC_023749.2, read as the reverse complement.
GATACGCTCTCAAAGTAAGTGACTAGATGATTGGGGGCATAAGTTGGCACCCAAAAAGTCACCCCTTGCGCAGCAGCACTCCCAGGCAGGAGGACGCACACGTAGAAACGTCCCCAGATGGGCAGAAGCGCCCCCAGATGGGGTCATGGCGTCGTGAGGCCCTCCACGTGTACGACAGCCAGGTCAGAATGGAAACACCCTTTAGTCAGGTACCAGGTAATTAAAATCATTTAGCACAGTTTCTGTTTTGAGCGTTTAAGGTACTATAATGGCTCTCAAGCGTTTCAACGTCTTAAATGCGCTACGTTTTCTAATTAGGCGCCTTAATTGAGCGCGTTACGTTTGTTATTAAATGCGCTTTAAGGCGCTTTAAATGCTTGGGTAGTTTAAATAGCGCTGAGAATGTTGGAAACAATGTTCGAACTTTTGGCAAATTTTTCAGAGACACTCTAGTTGCTTGCTCGAGCCTTGAGGTTACGCACAAAGGACTAGGGAAAGATTGTTTGCCAGAACGAGAATATACACACAATACACAGTTCTTTTTACCACCTTCGGAGTGCCATACGCGGTGCTCAGATACGGAGGTACACAGTTTTGGTGTTTCTTGCTGGCTGACTTGAGCGTCGGAGTGCAAACGGCCGCTAGGGCGCCCCTTTTGTCCTCTTTTTGCAGGAATCCACAGGTAACCAGTGGGAAGGAGTCCCTAGCTGACGGTTGAGGTCGCGCACGAAGACGTCCCAGTCAACCGGACGGAACAAGTATTATATTGTTGCGTAAGTTATTTGGATTCATTCTGAAATAATTTCTTATACAAATGTGGCTATTCTTGCAATGAATGTAGATATTGGAAAAAATAACTTTGACAAATTAGTTTATATATATAAATTAATTTTAATTTAAAAAAAAAACTGATTTCATTACTTCTTCTTGATGTTTTTTTTCTGTTTTAAATGCTTAAGAAAACTAATCAACATTACTGTTACTTTTATATAAGAATTAGAGGTGTTAATTTGATCATTTATACAATTAAGTGTCATTGTATATTTGAATGATTAGGGATGTTTACAGGAAGCACCCCTGACAACTCCAGAAAGATCCACTGTGTTGGACTAAACATTTCTTGCTTATCCAAAAAGGAAGAGCTTAGATTGTTGAATAATTATAATATTCATATTATTATTTTGTATTTTTAGTTATTCATACTTTAGATTTAATTTTTAAGGAAAATAAAGTTTAACTATAACTAGCATCATTTGGGTTTGACTTTAGGCTTAATGTGTTTCCTTTTTTTCTTTTATAAGCGTTAATTATGGTTTCATATTGACTTATTTGTTCCCATATTCTCTTTAAGCGTTAATTATTTGTTCATATTAAATTTTTAAATAGAATAGTTGTAATATAAACAGTTTGCCTGTTTTTTTTTTTTTGTTTCCCTTTTCCACCATGTGTTTCCCTTTTCCATCACGTATATAAAGCAAACCTAGTAGTTAATAAAATTAGTTAGTTTTTCTGCCTTTTACTTTTTCCTCTGTTTCTCTCTCTCGTTCTTTTCTCAGCGGCACCGCACCGCATCGCTCAAACCCTGCGATAACATCTTTGCCAACATTCACCATGTACACCAGATCACAATATGGTATCAGAGCGGGTTAATCCCGCTCTACTTCCGATGTTCTCTTCTTTTCATCTTGCATTCTTGCTAGTTCTTGTTTCTGTCTTTTCTTTTTCTTTTTGGTCTATCATGGTTGCAGAAACTAGTACCAAATCAGATAGTAAAACGAGTTCAGATGATTCCCAAAACCCATCAAGTCCCAACTATTTGCATCCTGGAGAAAACCCAAGAATGGTGCTAATCAATGTTCAACTTGATGGTGGAAATTACCACGCTTGGAGCAGGGGAATGAAAAGAGCGCTTCTTTCGAAGAATAAGCACAAGTTTGTTGACGGAAGCATTCTCGTACCTCAATCTGGTTTGTTTTTACATGAAGTCTGGGAAAGATGCAATATGATGGTGATATCTTAGATAACGAAGACGGTGAATAATCAAATAGCCCAGAGTATTGTGTACATTGAAAACGCAAGGGAATTGTGGGAAGATCTATGGGAAAGGTTCTCAAAAGGTGACCATTTTCGAATTTCAGATCTTTTACAGGAGATCCACTCCATGAGGCAAGGAAAACGCAATGTTACTGAATTCTTTACAGAATTAAAAACCTTGTGGGAGGAGCTAGAATCCTTAAGACCAACCCCGGATTGCGTCTGCAAGATTAAATACAGTTGTGCGTTGATCAAAAGTGTTGTGAAGCATAGAGAATCAGAATATGTCTTGTGTTTTTTGGAAGGGTTTGAATGATAGCTATGTTACTGTTAAGACACAAATCTTATTGATGGAACCACTACCAAATGTCAACCGCATATTTTCCCTCGTTATTCAACAAGAACGTCAATTGACTAGGAATGCAATGGTAAATAGCAAAATTTTATTAAATACTTTGAGTAGTGAAGGAAACTGGAAAACACATCATAATGGAGGATGGAAATTGCAAGGTAGAGGAAGAAATCGATACCAAAATAATGGTAAGCAATGTACTTTCTGTCATAAATTGTATCATACAGTTGATGAGTGTTACTCCAAACATGGATTCCCTCCAATGTACAAAAGGAAAGATGAAAGAATAAAGAAGGTTGTTAACAACAGTATCATGGAGCAGAGTGGTAAAATTGAAGAAGTTGATCAACCAATCCCTGTGAACAAAGGAAGCCATTTTCCTCAAGAACAAGTACATCAGATTATGAAAATCATTCAAGAAGTAAAAAGTGACTCTGCACAGCATAAGGTGAACATTTTTGTTGGTGAATCTACTGATGGTGATGCTACAAAAGGTAAAAAGAGCGAACATTCTTGGATTTTAGATACAGGAGCAACAAATCATGTAACCTTTTCCAAAAATAATTTCATTAGTTTTTGAAAGATAAATCCTATACGCATTAAACTACCAAATGGATCATTTGTTATAGCTTATCATGATGGAACTGTGAAATTATCTGAAAATCTCCTTATATACAATGTTTTATGTATACGTGATTTTCAGTTTAATCTGGTCTCAGCACAAAGCATAATTAAATCCTACAATTGTAAATTGACTTTTTCTTCTGAGGTTTGTGTAGTCCAGGATGTGGATTCATTGAAGATGATTGGATATGCTAGACTAAGCGAAGGGTTGTATCTCATGGAAATTCCAAAACAAGAAGTGAAGTTGAACATGACAGGAACATCAATTGATGAAAGAAAACCGAAAATGTTTGGCATCTCGGACTCGGGCATCCATCCAATAAAGTTCTGCAACATATTAGTAATATTTTTCCTTACATTCAATTCAATGACCATAAACCTTGTGATGCTTGTCATTATGCTAAGCAGCATAAACTGTCTTTCTTCCATAGTAATACTCATGCAAAGAATATTTTTGACTTGATTCATGTGGATATTTGGGGACCTTTCCATATTGCTTTTGTGAATGGACATCGATTTTTCTTAACAATTGTTGATGATCAGAGTAGGTTTACATGGTTTTTTTTTTATGAAAACTAAATCTGAACAAGAGAAGCTTTATATAGATTCATTACCTTGATTCATAATCAGTTTATTGTTACTATGAAAACCATACGAAGTGATACTGGAAGTGAATTCTTATGTACTTGTACCGCCCTGGTAGTCGTTTGTATTGTGTTACCCAGGTGTCTGGCTCATGGGTCGTGCAGACCTGCGTCATGTTCACCTTTTCTCCCCGACATGCTCTTATTCTCGGCGATCTCAAGGTTTCTTGCGTCAAAGACCTGTGACTTCTTGCCGCTTTTTCCGTCGACTTGCTTATCTGAAGAACCAGGTGATCTGCCACAAATGCTCTCGGCGTCTTCAGAGTTTCTTGAATCACCGTCCTCTGCCTACCCCCCTTGCCTGAACTGGCGAGCTTAGCTAGCAAGTCAGCTCGGGCATTCTGCTCTTTGGGCACATGCACCACTTCAAAGGAGACAAAGGAACTCTTCAATTCTTGTACATACTCCAGGTAAACCGCCATTTGTGGATCTTTAGCCTGGAACTCGCCTGTTACTTGCCCCGTGACTAGCAGCGAGTCACTCTTTGCCATCAGCACCCTAGCTCCCATCTCCTTGGCCAGCAAGATCCCGGCGATCAGCGCCTCATATTCTGCTTGATTGTTGCTGGCCTTGAAGGCAAACCTTAAAGATTGTTCGATCAGCACGCCGTTGGGTCCCTCCAAGATGACTCCGGCACCGCTACCCTGCTGGTTCGACGATCCGTCCACCGAAAGCACCCAACGGAAATCATCCCCTTCAACTCATGTCGCCTCAGATGAGAGCTCGACCACGAAATCTGCGAAGATTTGTCCCTTAATCGGACCTCGGGGCTCATACTTAATATCAAACTCCGACAGCTCCACTGTCCACTTCACCATCCTTCCCGCAACGTCGGGCTTCTTCAAGACCTTCTGGATGGACAGGTCGGTCATTACCAGTATCGTGAAGCTATGGAAATAGTGGCGCAACCTCCTCGCCGAAAATACCACAGCCAGCGCAGCCTTCTCCAGGGCCTGATATCTCGTTTCGGGGCCCTGCAGCACCTTACTAACAAAATAAATAGGCTTCTGAGCCTGATCTTGGTCCTGGGTGAGCACCGCACTCACCGCCCTCTCAGTTACAGCAAAATACAACCTGAGAGGGGTTCCCACCAGCGGTTTGCACAAAACCGGCGGGCTCGCCAGATATTCCTTAAGCTTGACGAAGGCTTTCTCACACTCCTTCGTCCAGGCATATTTGTTATTGCGCCTTAAACACTGGAAATAGGGATGGCCCTTCTCTCCGCTAGCTGACACGAAGCGAGACAGGGCGGCCATCCGACCTGTAAGCTGCTGCACTTCCTTCACGGTAGTCGGGCTTCTCATCGCCAAAATGGCAGCGCACTTATCAGGATTGGCTTCTATTCCTCTTTCAGTTAAGAGAAATCCCAAGAACTTCCCAGCCTCCACGCCAAAGATTCACTTCTCGGGATTCAACTTCAACCTGAACTTGCTGGATAGAAGGACGGTGGGCGCGTCGAGCTCCCAACCAGCAGGCGGTGAAGCTCAGCAACACGAGATGCCCACCCACGGAGAAATCCACACCATTGCTGGAGGTTTCTCGGGTGGTGGATGCACCGCATCACAAAGGAAGAAGTACGCGAGGTCTGTAATGACGGTGGATATGTTTGAAGACCACTCGCCGGATGTGGATATTACGTTTACCAAGCAAGATCTTCGGGACGTTGTGCCTCATGACAATGATCCCATAGTCATCTCGTTGATCACAGCAGGAAGAAAGGTCCACAGGGTTCTGGTGGACCAAGGAAGCTCGGCAGACGTGATGTTCTGGCCGACTTTCACGTAGTTGGAGCTAGCCCTTGACCAGCTGAGGCCCTATGGAGGGTGTTTCTATGGTTTCGCTGGTGACCAGGTGGAGGTCAGGGGGTACATTGAGTTGAGGACTACGTTTACAGATGAGGCGGGCTCGAGAACAGAGAAAATCAAATACCTTGTCGTAAACGCTCCTTCAGCATACAACATTCTGCTGGGAAGGAAAGATTTTCAAGCTGGGAAGATCTCTGGAGGTCGAACTCCAGGACCAGATCGCCAAGGTGATAGAACGGCATCTGGATGCGTTTGCATGGTCCGCTTCGGACATGCCCGGGATCGATCCCGACATCTTGTGCCATCATCTGGCGATGGACAACCAGGTGAGACCAGTACGACAAAGGAGAAGGAAGTTCAATGAAGAGAGGAGGCAGGCGATCAGGGACGAAACACAGAAACTCCTCGCTGCAGGCCACATCAGGGAAGTCCAGTACCCTGAATGGCTGGCAAATGTCGAACTGGTGAAGAAGAGTAATGGGAAATGGCGCATGGCGCATGTGCGTCGATTTCACTGATCTGAATAAGGCTTGCCCAAAGGACTCATATCCTTTACCAAGCATAGACGCCCTGGTAGATAGTGCTACAGGGTGTAAGTTGTTGAGTTTCCTGGATGCCTTCTCGGGGTATAACCAGATCAAGATGCATCCCATGGATGAAGAGAAGACTGCCTTCATGACCGAGAGATCGTGCTACTGCTACAAGATGATGCCGTTTGGGCTGAAGAACGCGGGGGCCACGTACCAGAGGTTGATGGATCGAGTACTTGCACCAATGCTGGGAAGGAATGTGCAAGCGTACGTGGATGACATGGTCGTGACCTCGCCGGAGAAAAGCAAGCACATTGCGGACTTGGAAGAGTTGTTCACTACGATCGCCAAGTTCAGGTTGAAGTTGAATCCCGAGAAGTGCATCTTTGGCGTGGAGGCTGGGAAGTTCCTGGGATTTCTCTTAACTGAAAGAGGAATAGAAGCCAATCCTGATAAGTGCGCTGCCATTTTGGCGATGAGAAGCCCGACTACCGTGAAGGAAGTGCAGCAGCTTACAGGTCGAATGGTCGCCCTGTCTCGCTTCGTGTCAGCTAGCGGAGAGAAGGGCCATCCCTATTTCCAGAGTTTAAGGCGCAATAACAAATTTGCCTGGACGAAGGAGTGTGAGGAAGCCTTCGTCCAGCTTAAGGAGTATCTGGCGAGCCCGCCGGTTTTGTGCAAACCGTTGGTGGGAACCCCTCTCAGGTTGTATTTTGCTGTAACTGAGAGGGCGGTGAGTGCGGTGCTCGCCCAGGATCAAGATCAGGCTCAAAAGCCTATTTATTTTGTTAGTAAGGTGCTGCAGGGCCCCGAAACGAGATATCAGGCCCTGGAGAAGGCTGCGCTGGCTGTGGTATTTTCGACGAGGAGGTTGCGCCACTATTTCTATAGCTTCACGATACTGGTAATGACCGACCTGCCCATCCAGAAGGTCTTGAAGAAGCCCGACGTTGCGGGAAGGATGGTGAAGTGGGCAGTGGAGCTGTCGGAGTTTGATATTAAGTATGAGCCCCGAGGTCCGATTAAGGGACAGATCTTCGCAGATTTCATGGTCGAGCTCTCATCCGAGGCGACACGAGTTGAAGGGGATGATTTCCGTTGGGTGCTTCTTGGCGTTGTGGCTACGTCGGGGATTCAGTGATGAGGATTGGAGTGTTGTGAGCACCTTCATCCCTGACTGGTGCAGCGTTTGCAGTTGAGGCGTGTGAAGGAGGACCCCCTCCAGCTGATACATAAGGCGTGGAGGCGCTCGGGGGGTTCTCCATGAAGTTAGGCTCGGCGGCCTCAACCACAGGAAGAGCGGACGCTAGAGGAATCGCTTGGACTGGCGAGGTGGGAGCTGGGGCAGGAAACAATGTTGGAGGTGGAGCTGGTGTGGAAGGTGGTGTTGATGTTGGAGGAGGAGGTGGAGCAGAGGGTGAAGAAGGCGCCACCCTCTTCCTCTTGGTGATGAGGCCATCTTCAGTCGCCTCAACGTCTTCTTCTGCTTCCTCGTGAACCACTTGAGGGGTTTTCCTCTTTGGTTTCCTGAGGATAAGTTTTTTGCGTTGATTGGCGGGCTGGGCCTCGGAAGGAGCTGGACCTTTGGGTGGCGATCTGCCCTGTGCAGCGGCGATCTCCACCACTGAGTTTGGCACAGTCTGCGAACCCGACGCCAACCCGTGGGCTCGGGTGAGCGTCCTCAGTTCAACAAGTTTTCCCTGGCCCAACATGCGATCTGCATAATGCAAAGATACATGGGTTAGCTCAGAGAGAAAAATAAACACATAAGTCACGTATGCAGCAAAAGCAGATAAATGGTGCAGAAAATAAAACCAAAGTCTTGTGCGCAACACACAAGACGCCCAAAAACAGTTAGCAGAGGTAATGTCAAGGTAATGACTTAGACGCTGAGGCGAGCTCTAACCTATGCGAACTTCGAGTTGATCTTCGAAAAACTCGTAGGAGATGAGCGTAGTGGTGAGGAAAGTAATATTGGCGTCTGCCACGCTTTTCCAGAAGAAGCACAGATCCTTGTCCAAAGCACCCATGCTGTCAGGACTCCTTGGCCTCCTGAAGCTTCCTTTGGACTCTTTATTCCCCTTGTTTACCCAATACAAGGGGAAGCCGTCGAGCAGTGAGGCGTCCTTGTCGTTTGGGCACACCTGGACAAACTTTCCCTTCCAGTATTTGTAAGATTGCTGGAAGATAGAGAGGATCGACCTCCCAGCGATCCCGTTCAAACTCACCCACAGGCGATCTCCTGGGTGTTTGGCTTCGAAGAGGAAGAGAAAGACGTCCACTGACGCTGGCAAGCCCAGATGGTCGCACATGATCTGGAACGCCCGCACGAACGCCCAGCTGTTGGGATGGAGCTGGGCGGCGGCGATGTCGAGCTCGGTGAGTAGCTCCCTTTCAAAGCGAGTGAAGGGAAACCTAAGTTTCACCTTCTTGAACATGGTGGTGTATACGAAGAAGAACAACCCGCCGTTGTTCCCTTTGTCGTCGGCGCACACTGGCATGTCGGGGGGGCAAGGTAGCACCATCATCTTGTCGTCATGCTCCTTGTGGAACGACAGGTGAGGCTCGTCCCCTTTCTTCAATCGAAGAACTGCCCCAGCGGAGTTTACAGAGGAGGTTTCCTTCAACAAGGTCGGGGTGGCCCATGGGTATAATTTTTTGAAGTCTGGGGAAGGAACGGAGGCTCCTCCGGCGACAGGTGGAGTAGCCTGAGCCAGGTTAGAGCGGGAGGGTGCAGGCCTCTCAGCCTGAGAAGAAGAAGCACCAGGTGCTCGCGGTGGGTTGTGTGCTTGAGATGAAGGGTTTCGTGACGAGGGAGGAGGATTTGGGGTGATCTTTGAGCGAGCCATCGCGGAAGCTGCAAAGGAAAAAGAAAAGAAAAGGTGATCAGGGTTCGCAGAGGCTGACTCGATCGTGAAGAAACGGTGAAAAACGAACGAACGAAGGTTCGTTGTAACAAAGACGAAGCCCTAAGTTACGAGAAAGGAGAAATAGAAGAAACAGCCCACAGCGTATGCATCAGATAGTTAATGGATGATGCGAATCGGTTAAAATGCAGGAAAAACCAGCAGAAGAAGTAAAGGGAGTACCTTTTTATGATCGGAAGAGCGATGGAGGAAGTTGGTGATTCAGGAGGTTGAAGAACGTCGTGAGCTTTTGCAGAAGAAAGTTGAAGCGTCTGAGAAAACGAAGAAGTGATGGAACAGTGAAGTGAAATGGGTTTAAGGGTTTTTTGAATGGGTTTGGGAAGCGCAAACGGCAATTAAAGGTAACCGTTGATAAAGCCACGTATCGAGCGATTGGAGGAGTGTTTGGTGGAGCGTCAGGAAAGCAGAAAGTACAACCGCTTGGAATTCTGCGCCAGCGCCACGTAGATCGGTATTGACGTGACTCCTTTAGTCTTTTCGCTGGACAAGTCTTCGCTTAAGACTGGGGGGCTTGTGTACCGCCCTAGTAGTCGGAAGGGATGACGTGGCATCAAGCTATTGTATAGGCGTGTTGATGGGACGCCTGGCTGGCAGAAGGGAAGGAAGTCGGGGGGCTCGTGTAGTCGCCAGTTATTAAGTTGGCGTGCTCCGATCTCCAGTACACCAGAATCGGCGGTCACCGGGTTAAAGATGAAGTCGCCAGATGTAAACCCAGGCGACCAAGTGATTAGAGAGATGAAGGCAGATAGACATTTCCCAGCTAGCCAGAGGATGAGGTCGGGGGACAGCTTGCTTGAGCATACACGGTGAAACGGGTGGTGCAGATCATGAAGGCGGCCGGCGAGACCATAGGGAAGGTGTATACGAAGGCACCCTAACTCGCCAATCTAGTAGAGATCGCGCTCCAAGACAACTATGCACTGAGTAGTATCATGCATAAGTAACTTAGCCAAAAGAGAGTCAGAAGTAGCGCCCAAGTCAAGGAGGCTCCAGATGATGGCACGTGTACAGCTGGATGCGAGCCACGTGTCCAGATGTGTAACTACCAGGAGAGAGAAAATGTCCAGGTATATAAGGGTTTCCCAACGAACTTCTGAGGTACGCGCGTTCAGATTGTCTTCTTTACGCTTGCGAGTTCTTGAGTATACTGAGAGAGAACTGGTTCACGGTTCCTTGAGAATTCTTGAGTGTTACTCTTAGTAATTGGTGGTTCAGTCACTGACTTGGGCGTTGGAGTGCGATCGGCCACAGCAGCGCCGTTTCGTCTTTTGCAGGTTCTTGAGGTGGATCGTGGCGAAGGACGGAGGCAAACACGGCGCATACGTCGATCCAAGTTTGACGAGGCAAGGCTCCAGCGTTTTGGTCAACAGCCAGGATCAGTACTAATCTCTACAATAGTCTAGGCATCATACATCAAACAAGTTGCATTGAAACTCCTCAACAAAATGTTGTTGTTGAAAGGAAACATCAACATATTTTAAATGTGGCAGGTAGCTTACTTTTTCAGTTTAAACTTCCCACTGTTTTTTGGTCTTATGCTGTGATTCATGCCACATACTTGATAAACAAGATCCCTTCATAAATTATAAATAGAAATACCCCGTATCAGTTAGTCTACAAGGAACAACCAGACTTACAAAACTTAAGAGTTTTTGGTTCCTTATGCTTTGCTTCTAGTATGTAAAGAGATAGGTCTACACTTGATCCAAGAAATAGCTAGGAAGTGTGTGTTTCTTGGTTATAAGGCTGGAATAAAAGGTTTTGTGATGCCAGACATACATAATAGAGAAATTTTTATATCAAGAAATGTGAAATTCTATGAGAATATTTTTCCTTATTTTAGTAATTACAAGCATAATCTTGATATTGATAACAACTAGCAGTCTGATGTTTTTTACTATTCTTTTGAACTTGTTAATGATAATTCTTACACTGGAGAAGTTTGTAATCAACATAAGCATGTTGAATAGAACATTGGAAATGTTAGACGATCGGATAGGCATAGGAAAGCTACTAGTTACTTACAGGATTATCACTATCAACTGTCTAACCATACTAATATTGAAAATCTTAAGAACACAAATAAAAAGGCCTATCCTATATCTGAATATCTTGATTACAAAAATTTGACCACTAAACAGCATAAGTATACTATGGCTATATCATATAATCAAGAGCCTCAAAGTTTCAATGAAGCCATCATGAAGTCAGAATAGTGTGATGCCATGAGGAAAGAAATAGAAGCCTTGGAACATAACAAAATATGGAAGGTAACTCAAATTCCCCATGGAAAGAAACCAATTGGATGTAAGTGGGTGTACAAAATAAAGTACAATGCCAAAGGAGACATAAAATGCTATAAGGCAAGACTTGTTGCCAAGGGTTATTCTCAGTTAGAGGGAGTTGATTATTTAGATACCTTTTCTCCTGTTGCTAAACTAACTACTGTAAGAATGCTCTTAGCTATTATAGCCACACAAAACTGGCATTTGAAGCAATTGTATGTTAATAACGCTTTCCTTCATGGAGAAATCAGCGAGGAAGCTAATATGCTACCACCACCAGGGAGCAAAGTTAAAGCTGGACAGGTTTGCAAACTTACAAAATATTTATACAGTCTTAAACAAGCAAGTAGACAATGGTTTGCCAAACTTTCTTCCTTTCTTAAAAGCATTGGTTTTTTGCAATCTATTTTTTATCACTCATTATTCATAAAAAGAACTGAAAATAATTTTACTACATTATTAGTATATGCGGATGATATAATTCTTGCAGACAACTCCATCTTTGAAATAACAGAAGTAACCGAGCTACTGGATAAAACTTTCAAAGTGAAAGATCTAGGAGATTTGAATTTTTTTCTCGGGTTGGAAGTTGCTAGAACCAAGGACGGCATACATGTTTCACAACGTAAATATGCTCTTGACATTATATCTGATGTTGGTCTTCTTGTAGGAAAACCATGTTCCACACCAATGGTTAAAAATATGAAGAATATGTTCAATGAAGGTAGTCCTCTAGAAGATATCACTTCCTACCAAAGACTTGTTGGAAGATTAATATACCTTACCAATACAAGACTAGACATTAGTTACGTTGTACAGTTCTTAAGTCAATTCATGCATGCGCACACATTGGAAAATCACACTGCTGCTCACCGTGTACTGAGATATATTAAGGGAACACCTAGACAAAGTCTGTTGTTTCCCAGCCACTCCAACTTACAACTGAAGGGCTTTTGTGATTCGGATTGGGCAACCTGCCCTCAAACTAAAAGATCAACAATTGGGTTTTGTGTGTTGCTTGGTTCATCTTTAATCAGTTGGAAATCCAAGAAACAATCCACTGTGTCACGATCATCTTCTGAGGCTGAATATCGCGCTCTTGTTATTCTTACTTGCGAGATACAGTGGCTAACTTACCTGATCAGTGTGTTCAAAATAAAAACTAAGACACCTGCAGTTATTTATTGTGACAACCAGTTTGCAAGGTACATTGCCTACAACCCAAGCTTTCATGAGAGAACTAAGCACATAGAAATAGACTGTCACGTTATTCGGGAAAAACTACAATCCAAACTTTTGCAGTTACTTCCCATTTCTAGCAATCAACAAGTGGCAGATGTTTTTACCAAAGCTCTTCAACATGGGATGTTTACAACAGCAGTCTCCAAGCTTGGTTTGATGGATATATATCACAGAGCTTGCAGGGGCTATTAAATTATTAAATAGAATAATTGTAATATAAACAATTTGCCTTTTTCTGTTTTGTTTTTTCTGTTTCCCTTTTTCACCATGTGTTTCCCTTTTCCATCATGTATATAAAGCACACCCAGTAATTAATAGCATTAATTAGTTTTTCTGCCTTTATTTTTTCCTCTGTTTCTCTCTCTCGTTCTTTTCTCAGCGGCACCGCACCGCTCAAACCCCTATGATAACATCTTTGCTAACATTCACCATGTACACCATATCACAAGTTCATACTTTCTTTTTTATTGATAATAGTTTTTAAAAATATTTTTATTGGAATGCTCCTGTTAGCTTCGGAAAAAAGTTTTGATTAAAGTAATGCATTATGATAGTTTCTCCTCTCATACTAAACACGCATATTAGGTTCAATGCATCCCAATTAAGAGTAGATTAATCAATACACTTTTCTGCTAATTATTAGTGAAGTCTCATTATATCGATATCTGTACTACAAAGTATATATATCTATTCAAGTTCACATCAAAACTCAAATTCAAAAATAATAATAATAATAATGATAATAAAATACTAGTTAATATATTTAATTGATAAATTCAATAAATACTATTCAAGTTCTCTTTAAAATGAACAGTAAATTGAATTAACAATAAGACCAAAATTTGGATAAAAAATAACTTATTATTTTTTAATTTAACAAGAAATAATAAAAACTGTAATTTAAGTTTTGTACCGTCCCGTCCCCGGGCGTTGACCAAAGTCAAAGTCAAAGTTAACGTCAACATGTGATGGGACCCCTCAAGGGGGTCCAAGGAAGAAAGTCAACAGGTTGACCGCTTGAGGCATCGCCAAGTTGAGGCGTCGCCATATTGAGGCGTCGCCAGGTTGAGGCATCGCCAGGTTGAGGCATCGACGGTGTTACCCCCCCGATACCCACGAGTAGGAAAGACCGTGGAGGGGGCGATACCACGGGAGGCCTAAGGCCCCAGTAGCTTAGGACAGTGATAAAGGGAAGAGAAAGGTGGCTTCAAGGCCATAGCTCTAGTACCAGTAGGGAGTAACCTGACTCGTCAAGTACCCACGCCACCTCAGAGAGACCCCTGGGATAGATACGACCCATGAGAGGGCCACGCCCAGGGGTGAACCAGGTGCGTGGTACGAGAGAAAGGTAGATACACTCACAGGGCGAGTGACTAGAGGCTGGGGCGCATGAGTTGGCACCCAAAGAGTCACCCCCTGCACCAGATGCACTCCGAGGAAAGAGGACTCACACGATGGAATGTCCCTAAGTTGGGTTACGATGTTGTGAGGCCCTCCACGTAGAATAGCAGTCAAGTCAGAAGAACACGTGGCAGTAAGCGCTGAAACATCAATGTTTTCCTGAAAGTTTGCTAAGGTACGCTTTAATTTAGTTTACGTTTCGAACGCTTTCAAGCACTTTAAAACGCTTTAAATGCTTTGAACGTTTTAAACGCGTTAAACGTTTTTATACGCTTTAAATGTGCTTTAAGACGCCTTAAATGCTTGAGACGTTTAAAAGGAGCTTGAGACATTTGGGACAAGGGACCCAAATTCAGTTTTAGACACACACACTCTAGTTGCTTGCTCGCGCACCCACTGTAGAGAGAAAATTAGTTACTCAGTTATTTGACCACCTTCAGAGCATCCATTCACAGTGTTCCGATACGAAGGTGTGTCCCCTTTGATGTTTCTTGCTAGCTGACTTGATCGTCGGAGTGCAAACGGCTGCGAGGGCGCCCCTTTGTTCATTTCTTTTCAAGTACTCACAAACGGAGCAGAACGAAGGTGCCTTAGCTCACAAGTAGAAGCCACACACGAAGACGTCCCGCGTCAACCGGGGGAACATTTGGCGCCCACCGTGGGGCCGATTTAAAACGTCAGTCCCATTGCAAGTTGAGTTCTTCGGTTCCTTTGCAATTCTACCAAGATTCAGAGGCAGTTCTCCACCGTTCGTTGTGAAATTGTCGTTGGTCCAGTTTGCTGTTAATCGTGCTTGTCTCGCTAGAACCACCGTAACAGTCATAAAGGTTTCCAGAAATCGCAGGAGATGAGACCCGCGAGGCAAGGTTCGACGCGCGCTGGGAGTGAAGACTTGACCATGCAGCAGGTTATGGATATGGTGCAGCGATTACAGGACGCAATGGCGGCGTCAAAGGTCGAGCAAGAACACATGCAGGCGGATCTCGCGGCATCTCAGGCGAGAAATGAGGAACTCTGCCGCGCGAACGAAGAATTGCGTCGCGGATGGCACAACAATTCAGGTCAACGCGACATAGATGAGCTTGAGTTGTTTACTCCACCAAGGGAGTTCTCTACACCGTTCTCGCAGCCGATTCTGGAGACGGTGATCCCCAACACATTCACGGGGCCCAAGGTGACGTTCCACACGCAGATGATGCTGGTAGGCGGCTCCGACGCCGTAAGGTGCAAGCTCTTCATGAGCACCTTGACTGGGATGGCCATGGACTGGTTCATCAGCCTCCCAGAGGGTCATATCACGTCTTTCGCACAACTTTCACAGTTATTTAGATAGCAGTATCTAGCCAACAGGGCTCCACCACCGATTTCATACGACCTGTTTGACGTGAAGCAGTATCAAGGCGAAACCTTGAAGGAGTACATAAATCATTTTAGGGCATAAGTGGGGAAAGTTGCCACCACAGAAGAGCCCATGATCGTATACGCATTCAAAAAGGGGTGTGCCCTGGGCCTTTCTGTGAGTCAATCATCCGCAACCGCTCCAAAACTTTTGCTGAGATAAGGCGTCACGTAGTGGAACACATTGCCTCTGAGGGGGAAGTGTACGAAAAACGCACGAGTGTTGCGCCACGCGCCCAAGAATGCAGACGCGTGCGCAACCTGCCAGGGTCAGTGAGACCACGACGGGAAGGAAAAACCAGGAGAGGAGACGCCCCTACGAGGCAAGGAGGCCCCAGCCCAGGGGTCGAGCAGAGGGAAACAGGCCAGCGAAGGAAGGGGATAGACCGCTGAGGCAAAATTTTGTGGTGGAGCTGAAGGACCTCATTGTTGTGCCCATCATAGCTGACAGGTTGAGGCCACCGGTGAGGTCTGACAAGGTGTTGGGACCTCAAAAAGACTCGTGGTGCGAGTTCCACGAGGCGTTTGGGCACCATATCAACAACTGCTAGGCGCTGGGCTATCAGTTGGATGAGCTCGTGAAGAATGGTTTCCTGAAAGATTATCTTGCTAGGTCCGCTGCGACCACAGCCCTGACAGTGCCAGAGAAGGATCAAGCACATGAAATGCCGATCCATGGAGAAGTACACACCATTTCTGGTGGCTTTTCTGGAGGAGGGCCCACCGCCTCTCGGCGCAAGAAGTATGTGAGGTCAGTAAGCTCAGTTGTCGAGGATGTTCCGGATGACCCGTGGGAGTCAGACCTCATGTTCACAAGGGCTGATCTACGGGATGTCATCCCACATGACAATGACCCAGTGGTCATTTCGGTCGTCATCGCTGGAAGGAAGGTACATAGAGTTCTCGTCGACCAGGGCAGTTCTGCAGACGTAATGTTTTGGTCGACCTTCAACAAGCTACAGTTGTCCCCTGACTTGTTGAGGCCCTACACCGGATGCCTGTATGGATTTGCAGACAACCCAATCGAGGTACGTGGCTATCTAGAACTGAGGACAACGTTTACGGATGGAGCGGTGTCACGTACCGAGAGCATTCGATACCTAGTTGTAAACGCCAATTCAGCCTACAACATCTTGTTGGGCAGACCAGCGCTGAATAGGCTAAGGGCAGTGTCCTCCATGCGCCACATGAAGATGAAGTTACCAGATCTTAGTGGCACGGTGATTGTAATCAAGTCAGATCAGGAAGAGGCCCGAAAATGCTATGAAAATAGCCTGAAGACATAGAGAGGTCTGGTCATGGTGATCGAACAGCCACCCGTTTCAGATGCACGAATGGACTTAGAACCCTTGGAAGAGGCGATGCCCGCGGAGGCAACGCCTGTCGAGGCCACATCCGCAGGGGCGACGCCTAAAGAAGATGCACGCACAGAAGAAAGACACGGCGACGCCTCGCCGATGGAAGAGGTATCCGAGGGGGGCTCGCCCATGGAAAAAGTAGCAGCGGAGGCTTCGCCTGGAGAAGCCAACGAGGCGACGCCTACGAGAGAAGATAGCGGGGGCCAACCAGTGGACAACGTGGTGGAGAGACAGATTGGCGGCAGGATATTCAAGCTAAGGCGTTTGTTAAGCCAAGAAGAACAGGACGAAGTGGCAGTGGTGATTTCACGCCACCTAGATGCGTTCGCATGGTCCGCCGCGGACATGCCAGGCATCGACCCAGATTTTTTATGCCACCATCTCACCATGGACGCCAAGGTTCGCCCTGTTTGACAGAGGAGGAGGAAGTTCAACGAGGAGAGGCGCCTTGTGGTAAAGGAAGAAACGCAGGAATTGCTAAGTGTTGGGCACATCAGAGAGATACAATACCCTGAGTGGCTGGCCAACATCGTTCTGGTGAAGAAAGCGAATGGGAAGTGGAGGATGTGCGTCGACTTCACAGATTTGAACAAAGCGTGCCCAAAAGAGTCGTATCCACTGCCCAGCATCGACACTTTGGTGGACAATGCCTCAGGCTGCAAGATGCTGAATTTCTTGGATGCATTCTCAAGTTACAATCAGATCAAGATGCATTCTAGGGATGAAAGCGAAACGGCGTTCATGACGGAGATGTGCAGTTACTGTTATAAGGTGATGCCATTTGGGCTAAAGAACACAGGCGCCACCTACCAGAGGCTAATGGACTAGGTCCTTGCATCCATGCTGGGAAGGAACGTGCAGGCCTACGTAGATGACATGGTGGTGACTTCGCATGGGAGAAGGCAGCACACAGCGGATCTGGAAGAGCTATTTGCTACCATATCAAAGTACCGCCTCAAGCTGAACCCTAAGAAGTGCGTCTTCGGGGTTGAGGCGGGTAAGTTCTTAGGCTTTATGCTTACAGAGAGGGGGATAGAGGCAAACCCTGATAAGTGCGCAACCATCATTGCCATGAGGAGCCCAACCTCAGTGAAAGAAGTGCAGCAGCTGACTGGGCGGATGGCAGCTTTGTCCAGGTTCGTGTCTGCTTGAGGTGAAAAGGGCCACCTCTACTTTCAGTGCCTCAAGAGTAATAGCCGTTTTGCATGGACAGATGAGTGCGAGGCAACATTCCTCAAGTTAAAGGAGTACTTGGCGACGCCACCGGTGCTCTGCAAGCCACGGGTAGGCGTCCCCCTTCGTTTGTACTTCGATGTGACAGAGTGGGCTATCAGTTTTGTACTGGTCCAGGAGCAGGACCAAGTGCAGAGGCTCATCTACTTTGTGAGCAAGGCTTTGCAACGCCCAGAGTTGAGGTACCAGTCGTTGGAGAAGGCGGCACTGGCGGTAGTGTTCTCAGCCAGGAGGCTCCGCCACTATTTTCATAGCTTCACAATGGTGGTGATGACGAACCTCCCCATTCAGAAAGTACTACAGAAGCCAGATGTAGCTGGGAGGATGGTTCGTTGGGCGGTGGAGCTGTCGGAGTTTGATATTCAATACGAGCCTAGGGGATCCATCAAAGGGCAAGTCTACGCAGATTTCGATGCAAAACTCTCACCAGGAGGCGCCCAAGAGGTGGAGTTAGGATCACAGTGGTTGCTCTAAGTTGATGGGTCCTCCAATCAACAGGGGAGTGGCGTGGGAATAGTTTTGGAGGGGCCTAACGGGGTGCTGATCGAGCAGGCCCTACGCTTGGCCTTCAAAGCAAGCAATAACCAAGTTAAATACGAGGCGCTGATAGCTGGAATGCTCTTAGCCAAAGAGATGGGCGCGCAGAGCCTTGTGGTGAAAAGTGATTCACAGTTGGTCACAGGGCAGGTGACTGGGGAGTACCATGCAAAAGACCCGCAAATGGTAGCATATCTAAGGTACATCCAGGTGTTGAAGGGAGCGTTCGTCGCTTTTGAGCTGGTGCATGTCCCAAGAGAACAAAATGTCAGAGCTGACCTGCTGGCCAGCTCAGACAAGGGGGGAAGGCAGAGGACGGTCATCCAGGAAACGCTTAAAGCGCCGCGAAAATATGTAGAAGATAATAGGGTGGATGTCCTTCATGTTAGCACAGCGAGAGGGAAGCCAAGGAGCCATCGCTCTTTGACTCAAGATACAGCGAGGACACCCCGCATCAGAACTTATGCGGCCTTGCCCGAGGAAGAACATCATGTGCAGGTATGTTCTTTGGAAGAGGGAGACACGTGGATGACGCCTTATAGGCGATACATTGCAGATGGTATTCTCCCAGCAGAGCCTGGTGAGGGAAAGAGGATAAAAAAGAACTCTACAAGGTACACTCTCGTTGATGGAGTGCTATTCAGGCATGGGTTCACTCAACCAATTCTGACATGTGTGAGTGGCGACGAGTGTACGAGGATCATGTCGGAACTCCACGAGGGGATTTGTGGAAGTCACGTGGGAGGAAGATCATTAGCTTCCACGGTGATTCGCACAGGGTTTTATTGGCCCTCGATGAGGGAGGATTGTGTGAGACACCCCCAGCGATGCAAGCAGTGTCAGATGCATGCTGTCTGGCATAAGGCACCCCCAGAGGAATTGAGGTCGATTTACAGCCCATGGCCCTTCCACACATGGGGAATCGATATTCTGGGGGCTTTCCCTTTGGCGATAAGGCAGATGAAGTACTTGATAGTAGCCATCGAGTACTTCACGAAGTGGATAGAGGCAGAACCGGTGGCCCAGATCACTGCACACAAGGTACAACACTTTGTGTGGAAGAACATTGTGTGTCGTTTCGGGGTGCCAAGGTGTCTCATTTCAGAAAATGGCACTCAGTTTGCGAGCCAACAGTTGGGGAAGGTGTGTGCAGAAGTAGGAATCAAGCAAGTGTTTGCATCAATCGAACACCCCAGACGAATGGGCGGGTAGAATCAGCAAATAGAGTTTTGTTGAGGGGGCTGAAGAGAAGATTAGAGAAAGCTAAATGGGCGTGGGCAGAGGAAGTGCCAAGGATTGTGTGGGCTTACCACACCACGCCTCAATCTTCCACCATGGAGACGCCTTTCAGCCTGGTATATGGGTCAGACGCCATCATCCCAGTAGAGATCCACGAGAGTTCTCCGCGCTTCCTAAGCTTTGGGGCAGAAGAATCTAACGAAGAAAGAAAGGTGAATCTAGACCTGTTAGACGAAGCCAGAGAAGAGGCGAGGATAAAGGCTGAGGCCGTGAAGAGAAGAGTGGAGCGTCAATATAGCTCTAAGGTGAAGTTGCGGCAATTCCAAGTTGGTGACCTGGTCATGAGGAAAGCCCATCCTTATGAGTTGGAGAACAAGTTGTCTCCCAAGTGGACCGGACCCTTCAGAGTGACCGAAGCCAATGGAAATGGTTCGTACAATCTAGAGACTCTAGAAGAAGGCCCCATCCCACGCAGCTAGAATGCGGCAAATTTAAAGTTTTATTTTAGTTGAAAGTTATGAAGCACACATTTGTAACGGGGACACTCTTTTTCCCTCTTGGGGGTTTTTTAATGAGGTCACCCAAGTAAAAAAGAAGTTCAAGAAAACTTTGTCTCAGTTTTTCCCTCTCACACAATGTAAGATCAAAGATTAAGAAACAAATGACAAAGACTCAAGGCAACGCCAGGCGTAGGGATCACCTGAGGCATGCGTCGCCAAGATGAGGCGTCGCCAGATATAGGCATAGCCAGATAAGGGAGCAGGCGTCAAATTCGAAGCAAGTAGCAGGAGCGCATGCTCATGCCTAGAGATCAAGACAAAAGGTACGTTCAGTATAAGCTAAAATCCGGGTGCCCAGTCCCTGAGCAGGGGTTAAGGGATTCCTTCGGGACAACCCCTCCTCAAGTAGGAATAGCTAGCCCCGGTGTCTGATGTTTAGACATCTCGCGAGGAAGTGGTGGGGGGCGTTTCCTTCAAGCGTGGGCATCAGATAGTAAGAAGTTTCGGAGCAGTGGAGAACCAGGTCACTTGCTGCAGATACACGCAGCTAAGGAGAAGCGCCTTCCTCTGGGAAACCTTCTCCTTGGGTGTAATCACCAAAATCCCTGGTCATTTTGGTGTTTAGACACACCAGGGACGATACGGCGATGTTTCCCACACGCCTCTCCCTGGTCGTGGGCACCAAGAACACTGATCGCCTTGGTGTTTTCAAACACCCTGAGGACGAAATGACACTACCCCCGGGCAAGCCTCTCCTTAGGCGTGGGCACCAAGCGCGAAGAGATAAGGGCCAATTTGCTTTGGTGTTTAGAGACCCCGTGGACGATACGACGTTATTGTGTAGGTCTCTCCACGGGCGTGGGCACCAAAGCGTCACTTTGTCCCAAGTGTTTAGACACGCTGAGGACGATGCGTCCTCGCATTCAGCAGGTCTCTCCTCGAGCGTGGACATATAGTACAGATCAGATAAAGTCCTCCCTCGCCCTCGAGCGGCGTAGAGGCCCCCGATGAACAAATAAGTCCT
Source organism: Phaseolus vulgaris (assembly GCF_000499845.2). Classification (NCBI taxonomy): domain Eukaryota; kingdom Viridiplantae; phylum Streptophyta; class Magnoliopsida; order Fabales; family Fabaceae; genus Phaseolus; species Phaseolus vulgaris. The sequence goes on along the minus strand of NC_023749.2, from coordinate 39,450,257 downwards.
CCTCACCCTCGAGCAATGTGAGGCCATAGCAGAGATCAAGCCCGCCCTCGCCCTTAAGCGATGTCGAGGCCAGAAAGAAGTGAGACCCCTTTTCATCTTAAGCGACGAAAAAGCTAGCAATGCCTTTGGCAGTAAGTGCCTGGGGACTCAAGACAAGTAAGTAAAGAGCAAGTTGAAAACTTTTCTAAGTTCAGAAGGCAAGAGAAATTCGAAGAGCAAGAAGAAGAAGCATAAAAACACGAGTCATCAGAGACAAGAAAAATACGCGAAGTTAAATCCTCCTTTGCCCCTGGGAAATGACGAGGCAGATGATGCCTTCATGAGGAAGATTCCTCGCAGATACGAAGGCCAAGTGAAGTTCTAAGTGAAAAGATCAAGAGAAGGGTATGCATCGCGACTCAGAAGGGAAGAGTAAGAGAGAAGGTCACGTGCTACCTAGAGAGTTAGTGTCAAAAGCGACGAAGAGATGTATCGAAGGTAACACGTTCGATATAGTAAAGAAAGCAGAGGCGGATGAAAGAGCAAGAGAAGCTAAAAGTACACAAGTATGTAAAGATAAAGCTCGAATAAATAAGGTCAAGTGTTGGAATTACAGAGCAAATATGGGTAAATACAAAATTACAAGGAATGTGGAGGACAAGTAGGTGCTGCTCATTCCCCTAGGTCGAGGGGCACCACCTTCCCATCGACGATGTGGTTGCCGAGGTCACAGTTGGAGGTGTTGATCCCTATGTGGCTTGGGCCAGAGCCTCCTTGAACCCCTCATCAAAGGTGCCGGCCATATCGTTGAGGAGGTCTTGGTTGGCCTTCTCCAATTCCTCGATCTTGGAGTCCTTGGTGGCTAGCTGCTTTTCTAGAAATTCCTTCTCCACTTGAAGCTTGTTTACTTCAGCTTGGAATTTGTCATTTTCAGCTTGGAGAAGGTTGAGAGCTTCAGTCTTCGCAGCTAGCTCCCCCTCCGTCTCGCCCAGTTTCACCTCGAGGGCCCTGGAGTTTTCGGCTACCACCCTTAGTTCGGCAACCTCCGCCTGCAGATGGGCCATGGAGCCCAGGAGGTCTGCGTGCTTCTGGTCAGCCTCGCGCAGCCTCAGGGTGGCCGCCTCCTCCACCTTCCGGATTTCCACCAAGGAGGCTTGGTAAGCATCTTCTAGTTTCAACTTTTCTTTCTTCAGGGTGGCCACCTCTCGTTTGAGAGCCTGAAGGGCTTGCATCTCGACGACTTTAGACTTAGCTTGAGCGCACCACTCGAGAGCAATAGCGAGGAAGGCCCCCATGTAGTAGAGCATGCCTTCCTTCTTGGCCTCGCCGAAAGAGCTTCCCGACGACCTCTCAGTGAACCCCCTCATTAGTTGCATGATTGCAGGGGGAATCCTCAAGACCTATGAGACGAGAGCTTGTGGAGCAGTTTGTTTTGGTGGGGGTGCAGATTCTGCCCCCTCATCTTGGCCCAGTTGTTGTGGGGGAGATGTGGCGCTATGATGTGATTCCAATAACATATTATGAATGATTCTTGACATTCTTAGGAATCAACTTGAGTTGGATATGAGATAGGCACTTTTTCATAGAATTGGATCAAGGTTCTAAGTTCAAAAACTCACCAAGACTAGTACCAAAACCCAAACTCACATGGAAGTTCCATGTATTGTCAAATTGAATCAAAAACAACAACTAGAAAAGAAGAGAAACAAAGAGGAATAGCAGAAAATGAAAAGAACCGAAGTACAACTCCAAGGAATTAAAAATGCTGAACAGAAAAGGCAAAGAACTCAAACTAAGACATGAAAATAAAAAGAGAAGGAAGGAAGGAGAAGAGAAAGGTCATGAAGATGGAGGAATGGTTGGATGAACACGCCACTTAGAGGATGGAGACTCAAAGATGAGTGTGCTATGCTGCCACTTGAGGTAACCATGAACACTCAAGATAAGACTAAGTGAGGAAGGCACAAATCTCTCCAATGCTCTCTCAAATTGAGTAGAGTTTCACTAATACAAATTTCCAATCTCAACTGTACAAGCTAAGCACCTTTATTTATAGCCTAAAGGTGCTGAAAAATAGGTGGGAAATTTCAAATAAAACTCATTTGAAATTCCCACCAAAAACAAGTCACATGGGAGGTGTGACTTTTTTGTACTATGACACCTCCTAAAAACTACACCTACACCACTCTCCTAAGTCACATGGACAATGTGACTTTCTTTTACATATTCACACTCCTTTATTTAATAACCACACCTCCTAAAACTATACAATAGTATTTCAAAGCTTGGCCTTGCCGCTCATGGGATGGACTTGGCCTTCTTGGGCTTGGGCTTGGAAATTTGGGCTTGGGCCTCCTCTTTATTTTATGTCTTCTTTTAATTTTGAGAAGACTAGAAGGAAGAACTTCAAATGTGAAGGTGGATGTCCTCTTCCTCCATTAATAAAAGCCTCCTTTATTTGATTCTCATCACACTCCTCGAGTTGGAGAGAATTCATCCACGAATTCTGAATCCCTGCATATAACAAAGTCACTTTATTTTTACAATTAAAAGTGGAAGAAAAATGTAAACATGACTTAGCATTTGTAAACAATGGGATTTCAGAAAAGGAGGTTCTATAAATCGACCAAGTTGGAAAAATTTGTTTGGGAATGATGTTATGTTTTGGAAAAAGACCTCTTAAATGGTGACAACCATTAGGAGGTATGAACAAATCATCCGTAACATTTTTTAACCAAGATGGTGGTGAAGTAAGAACCTTTGGTAATGAAAAAGATAAGGAAGGAAAACACCTTGGAGGTGGAAGGATAAGACCCATGTCAATTTGGCCTTCTTTGTCTTTTTCATATTTACTTGTGGTAGGTGGGTGAGTTAGGTCTTGTTTTACCTTGTTTATCATTAAGGTTTCCTTTTGTGGACAATGAAGAGCTATGTGCCCAAAACCTAAACATTTAAAACATTTGATATTTGAAGTTTTGGGAGGTCACTTAGGAGTAGAAGGATTTGTAGTAGAAACTTTTTTTGGAGAAGTGGTTTTCGAAGGATATAATTCCATCTTGATGGCTATGCGAAGCACTTGCTTTAAAGAAGAGTACTCATTTAATTCTATAAATTCTCTAATATTGATTCTTAAACCACGTATAAACCATTTTATCTTTGACTCTTCATTAGCATGCATATTCATTTTAGTCAAAGTTGTTTCAAAATCTTTGAAGTATTCATCTACCATCCTATGTCCTTGAGGAAGCCTTTGGAACTTCAACAAGTGTTCCTTCCTAGAAGGAGGAACAAATCGCGCACGCATACACTCTTTCAAAGTATTCCAAGAAACCACGGGAGGTTTCTTGCGATATATAATGTCCATTACAATTTTATGCCACCATTCTTTGGCATAATCACTAAATTCTAAGGTGGCTAGCTTATATTTGTGCTCATCTAGGATCTCATGGAGGTCAAAAATCTGTTCACATTTAGCCTCCCAATCTAGATACACATTAGGATAACTATCTCCATTGAAACTAGGAATTTTGATTGAAGGTAGCCTAGCCTTTGCATCTTGGTAGTAGCTGATCCGATCGGTCATCGGTAGTCGATGACGTCAGCATCAGAGAACCACGTGGACCACTCGCAGGGTGACACGTGGACCAGGTGGCAGAGAGGTAGGGGGACGATCGCCAAGAGAGGTGATCGGTGGTCAGTAACCAAGTTACCACCGACAGATCAGGCGGCAGAGAGGTCGGGGGATAGATCACCCAGAATGGTGATCGGTGGTCAGTAGCCAAGTGACCACCAGCAGACCAGTTCCCAGACTCGCGCCTGGAGGCAGAGCGCGAGTAGCGAATAAACACTGATCAGTCATCGGGTGTATTGTCATCGGGGTCTCGTGTTACACGCAGTTAAACTGGGACTAAGGTTCCCAGCGAGAGCGTTACGCATGGACCTCGCATGAGCACACCTCAAGGAATCATGCACGAGAGTGGCCTGAGGGAACTAGTAAGCCAGTCAGTGATTGGTGATTCCCTCAACCCATTACGTGCGTGTCATCCAGAAGGGTAAGTCGCCTACACAGAGAGTAACGTTCGGTGAGTGCGCCTAGACCAGCCACACCCGACGACCACTCCTAAGAGTGTGCAATTTACCCAGATAAGAGAAGCATCCTAAGTTACTCCGCAAGGGCGTAGCTTAGGCGGACAAAGAGAGGCGCTAGAGCCCTTCCAGTAAGTGACACGTGTGTGGTTAGATGTGAGTTGCAGGCCTCCACGTGTCACCATCTGAGAGGGGTGCGGTCCAGACAAAAGAGCACTCCGTACCGCTAAAAGTACAGACAGGCGCAGCCAAGCGCAGACATGCGCAGACTCTCACGCTCCCCATTGCTGATTCTGAAGGTACGCTTTCTCTGAAAAGCACGACAGGGTTCTGACACATGCCAGAAAAGCATAACAGAATTCTGTTATGCCCAGAAGCAGGGAAAGAGAGATAAAAGGCAGAATCAGAGTGAGAGTGAGGGGAGATAGAGGAAAAACAGAGTGCAAGTTTTACTCACACACATTTTTTACTAAGTTTCCAGTTTCTGGTGGTTCTGTTGAACTAACTTGATCGTCGGAGTGCAAACGGCCGCTAGAGGCGCCGTCTGTGTATTTTGCAGGTCACATCTTGAAGCCATCTGAGAGAGAGAGTTCAGAAGGTGATTCTTCAGGAGACGCAGTCGCGAAGACAGGGCAGAAAGTGTTACGAAGCGATTCACCCACGTTCAAGTTGCCGGCAGGATCAGTAGCCATTTCCATGGTGATGTCTCTCCCCGTGGTTGTGATGTCTATGTCCATGGTATTGGGGTGGAGTTCACCTTCTCCTATGGTCCTCTTCACGGCCTAAGTCATTTGAAGAACCTCTTGATGAAGGTCTATGTGAATGATGCCCATCATGGATAGAATGAGATGGCCTAGCTTGTTGCACCTCCATCTTTTGCAATTTTTCTTCCAAACGCCAAATTGTGCGTTGAGCTTCATGCAACTCACCAAGGACTGAAGCTTTGGAAGGAGAGTGCTTCTTGTAAGATGCACCACTTGAATAGCCATCCATTTGCAAATGAAAACAGCAAACACAAAAAAAAACAGCAAACAAGTTAAGAAACAAAGTTAGCAAAAAGTAATTTCGTAACCAAACTGCCGAAGTGAATTTGGCTTGAAAAGAAGTCACTCTCAAAGAAATAATGTCCCTGCACCAATCTGATCTTGAGGTCTTAGAAATCCTCGAATGAAAGATGTCAAAGCAAGGCACACCAATCTCAAAGCCAACACCACAAAACCAATGAAGCAATAAAAACAAACAAGAAAAGGTATAAGCAATAAAAGGCTATAACAAAAGGAATACTAGAGGTATGACAAACTCAAAGATTAATGAGCAAAAGACAAGCAAGAAAATAAGGAACTCAATGAAAAAGTAGGCACACAAAAGAATACTTAAAGAAAAGCACTAGAGTAGATGAAGAAAACAAAGAAACAAGCTCTTGGAAAATATTTTTTATGCAAACTGATCCTGCCTGTTGACCAGAACGCTGGACACTGCCTCGTCAAAGGATCGACGTGCGCACCGCTTCACACCTCCGTTCCTCTTCGAGATCCAGCTCAAGAACCTGCAAAGAAACAGAGCGGCGCCGCTGCGGCCGATCGCACTCCAACGCCCAAGTCAGTGACCGAATCACCAAATACAAAGAGAACAAGAACCGTGCAAATCCTCTCTCACAGTAAGCTCTATAACTCGTGATCCTGCCTGTTGACCAGAACGCTGGACACTGCCTCGTCAAAGGATCGACGTGCGCACCGCTTCACACCTCCGTTCCTCTTCGAGATCCACCTCAAGAACCTGCAAAGAAACAGAGCGGCGCCGCTGCGGCCGATCGCACTCCAACGCCCAAGTCAGTGACCGAATCACCAAATACTAAGAGAACAAGAACCGTGCAAATCCTCTCTCACAGTAAGCTCTATAACTCGCAAGCGTAAAGAATGTATTCTGAACGTGCGTACCTCAGAAAGTTCGTTGAGAACTCTTATATACCTGGTTACTTTCTCTCTCCTGGCAGTTATAGACTTGGACACGTGGCTCGCATCCAACTGTACACGTGCCATCATCTGGAGCCTCCTTGACTTGAGCGTTGCTTCTGACTCTCTTTTTGGCTAAGTTATTTATGCATGGTGCTGCCCAGTACATAGCTAACTTGGGAGTGCGATCTCTACTGGAACTGGCGAGTTAGGGTGCCTTCATACACCTTCCCTGTGGTCTCGCCGGCCGCCTTCATAATCTGCACCACCTTCATCTCTGGCGATGTGCTTGCTCTGGCGATCTCCAATCACTAGGTCGCCTGAGTCTACATCTGGCGACTTCATCTTTAACCCGGTGATCGCCGATTCTGGTATGCTGGAGATCAGAACACGCCAACTTAATAATTGGCGACTTCACGAGCCCCCCGACTTCCTTCCCTTCTGCCAACCTGGCGCCTTGTCAACATGCCTATACTATAGCTCGATGCCACGTCATCACTTCCGACTACCAGGGCGGTACACAAACTGTGCTTGATGTTCACTGATTTAACTGGAATGATATACAGCGAACTGGATTATGAAATTTAGACCACAGAAACTTCAAGATCTTAGCTCAAAAATGGCACTGGAATTATGCAAATACAGTAAGCCAATTAATTGAGATAAATTTTTCAAAACCGCTGCCAGATTACGGTATTTTTTTTCCGCAGAATTGTACACTTTTTGTATTTTATTTATTATTTTTTGTGTACTTTGAAATTTTGAGTAATTCTTTTTTCTACTCTTTTCTAACACTTTGAAAAACACAAATCCAGAATTTCAAAATTTTCCAGTGAGTAAATCAATTGCAATAAGGAAAAACAGTAAGCACGTTTTCATAAAACAGAGGAATCCTAACAGGAATGAAAAACAGAATTATGAACTAGCAAAGACATAATAGAAAATGATGTATAGGAACTTGTATAAGTCTAGAATACAAGTATGAACTCAATTCTAAAACAAAAAAAGCACAAAGGATCAAATATCAAACTCAGAAAATTATGACATCAAAGCAAGAAACAAAAAATTCAATAAAAGTACTACAAGAAGTGATGACAATTATGGAAAAACAAGACTAAGATAAAACTTGTATCGATTCAAAAAGGAAAATACTCAAACACATGATAGGCAAAATAAAGAAAACAGCAATAAAACTCAAATAAGCCTAAAACAAAAAGGTAAAGTGCAAGAAATTAAAGAGCTCTTGAAATAAAGTGCACACAACTCAAAAATTAAACAAGAATAAACCTAAGACTTATGATACCACATGATGTGATTCCAATAGCACAATATGAATGATTCTTGACATTCTTAGGAATCATCTTGAGTTGGATATGAGATAGGCACTTTAAGATAGAATTGGATCAAGGTTCTATGATCAAGAACTCACCAAGACTAGTACCAAAACCCAAACTCACATGGAAGTTCCATGTATTGTCAAATTGAATCAAAAACAACAACTAGAAAAGAAGAGAAACAAAGAGGAACAGCAGAAAATGAAAAGAACCGAAGCAAAACTCCAAGGAATTAAAAATGTTGAACAGAAAAAGCAAAGAACTCAAACTAAGACATGAAAATAAAAAGAGAAGGAAGGAAGGAGAAGAGAAAGGTCATGAAGATGGAGGAATGAGGGATGAACACGCCACTTAGAGGATGGAGACTCCAAGATGAGTGTGCTATGCCGCTGTACCGTCCCGTATCCGGGCGTTGACTAAGTCAAGGTCAAAGTCAACGCAGGGCGTCGCCTAGGTGGAGAGACGCCAAGTGCTAGCATCGCCAAGAGGAAGCGTCGCCACGGCAAGGCGTCGCCTAGGTGAAGGCGTCGCCCAACCAGGGCGTCGCCAAGATCAAATATCATTAAGTCAAGGCAATCACGGTGCGGCTCCCCGATACCCATAGGTAGGAAAGACCATGGAGGGGACGACGCCGTGGGAAGGCCCCAAACCCTGTATAACCAGGGAACAGTAATAAAGAGGAGAGAAAGGTGGCTTCAAGGCCATAGTAACAGCACCAGTATAGGGCAGCCTGACTCGGGAAGTACCCCTGCCGCCCTAGAGACGCCTTTGGGACAGATACGACTCAAGAGGAAGGTCACGCCCAGGGTAGCCGGGTGCAGGGTACGAGAGGAAGGCAGATACGCTCTCAAAGTAAGTGACTAGATGATTGGGGGCATGAGTTGGCACCCAAAAAGTCACCCCTAGCGCAGTAGCACTCCCAAGCAGGAGGACTCACACGTAGAAACGTCCCCAGATGGGCAGAAACGCCCCCTCCATGGGGTCACGGCGTTGTGAGGCCCTCCACGTGTACGACAGCCATGTCAGAATAGAAACACCCTTTAGTCAGGTGCCAGGTAATTAAAGTCATTCAATACAGTTTCCGTTTCGAGCATTCAGGTACTATAATGGCTCCCAAGCGTTTCAACGTCTTAAATGCGCTACGTTTTCTAATTAGATACGCTGATTGAGTGCGTTACATTTGTAATTAAAGGCGCTTTAAGGCGCTTTTAATGCTTGGGTGGTTTAAATAGCGCTGAGAATGTTGGAAACAGGGTTGGAACTTTTGGCAAATTCACCAGAACTCTCTAGTTGCTTGCTCGTGCCTTGAGACTACGGACAAGGGACTGGGGAAAGATCTTTGCCTGAGGGGAAAACACACACACACCTATACACAGTTCTTTTTACCACCTTCAGAGTGCCATACGCGGTGCTCAGAGACGGAGGTGCAAAGTTTTGGTGTTTCTTGCTGGCTGACTTGAGCGTCGGAGTGCAAACGGCCGCTAGGGCGCCTCTTTGTCCTCTCTTTTGCAGGAATCCACAGGTAACCAGTGGGAAGGAGTCCCTAGCTGACGGTTGAGGTCGCGCACGAAGACGTCCCGGTCAACCGGACGGAACAGCCGCCACTTGAGGTACCCATGAACACTCAAGATAAGACTAAGTGAGGAAGGCACAAAGCTCTCCAATTCTCTCTCAAATTGAGTAGATTTTCACTAATACAAATTTCCAATCTCAATTGTACAAGCTAAGCACCTTTATTTATAGCCTAGAGGTGCTGAAAAATAGGTGGGAAATTTCAAATAAAACTCATTTGAAATTCCCACCAAAAACAAGTCACATGGGAGGTGTGACCTTTTTGTACTATGACACCTCCTAAAAACTACACCTACACCACTCTCCTAAGTCACATGGACAATGTGACTTTCTTTTACATATTCACACTCCTTTATTTAATAACCACACCTCCTTAAAAACTATACAAGAGTATTTCAAAGCTTGGCCTTGACCCTCATGGGATGAACTTGGGCTTTTTGGGCTTTGGCCTTCTTGGGCTTGGGCTTGGGGCTTTGGGCTTGGGCCTCCTCTTTATTTTATGTCTTCTTTTAATTTTGAGAAGATTAGAAGGAAGAACTTCAAATGTGAGGGTGGATGTCCTCTTCCTCCATTAATAAAAGTCTCCTTTATTTGATTCTCATCACGCTATGAGGGTTGTCCCGAAGAGACCCTCCATGTTGGGGGGATGCAGATCGCGAGGAGATGACCCTATTGGTCCTCCTCCTCTTGAAGACCTGCCCCTCGCCTGAGCCTTCGTCATCGGAGGGGACGAAAAGAACACCCTTGCCCTTGTCAAAGGGGGCTGAGGTAGAGGTGTGGGCCACAGCCAGTTCGACTGCAACGATCTGAGGGGGTGAGTAGGGTGAATTGGTTGTTGGGGCAGTATGTGGTGAATTTGGACTTTGTGGGGTTTCTGAGGGGTTAGCTTGCCGCAAAGCTAAATCTAGATTGCATCCCCATGGTTTATATACCCCTCTTCCTATCCCTTCAATGCCTTGGGTTGACATTTCTACGGATTTCATCTTAGGATTACCCAAGACATCAAAGGGAAAGGATTCCATTTTTGTGGTAGTGGATCGTTTTTCAAAGATGGCTCACTTTATTCCTTGCCACAAAGTGGATGATGCATGTCATATTGCAAACCTCTTCTTTTAAGTAGTGGTTCCTTTGCATGGGATTCCTAGAACTATTGTGTCCGATAGAGATTCCAAGTTCTTGAGTTACTTTTGGAAGACCTTGTGGGGAAAGCTTGTTACTAAACTTTTATTTTCTACCACTTGTCACCCACAAACCGATGGTCAAACTGAAGTGGTAAAGAGAACTTTGGGACAAATGTTGAGATGCTTTATTTTGGGAAATCCTAGAGTGTGGGAGAATTTACTACCACATGTTGAGTTTGCTTATAATCGTGTAGTAAATTCTACCACCTCACATTCTCCTTTTGAGGTTGTCTATGGGTTCAATCCCTTAACACCTCTTGATCTTCTTCCTATTCCCATACTTGATGATGTCATGTGCAAAGATGGGGATGAAAAGGCTTCTTTTGTGAAAACTTTGCATAAAGACATCAAGTTAAGAATTAAGAAGAAGGTTGGCAAGTATGCTTGATGTGATTCCACTAGCCACATAGAGAATGATTCTTGACATTCTTAGGAATCACCTTGAGCTGGACATTATAGAGGCACTTTTCTTCGAGTTGGATCATTGTTCTAAGTCAAGAACTCACCAAAAACTAGTACCAAATCCCAAACTCATTTGGATGCTCCACATATTGTCAAATTGAACCGATTTAAGTGGAAGAAAATGCAATTGCACCGAACATATTACTTAAGGAATGAATTGAACCGAACAAAAGAGCTAGAAAAGCAAAGGAACAAGATGAATGGACAGAAATATAAAACTGCCGAACCAAAAACTCATAAAAACAGCAAGAACACCAAACCAAAACTCAAGAACACAAGCTAACAAAAACAATTGAAAGAGAAAGGAAGGAGAGAAGAATTGCTCATGAAGATGGAAGGATGATGGATGATCTCGCCACTAGAAGTGTGGAATGCTCCTAGATGAGAATGATGCCGCCACTTGAGGACTCCATTAATCCATCAAGATAAGACTAGAGAAGAAGGCTCAAAAGCTCTCCAAAGTTCACTCAAAATTTGAGTAGAGTTTTCTTAGATTAATTCCAATCTGAATTTTACAAAGAGAGCACCTCTATTTATAGCCTAAGGTGCTGAAAATGCAAGCTAAAACAATTCAAATTTCCCTCCTAAAGCTAGCTAAAACCGGCGCCTATTTCAAGCCATGAGGAAGGTGTGACTCCTTCCTTCACTTTGGCACCTCGTATTTTACTTCTACACCTATCTACTAACACACCCCCCTAAAGCTCCTAACTAAAGCCTAAAAGATGCTATAACAAAAGAGGTTTCTAAAGTTTCCCTCTAAGCACCTTCAACTAAAGAAATTACAAAAAGAGAAAATAAATGTCCTCTAGTTCCTAAAGCTTTAAACATGCTTCTTGTAAGCCTTTGAGGTGGACTTTGACCTCCATGGGCGTCTTCTATTTGTTCCTCCACCTCCTCTTGATCTTGTTGATTGGCCTCTATGTTCTCTTGATCTTGATCTCCGTCAATGCTGAACTTGCCAATAAAAGGAGAAAAGCATTGTTATTTGATGCGGGAGATTGGGTTTGGCTTCACTTGAGGAAAGATCGTTTTCCTACTCAAAGGAAGTCCAAACTAATGCCTCGTGGTGATGGACCTTTCCAAGTCCTGAAGAGGATTAATAACAATGCTTATGAGTTAGATATGCCTGATACATACCTTGGTAGTCATACATTTAATATCAGTGATCTAACTCCTTTTTCTGTAGGTCTCCAGAATTCGTGGTCGAATTCTCTCCAACTCGGGGAGTATGATGGAGATCAAGATCAAGAGGAAATAGAAGCCAACAATCAAGGACAAGAGGAGGTAGAGGCCCAAGTTGAAGACGCTCAAAAAGTCATTAGCCCACCTCATAGGCTTACAAGGAGCAAGTTTAAGTAATTAGGAAATAGTGGAAGATTGTTTTCTCTTTTATAGTATCTTTTGTATTAAAAGGTGCTTAAAGGGAAACATTAGACACCTCTTTTGTAAAAGCATCTTTAGGCTTTAGTGTAGAAAATTCTAGAAGCTTGGGGAGTGAGCTTAGTAGGGGCGTGAGCTTAGGAGTCTTTTGGGTAGCTTATGGAATAAGCTTTGTAAGCAAATGACCGGCCCTTGCTCCTATAAAAGGAGGGCTTAGGTCCTTCATAATTCAGATTGGATAATTGAAGTAGCAAAACTCTTCCAAATTGGTGATTGAGTGTGTGAGAACTTGTCTTCTCCTCTTCCTAGTCTCATCTTGAGAGCCTTGGTTCCCTCAAGTGGCGGCAATTCACACTTATCTTGGAGCATTCGTACTACAAGTGGCGTGTCCATGAACCAAGCTCTTCATTCACATAAGTTCCTCTCTTCTCCATCTTTTCCTTTCATCTCCATGTTCATACGAACTCCTAAAACATGTCTTAGCTTCTTTTCATTCGGTGCTTTAGCTTAATTCTTGTTTTGGTCCGGTTCTTTTCAATTTCTTATTACTTTAATTGGTTCAGTAGCTTCTTTTCATGTTTTGTTCGGTTCAATTGCTTTCTTTAGAGTTTCAATCGGTGCATTTACTTTCTTGTTCAATTTAATCGGTACAATTGGCAAGAAATGGGTCTTCCATGTGAGTTTGGTGTTTGGTGCAAGTTTTGGTGAGTTCTTGAAACATAGAACATTGATCCATTTCTATTAAAAGTGCCTATTCATTCTCCAACTCAAGTTGATTCCATAAAATGTCAAAGAATCATCTATATCTTGCTATTGGAATCATATCATCCCCTCAAGACACACACTTCCTTTGGCTCAGCACAACACCACTAAGAATGTTGATTTTGACAACCTCAAGAACACACAACACTTCTCAGCTATACACATAGAGTTTCTTCAAAGTACAAAGGGTTACACTTGTTACAGAAAAGATCTGAAATCAATACAGGATGAAAATCATATATCACACTCTCTTTGATCCAAGCAATCTCAAAGTAAAACTTCAACTCTTCAAAATGCAAAATCAGTGAAAAACTCAAATCTATTTTTCTTTGATTAAAACTTCGTTGTTTGTTACAAAATATGAACAAACTATTTATTGCATTCAAAGCCTGGTCAAAGCATTTAAAACTGGAGCGTATTCAGTTATAAAATCATTTAATGCTCAGTCAAAGCACAAAACAGTTTTCTGTTATGGTACTATAGTTTCTTTTGTATAAAATTGTAAATAATATAGAATAGTGTTTAGGAAGGTGCTTAGAGGGAAACCTTAAGATACCTCTTTTGTAAAGCATCTTTAGGCATTAGTTTAGAATTTTCTAGAAGTTGACTCTTCATGTGTTCACTATAGGCGCTAGAGTAGGTAATAGGGAAGGGACCTTTGGTTAGCTTCTTGTGTAAGCTTTGTGTACTCTTGGACCGGTCCTTCTCCTATATAAGGAGGGCTTCGGTTCTTCTAAAAACAGAATTGATATTTGAAGTAACAAAACTCTCCCAAATTGGTGATTGAGTGTAGTGAGAACTTGCCTTCTCCTCTTCCTAGTCTCATCTTGAGAGCCTTGGTTCCCTCAAGTGGCAGCAATTCACACTTATCTTGGTGCTTTCACACTTCAAGTGGCGTGTTCATCAACCAAGAACTACAACCACATAAGTCTTCCTTCTTCTCCATCTATTTCTTCCATTTCCATGTCCATTTGAATTCATAAAACATGTCTTAGGCCTTTTCTTGCAATTCTATTCGGTGCTTTGCCTTTATTTCACATTTTGTTCAGTTCATCTTCTTCCTTGCTGAGTTTGAACGGTTCATCTTCATTCTAGCTTACTTTGTTCGGTGCATTTCAATTGTCAAGCATTTTAATCGGTTCATTTGCATTCTTGCATCCTTTAATCGATTGAATTGACAAGAAATGGGACTTCCATGTGAGTTTTGGTGTTTGATGCAAGTTTTGGTGAGTTCTTGAAACATAGAACATTGATCCATTTCTATAAAAGTGCCTATTCAATCTCCAACTCAAGTTGATTCCATAAAATGTCAAAGAATCATCTATATCTTGCTATTGGAATCATATCATGTGGTATCATGAGTCTTAGGTTTGTTCTTCTTTGTGTTTGAGTTGTTTTGGCACTTTTAATTCAAGAACTTTATATTCTTGTTGTTACCTTTCTGTTTTAGGTTTATTTTTTAGTATTTCTTGCTGTTTTCTTGTTGTTATTACATTGTGTTTGTGTCATTTTAATTTTTGAATCCTTATAAGTTTTGTCACAGTCATGTTTCTCCAAGGATGTTATCAATTCTTTGTAGTCCTTTTGTTGTAATTTTTTTGTTTCTTGATTTTGTGTTAAGACCAGTTTTCTGTGCTTGATTCTTGATCCTTTGGTGCATTTTCTTTTTAGTTTTGAGTTAATACTTGTGTATTAGACCTATACAAGTTCTAAAACATCATTTCTCTTATGTCTTTGCTAGTTCTTAATTCTGTTTTTCATTCCTGTTAGGATTCCTATAGTTTTCTGCAAACGTGCTGACTGTTTCGACTTATTGCAATTGATTTTCTTTCTGGAAATTTCTGAAATTCTGTATTTGAGTTCGTCAAAGTGTTATAAAAGAGTAGAAAAAAGAAGTACTTCAAAATTCAAAGTACAAAAACTATGATAAATAAAATACGAACAGTGTGTAATTCTGCCGAAAAAAATACGGTAATCTGGCAGCGATTTTAGAAAATTTATCACAATTAATTGGCTTACTTTTTTTGAGTAATTCCAGTGCCATTATTGAGATAAGATCTTGAAGTTTCTGTGGTTACAATTTCATAATCCAGTTCGCTTTATATCATTCCAGATAAATCTGTAAACATCACACACAGTTTGCAGAGAAATATTTTCCAGTAGTTTTGTTTTTGTTTTCTTCATCTAGTCTAGTGCTTTTCTCTAGGTCTCTTTTGTGTGCCTTCTTTTTCATTGAGTACCTTATTTTCTTGCTTGTCTTTTTTTCACTAATCTTTGAGTTTGTCATATATCTAGTATTGCTTTTGTTATAGCCTTTTTCTTGTTTATACCTTTTCTTGTTTGTCTTTGATTGTTCCTTGGTTTTGTGGTGCTTGGTTTTGAGATAAGAGTGCTTCTGCTTTGACATCTTTCATTTGAGGTTACTAAGGCCTCAAGAGCAGATTGGTTGAGGGAAGTATTCTTTCTTGGAGTGATTTGAGTGTCTTTTAATTTTCGTTCCCGCACTATATTTGTTCCATTTTCTAACCTTGTTTTTCTTGTACTAGTTTATTCTTTTTGTGTTTGCTGTTTTGCTTTTGCAATGGATACCTTATCAAGTTCAGCACCTTCTAAACGTCATTCCCCTCCAAAAGCATACTTCATTGATGAATTACAAGAATTTAAAACAATATCTGCACAACAAGATGAGGAATTGAGACAATTGGAGGCAAGGCTTCGAATTTTAGAAGTAAAGCACATGGAGAAAAGATTAGCAAAACTTGAATTGAAGCATGAAAGATCCTCACATTCCATCCATGGAAGACATCATTCTCCTAGACGTTCTTCCAAGGATTCTTCCAATGCTCACGGCCATGGAGAAGATTATAGAAGAAGGAGGCATCACCATCATTCTCATGGAGAGAGCTATAACCGTGACCAAAGACATCACCAAAAGTTCAAGCCTCAAGTTTCTTTTGTAAAGGTCCCTAACTTTAATGGGGATAGTGATCCTAATGTGTATTTAGATTGGGAGGCTAAATGTGAACAACTTTTTACAGCTTATAAGGTAGAAGAGGATCAAAAGGTGAATATAGCCTCTTTAGAATTCATAGATTATGCCATGAAATGGTGGCATAGTATTGTAATGGACATTGACTATAACAAGAGACCTCCCGTGGTTTCTTGGAATGATTTGAAAGAATGTATGCGCGCAAGGTTTGTTCCTCCTTCTAGGAAGGAACACTTGTTGAAGTTCCAAAGGCTTCCTCAAGGACATAGGATGGTAGATGCACTAGTACAAAATATGAAAACAACGACCCTTTATTTAGTGCGGCTTTGTGCTTAAACACATTTGTAAAAAACGCGGTGGCATTTTTGAAATTAAATTGTTTTACAAATGCGGTTCTAGGGTAAGACCGCATTTGTAAATCAATTCAAATGATTTACAAATGCGGTCTTTACAATGCCTGCATTTGTAAATCAATTCAGAATGATTTACAAATGCGGTATTTACTATGACCGCATTTGTAATTAATTTCACATTGATTTACAAATGCGGTCATTGTAAAGACCGCATTTGTAAATCATTTGAATTGATTTACAAATGCGGTCTTACCCTAGAACCGCATTTGTAAAACAATTTTACCCTAAAAATTGAAGCGCGCCACTAGTTTCACTTTCACTTTCCTCTTCTCCGCTCTTCGTTTCAACATTCTCAGTTTCAGTTCTCTCTGCATTGTAAGTTTCAGTTCTCTCCGCTCTTCGTTTCACTCATTTGTTTTCGTTTTCGTTTTCGCATCATTCATTATTCACTTCCTTGGCATTGTCATTTTCGTTTCCTAACTTCGTTTGTGGCATATAGGTTATTGTTCTATTGGTGTTCGCTGGTTTTGTCTGCTCCGCCACCGCCACAGCTTCCGCCACCGCCTTCGCCTTCGTCTTGTGCCTCTGCCACTTCGATCACCATCAACCTAAAGGTTGGTGTTGTATTTAATATTTATTTAATATTTTGAATTTATATTTAATATTTTGAATTTATATTTAATATTTTGAATTTTTATTTAATATTTTGAATTTTTATTTTTTTGTATTATAATATATATTTAATTAATAACTAATACAACTTGGAATTTATAACTAATAATTTATATATTTGTGTGTATTTTGAATTTTTGTATTATATAATTTCTATTTTCTTAAATTTATATTATATATTTAGTTAGTTGTTAATTACATTTTAATAAAAGTTTTATGTTATGTTAGTTATTGTTACTTTTAGAATAGAAATATCGTGTTTGGATTGAGTCCGGGGGTGTTCGACCCTCGGCAAATGTGTGAGATTGAATAGTGATCCTGCCTGTTGACCAGAACGCTGGAAACTGCCTCGTCAAAGGATCGACGTGTGCACCGCTTCACACTTCCGTTCCTCTTCGAGATCCACCTCAAGAACCTGCAAAGAAAACAGAGCGGCGCCGCTGCGGCCGATCGCACTCCAACGCCCAAGTCAGTGACCGAATCACCAAATACTAAGAGAACAAGAACCGTGCAAATCCTCTCTCACAGTAAGCTCTATAACTCGCAAGCGTAAAGAGTATAATCTGAACGTGCGTACCTCAGAAAGTTCGTTAAGAACTCTTATATACCTGGTAGCTTTCTCTCTCCTGGCAGTTACAGACTTGGACACGTGGCTCGCATCCAACTGTACACGTGCGATCATGTGGAGGCTCCTTGACTTGGGCGCTGCTTCTGACTCTCTTTTTGGCTAAGTTACTTATGCATGGTGTTGTCCAGTGCATAGCTAACTTGGGAATGCGATCTCTACTGGAACTGGCGAGTTAGGGGGCCTTCATACATCTTCCCTGTGGTCTCGCCGGCCGCCTTCATAATCTGCACCGCCTTCATCTCTGGCGATGTGCTTGCTCTGGCGATCTCCAATCACTAGGTCGCCTGAGTCTACATCTGGCGACTTCATCTTTAACCCGGTGATCGCCGATTCTAGTATGCTGGAGATCGGAACACGCCAACTTAATAACTGGCGACTTCACGAGCCCCCCGACTTCCTTCCCTTCTGCCAACCTGGCGCCTTGTCAACACGCCTATACTGTAGCTGGATGCCACGTCATCACTTCCGACTTCCAGGGCGGTACAAATAGAATACTAATTATTAGAAAATCCTAACTATATTCCATAATATATAATGGATCGAAGTTGGATTAATGTTGTTCGTATAAGTGATGAGTACGAAAGGGGAGTAGAGGAATTTATACAATTTGCGCAGCGTAACGCGATTATTAATGGTCATGATGGAGCAAAGATCAGGTGTGCGTGCGTTAACTGTTTGAATGGAAGGATACTGGATGTGAATATCATGAGGGAACACCTGCTATGTGATGGGTTTCTTCGATCTTATACAACTTGGACATGGCATGGTGAATTATTAAATTTACCACGTGTTTCTGTAACTGAAGAATATGTGGGTTCTACCATGGATGAAGCAGTACACGATGATGGAGATGATGATCGATTGGAGGACATGATTCGTGATGTGGGAGCTGAGTGTTTTGCAAAAGCGCATGGATATGAAAGTATGTCAAAAGATGCAGAGACTCCTTTGTATCCTGGATCAACTAACTTCACACGGTTGTCGGTGGTGTTAAGATTAATGAATTTGAAGGCAATAAACGGATGGACTGATAAAAGCTTCACGGAATTGCTCCAGCTGTTGAAGGATATGCTTCCAGAGGGAAATAGTCTACCTAATCGTAATTACGAGGCCAAAAAGATTCTTTGTCCAATGGGTATGGAGTACAAAAAGATACATGCATGTCCTAATGATTGTATATTATACCGGAAAGATTTTGAATTGTTGAAAAGTTGTCCAAGGTGTGGGTTATCACGTTATAAGTTTAAACAAAAAGATGATGATTCTATTGATGACATGGAAAAGCATGGACCCCCAATGAAGGTTATGTGGTATCTTCCCATCATTCAAAGGATGAAGCGTTTGTTTGCAAACCCAGACGATGGTAAGAATCTTAGATGGCATGCAGATGAGAGGAAATGCGATGGCATGTACCGACATCCAGCTGATTCTATTCAATGGAAGAAATTTGATGATGACTTTCCAGAATTTGGTAAAGAATCAAGAAATATCCGACTTGGTTTAGCTACAGACGGAATGAATCCGTTTGGTAATATGAGTACAAATCACAGTTCATGGCCTGTATTACTAGTTATTTACAACTTACCTCCTGGATTGTGCATGTTTGGTAATATGTTGTCTGTTCCGTCCGGTTGACCGGGACGTCTTCGTGCGCGACCTCAACCGTCAGCTAGGGACTCCTTCCCACTGGTTGCCTGTGGATTCCTGCAAAAAAGAGGACAAAAGGGTGCCCTAGCGGCCGTGTGCACTCCGACGCTCAAGTCAGCCAGCAAGAAACACCAAAAACTGTCCACCTGCGTGTCTGAGCACCGCGTATGGCACTCTGAAGGTGGTAAAAGAACTGTGTATATGTGTGTGTTGTCTCTTTCAGGCAAAAATATTCCCCAGTCACTTGTACGTAACCTTGAAGCATGAGCAAGCAACTAGAGAGTTCTCTGATAAATTTGCCGAAAGTTCCAACCCTTTTTCCCACATTCTCTGCGCTATTTAAACTACCCAAGCATTTAAAGCGCCTTAAAGCACTTTTAATCACAAACGTAACGCACTCATTAAAGCGCTTAATTAGAAAACGTAGCGCATTTAAGACGTTGAAATGCTCGGGAGCCATTATAGTACCTGAATGCTCGAAAGGGAAACTGTATTGAATGACTTTTAATTACCTGGCACCTGACTAAAGGGTGTTTCTATTCTGGCATGGCTGTCGTACACGTGGAGGGCCTGACGACGCCATGACCCCATCTGGGGGCGCTTCGGCCCACCTGGGGACGTTTCTACGTGTGAGTCCTCCTGCTGGGAGTGCTACTGCGCTAGGGGTGACTTTTTGGGTGCCAACTCATGCCCCCAAGTATCTAGTCACTTACTTTGAGAGCGTATCTGTCTTCCTTTTGTACTCTGCACCCGGTTGCCCTGGGCGTGACTTTCCTCTTGAGTCGTATCGGCCCCACGGGCATCTCTGGGGCGGCAGGAGCACTTCACGAGTCAGGCTGCCCTTCACTGGTACTATTACTATGGCCTTAAAGCCACATTTTCCTTCTCTTTATCACTTTCCCGAGATATCGGGACCTGAGGCTTTCCCACGACGTCGCTCCCTCCATGGTCTTTCCTACCCATGGGTATCGGGGAACCACACCGTGATGGCCTTGCTTTAGCACTGTTTGATCTGGCGACGCCCTGGTTGGGCGACGCCTTCACCTAGGCGACGCCTTGCCTTGGCGACGCTTCCTCTTGGCGTCTCTCCACCCAGGCGACGCCTTGTGTTGACTTTGTCTCTCTAGCAGTTGACTTTGACCTTGACTTAGTCAACGCCCGGATATGGGACGGTACACAAGCCCCCCAGTCTTAAGCCGAAGACTTGTCTTCAGCGTCAAGACTAAAGCCTCGCCCACGCCGTCCACGTGCCATCCTGATGACGTGTCATTCTTTGCTGACTCAGCAACTCTTCGAATTATTGACGCGACATTTTCTGAACCATAGGGGTATTCTTAATGACTGATTGGACATCCCCTGAAATGAGGATGATAACACCTTTTGGGCTACCCTTGATCGCACGCCACGTGGCCCATCGCGCGGCCATCCTCCAGGGACCTTTGCGTTTCCCTTGGGCAATTGATCCTCTGAAGCGTGGCACGATCCCACGGCCCTAGGTTAGCGCCTCTCGAGTTGCGAAATGTAACGTTTAAGTTACTCCAAACCCCGCGCTCACCCTACTGTTACATTCATTCACTCTGCAACTCCGCACTGTTCATCGCCTCCAAAACCCCTTTTCTCTGCAATCGCGATTCCCTCCTTGCTGCGCTCGTCTACTGCCTCCATTCCGATAAAAAAGGTACGATCTCGAGTATTCACGACTCTTCCCTTTCGTCGCATTATAGGATTCGTTGAACTACCTGGGACTGTTGTTATTCTCGTTATTACTGCATTTCTCCGCTTCTTCTTCCTCCTCTGATTTTTCTCGCGTGGGTGACGCTTCCTGGGGTTCTTTCCCCTTCTTGCCATAGCTAAACTTGCTAAACCCTTTTTCTTCTCTTCTTTCTCCAGCTATCTATTTTCACCATGACGCGCGCGAACGCGGAGCCTGATTCTTCTCCCACGACCCCCAAGTCCAACTACAAAGCCTTCTACCCCTGGGCCCCCGACGAGCTCCTGAGTGAATGCACCGGCCTGACTTCCTTCCAGGACCTGGAAGCTCACCGGGGGGATCCCCATTTGTACAACTTTAACGCCTTCTGCCGCACCCACGACGCCAACATATCCGTCCGTCCCGGCAGGCCTGGGGAACCTGTTTGTTTGGACGACAGACCTAGAAAGGGGAAACCCTTCTTCTTCATGTACCAGACCGTGTTCAAGCGCGTAGGAGTGCGTCTCCCATTCACTCCCTTCGAACGGGAGCTTCTCACTGAAATCAACACTGCCCCCGCCCAGCTTCATCCCAACAGCTGGGCATTCGTGCGGGGCTTTCAAATTCTTTGTGGATACCTGGGCATCCCCCCTTCTGTAGATATCTTCCTGCATTTCTTTGATGTGAAGAAACAGGGGAAAAGCTTCTGGGTAAGCTTTTCCGGGATCGCAGGCAGGATCCTCCTATCCCTCTTTCAGAATTCTTACAAGAACTGGAAAGGGAAATTCTTCAGGGTGTGCAGCGCCAAGCACGATCCCATAGCTTTGGATGGCTTCCCCCTTTACTGGACGGAGCGCCCTAAATTGCTCAGGGCCAAGACCCTGGAAGAGCTATCTCCCGCCGATAAGGAGGTAAGCAAAGCCTTGGCTAGGTTGGGGATCGTTTTTGATACCTTGAAGCTGGTCGCTAGCGAGTACAATGCTCACGCCCTGACCACCTACTTTGGTAAGGGGCTCTCCCCTCATCCTTTTCTTGTGAACAGCTTGCTATGGAACATTGGTTCCCCTGGACTCTTATACTCATTTTATAGTGTGCCATGTTGCTTGCATTTCACGCCTCCATGTGTGTTGTAATTTTGCATAGCTGCTTTAGTACTAATTCTTGCTGCTTGGCCTGTCTTGATGTAGAATCGGTGATGGGCGCTTCCAAGAGAATGATGCTGGCGAAGGCAATGAAGGAGGCACGCGCCGCCAAGGCGGGCGCCTCCTCCACCCCTGCTGCCGTTCCTGTTCCCCCGCCGATTCTGTCGCCGCCTCCTCCAATCACCGTCGAGGCTATCTCGAGTTCACCTCCGTCATCTCCTCGCAGCCTTGCAGCACTTTAGACTCCTCGCTCTCCTCTACCCATCGCCGCCGTTCCCCTAGCCGCGGCCTCGTCACCGGCTCCAACTCCCCTTGACAAAGGGAAACGGGTTTTGGAGGTTCTAACGGATGATGAGGACTCAGAAGGCGTGGCTCCCTTCAGAAGAAGAAAATATGCGCGGGTTCCTCTTTCGGTAGAGGCGTCACCCCAGGGAGGGAACCCATTCATGGATAACCCCCCGAGTGCGACCTCACTTCCCCCTATGACACTCCACGAGGAAAGGGGGGAAGGCGCCGAATCTGCCCCGCCTCCGCCGCCGGCAGAAACCATTGCTTCCCCTGCTTCCATCGCTGCCGCCCCTGACTTCATTGCCATCCCTCCTCCGATTATGCATCTAATGAGGGGCTTCAGCGGCGGGACTCTGCCAGAGGGCACAAACAGGAAGGAAGGCATGCCCTTCTACCTGGGGGCCTTCCTGGCGGTGGCCCTTGAATGGCGCGCCCAGGCCAGAAACGCGGTCTTGCAAGCTCAAACTCTCCAGGCCTTGGAAACAAAGGCAACTACCCTGGAAGAGGAAATGAGGACCCTGGGGCGCCAGAACGAAGCTTATCAAACTTCTCTGAAACAAATGCAAGAGTCCAAGGCAGAAACTGAGAGGCAACTGGCCGAGGCATTGGAGCTCCAGGCTGGTCTTTATACTCGTGAAGTTGCCCTCCAAGTCCAGATAACGGGCCTTCAGGAACTGGTCAAAACGGATGCAGAAACTCGAAAGGACCTGAAGGACCGTTGCTGTGAACAGGCTGCCAAGATGGAGCGGATGGAGGGGGAAATGGCCACGCAGGCCAAGGCTATGGACCTTCTCCGGGCTGACTACGACAAATTACAGGTCGAGGTCAGTCGACTTCGCGTTGAGAAGGAGGCTCTAGAGAAGCAGGTGGCCTCTGGGATGCCGCCGTTGAGGAGCTGGAGAAGGAGAAAAAGTCCCTAATCCAGGAGATGGCGGGTACTTTCGAGGAGGGGTTCCAAGAGGCTCTGACCCAGGTGTCCTGTGAGAACCCTGGCATCAATATTTCAAACTGCGACCCCATGCACCATGTCGTCGACGGGAAGGTCGTGCCCATGGACGTGGATGACTGAACCGCTGCTTCTCAACTACCACCTTCAGCTTCACGCTTAACGGCTTTATACTTTACCTTCATTTTTTATTTTATCTGTTAAAATTTGTAATTCTTTGAACTACCCGCACTCTTGTTACTGATTTGGGGCGTTCGCATGATTCCCTTTATGTCTTTGCCATATACGATTCTGCTTGTGCGATCTCATTCTCATCTTTTACCTTCGCGTGCTTCGATCATTTTATCTGTGTTCTGCCCATTTCTTTCACTTCGTTGGGCGGCTTTGTATGACCGAGACAGGTCGCGTGCCAACCCTCACGCCCGTGGAGAGGCTCACCTAATGACGCCGTATCGTCCACGAGGTGTTTCTAACACCGAAATGGTTCTCTCCCTGATTCTTAGCCCCCGGCGCCCACGCCTAAGGAGAGGCCTGCTACAGCAGTGCCGTATCGTCCCCGGGTGTCTAAAACGTCGAGTGCTTTGGGGGGGGGGGGTTCGTTCCCTCTATGGTCTTTCCTCCCCATAGGTATCGGGGAACACCCTGCCAGTAATTCGCTGGCGTTTGGCGACCTTGTCTCCCTCCACAGTCTTTCCTACCCGTGGGTATCGGGGAAACAACGTCAGCAACTAACTCTGCTTCCTTCACTTTCGTCTCCCTCCACAGTATTTCCTACCTGTGGGTATCGGGGAGGCGATGCCAGTTGGTATTTGGGTTGGCGACGCCCATGACGTCTCACGCTGGCGTCGCCCTTCACGTCCTTCCGGGCGACGCCTCGGGCGTTTCCTTTACTTCGACATTGACTTTGATTCTTGCCTTGGTCGATGCCTGATGGCAGCGAAGAACTCAAGGCTTTGTCCGTGCCATCCACGTGGCGCTCCTTGTATAGCTGATGGGACGTTCTGTCATTCGACTTGATCCACGTGGCGCTGCTTGTATGGTTGATGGGGCATCCAGTCATTCTATTAAGTTCTGACTCCTACTGTACCCCTGACTCACTTTCGACGGTGCATCGTACCACTGGATATTCTGCTGATACGACATTTTCTGATTTAAACCAGTGGTGCCAGTGTCATCCTTTCGTCTTCTGCCACGTGTATCAATCGTGCGGTGCGTCCATTCACGTGTATTAACCGCTTTATTTAACTCTTCAAACTCTGGAACTATCTTCATCATTTTCTCACTCTTCATAACCTACTTGCGTTCTTTCTTCTTGCACCCTTTCTTCTCTGTCGAAGGGTTGTTCTAACCTTCGCTCCCCTCGCTCAACTCTTGCATTTCTGGCAGTCCTGATCTTGTTAAAGAATGTCGTTTCACGCTGCTTCCTCCAGGGTCCGTCCCAAAGATTTGTACCCTTGGGCTTCGAATGAACTTCTTGACGAGTGTTCATGCTTACTCTCTACCAGGGCCATACGGGAGCACAAAGGGGAGTCATGTTCTTATGACCACCGGGCCTTCGCAAGGAGGCATGATGACGACATCGCTCTGCTCCCTTGCACTCTGGGGGAGCCAGTGTGTGGAGACGAACGGGCCAACGACGGGGTCCCTTTCTTTTACTTTTACCAGGTGGTGTTCAAGACCATCGGGGTGCGCTTACCCTTCTCCTGGTTCGAGAAGGAACTGCTGACGGAGATCAACGTTGCTCCGGCCCAGTTATACCCCAACAGCTGGTCCTTTGTCAAAGCCTTCGATGTTCTCTTCGGGTTTTTGGGTTGTGCACCCTCGGTTGACCTCTTTCTTCACTTCTTTGAGGTGAAGAGGTAGAGACACAACCTCTGGGTAACTCTCAGCAATGTACCCGGAAGAGTTCTCTTCACACCCTTTCAAAGCTCATTCACGGGGTGGAAAGGCCGGTTCTTCAAGATCTGCCGTACTGATCTTGTTCCCGACGCTCTGGATGGGTTTCCGCTGTACTGGGTGAGAGAGGAAAAGGTCCTCAAAGCCAAACCCCTCAAGAATCTGGCTCCAAGTGATCAAATAGCTTGCCGGATTCTTGCTGAGGCGGGAGGTTTTGACTCTGCTACGGTGATCAGCCTGGAGTTCAACGCTGGGACTCTTGAGAAGTACATATGTAAGAACCACTGCCTTAGGAAACTCGGCCTTCGTTACTTTCTAACTGTGCCTGTCTTTCTTCATGGTGTCTCTAACACGTCTTTTCCCCTGGTGCAGGTTCGAAGCTAAACCAAGAAAAGAGGACACGACTTACTCGAGCGCTGCGGGCTGGAAAAGGGGCTTCGCCTTCCTCCAGTGATGACTCTGATGAGCGCTGAGAAATGGCTTGTTCGTGTTTTTCCATGATTTGTAGCGTTTGCTCCGTTTATGCTGCTCCCATTGTATTGAACATTGCTTGTAACAACAACTTTTCAATGTCATACTTGATTTTTGTAACGCTACTTCACTTTGCATATACTTCATGTACTGCGCGCTTTCCTTTCGTCTCGTTCTTCCAACGACGCATGTCTTCACTTGGGCGACGCCTGCTCAGGGCAACGCCCTTATCTAGGTGGCGCCTTCTTTCTGGGTGACGCCATGACCTAGGCGATGCCTTCTTTCTTGGTGACGCCATGACCTAGGCGACGCCTTCTTTCTTGGCGACGCCATGACCTAGGCGACGCTTTCTTTCTTGGCGACGCCATGGCCTGGGCGGAGCATCACATAATCTTCAAACAAGGAAAGATAAAGGCTGAAAACCAAGGCACTTCTTTTTCTCAAACTGGTTTTTCCTTTTATTAGGGTGACCTCATTAAAAAACCCCCGAGAGGGAAAAAGAGCGTCCCCTTCAACTAAATTGTTACATACTGCTTACATAAGTCAACTGAAATAAAATTTTAAGTTGGCTGCATTCCAACTGCGCGGGATGGGCCCTCCATCTAAAGTCTCCAGGTTGTACGAACCGTTGCCCTTAGCCTCAGTAACTCTGAAGGGCCCTGTCCACTTGGGAGACAGCTTGTTCTCCAACTCATATGGGTGAGCTTTCCTCATCACTAGGTCGCCAACCTGAAACTGTCGCGGCTTTACCTTAGAGCTATATTGCCGCTCTACTCTTCTCTTCGTCGCTTCAACTTTTATTCTGGCTTCTTCCCTGGCTTCTTCTAGCAGATCCAGGTTTACCCGCCTCTCTTCATTGGACTCCTCCACCACAAAGTTTTGAAAACGTGGTGAGCTTTCATGTATTTCTACTGGAATCATCGCGTCCGACCCGTACACCAATCTGAAGGGCGTCTCCATAGTAGAGGATTGGGGCGTGGTGTGATATGCCCATACAATCCTTGGCACCTCTTCCGCCCACGCCCCTTTGGCTTTCTCTAACCTTCTTTTTAACCCCCTCAGCAGAACTCTGTTTGCCGACTCTATTTGTCCATTGGTCTGGGGGTGTTCAACCGACGCGAACACTTATTTGATTCCTACTTCAGCACACAGATTTCTCAACTGCTGACTGGCAAACTGGGTCCCATTGTCAGATATCAGGCGCCTAGGTACGCCAAAGCAACACACAATGTTTCTCCACACGAAATGCTGCACCTTATGCGCAGTGATCTGTGCCACGGGCTCTGCCTCTATCCACTTAGTGAAGTATTCGATGGCGACGATCAGATACTTCATCTGCCTGATTGCCAGTGGGAAAGGGCCCAAGATGTCAATTCCCCAAGTATGGAAAGGCCACGGGCTGTATATGGACCGCAACTCTTCCGGCGGCGCCTTGTGTCAATCGGCGTGCTTTTGGCATTTCCTACACGGCTGGGCGTGCCGTGCGCAATCCTCTTTCACTGTTGGCCAGAAGAAACCTGCGCGTACTACATTGGAGGCTAAGGATCTTCCCCCTACATGGCTTCCTCAGATGCCTTCGTGTAGTTCCGCCATTATCCTGGTGCACTCATCGCCACTGACGCATGTTAGGATAGGGTGAGTGAAGCCGTGCCTGAACAGCACCCCATCCACCAAAGTATATCTTGCGGCATTTCTTTTGACTTTTTTACCCTCTTCAGGGTCCACTGGGAGAGCCCCATCTGCCAGGTATCGCTTATAGGGTGTCATCCAGGTGTCTCCCTTGGACAAGACACATACCTGCATCTGCTCTTCCTCAGGCATACCCGCGAACATGCTGATGCGGGGCGCCCTCTGCGTATCTTGGGTCAAAGAGGAATGACTCCTTGGCCTTCCCCTTGATGTATAAATCTGGAGGACATCCACCCTGTTTTCTTCCACGAATCGACGCGGAGCTTTGAGAGTCTCCTGAATCACTGTCCTCTGTCTACCCCCCTTGCCTGAGCTGGCCAGCTTTGCGAGCAGGTCAGCTCTGGCATTCTGCTCCCTCGGGACGTGTATCAACTCAAGAGCGTTGAACGCCCCCCTCAACAACTGGACGTATTTTAGATACGCCGCCATCTGTGGGTCCTTCGCCTGGAACTCACCCGACACCTGCCCCGTAATCAACTAAGAGTCGCTCTTCACCAGGAGGTTCTGTGCGCCCATCTCCTTGGCCAAGAGCATTCCTGCTATCAGGGCTTCATATTCTGCCTGATTGTTACTTGCCTTGAAGGCGAAACGCAAGGCCTGCTCGATCAGTATGCCGTCGGGTCCCTCCAAGACTATTCCTGCACCGCTCCCTTGTTGGTTTGAAGAGCCATCAACCGAGAGCAGCCACTGCGAACTCGCTTCCACCTCTTGCTCACCTCCGGGCGAAAGTTCTGCTACAAAATCTGCGTACACCTGCCCTTTGATGGATCCTCTAGGCTCGTACTGGATGTCGAATTCTGACAGTTCCACTGCCCAGCGTACCATTCTTCCTGCCACATCAGGTTTCTGCAGCACTTTCTGTATAGGGAGATTGGTCATCACCACCACCGTAAAACTGTGGAAGTAATGACGGAGCCTCCTAGCAGAGAACACTACCGCCAGCGCCGCCTTCTCTAGTGCTTGGTACCTCGTCTCAGCCCCCTGTAAGGCCTTGCTTACGAAGTAGATGGGCTTCTGACTCTGGTCCAGCTCTTGGACCAACACAGAACTGATGGCCCGCTCCGTTACAGTAAAATACAACCGGAGGGGCACACCTGTTACCGGCTTGCGGAGGACCGGTGGCGTCGCCAGGTACTCCTTCAGGTTAATGAAAGCCGCTTCGCATTCATCAGTCCATGCAAAGCGACTGTTTCTCTTGAGGCACTGGAAGTACGGGTGCCCCTTTTCTCCTCCGGCGAAAACAAACCTCGAGAGCGCCGCCATTCGCCCTGTCAACTGTTGCACCTCCTTTACCGATGTTGGGCTCCGCATGGCGATAATAGCCGCACATTTGTCGGGGTTCGCCTCTATCCCCCTCTCGGTGAGCAAAAAACCCAAGAACTTACCGGCCTCTACCCGGAAAACACACTTCTCGGGGTTCAACTTGAGGCGGTACTTGGATATTGTGTGGAACAACTCCTCCAGGTCTGCCATGTGCTGCACCCTGTCTTGCGACGCCACCACCATGTCGTCTACATAAGCGTACACATTCCTCCCAAGCATTGGCGCCAGGACCTTGTCCATTAGCCTCTGGTACGTGGCGCCCGCATTTTTCAGCCCGAAGGGCATCACCTTATAGCAGTAACTGCATGTCTCAGTCATGAATGCAGTCTTGCTCTCGTCTCTTGGGTGCATCCTGATTTGGTTGTACCCTGAAAAGGCGTCCAGGAAACTTAGCACCTTGCTGCCGGACGCACTGTCTACTAAGGCGTCGATGCTGGGCAGCGGATACGAGTCCTTTGGGCATGCCTTATTCAGGTCCGTGAAGTCAACACACATCCTCCACTTTCCGTTCGCCTTTTTCACCAAGACGACGTTGGTGAGCCATTCAGGGTACTGAATCTCCCTGATGTGGCCAGCGCTCAACAGCTTTTGCGTTTCGTCTTTCACCACCTGTTGTCGTTCCTCATTGAACTTTCTCCTTCTCTGACGCACGGGGCGGACCGTGGCGTCCATGCTGAGGTGGTGACACAGGAAATCGGGGTCGATGCCTGGCATGTCCGAGGCGGACCATGTGAAGGCGTCCAGGTGGCGCGAAATCACTTCTGCCACCCCCTCCTGTTCTTCTGGGCTTAGCGAACTTCCTAACTTGAAAGTCTTGCCGTAAATCTCCCTTTCTACGGCGCTAGCCACAGGATGCTCTCTGCTATTATCTTCGACAGGCGCCGCCTCTTCCATGGGCGTCGCCTCTTCCACGGGCGCCGTGTCGTCAGGGCCTCCCTCCATTTGCACATGTGCTTCGGGCATCGCCCTCTCCGCTATGACCTCTTCAGGCGTCAGCCCAGCGGGCGTCGCCTCAATCATCGTCGCGTCCACGCTCGGCGGACGTTCATACACCATGAATACGCCTCTCTTCGTTTTCAGGCTGTTTTCATAGCATTTCCTCGCCTCCTCCTGGTCTGACCTGATGACTGTCACCCGGCCACTGAGGTCCGGCAGCTTCATCTTCATGTGACGGGTGGAGGACACCACACTCAGGCGGTTTAACGCTGGTCTGCCCAGCAAAATATTGTAGGCAGAATTAGCGTTCACGACGAGGTACCGGATGCTCTCAGTACGGGAGGCCTCTCCGTCTGTGAACGTAGTCCTCAACTCCAGGTACCCCCGGACTTCTACCTGGTTATCCCCGAACCCATACAAACATCCCGTATAGGGACTCAGCAGATCGGGGGACAACCGTAACTTATTAAAGGTCGACAGAAACATGACGTCTGCCGAGCTTCCTTGATCAACAAGTACTCTGTGGACCTTCCTTCCAGCTGTGACAACTGAGATGACAACGGGGTCGTTGTCGTGGGGTACCACATCTCGGAGGTCTCTTCTTGTGAACACAATATCTGACTCCCAAGGCTCCCCCGAGAGCCTCTCTTCGATTGAATTTACCCCCCTCGCGTATTTCTTCCGCTGGGAGGCGGTGGGTCCTCCGCCGGAAAAACCTCCAGCAATGGTGTGGACCTCGCCAAGCACAGGCATCTCGTGTGCTGGCTCATCTGCCGGCGGCGGCAAGGTGGCGGTCGTTGGGGAATCTGCGACATAATCTTTCAAAAACCCAGTCCTCACCAGCTCATCTAGCTGGTAGCCCAACGACAGGCAATTATCAATTTGGTGCCCGAAAGCCTCGTGGAATTCGCATCAAGAGTCTTTACGGGGCCCTAACACCTTGTCGATCTTCGCCGGTCGCCTCAGCCTCTCAGCTATGTTGGGCACGGCGATCAGATCCTTCAACTCAACCACGAAGTTGTACCTCGCCGGTCTTGCTCTTTCTCTGGCGGGGCGTTCGCCTCCTGCTGGGCCCCGGGGCTGGGGCTTTCTGGCCTCGTAGGGGCGTCTCGCCTCTGGCTTCTTTCTCCCCGTCGTGGTCTCATTGACTCTGACGGGTTGAACTCGCGCCGGTCCCCTCGGGCGTGAGGGCACGGCGCTGGTGCACTTCACACATACCTCCCCTTCCGAAGCAATATGCTCTACCGCCCTGCGCCGTAATTCAGCGAAAGTCCTAGGGCGATTGCGGATAATGGATTCTCCGAAGGGGCCGGGGTACACGCCTTTCACAAATGCGTACACGATCATAGGCTCCTCTGTTGTGCCAACCTTCACGACCTGGGCCCCGAAGCGATTGATATACTCCTTCAGGGTCTCCCCCTGATATTGCTTCACGTCGAACAGGTCGTAGGAGACCGGCGGTGTGAGTACTGTTCTCGGAACAATCGCGACAATTGGCGGAAAGATGTGATATGACCTTCTGGGAGGCTAATGAACCAGTCCATAGGTGCTCATGAAGAGCTTGCACTTGGCAGCATTAGAACCGCCTATCAGGACCATCTGCGTGTGAAATGCAGCCAGGTGCGTCTCTGGGTCCTCCATCCCGGTGAAGATCACCTTGGGTCCCGCGAACGTGTTCGGGATCGCTGCGTCTAGGATCTCCTGTGAGAAAGGAGTGGAAAACTCCCTTGGTGGGGAATGGTTCTCCATCTCGTCATGCCCAGGCCGCCTCCTATCGTTTCTCAGGCCCTGGCGCAACTCCTCATTCACACGGTGGAGCTCTTCGTTCCGCTCATGCGAGGCGTCAAGGTCTGCCTGCATGCGTTCCTGCTCCATTTTCGAATCCGCCATGTCCTGCTGCAGCCCCCTCATTATTTCCAGGACCTGCTGCATGGATAGGTCTGCTGGGGCTGCGCGTGCTGCTCTTCGTCTAGTGGGGGCCATTGTCACTCCAACCTCCTTCAACGCTACTGTAATCTGGTAGATTTTCTCGAACTTGTGATGGGACTGATGTTTTATATCGGCCCCACGGTGGGCGCCAAATGTTCCGTCCGGTTGACCGGGACGTCCTCGTGCGCGACCTCAACCGTCAGCTAGGGACTCCTTCCCACTGGTTGCCTGTGGATTCCTGCAAAAAAGAGGACAAAAGGGCGCCCTAGCGGACGTGTGCACTCCGACGCTCAAGTCAGCCAGCAAGAAACACCAAAAACTGTCCACCTGCGTGTCTGAGCACCGCGTATGGCACTCTGAAGGTGGTAAAAGAACTGTGTATATCTGTGTGTTGTCTCTTTCAGGCAAAAATTAGTCACTTGTACGTAACCTTGAAGCACGAGCAAGCAACTAGAGAGTTCTCTGATAAATTTGCCGAAAGTTCCAACCCTTTTTCCCACATTCTCTACGCTATTTAAACTACCCAAGCATTTAAAGCGCCTTAAAGCGCTTTTAATCACAAACGTAACGCACTCATTAAAGCGCTTAATTAGAAAACGTAGCGCATTTAAGACGTTGAAACGCTCGGGAGCCATTATAGTACCTGAATGCTCGAAAGGGAAACTGTATTGAATGACTTTTAATTACCTGGCACCTGACTAAAGGGTGTTTCTATTCTGGCATGGCTGTCGTACACGTGGAGGGCCTCACGACGCCATGACCCCATCTAGGGGCGCTTCGGCCCACCTGGGGACATTTCTACGTGTGAGTCCTTCTGCTGGGAGTGCTACTGCACTAGGGGTGACTTTTTGGGTGCCAACTCATGCCCCCAAGTATCTAGTCACTTACTTTGAGAGCGTATCTGCCTTCCTTTTGTACTCTGCACCCGGTTGCCCTGGGCGTGACTTTCCTCTTGAGTCGTATCGGCCCCACGGGCGTCTCTGGGGCGGCAGGAGCACTTCACGAGTCAGGCTGCCCTTCACTGGTACTATTACTATGGCCTTGAAGCCACCTTTTCCTTCTCTTTATCACTTTTCGGAGATATCGGGACCTGAGGCTTTCCCACGACGTCGCTCCCTCCATGGTCTTTCCTACCCATGGGTATCGGGGAACCACACCGTGATTGCCTTGCTTTAGCACTGTTTGATCTGGCGACACCCTGGTTAGGCGACGCCTTCACCTAGGCGACGCCTTGCCTTGGCGACGCTTCCTCTTGGCGTCTCTCCACCCAGGCGACGCCTTGTGTTGACTTTGTCTCTCCAGCAGTTGACTTTGACCTTGACTTAGTCAACGCCCGGATATGGGACGGTACATTGTCTATGATGATATCCAGTCCGAAACAACCAGGGAATGATATTGATGTTTATCTAAGTCCCCTACTTGAAGATTTGAAGTTAATGTGGGACCAGGGTGTCGAAGTATTTGACGGATTTGCTGATGAAACTTTCAAGCTTCATGCCATGTTATTTTGCAGCATCAATGACTTTCCGGCATATGGTAACTTATCAGGTTATAGTGTTAAGGGTCACAAAGCGTGTCCAATATGCGAAGAAGACACTGCTTCTCAACAATTGAAACATGGAAGGAAAACAGTATATCTTCGGCATCGGAGGTTTCTTAGAAGTCATCATCCTTACCGGAGGTTGAAAAAAGCCTTTAATGGACACCAAGAGGGTAGTGGTCCACCAACTCCATTAACCGGTGTTGAGGTTTACAAAAAGGTAAATAACATAGACCACACCTTCGGTAAGTAAAAAAAAAAGTCATATGTGACAAATATTTGGAAGAAGAAATCAATCTTCTTTGATCTTCCGTACTGGTTGAGGTTAGAAGTTAGACATTGTATAAATGTAATGCATGTTGAGAAGAATGTGTGTGATAGCTTAATTGGTACACTTCTTAACATTAACGGGAAGACGAAGGATGGTCTAAATGCTCGTTTAGATTTGATTGAGATGAACATACGCGACGAGTTGGCACCCATAGAAATGGGTAAGCGTACATATTTGCCCCCAGCCTGTTACACAATGTTAAAAGATGAAAAAATTAGTTTTTGTCAATGTCTAAAAGGTGTGAAAGTGCCACAAGGACATTCCTCAAATGTGAAGAGCCTAGTGTCAATGCAAGATTTGAAGTTAATTGGGTTGAAGTCTCATGATTGTCACATCTTGATGCAACAGTTGTTGCCGGTAGCTATCCGTGGGATCTTACCAAAAAATGTTAGACATACCATAACCCGTTTGTGTCATTCTTCTCTTCCATCTGTTGTAAAGTCATTGATCCCTCAAAACTAGATGAACTTCAAAATGAAATTGTTGTTATCTTGTGTGAATGGGAGATGTTTTTTCCTCCGTCTTTTTTTGACATCATGGTTCATCTAGTTGTGCATCTGGTAAGAGAGGCTAGATTGTGTGGACCAGTGTACTTAAGATGGATGTATCCTGTTGAGCGGTATATGAAAATTTTGAAAGGTTATGTGAAAAATCATTATCGTCCAGAGGGTTCAATGATTGAAAGGTACATAGCTGAAGAAAGTATTGAATTTTGTTCAGAGTACATGACAAAAGCAAATCCAATAGGTGTTCCAGCTAATTCATGGCACCACAGGCGTTCTACAAGTAAATGTTTACGTGGTGTGAATATTGTAAGCAAATCTCGATCAGAAGTCTTGCAAGCACATTTTTACATATTGAATAACACAGATGAAGTTGTACCATACATAGAAGCTCATAAAGCCATTGTGAAGGCAAATAACCCAAGACAAGCAGAGAAATGGGTCTTGATGGAACATAATAGAACTTTCATGCCTTGGTTTAAAGACGAGGTGTTCAAGGATTCAACGGCATCAGAGACCTTGACCTGGTTGGCTGTTGGATTGAAGTTTGATGTCATCTCATATACAGCGTACGAAGTGAATAATTGTATATTTTACACGAAGTCCATGGATGAAAAGTGATCCTGCCTGTTGACCAGAACGCAAGAGCCTTGCCTCGTCAAAGGTAGCTTCCTCTGGATCGGCTTTGCACCGTGCTAGCTTCCATCCTTCACCTTGATTCACCTCAAGAACCTGCAAAAGACAGAACGGCGCCGCTGCGGCCGATCGCGCTCCGACGCTCAAGTCAGCGACTGAACCACCAAAATACTAAGATAAACTAAGAACTCCAGGAACTGTGCAATGCTTTCTCTCAGCGTACTCAAGTTCTCGCAAGCGTAAAAGAAGTATTCTAAAACGCGCGTACCTCAGAAGTTCGTTAGAATCCCTTATATACCTGTGCACTTTCTCTCTCCTGACAGTTACACATCTGAACACGTGGCTCGCATCCAGCTGTACACGTGTCACCATCTGGAGCATCCTCTGCTTGAGCGTCACTTCTTACTCTTCAGGCTTTTCGACTTAGTTACCCATGCAAGGAGCAACTCGGTGCATAGCTGCCTTGGAGCGCGATCTCTTCTGTGTGGCGAGTACGGGCGTCATCATATACACCTTCCCTGTGGTCTCGCCGGCCGCCATCATGATCTGCTTCACTTGCTTCATCGTGCATGCCCGGGTAAGCTGTTCCCCGGTCTCAACCTCTGGCCAGCTAGGGAATGACCATCTGACAACTTCATCCTTCGCTTCGAAAACCTGGAACAAGCTTTCCTGATCTTTCGGCGATGTCCTCCTCTCGGCGATCTCCGATCGCATTGTCGCCTGGGTTCACATCCGGCGACTACGACACAAACTTGGTGACTGCCGGTTTAGGTATGCTAGAGATCGGGGCACGCCAACTTAACGACTGGCGACTGCACGAGCCCCCCGACTTCCTTCCCTTCTGCCAGCCAGGTGTCCCGTTCAACACGCCTACATTATCGCTTGCTGCCACGTCATCACTTCCGACTACCTGGACGGTACACAAGCCCCCCAGTCTTAAGCGAAGACTTGTCCAGCGAAAAGACTAAGAGGTCACATCACTATCGATCTACGTGGCGTTGGCACGGAATTCCAATCGTTCGTACCCTCTACTTTTCTGACGCTTCACCAAACCCCCTTTTTCCAATCGCTCGACACGTGGCTTCATCAACGGTCATCTTCAGCTGTCGTTTGCGCTTCCATAAACGTTTGAAAAACCCTTAAACCCTTTCATTTCCACTGTTTCATCATCTCTCTGCATTCTCAAACGCTCTGAGTTTTCTCTGCAAACCCACGACGTTCCTCAATCCTCTCAATCTCCAACTCCCTTCAACGCTCATCTGATCATCAAAAGGTACCTCTTTTACTTCTTCTGTTGATATTTGCTGCACTTTAACCGATTCGCATCATCCATTATCTGCCTGGTGCATACGTTGTGGGTTGTTTTCTCCTTTTCTTCCCTCTCGTAACTTAGGACTTCGTCTTTCATTACGTTCGTCACAACGAACTCCCGTTCGTTCGTTTTCCTTTCTTCGTCCTCAATCGAGTCGTTCTCTGTAACCTTTGTTCATCCCTTTCCTTTTTCCTTTGCAGTTCCTGCGATGGCTCATACAAAGTCCACCGCGAACCCCCCTTCTTCGTCGCGAAACCCTCCACCCCAAGCACGCAGGGTTGCTCCTGGGACAAATCCTTTACCAGTGCGTGACCCAACACGAGCATCTGGCGCTCCTTCTTCTCAGGCTGAGAGGCCCGCAACTTCTCACGCCATCCCTGCTCAGGCAACTCCGCCAGTCGCCGGAGGTGCCTCCCTACCTCCAAAAGACTACAAAAAACTCTACCCTTGGGCCACCTCAGCTTTGTTGAAAGAAAACCTCTTCCATAAACACAGAGTTGGGCGTGCACCGACTAAGGAAAGGGGACTAATCCGAGCTCTCATTCCATAAGGAGCATGACAGCAAAATGGCCGTGCTGCCTTGCCACCCGGATGAGCCGATCTGTGCCGACGATAAAGCGAACAACGGCGAGCTGTTCTGCTTCCTCTACGCGACGTTCTTCAAGAAGGTGAAGCTCCGACTTCCCTTCACTCGCTTCGAGAGGGAGCTATTAACCGAGCTCGATATCGCCCCCGCCCAGCTTCATCCCAACAGTTGGGCGTTCGTAAGGGCGTTCCAGATCATGTGCGCACACCTGGGATTGCCAGCTTCGGTTGACGTTTTCCTCTTCCTCTTTGAAGCTAAGAATCCAAGAGACCGCCTCTGGATTAGCCTGAACGGGATTGCTGGGAGGTCAATCCTCTGCATCTTCCAGCAATCTTACGAAGATTGGAAAGGAAAATTCGTGAAGGTGTGCGCCAACGACCAAGATTCTTCCCTGCTCGACGGCTTCCCCTTGTACTGGGTACACAAGGGGAACAAAGACGCCAAAGAGAGCTTTAGGAGGCCCAGAAGTCCCGACACCATGGGCGAGCTAGACAAAGATCTATGCCTTTTCTGGAAGAAAGTAGCAGCCGCCAACATCACCTTTCCCACCTCCTCAATAATCTCCTTCGAGTTCTTCGAGGGCCAACCCGAAGCTCATATAGGTTAGCCTTTACCTCGACACTTAGGTTTTCGTTTTGTGTTGGGACTGATTTCGCATCTCTGTTATCTACCATCGGGCGACGGGTTCCCAAACTGTGCCCAACTCGGTGGTGGAGATCGCCGCTGCCTAGGGCAGATCGGCTCCTCAAGGTCCAGCTCCTCCAGAGACATTGCCCGCCCCTCAACGAAAAAAGCTCATCTTGAGGAAGCCGAAAAGGAAAACCCCTCAAGTGGTTTAAGAGGATGAGGATGACGAGGCAACTGAGGACGACCTTGTCACCAAAAGAACAAGGGTGGCACCCTCTTCACCACCCGCTCTTCCAACACCAACACCGCCCTCTCCCCCAGCTCCAACACCGCCAGTCCAAGCAACACCCTTGGCGGTCGCGCTCCCTGTGGTTGAAGGTAGCGAGCCTAACTTTATAGAGAACCCTCCAAGCGCCTCCACACCGTTCGTATCTGCTAGAGAGGGTCCTCCTTCAACCACTTCTATTGCTGGGGACGCACCAGGTGGGGATGAAGGTGCCCACAACTCGCCGATACTTATAACCGAGTCCCCCACTTCACCACCACGCCAGGAAGCCCCCCTCGCTCTACCAACTCAAGAGGGTGGTGGTGAAAGTCAGCACCAGGCTCCTTCAGCACCTCCACCAACAGCAGCTGCGAGCCTTCCCCCCTCGATCGAAGAAGTCTGGGGGCCCTTCACAGCTAAACTAAAGATGATGACAGAGGACCTCCCCTTAATCATAACGAAGGCTGTGAAGAGCTCGAACAAGAAGCTTCAGGACGAGATCTCAACGCTCCAGGAGGAAAATCGCCTGATAAGGATTGAGGCAGAAAAACTGTCTTGCAATCTGATGATGGCAGAAATCGATCAGTCAAGGGTGGAGGACGCCATGAGTGCTGAGCTGAGGGTTGCCCGCAAGGAGGCCTCCGATCTGCGCCAGAAACTGCACCTCCTAGCTCAAGAGAAAATCGAGCTGGAGAGTAAGCTGGTTCCCTACAGGCTCAAGGTGGCCAACTTGGAGGCATCAATAAAAGCGGATGCAGCCAAGGTAGAGAACCTTGAAAAAGGGTCGGCTGATGGGGAGGTTCTCCTCGGAAAGGTCGAGAAGGAGAGGGACGACGCCATGGATGAGCTCGCCAAGGCTCGAGAGGAAAACAAGAAAACTGCTGCCGAGCTGACCTAGGCGCGGGACGAAGGCAAAAAGGTTGCTGAAGACCTTGCTCAAGCTCGTGGGGAAACTGAAGAACTGAAGAAACGAGCTGACGAGCTGAAGCAACAAACCGAGGAGCTCAAGCAACAAACCGAAGAGCTCGAGCAAAGCTCCGCCCAAGTCCTTACCGTCGGGTTCGACGCCGCCTTGGAGCAAGTCGCTTGCCAGTACCCCGAGCTCGACCTCTCCATGGTGTCAATATGCAACGAAGTGGTGGATGGGAAGATCGTGCCTTCTAAAGATTAATCGCTTCCCTCCATCAGTTATTTCCTGAGATTTAGCGCCTATTTCTTTTTGCACGACCTTTACTTGTAATAATTTTTTCTTTCCTTCTTTATGCATTTGAACTGATACCGCTTCTATTATAACTTCTTCCGTTTTTGCACCTCGTCTTTCTGTTTACTCCGCATTCTTTAACCTTCATATGCTTTCTTGCTCGCACTTTGAACTTCAGCAAACCATCAATCTCATATCAACTCATCAAACTGTTAACTCAAAGTAAAGCTTGAGCAACTTATCAACTCTCAAACGACGACATTTTAATAACTTGTGAACTTAAGGTAATGACTTCAGCGTGAAACTACTTACTTAAACAGCAAGTTTCAAACCACACTGATATTTAAGATACAATTCACCTGATCTGCTCCATCGAAGTGGGTCCTTACTCCTGTCATCGCCTGTGGTTCTTCTGATCATCGAAGTATTCTGGCGATGTGGCCCCTCTCATCTTCGTAACTTGATCATTGTTCCCTCATCTGGGGGTAGAGGCGCCTTTCGGATCCTTCTCTACCTTCCTGAGTTTCAGAACAATGATCTGGTCTTACTGGGTCAATATTGATGTTTCGCTTAAAGGGGAAAAGGCATTTCCTTCCACTCCCACCACTTAAGGTCATAAACACCCCTGACTTTTCAGCTCATCTTGCCTGAACTCGCTCAGCGGCGAGAAAGACTTTATCTGGCCTGAACTCGCTCAACGGCGAGAAGGACTTTATCTTGCCTGAACTCGCTCAACGGCGAGAAGGACTTTATCTTGCCTGAACTCTCTCAACGGCGAGAAGGACTTTATCTAGTGCCTCTACTTTGCCCAGGGTTTACATCTCCTCTTCCCCGGATGCACTGAGGACTTTTAATCTTGCCTCTATCTGCTGGTGCAGAGAGGTCTTTTAAATCTGATCTCGCCTGCGCTCGCACAAAGTCGAGGAGGACTTTATCCGGTGCCTCTACTTTGCCCAGGGATTACATCTCCTCTTCCCTGGATGCACTGAGGACTTTTAATTTGTTCTCGCCTGCACTCGCGCAAAGTCGAGGAGGACTTTTATCTCTTTCACGCCTCAAGACGCGCGAGGGCGTTGAGGTCTTTAACCATTGCTGGTGCCTCCGATCGCCGAAAGACGATGAGGACTTTAAAACTTTAACTGGGCCGCCGATCGCCGAAAAGCGATGGGGACTTTAAAACTTTAACTGATGCCGCTGCTCGCCGGAAAGCGATGGGACTTTAAAACTTTAACTGAGAGCATGCACTTTTTCTACAAGCTTTCAACACAAACATGCATGCAAACTCAAAAACTTAAGCTTGAAAACTCTTCCTTTATTGGGTGGCCTCATTAAAAACCCTCCTTAGGGAAAAAAGAGTGCCCCCTTTGAACTGTTTTAACAGAAAGCTTGCAAATCTTTTCATGTTCGTTTCTACTTACAAAGCTTTAACTGTAATATAACTTGAGGTGTGTGGCGTTCCAAGTGCGAGGAATCGCCCCTCCT
Source organism: Phaseolus vulgaris (assembly GCF_000499845.2). Classification (NCBI taxonomy): domain Eukaryota; kingdom Viridiplantae; phylum Streptophyta; class Magnoliopsida; order Fabales; family Fabaceae; genus Phaseolus; species Phaseolus vulgaris. The sequence goes on along the minus strand of NC_023749.2, from coordinate 39,410,467 downwards.
TCCAATGTCTCTAGGCGGTAGGCGCCGTTCCCGAGCGCCTTGGTTATTCTGAACGGTCCTGTCCACTTAGGCGATAACTTGTTTTCCATCTCGTACTGGTGGGCCTTCCTCATCACCAGGTCGCCCTCTTTAAACTGCCTTGGCATCACCTTCGAGTTGTATCTTCATTCAATCCTCCTTTTCACTGCCTCGACTTTTAATCTCGCCTCCTCCCTGACCTCATCCAGCAAATCCATATTCAACCTTCTTTCTTCATTCGAGTGTTCCGCTACAAAGTGCTGGAATCTCGGCGAGCTCTCCTGGATTTCCACTGGAATCATTGCGTCGCAACCATATACCAAGCTAAACGGGGTCTCGTGGGTTCCTGACTGCTCGGTGGTGTGGTACGCCCAAACTATACGGGGTACCTCCTCAGCCCACGATCCCTTGGCTTTCTCTAGCCTTCTCTTCAAGCCTCTTAGCAACACCCAATTGGCGGATTCTACTTGGCCATTTGTCTGAGGGTGCTCGACGGATGCAAACACCTGTTGAATTCCCACCTCTTCGCACAGCTTCTTCAGTAGGTGACTTGCAAACTGAGTCCCGTTGTCTGACACCAGGCACTTAGGCACACCAAACCGGCACACGATGTTCTTCCATACAAAGCCCTCGATCTTGTGTGCGGTGATCTGGGCTACTGGTTCTGCTTCGATCCACTTGGTGAAGTATTCAATCGCCACCACCAAGTACTTCATCTGCCTGATCGCCAATGGGAAACGTCCCAGAATGTCGATTCCCCACGTATGAAACGGCTAAGGGCTGTAAATCGACTTTAACTCTTCTGGAGGCGCTTTGTGCCAATCGGCGTGCTGCTGACATTGCTTGCAACACTGTGCATACTTCTTGCAGTCCTCCCTCATTGTTGGCTAGTAGTAAACTGCACGGAGAGTTCTTGCAGCCAGAGCTCGACCCCCGACGTGACTTCCACATATCCCTTCATGGAGCTCGGCCATGATTCTTGTACATTTTTCTCCATGCACACATTCTAGGAGTGGGTGTGTGAACCCAAATCTGTACAACTCGCCATCAATCATCGTGAACTTGCTGGAATTCTTCTTTATCTTTCTAGCCTCCGTCGGATCCAGCGGGAGAAGGCCATCTGCCAGGCAGTGCTGGTACTGGGTTATCCATGTGTCTGGCTCATGTGTGGCACAAACTTGCGTCATGTTCACCCTCTCCCCCCGACATGCTCTTATTCTCGGCGATCTCAAGGTCTCCTGAGTCAAGGACCTGTGACTTCTCGCCGATTTCTTCGTCGTCTTGCTTATCTGAAGAACCAGGTGGTCTGCGACAAATGCTCTAGGCGTCTTCAGAGTTTCTTGGATCACTGTCCTCTGCCTACCCCCCTTGCCCGAACTGGCGAGCTTAGCCAGCAAGTCTGCTCGGGCATTCTGCTCTCTGGGCACATGCACCACTTCAAATGAGACAAAGGAACTCTTTAACTCCTGCACATACTCCAAGTAAGCCGCCATTTGTGGATCCTTGGCCTGGAACTCGCCTGTTACTTGTCCCGTGACTAATAACGAGTCACTCTTAGCCATCAGCACCCTAGCTCCCATCTCCTTGGCCAGCAAGATTCCGGCGATCAACGCCTCATACTCTGCTTGATTGTTGCTGGCTTTGAAGGCAAACCTCAGGGACTGTTCTATCAGCACGCCATTGGGCACTTCTAAAATGGCTCCAGCACCGCTACCCTGCTGGTTCGACGATCCATCCACCGAGAGCACCCAACGAAAACCGTCCCCTTCAACTCGTGCTGCTTCTGACGAGAGCTCGACCACAAAATCGGCGAAAATCTGGTTCTCGGGGCTCATACTTGATGTCAAACTCCGACAGCTCCACCGCCCATTTCACCATCCTCCCAGCTACATCAGGCTTCTTCAGGACTTTCTGGATGGGCAAGTCGGTCATCACCAGTATTGTAAAACTGTGAAAATAGTGGCGCAACCTCCTCGCCGAAAATACCACAGCCAGTGCAGCTTTCTCCAAGGCCTGATACCTCACCTCCGGGCCTTGCAACACCTTGCTAACGAAATAAATGGGCTTCTGAGCCTGGTCTTGGTCTTGGGCGAGCACCGCACTCACAGCCCTCTCAGTCACAGCAAAATACAACCTGAGAGGGGTTCCTACCAAGGGTTTGCACAAAACCGGCGGGCTCGCCAGGTACTCTTTAAGCTTGACGAAGGCCTCTTCGCACTCCTTCGTCCAGGCAAACTTATTGTTTCGCCTTAAACGCTGGAAGTAGGGATGGCCTTTCTCTCCGCTAGCTGATACGAAACGAGACAGGGCGGCCATCCGACCTGTAAGCTGCTGCACCTCCTTTACGGTAGCTGGGCTCCTCATCGCCAAAATGGCAGCACACTTATCAGGATTTGCCTCTATTCCTCTTTCAGTTAAGAGGAATCCCAAGAACTTCCCTGCCTCCACGCCAAAAATGCACTTCTCGGGGTTCAGCTTTAACCTGAACTTAGAGATTGTGGTGAACAACTCCTCCAGGTCCGCAACGTGCTTGCTCTTTTCCGGCGAGGTCACGACCATATCATTCACGTACGCTTGCACGTTTCTTCCCAGCATTAGTGCAAGTACCCTATCCATCAATCTTTGGTACGTGGCCCCCGCGTTCTTCAGCCCAAGGGGCATCACCTTGTAGCAGTAGCACGATCTCTCGGTCATGAAGGCGGTCTTCTCTTCATCCATAGGATGCATTTTTATCTGGTTGTACCCCGAGAAGGCGTCCAGGAAACTCAGCAACTTACACCCTGCAGCACTGTCGACCAGGGCGTCTATGCTTGGCAAAGGATACGAGTCCTTTGGGCAAGCCTTGTTCAGGTCAGTGAAGTCGACACACATGCGCCACTTCCCATTGCTTTTCTTCACCAGCACGACATTGGCCAACCACTCAGGGTACTGGACTTCCCTGATATGGCCTGCGGCGAGGAGCTTCTGTTTTTCATCCCTGATCGCCTGCCTCCTCTCCTCATTAAACTTCCTTCTTCTCTGCCGTACTGGTCTGACCTGGTTGTCCATCGCTAGATGGTGGAACAAGAAGTCGGGGTCGATTCCTGGCATGTCTGAAGCAGACCATGCAAAAGCATCCAGATGCCGCTCTATCACCTCGGCGATCTGGTCCTGGAACTTAGCCTCCAAAGATCTTCCCAGCTTGAAGACCTTTCCCCCGATCTCCCTTTCGAGCCACTCCTCGACGGGTTTGGGTCGGGTTTCCCTGGCGATCACCGCCCTGGCGATTCCCAGTTCCCTCGCTTCCTCTGGGCGGTTCCTCGCCTCCTCCTCCCGTCCCCCGCTCTCTCCTTCAACCACAGCTTCCGTCATGGTGACGTCGCCCCCAGCAGCCACTTCCATCGCCGCATCCGCAACTCGCCATTCCGTTGGCCTGGGCTTCACACCGGGAGGCGGGGTGGTCGTGATGTAACTTACTGACCTCTTATTCTTCAGGCTATTCTCATAGCACTTTTTTGCTTCCTTCTGGTCAGATTTGATGGTGATCACCAACCCCTCCATAGACGGCAACTTCACCTTCATGTGCCTGGTCGAGGGCACAACTCCTATTCTGTTGAGTGTTGGCCTTCCCAACAGAATGTTATATGCTGAGGGAGCATTCACGACGAGGTACTTGATTTTCTCCGTCCTCGAGCCCGCCTCATCCGTGAAAGTAGTTCTTAACTCGATGTACCCCCTGACCTCCACCTGATCGCCAGCAAACCCATACAAGCACCCTCCATAGGGTCTCAGCTGGTCAAGGGGCAGCTGCAGCTGTGTGAAAGTCAGCCAGAAGATCACATCTGTCGAGCTTCCTTGGTCCACCAGCACCCTGTGGACCTTCCTTCCCGCTGTGACAAGCGAGATAACTATGGGATCGTTGTCATGAGGCACAACGTCCCTGAGATCTTCTCTTGTGAACGTAATGTCCACATCTGGTGAGTGGTCCTCGAACATGTCCACCGTCATCACAGACCTTGCATATTTCTTCCTCTGTGACGCGGTGCATCCACCGCCTGAGAAACCTCCAGCGATGATGTGGATCTCTCCATGAGTGGGCATCTCATGCTGCTAAGCCTCACCACCCGCCGGCTGGGAGCTCGACGTGCCCCCCGTCCTCCTGTCCAGCAGGTAATCATTCAAGAAACCTCTCTTGACCAGGTCGTCGAGCTGGTATCCCAGTGCCAAACACGAATCAACGGTGTGACCAAAACTCTGGTGGAACTCGCACCAGGCATCTGGTTTTGGTCCTAACACCTTGTCGCCCACTTTCTCAGGTGCCTTGAGCCTGGATGCTATGTTGGGGATGGCGATCAGATCCGCCAACCCCATGAGAAACTTATGCTTTGGCGGGCGATTGTACTCCCTGGGCGCCCTGGGCCCCTTCCTTTTGTTTTTCCTTGGATCATAAGGATGGCGAGTCCTTTGATCCCTCTTGGCCGCCGCTGTCTCCAGCACCCTCTGTGGCTGGATCCTGGTCTGGGCACGTGGCCTAGCAGGGGCCACGCTCCCTCTCTTCTCGGCGACTTCATTTTCGTCGGCGATGTGGGCCACTGCAAGTCGCCTAACCTCAGCAAACGTGGCGGGGTGAGCCCTGATCAGCGCCTCACAGAAAGGTCCCGGCAGCATGCCCTTTTTGAAGGCGTATACCAGCATCTCCTCGTCCTTCGCAGGCGAGCGGACCATCTGTGCTCCAAAATGATTCAGATAGTCCCTGAGGGACTCTCCCTGGTATTGCCTTATGTCGAACAGGTCGTAAGACACCCTAGGTGGCCCCTTGTTCACAATGTACTGCTCGACGAAAAGCTTCGAAAACTGCTGGAAATTGGTTATGTGACCTGTAGGCAAGCTCACAAACCATTCCAGCGCTGTTCCCTGGAGCGTACTCACAAACATTTTGCAATATACAGCATCCGAGCCTCCTGACAGCATCATCTGCGTGTGGAACGTGGTGAGATGTGCCTCAGGGTCCTCCATGCCGGTGAAAGTAGCCTTCACAGGTACCACGCTCGCAGGGATAGGCGTGTCTGTGATCGCCTGAGCAAAGGGCATAGGGAAAACGCGAGGTGGCGAAGACGGTGCGACCTCTTCAGCGACCGGGCGTCCTCTCTGCTCCTGAAGAGCTTGGCGCAACTCCTCAGTCACTTTGCTGAGCTCTTCATTCCTGGCCTGAGAGGCGACTAGGTCCTCATGCATCTTTGCCTGCTCTATGCGCGAGGCCTCCACATTCGCCTGCAGCGCACGCATGATCTCCATCATCTGCGCCATGGTCATGGCGCCTTCAGAAGCAACTGGCACAACTGGACTTGAACGGTTGCTTCTCATCTTTCTCATGAAAACTCAGCAAACCAAAGTTCGACAAACAAAACCTCCTTCAGCAACGATCGATCTAGCAATCAACCGGTTAGAAATTCTCAATCTCCCTAAAACCTCCGCAAACGCAACTGCAACAGCACGCCGATAGATTCGGACGTCGAAACCTTCGCAGAAACTTGCAACTTCACCACAAAACCACCGCTTCTCCAGCAAGCCCCCGATTCCCTAACCAGAAACGCAATCGAACGGAAAAAGCACCGAACAACCGATTGAAAACCGCGCGAACAGCAAGAAACTCCAAGAAAATCGATCGAGAGCTTGAACGAACGGTGGAAAACCTCACACTACCGATTAAAACCCAAACGATTGGTAGAAACCTCGAATTCACCGAACAAAACTCGAACGAATGGCGGAAAACTCGAATTCACCGAACAAAAGCTTGAACGAACGGCGGGAAATGGTTGCACCAGCACACAACCACACCGAAACTACAGAAACTCCAAGAACTCACGCTGTGGATGGGGACAGGTTTTACACGGTTCCACGGTGGGCGCCTGATGATCCTGCCTGTTGACCAGAACGCAAGAGCCTTGCCTCGTCAAAGGTAGCTTCCTCTGGATCGGCTTTGCACCGTGCTAGCTTTCGTCCTTCACCTTGATTCACCTCAAGAACCTGCAAAAGACAGAACGGCGCCGCTGCGGCCGATCGCGCTCCGACGCTCAAGTCAGCGACTGAACCACCAAAATACTAAGAGAAAACTAAGAACTCCAGGAACCGTGCAATGCTTTCTCTCAGCGTACTCAAGTTCTCGCAAGCGTAAAAGAAGTATTCTAAAACGCGCGTACCTTAGAAGTTTGTTAGAATCCCTTATATACCTGTGCACTTTCTCTTTCCTGACAGTTACACATTTGAACACGTGGCTCGCATCCAGCTGTACACGTGTCACCATCTGGAGCATCCTCTGCTTGAGCGTCACTTCTTACTCTTCAGGCTTTTCGACTAAGTTACCCATGCAAGGAGCAACTCGGTGCATAACTGCCTTGGAGCGCGATCTCTTCTGTGTGGCGAGTACGGGCGTCATCATATACACCTTCCCTGTGGTCTCGCTAGCCGCCATCATGATCTGCTTCACTTGCTTCATCGTGCATGCCCGGGTAAGATGTTCCCCAGCCTCAACCTCTGGCCAACTAGGGAATGACCATCTGGCAACTTCATCCTTCACTTCGAAAACCTGGAACAAGCTTTCCTGATCTTTCGGCGATGTCTTCCTCTCGGCGATCTCCGATCGCTTTGTCGCCTGGGTTCACATCCGACGACTACGACACAAACTTGGTGACCGCCGGTTTAGGTATGCTAGAGATCGGGGCACGCCAACTTAACGACTGGCGACTACACGAGCCCCCCGACTTCCTTCCCTTATGCCAACCAGGTGTCCCGTTCAACACGCCTACATTATCGCTTGCTTCATCACTTCCGACTACCTGGACGGTACAAAAAGAGTATATTTCAAAATTCTGGTGTTACTCTTGAAGCCGAGTCAATTTTCGACTTCGAAAGATACAAATCCAGTACTTGGATCAATGGCATACTATGGGTTTATAGAAGAGATATGGGAGATTGACTACACTAAGTTTTCCGTTCCAGTTTTCAAGTGTAAATGGGTTGACAATAAAAGTGGGGTTAAAATTGATGATTCAGGATTCACACTAGTGGACTTTCGAAAGATAGGGTATCGAGATGAGCCATTTATAATGGTTCAACAAGCATCTCAAGTTTTCTACGTGAAAGATCCTACGTCAGAACATTGGTATGTCGTTTTACACGGCAAAAAACAAGGGGAGACCATAGATGATATTGAAAATGGTGACCCCTGTTCATTCACACCAAAGATAATTAATAAAGATGACGATGTAGTTGATGATGTACATGCAACCCGTAAAGACCACAGTGAAGGAATTTACATATGAACTTTCAACCTCCATGCAACCTGTAAATAAGCATTTTTATGTATTATTTTTATAAGATTTTAATTCGAAGCAGATTAACTAATGTTTGTTACCTAATTTTTTTAACAGAGACATGGATGACGATTAGACCCCAAACAAACCTCGATCCGGACGAGGCAGCAGAGGACCTACTAGATTGAAGCGTCTCGCATTGAGACGAGCTGCTGGTGAGAAGACACGTGTTGACATTGATGTCAACACTGGAGTGGCTTTTGGTCCTAAGGCAGATGAGTTTATGAGCTATCTTGGAGTTGTTTCTCGTGAGAGGCTCTCCATTCTGATTAATTCATGGGATGAGGTGTCAGAGGCCGACCGGAACATGATCTGGGAGGATGTTAAGTGAAGTAACTTTTTTGTTTATATAACATTAATAAGTTTATCTTATTTACTTCAGTTTGTTTATTTCAATTATGACAGGATCGTCGGAAGAAAGCTCAAGAGATAGCTTTGAAGAATCTTACCCCACACGTTATGTCTCGTTCGGGGTATCGAAAACTGATGGTGGAAAAGGAGAAATCTCAACAGGGGACATTGTCTGAGAATGTGGAAACAGGGGTCACTTCTCTTCCATCACCACCTTTTTGCCATGTAAAATGGAAAAGGGCCCGAATTAAAAAGTCCGGTGCACCAAGTTCTGAGCAATCTGGGGTTATAATCGAAAAAATTGTAAGTTATTTTTGTTATTTACATTTTTTTTAAAGCATTAATTATATTAATGATTGAAAATATGATTTTTGTGTACTCTTGCAGGATTCCTTGGAATCCGACGATAAATTTGTTGCTGAAGGTCGTCACGATATCCTGGTTGAAGCAATTCGACGACCTGAACACTCTGGTCGTGTTCGTGCAGCTGGACAAGGGGTCGGAATTAAACTTTATTTTGGAGTTTCAGAACGACAGCCATCCTCCTCCTCCAAGAACGAAACTCAAATGAAGACTAAGTTACGTGAAGAAATAATGGAGGAAATGAGAAAGGAGACTGATTTGATGTGGCTGGAGATGAAAAAGGAGAATGATCGAATGCGACAAGAGTTTCTATCGCAACAAGTTTGTGCTGAGCCGATTGAACCCCTTGTTAGTCCCACTCCCAAGAGCACAAAGGGGAGTTGTGCGGCTCCTCCAACATCAGGGGATGATATCAATGGGCAGACAGAGGTTTGTGAGCTACTGGTAGTGGGCGGCAAACTTCCTCGGGTGGTGGCACTTGGAAAAGTCTATAAAAACGCCACCACCTTACATAACGTTCCTCTCTCCCCTGATGTGGCGAAGGTAACAGTTGAAAAATTACGATTTCCTGATGCTCGTGTTCCACTACCTTCAGATGAGGTAACCACTGTGGCCGATATATTTCAGACATTCGTTGCCTGGCCCAGAGAGCTCATTCGATCTATGCCCGAACCTCATGTAATAATTTCGTTTCATTATATTATTTTTTATTTATATTTATATATTACATATAATTTAATACAAATGTTGTTTATCTTGTAGAAACCTTTTCAGCCACCAAGTCCGGAAAAGAAGCATGAGGTTCTAGTTGACGATCCTATAACTTCTCTACGTGTCATTGCTAGTCAGATTGGCAATGATCCTTTTCCAGTTCCGTGGGATAATACATTTTTTCAAATAAACACTGAACTGCCACTGATGATTTACAACACATATTTATATGAATTTATATCTGGGAAACAGGAGCTCAGTATAAGTATAATTCAATTTACTTTATGTTAAATTATTATTGATTATGCTTTAACTAAAAACTTGTAGGTTTTTGCATAGAGTCTGTATCACTGAGGGGAAGGAAAATATGTATGGATTCTTAGATCCTGCATATACTAATCCCGTTGGACAAAACTCAACTGAGACTCAAGCATACATCACTAACACCCTGGAAAAAGAGGGAAAACAAATTTATTTATGCCCTTATATTAATGAGTAAGTTTAATTATATGTCATCAATTATTATTATTTCATGTTTTAAATATTTACTAACTCTTTTCATTGATCATATAGGCATCATTGGCAGTTACTTGTCTTATCAATGGTTGATAAGACTGTTGTGTGGTTTTGTTCCCTACGCAAGAAGATTCCCACAAAATTTAAGGATATCATTGATACGTAAGTATAGTATAAACTTAACTTTAAATATGTTACTAATTAACCATCTACTAATGAGGTTTTTTGTATTAACCAGTTCATGGCGTGGATATAACATCCTAAAAGGTCGATCCAATTCAAATAATTTGAACTACATAAGAGTAAAGGTTTGTAATTTTTTTCTTTCTCTATTATCATTGTTTATCAATATACTGACATATTACTTTTTATTGAATTATAGTGTAATAAACAACCAGGAAGCTATGAGTGTGGCTATTACATTATGCAATGGATGATTACCATTATAAGACTAGGTGTTAAAACTGGTTGGAAAGAGGTACTATATATGTTAAATCATTTTTATAATTCTTGAACATATATATATCTAAATACTAATTTATTTCAACTTTGCAATACAGTTATTCACAGAAGAAACACCAATGAATGAGGAAGGCATTTCATATGTTAGAGATTCTTGGTCCACATATTTCATTAATTTTTATAACTCTAGCATATGTAATTTGATCACTTGTAAATGTACATTTTGATGATTTCAATTGATTACTATATTTCTGTATTTGTCTGGCTGGGTTTGATCATTGTGCAGGTTATTAAAATATATGGTTTATGCACAAAACAAACTGCACTTTAAAAAAAAAACTATTTAGAAATGCGGTCATTTACCAAGACTGCATTTGTAAATAGTGATTTATGAATGCGGTTTTTACCAAGACCGCATTCATAAATCCTAAACCCCAAACCCACATCCCTCATTCAGAATAATATACAAATGCGGTTACTTAAAATAATTGTTCCGTCCGGTTGACCGGGACGTCTTCGTGCGCGACCTCAACCGTCAGCTAAGGACTCCTTCCCACTGATTGCCTGTGAATTCCTGCAAAAAGGACAAAGAGGCGCCCTAGCGGCCGTTTGCACTCCGACGCTCAAGTCAGCCAGCAAGAAACACCAAAAAACTGTCCACCCACGTATCTGAGCACCGCGTGTGGCACTCTGAAGGTGGTAAAAGAACTGTGTATCTGTGTGTGTGTTGTCTCCTTTTTGCAAAAATATTCTCCAGTCACTTGTACGTATCCTTAAAGCACGGGCAAGCAACCAAAGAGTTTCTACTAAGTTTGCCAAAGGTTCCAACCCTTTTTCCGACATTCCCAGCGCTATTTAAACTGCCCCAGCATTTAAAGCGCCTTAAAGCGCTTTTAACTCGAACGTAACGCACTCATTAAAGCGCTTAATTACGAAACGTAGCGCATTTAAAACGTTGAAACGCTTGGGAGCCATAATAGTACCTGAATGCTGAAAAGGGAAACTGTATTGAATATCTTTAATTACCTGGCACCTGACTAGAGGGTGTTTCTATTCCGGCATTGCTGTCGTACACGTGGAGGGCCTCACGACGCCATAACCCCATCTGGGGGCGTTTCTGCCCATGTGGGGACGTTTCTACGTGTGGGTCCTCCTGCTTGGGAGTGCTACTGCGCTAGGGGTGGCTTTTTGGGTGCCAACTCATGCCCCCAAGTATCTAGCCACTTACTCTGAGAGCGTATCTGCCTTCCTCTCACACCCTGCACCCGGTTATCCTGGGCGTGACCTTCCTCTTGGGTCGTATCTGTCCCGAAGGCGTCTCTGGGGCGGCAGGGGTACTTCGCGAGTCAGGCTGCCCTTCACTGGTACTATCACTATGGCCTTGAAGCCACCTTTTCCTTCTCTTTATCACTTTCCCGAGATATCGGGACCTGAGGCTTTCCCACGACGTCGCTCCCTCCATGGTCTTTCCTACCCATGGGTATCCGGGATGATTACGCCTTTTGGGCTACCCTTGATCGCGCGCCACGTGGCCCATCGCGTGGCCCTCCTTTAGAGACCTTTGCGCTTCCCCTAGGCAATCGACCCTCTGACGCGTGGCCCGATCCAGCGGCCCTTAGGTGGCGCTTCTTGAGTCGTGAAATATAACGTTTAAGTTACTCCAAACCCCGTGCTCACCCTACTGTTACATTCATTCACTCTGCTACTTTGCCCTGTTCATCGCCTCCAAAACCTCTTCTCTCTGCAATTGCGATTCTCCCCTTCCTGCGCTCTCCTACCACCTCCACTTCAACAGCAAAGGTATGGTTTCGAGCACTCTCAACTCTTCACTGTTGTCGCATTATAGGAAACTTCCTGGGACTGTTGTTGTTCTCGTACTTCTCTAGATATTGTTTGTATGCCTCGTTGTTCCTTTCGCTTCCCGTCGTTCTTTTGCGGGTAGGGCGCTCCTAGGGTTCTTCCATTTTCCCCTTTTCTTCTCTCCAAACCCCTTTTCTCTGAACCCTTTCTTTCTCTTTTGATCTTCAGCATTGGCGTTGATGGCAAAAACCAAGACCACCGCGCCTCCCCCGCTCCCCAAGTCTCATTATAAGGGCGAATATGACTGGGCCCCCGACGAACTTCTGGACAAATGTTCCCTCCTGAACTCCGTTGAGGACGCGGAGGCCCACAGGGGGGACCCTGCCCTCTATAACTTCAATGCTTTCCACAAAAGTCATGACTCCCAAGTCCTGGTAAGCCGAGTGCGACCTGGGATGCCCGTTTGCGCGGACTCACGGGATACTGGGGGATGCGCTTTCTTCTTCCTCTATCAGATGGTGCTCAAAAGGGTGGGCCTGCGTCTGCCCCTAACTCCCTTCGAAAAAGAGCTACTGACAGAGATAAACACTGCTCCCGCCCAACTCCATCCCAACAGTTGGGCTTTCGTGAGGGGGTTCCAAATTCTCTGCGGCTATCTAGGTGTTCCCTCCTCTGTGGACGTTTTTCTTCACTTCTTCGAGGTAAAGAAGCAAGGGAAAAGTCTCTGGATGAGCTTTTCTGGCATCGCCGGGCGCATCATCCTGACGCTCTTCCAGAATTCGTTCAAAGGCTGGAAGGGGAAATTTTTCAAGGTACGCACGACCAAGCGCGATCCTACCATTCTAGAGGGCTTTCCCCTGTACTGGACAGACAAACCCATAACTATGAAGCCCTTGGCTCTGGACGAACTTGCCCCGCCTGACCGGGATATATGCAAAGCCTTGGCGGGACTGGGGATAGTCTTCGATACCGCCAAGCTCATCGCGAACGAATTCAATGCCCATGGGCTTTCTACATACTTCGGTATCTGCTCTTGGCGATTTGTGATGCATTAGTTGCTATGGTTATCTGCATTACCATTTTTCACTGTACAATGTTACTTGCATTTCGCATCTCTTCCTGTATTGTGAATCCACATAACCGCTCTAGTGCTAATCCTTGTTGTTTGGCCTGTCTTGATGTAGGATCGGTGATGGGCACTTCCAAAAGAATAATGTTGGCGAAAGCACTGAAGGAGGCTCGTGCCGCCAAAGCAGGCGCCTCCTCCAGCCCTGCTGCCAATTCGGTTCTCCCACCGGCTCCGTCACCGCCACCTCCAGTCACCGCTGAAGCTTCTTCTAGCCCATCTCCGGCGTCTCCACCTGGCTCCAAAGTGCTTCCGACTCCCAATTCTCCTCCGCCTATCGCCGCCGTTCCCCTAGCTGCGGCCTCATCACCGGCTCCAACCCCTCTCGACAAAGGGAAAAGGGTTTTGGAGATTCTGTCAGATGATGAGGAATCAGAAGGCGTGGCACCCTTCAGGAGGAGAAAATCCGCGCGGGTTCCTCTTCTGGTAGAGACGCCGCCGCAGGGAGGGAACCCCTTTATGGACAACCCTCCAAGCGCAACCTCACTCCCTCCTATGATTCTCCAAGAGGAAAGGGGCGAAGGCGCCGAATCTGCCCCTCCTCTGCCGCCGCCAGAAACCACTGCTTCCCCGGCTCCCGACGCTGCCGCCCCCGACTTCATTGCCATCCCCCTCCAATCATGCATCTGATGAGGGGTTTCAGTGGCGGGACTATGCCAGAAGGTACCGACAGGAGGGAAGGTATGCCTTTCTATTTGGGGGCTTTCTTGGCGGCGGCTCTTGAATGGCGCTCCCAGGCCAGAAACGCTGTCTTGCAAGCTCAAACTCTCCAGGCCTTGGAAACGAAAGCAACCACCCTGGAAGAGGAGATGAAGGCCCTGGGACGCCAGAACGAGGCTTATTGTTCCTCTCTGAAACAAGCACAAGAGTCCAGGGCAGAAGCTGAGAGGAAACTGGCAGAGGCCTTGGAGCTCCAGGCTGACTTCTACGCTCGTGAAGTTGCTCTCCAAGTACAGGTAGCGGGTCTTCAGGAATTGGTCAAAGCAGACGCAGAAACTCAAAAGGACCTGAAGGACCGTTGCTGTGAACAAACTGCCAAGGCGGAGCTGATGGAGGGGGAAATGGCCACCCAGGCCAAAGCTATGGACCTTCTTCGCGCTGACCACGACAAACTACAGGTCGAGGTCAGCCGGCTTCGCGTGGAGAAAGAGGCTTTGGAGAAACAAGTGGCCTTTGGAGACGCCACCATTGAGGAACTGGAGAAGGAGAAAAAGTCCCTTATCCAGGAGATGGCGGGTACCTTCGAGGAGGGGTTCTAAGAGGCCCTAACCCAGGCGTCTTGCGAGAATCCTAGCGTCAACCTGTCGAACTACGACCCCACACACCACGTTGTTGACGGGAAGGTCGTGCCCATGGACTTGAACGACTGAACCGCTGCTTCTCATCCGCCACCTTCCTCTTCAAGCTCAACTCTTCATTCTTTACCTTCGTTTTTTGATTTCATCTGCCAAAACTTGTAATTCTTTGAACTATTTGTACTCTTGTCACTGATTTAGGAGGTCCGCATGGTTGCATTTATTTCTCTGCCACATATGATTCTGTCTATGCGATCTCATTCTCTTTTCCCTCCACACGCTTCGACTATTTTATCCGTGTTCGCCCATTTCTTTCACTTCGTTGGGCGGTTTGGTATGATCGGGAAAGGTTGCGCGCCAACCCTCACGCCCATGGAGAGGCTCACTTAGTGAAGCCGTATCGTCCTCGGGACGTCTCTGATACCGAAAGGTCTTTTCCTTGATCTCAAACGCTCGGCGCCCACGCCTAAGGAGAGGCCTGCTAGAGCAGCACCGTATCGTCCCGGGTGTCTAAAACGCCGAGTGCCGTGGGGGGGTCTGTTCCCTCCATGGTCTTTCCTTCCCATAGGTATCGGGGAACACCCTGCCAGTGACTCGCTGGCGCTCGGTGGTCTCGCCTCCCTCCACAGTCTTTCCTACCTGTGGGTATCGGGGAGGCGACGCCTGTGACTAACTTTGCTTTCGTCTCCCTCCACAGTCTTTCCTACCTGTGGGTATCGGGGAGGCGATGCCTGTCGGTATTTGGGTTGGCGACACCCGCGACATCTCGCGCTGTCGTCGCCCTTTACGTCCTTCCTGGCAACGCCTCGGGCGTTACCTTTACCTTGACATTGACCTTAACTCTTGCCTTGGTCAACGCTTGATAACAGCGAAGAGCCCAAGGCTTTGTCTGTGCCATCCACGTGGCGCTCCTTGTATAGCTGATGGGACCTTCTGTCATTCGACTTGATCCACGTGGCGCTACTTGTATGGTTTGTGGGACATTTGGTCAGTTCATCAAGCCCTGACTCCTGCTATGCCCCTGACTCATTTTCGACGGCGGATCGTACCATTGGATATTCTGTTGACGGGACATTTTCTGATTTAAACCAGTGGTGCCAGAGTCATCCTTTCATCTTCTGCCACGTGTATCAATCGTGCGGTGCATCCATTCACGTCGTTTGGCGCTCTAACCGCTTTATTTAACTCTTCAACCTCTGAAACTATCTTCATCATTTTCTCACTCTTCATAACCTACTTGCGTTCTTTCTTCTTGCACCCTTTCTTCTCTGTCGAAGGGCTGTTCTAACCGCTCCCCTCGCTCAACTCTTGCATTTCCAGCCATCCTGATCTTGTTAAAGAATGTCTTCTCACGATGCTTCCTCCAGGGTCCGTCCCAAAGACTTGTACCCTTGGGCCTCGAGCGAACTTCTTGATGAGTGTTCATGCTTGCTCTCCACCAGGGCCGTACGGGAACACAAAGGGGAGTTGTGTTCTTACGACCACCGGGCCTTCGCGAGGAGGCACGATGACGACATCGCTGTGCTCCCTTGCACTCTGGGGGAGCCAGTGTGTGGAGACGAACGAGCGAACGACGGGGTCCCTTTCTTTTACTTTTACCAGGTGGTGTTCAAGACCATCGGGGTGCGCTTACCCTTCTCCCGGTTCGAGAAGGAACTGCTGACGGAGATCAACGTGGCTCCAGCCCAGTTATATCCCAACAGCTGGGCCTTTGTCAAGGCCTTCGATGTCCTCTTTGGGTTTCTGGGTTGTGCACCCTCGGTTGACCTCTTTCTTCACTTTTTTGAGGTGAAGAGACAGAGACACAACCTCTGGGTAACTCTCAGCAATGTTCCCGGAAGAGTTCTCTTCACACCCTTCCAAAGCTCGTTCACGAGGTGGAAAGGCCGGTTCTTCAAGATCTGTTGTACTGATCTTGTTCCCGACGCCCTCGATGGGTTTCCGCTGTACTGGGTGAGAGAGGAAAAGGCCCTCAAAGCCAAACCCCTCAGGAATCTGGCTCCAAGTGATCAAATAGCTTGCCGGATTCTTGCTGAGGCGGGAGGTTTTGACTCCTCTACGGTGATCAGCTTGGAGTTCAACGCTAGGACTCTTGAGAAGTACATAAGTAAGAACCACTGCCTTAGGCAACTTCGGCCTTCGTTACTTTCTAACTGTGCCTGTCTTTCTTCACGGTGTCTCTAATACATCTGTTCCCTTTGTGCAGGTTCGAAAATAAGCCAAGAAAAGAGGACACGACTTACTCGAGCGCTGCGGGCTGGGAATGGGGCTTCGCCTTCCTCCAATGATAACTCTGATGAGCGCTGAGAAGTGGCTTGTTTGTGTTTTTGCATTTTGTACTGAACATTGCTTGTAACAACAACTTTTCAATATCATAATTCTTTACAACGCCACTTTACTTTGCATATGCTTCATATACCGCGCGACTTCCTTTCGTCTCGTTCTGCCAACGATGCATGCTTTTCCTTGGGCGGCGCTTTCTTTCTGGGCGACGCCAAGACCTAGGCGACGCCTTCTTCCTTGGCGACACCATGGCCTAGGCAGCGCATCACATTACTTCTAACAAGGAAAAATAAATGCTGAAAACCAAGGCACTTCTTTTTCTCAACTGGTTTTTCCATTTATTAGGGTGACCTCATTAAAAAACCCCCGAAAGGGAAAAAGAGCGTCCCCTTCAACTAAATTGTTACATGCTGCTTACATAGGTCAACTGAAATAAAATTTTAAGTTGGCTGCATTCCAACTGCGCGGGATAGGGCCTCCATCTAAAGTCTCCAGGTTGTACGAACCGTTGCCCTTAGCCTCAGTAACTCTGAAGGGCCCGGTCCACTTGGGAGACAGCTTATTCTCCAACTCGTAAGGGTGAGCTTTCCTCATCACCAGGTCGCCCACCTGAAACTGTCGTGGCTTTACTTTAGAGCTATATTGCCGCTCCACTCTTCTCTTCATCGCTTCAGCTTTTATTCTAGCTTCTTCCCTGGCCTCTTCTAGCAGATCCAGGTTTACCCGTCTTTCCTCATTAGATTCCTCCACCACAAAGTTTTGAAAACGCGGTGAGCTTTCGTGTATTTCTACTGGAATCATCGCGTCCGACCCGTACAGCAAACTGAACGGCGTCTCCATAGTAGAGGATTGGGGCGTGGTGTGGTATGCCCATACAATCCTTCGCACCTCTTCCGCCCACGCCCCTTTGGCCTTCTCTAACCTTCTTTTTAACTCTCTCAGCAGAACTCTGTTTGCTGACTCTACTTGTCCATTGGTCTGGGGGTGTTCGACCGACGCGAACACTTGCTTGATTCCCACTTCAGCGCACAGATTTCTCAACTGCTGACTGGCGAACTGGGTCCCGTTGTCAGATATCAGGCGCCTGGGTACGCCAAAGCGACACACGATGTTTCTCCACACAAAATGCTGTACCTTATGCGCAGTGATTTGTGCCACGGGCTCTGCCTCTATCCACTTAGTGAAGTATTCTATGGCGATGATCAGATATTTCATCTGCCTGATTGCCAGTGGGAAGGGCCCAAGATGTCAATACCCCATGTGTGGAAAGGCCACGGGCTGTATATGGACCGCAACTCTTCTGGCGGCGCCTTGTGCAGTCGGCGTGCTTTTGGCATTGCTTACACCGCTGGGCGTGCCGTGCGCAATCCTCTTTCACCGTTGGCCAGAAGAAACCTGCGCGTATTACCTTGGAGGCTAAGGACCTTCCTCCTACATGGCTTCCGCAGACGCCTTCATGTAGCTCCGCCATTATCCTGGTGCACTCATCGCCACTGACGCACGTTAGGATAGGGTGAGTGAAACGTGTCTGAACAGCACCCCATCCACCAAGGTATATCTTGCGGCGTTCCTTTTGATTTTCTTACCCTCTTCAGGGTCCACTGGAAGGGCCCCATCCGCCAGGTATCGTTTATAGGGCGTCATCCAGGTGTCTCCCGTGGACAGGACACAAACCTGCATCTGCTCCTCCTCAGACGCACCCGGTATATACTGATGCGGGGCGCCCTCTGCGTATCTTGGGTTAATGAGGAATGACTCCTCGGCCTTCCCCTGATGCATAAATCTGGAGGACATCCACCCTGTTGTCTTCCACGAATCGACGCGGCAGCTTTGAGGGTCTCCTGGATCACTGTCCTCTGTCTACCCCCCTTGCCTGAGCTGGCCAGCTTTGCGAGCAGGTCGCTTTGGCATTCTGCTCCCTCGGGACGTGTATTAACTCAAGAGCGTTGAACGCCCCTTTCAACAACTGGACGTATTTTAGATACGCCGCCATCTGGGGGTCCTTCGCCTGGAACTCACCCGACACCTGCCCCGTAAGCAACTGGGAGTCGCTCTTCACTAGGAGGTTCTGTGCCCCATCTCCTTGGCCAAGAGCATTCCTGCAATCAGGGCTTCATATTCTGCTTGGTTGTTACTTGCCTTGAAGGCAAAACGCAAGGCCTGCTCGATCAGTATGCCGTCGGGTCCTTCCAGCACTATTCCCGCACCACTCCCTTGTTGGTTTGAGGAGCCATCAACCGAGAGCAGCCACTGTGAACTCGCTTCCACCTCTTGCTCACCTCCGGGCGAAAGTTCTGCTACAAAATCCGCGTACACCTGCCCTTTAATGGATCCTCTAGGCTCGTACTGTATGTCGAATTCTGATACTTCCACTGCCCAGCGTACCATTCTTCCTGCCACATCGGGCTTCTGCAGCACCTTCTGTATGGGGAGGTTGGTCATTACCACCACCGTAAAACTGTGGAAGTAATGACGGAGCCTCCTAGCCGAGAACACTACCGCCAGCGCCGCCTTCTCCAGTGCTTGGTACCTTGTCTCAGCTCCCTGTAAGGCTTTGCTTACAAAGTAGATGGGCTTCTGACTCTGGTCCTGCTCTTGGACCAACACAGATCTGATGGCCCTATCTGTTACAGTAAAATACAACCGGAGGGGCACGCCCGTTACCGGTTTGCAGAGAACTGGAGGCGTCGCCAGGTAATCCTTCAGCTTAACGAAAGCCGCTTTGCATTCCTCAGTCCATGCAAAGCGACTGTTTCTCTTGAGGCACTGGAAGTACGGGTGCCCCTTTTCTCCTCCGGCGGAAACAAACCTCGAGAGCGCCGCCATCCGCCCTGTCAACTGTTGAACCTCCTTTACCGATGTCGGACTCCGCATGGCGATAATAGCCGCACATTTGTCGGGGTTCGCCTCTATCCCCCTCTGGTGAGCAGAAAACCCAAGAATTTACCGGCCTCTACCCCAAAAACACACTGTCCATTAACGTTGCTCCCGAGCATTGGCGCCAGGACCTTGTCCATTAACCTCTGGTACGTGGCGCCCGCATTTTTGAGCCCGAAGGGCATCACCTTATAGCAATAACTGCATGTTTCAGTAATGAACGCAGTTTTGCTCTCGTCCCTGGGGTGCATCTTGATTTGGTTATACCCTGAGAAGGCGTCAAGGAAGCTTAACACCTTGCTGCCAGACGCGCTGTCAACTAGGGCGTCGATGCTGGGCAGCGGATAGGAATCCTTTGGGCACGCCTTGTTCAGGTCCGTGAAGTCAACGCACATTCTCCATTTTCCGTTCGCCTTCTTCACCAAGACGACGTTGGCGAGCCACTCAGGGTACTGAATCTCCCTAATGTGGCCAGCACTCAGCAGCTTCTGCGTTTCGTCTTTCACCACCTGTTGTCGCTCCTCATTGAACTTCCTCCTTCTCTGACGCACGGGGTGGACCGTGGCGTCCATGCTGAGGTGGTGACACAGGAAATCGGGGTCGATGCCCGGCATATCCGAGGCGGACCATGCGAAGGCATCCAGGTGGCGCGAAATCACTTCCGCCACCCCTTCCTGTTCTTCTGGACTTAGCGAGCTTCCTAACTTGAAAGCTTTGCCGCCAATCTCCCTTTCTAGGGTGTTAGCTGCAGTTTGCTCCCTATTATCATCTTCGGCGGGCGCCACTTCTTCTACGGGCGCCGCCTCTTCCACGGGCGCTTCCTCCATTGGCACATCTGCTTCGGCCTCTTCAAGCGTCAGCCTAGCGGGCGTCGCCTCGATCATCGTTGCGTCCGCGCTCGGCGGACGTTCGTACACCATGAAAACGCCTCTCTTCGTCTTCAGGCTGTTTTCGTAGCATTTCCTCGCCTCCTCTTGGTCTGATCTGATGACTATCACCCGGCCACTGAGGTCCGGTAGCTTCATCTTCATGTGACGGGTGGAGGATATTGCACTCAGACGGTTTAACGCCGGTCTGCCCAGCAAAATATTGTAGGCAGAATTGGCGTTCACGACGAGGTACCGAATGCTCTCTGTTCGGGAGGCCTCTCCGTCTGTGAACGTAGTCCTCAACTCCAGGTACCCCCGGACCTCTATCTGGTTATCCCCAAACCCATACAAACATCCCGTATAGGGACTCAGCAGATCGGGGGACAACCGTAACTTATTAAAGGTCGACAGAAACATGACGTCTGCCGAGCTTCCTTGATCAACAAGCACTCTGTGGACCTTCCTTCCAGCCGTGACGACCGAGATGACAACGGGATCGTTGTCATGGGGCACCACATCTCGGAGGTCTCTTCTTGTGAACACAATATCTGACTCCCAGGGCTCCCCCGAGAGCCTCTCTTCGATTGAATTCACCCCCCTCGCGTATTTCTTTCGCTGGGAGGCGGTGGGTCCTCCGCCGGAAAAACCTCCAGCAATGGTGTGGACCTCGCCAAGCACAGGCATCTCGTGTGCTGGCTCATCCGCCGGCGGCGGCAGGGTGGCGGTCGTGGTGGACTCTGCGACATAATCTTTCAAAAACCCAGTCCTCACCAGCTCATCTAGCTGGTAGCCCAACGACAGGCAATTATCAATTTGGTGCCCGAAAGCCTCGTGAAATTTGCACCAAGAGTCTTTGCGGGGCCCTAACACCTTGTCGGTCTTCGCCGGTCACCTCAGCCTCTCGGCTATGTTGGGTACGGCGATCAAATCCTTCAACTCAACTACGAAGTTGTACCTCGCCGGTCTTGCTCTTTCTCTGGCGGGCGTTCGCCTCCTGCGGGGCCCCGAGGCTGGGGCTTTCTAGCCTCGTAGGGGCGTCTAGCCTCTGGCTTCTTTCTCCCCGTCGTTGTCTCATTGACTCTGACGGGTTGAACTCGCGTTGGTCCCCTCGGGCGTGAGGGCACGGCGCCGGTGCGCTTCACACATACCTCCCCTTCCGAAGCAATATGCTCTACCGCCCTACGCCGTAATTCAGCGAAAGTCCTAGGGCGATTGCGGATAATAGATTCTCCAAAGGGGCCGGGGCATACGCCTTTCACAAATGCGTACACGATCATAGGCTCCTCTGTTGTACCAACCTTCACGACCTGGGCCCCGAAGCGATTGATATACTCCTTCAGGGTCTCCCCCTGATACTGCTTCACGTCAAACAGGTCGTAAGAGACCGGCGGCGGGGCCTTGTTGGCCAAATACTGTTCTCTGAATAACCGCGACAACTGGCGGAAAGATGTGATATGGCCCTCGGGGAGGCTAATGAACCAGTCCATAGCCATCCCGGTCAGGGTGCTCATGAAGAGCTTGCACTTGGCAGCATCAGAACCGCCTATCAGGACCATCTGCGTGTGAAATGCCGCGAGGTGCGTCTCTGGGTCCTCCATCCCAGTGAAGATTACCTTGGGTCCCGCGAACGTGTTCGAGATCGCTGCGTCTAGGATCTCCTGCGAGAACGGAGTGGAAAACTCCCTTGGCGGGGAATGGTTCTCCGTCTCGTCCTGCCCAGGCCGCCTCCGATCGTTTCTCAGGCCCTGGCGCAACTCCTCATTCACACGGTGGAGCTCTTCGTTGCGCTCATGCGAGGCGTCAAGATCTGCCTGCATGCGCTCCTGCTCCATCTTCGAATCCGCCATGTCCTGCTGCAGCCCCCTCATTATTTCCAGGACCTGCTGCATGGATAGGTCTGCTGGGGCTGCGCGCGCTGCTCTTCGTCTAGTGGGGGCCATTGTCACTCCAACCTCCTTCAACGTTACTGTAGCTTGGTAAATTCTCCTCGAACTTGTGATGGGACTGATGTTTTAAATCGGCCCCACGGTGGGCGCCAAATGTTCCGTCCGGTTGACCGGGACGTCTTCGTGCGCGACCCCAACCGTCAGCTAAGGACTCCTTCCCACTAATTGCCTGTGAATTCCTGCAAAAAAAAGGACAAAGAGGCGCCCTAGCGGCCGTTTGCACTCCGACGCTCAAGTCAGCCAGCAAGAAACACCAAAAAACTGTCCACCCACGTATCTGAGCACCGCGTGTGGCACTCTGAAGGTGGTAAAAGAACTGTGTATCTGTGTGTGTGTTGTCTCCTTTTTGCAAAAATATTCTCCAGTCACTTGTACGTATCCTTAAAGCACGGGCAAGCAACCAAAGAGTTTCTCCTAAGTTTGCCAAAGGTTCCAACCCTTTTTCCGACATTCCCAGCGCTATTTAAACTGCCCCAGCATTTAAAGCGCCTTAAAGCGCTTTTAACCCGAACGTAACGCATTCATTAAAGCGCTTAATTACGTAACGTAGCGCATTTAAGACGTTGAAACGCTTGGGAGCCATAATAGTACCTGAATGCTGAAAAAGGAAACTGTATTGAATATCTTTAATTACCTGGCACCTGACTAGAGGGTGTTTCTATTCCGGCATTGCTGTCGTACACGTGGAGGGCCTCACGACGCCATGACCCCATCTGGGGGCGTTTCTGCCCATCTGGGGACGTTTCTACGTGTGGGTCCTCCTGCTTGGGAGTGCTACTGCGCTAGGGGTGGCTTTTTGGGTGCCAACTCATGCCCCCAAGTATCTAGCCACTTACTCTGAGAGCGTATCTGCCTTCCTCTCACACCCTGCACCCGGTTATCCTGGGCGTGACCTTCCTCTTGGGTCGTATCTGTCCCGAAGGCGTCTCTGGGGCGGCAGGGGTACTTCGCGAGTCAGGCTGCCCTTCACTGGTACTATCACTATGGCCTTGAAGCCACCTTTTCCTTCTCTTTATCACTTTCCCGAGATATCGGGACCTGAGGCTTTCCCACGACGTCGCTCCCTCCATGGTCTTTCCTACCCATGGGTATCGGGGAACCACACCGTGATTGCCTTGCTTTTACACTGTTCGATCTGGCGACGCCCTCACCTGGGCGACACCTTCACCTAGGCGACGCCTTCACCTGGGCGACGCCTTCACCGAGGCGACGCCTTCACCTAGGCGACGCCGTGCCTTAGCGACGCCTTTTCCTGCCTCAGCGACGCTTCCTCTTGGCGTCTCTACACCTGGGCGACACCTTGAGTTGACTTTGACCTTCCAGTCGTTGACTTTGACCTTGACTTAGTCAACGCCCTGATACGGGACGGTACAGTATCCTAAACTGAATGATTCTAATTCTTCTAACTATACTTGCTTTGGTTGTGGTAAAATAGGACACATTAAGATGGATTTTCCAAACAATCAAACTAAAGAAAAACCAGTCATCAAGAAGGTTGAAAGAAACAAGGGGAGAAGAGCTTACATTTCTTAGGAAGAGAATGAAGTGTCTTCAATAAGCAACTCTTCAACAGAGAGTGAAGAAACCAATCTGTGTTTCATGATGAAAGATGAAGGATCAATATCTGATTCGGTTAGTGACTTCTCCATGGAATCTGACAACTATGATCAACTGTTGGTTGCTTTCAAAGAAACGCATGATGAGACAAATAGGTTAGTTGTTATATGCAGTAAATTGCAAAATGTAAATAATGTACTTGCACCTAAGGTAAAATCACTTGAGGAAGAACTGCATAAGGCTAAAACTGATCTTGTAAGTCTTGAATTGACATGTTTGTATGCATCTATTAAGACTTGTGAAAACTATAAAAATCTGGAAAAAGAAGTTAAGTATTTGTTGAAAACTTTATCCAATTTCACTCAAGGTAAAGATAATCTTGAGTCTCTTCTAGGTTCACAAAATGCCGTTTTCAACAAAAATGGAATTGGATATAATCCTGTTAAAGTAAACAATGTTAAAAAGCTTTCAAGTTTTTTTGTTCCAGCAAAAACAACTTTTTCATCTTTCAATAGTGGGAAAAAGGCATATCCTGTTACTTGCTTTTATTGTATGAAATCTGGACATACTTTTAGGACATGCATTGCTAGAAAATACCTTGTTCCTAAAAGCTTGGCCAAATGGCTTCCAAAGGAAAGGTATTAATCACTAATGGACCATAGACTAAAAAGGGTACCATGTGTATTATCTTTGTTTTGTTTTGCAAAAAAGCAGCAAGAGAAATCAGTGGTATTTGGACAATGGATGTTCAAAACATATGACTGGTGACTTAACTAAGTTCACTAGCTTAAAACTCAAGGCAAAGGGACATGTCACTTATGGGGATAATAACCGTGGAAGAATCCTAGGAAGAGGAACTAATGGAACTAGAAATTCAACCACCATTCAGAATGTGCTTTATGTGAAAGGACTTAGACATAGTCTTCTAAGTATCAGTCAACTATGTAACAAAGGGTACAAGGTAAACTTCAAGTCAAATGGGTGCACAATCTCACATGATTGGTAAGGTTCTGTTTACTGGTAAGAGAGAGAATAACATATATCTCTTGGATATCCTAGAAATTGATTCTGTAAATGAATGTCTTTTGTCTAAAAGTGATGAGTCTTGGCTGTGGCACAAAAGGTTAGCTCAGATTCACACTAATCACTTGAATAAATTGAAATCCAAGGATCTTGTTTATGGTTTGCCTAATATAAAATTTCAGGATAACAGACTCTGTGATGCATGTGTGAAAGGTAAACAAATCAGAATTTCCTTTAAATCGAAAGACATAATTTCTACTAAGAAACCCTTGGATGTTTTGCATATAGATCTGTTTGGACCCTTTTAAGTTGCTAGCTTTCCTGGAAATTTGTATGCATTGGTCATTGTTGATGATTATTCTAGATATACATGAACTCTTTTTCTTGCTTACAAAAATTACGCTTCTAAGGCTTTTAAGAAATTGGCAAAAGTTCTGCAAAAAGAAAATGGTTGTTGTGTGAAATCTATTTGTAGTGATCATGGAGGTGAGTTTCAAAATGCTAAGTTTGAAAGATTTTGTGAAAAACATGGGATATCACATAGCTTTTCAGCCCCTAGAACTCCCCAACAGAATGGTGTTGTTGAGGGGAAAAATAGATCACTAGAAGAACTTGTTAGGAATATGTTGAATGAATCTAAGCTACCTAAATATTTCTGGCCAGATGCAGTCTATACTGCAGCTTATATGTTAAATAGAACTTTAATTAGGCCTATCCTTAAGAAAACACCTTATGAGCTGTACAAGGGTAGAAAACCATGTGTAAGTCATCTTAGAGTGTTTGGATGTAAATGCTTTGTGCGGAATAATGGTAAAGATAACTTGGGAAAATTTGATGCAAAATCTGATGAGGCTATTCATATTGGCTATGGTTTGAATGGACATGCTTATAGGGTTTTCAATAAAAGATTGCTAACAGTGGAAGAATGAATGCATGTTGTATTTGATGAATCTAATAATTACATGCCAAAACCTGTTTCAAATGACTTAGAATGTGATGACCTAAGATCTATTTTGCATAAAAATGAATTGATTAATATAGATGCTGATGACTCATATGCTGTCAAAGAACCTGCTATTTTTGCAGATTTACCAAAAGAATGGAAAACCCCAAGAGATCTTACACTTGACAATGTCATTGGAAATATTGAAAAAGGTGTTTTAACTAGGAATTCTCGAAACAATCTTTGTGAGACAATGACATTTGTTTCTCAAGAGGAGCCTAAAAATCTAGATGAAGCTCTCAGGGACAGGAACTGGATTCTGGCCATGCAGGAAGAACTGAATCAGTTTGCTCTGAATGAGGTATGGTCACTTGTACCAAGAATACCTGAAATGAACATCATTGGAACAAAGTGGATATTCAGAAACAAGATGGATGAGCATGGGGTGATTACCAGAAATAAAGCCAGACTTGTGGCTAAAGTTTATAACCAAGAAGAGGGAATAGATTATGATGAAACATATGCACCAGTGGCTCGGCTTGAAGTTGTTAGACTTCTCATTGCTTTCTTCTGCATAAAAGGATTCAAGCTATTCCAAATGGATGTGAATATTGCATTCTTGAATGGTTATATCAATGAAGAAGTATTTGTTTCACAACCTCCAGGATTTGAAGACCATCAACATCCAGAACATGTATTCAAAGTCAAGAAAGCTCTTTATGGGCTTAAGCAAGCCCCTAGACAATGGTATGAGAGGTTGAGTGATTTTCTTACCTCACAAGGTTATGATAGAGGAACATCTGATAAAACATTTTTCATTAAGAGAAAAGCAGATGACATAATTCTAGTTCAAGTCTATGTGGATGATATCATATTCGGCTCAAACAATGAAGAATTGTGTGAGACATTTGTGGAAATCAAGAAAAGTGAGTTCGAAATGTCTATGATGGGTGAGTTGAATTATTTTCTAGGTTTGCAGGTCAAACAACTCAAGGATGACATATTCTTAAATCAGACTAAGTATTGCAAGGATCTGTTAAGAAAATTTGGAATGGATAAGTGCAAATCAATCAGCACACCCTTCTCAACTAGCTACCATCTAGATCATGATATTGCTGGAAATCTTGTTGATGAGACTAAATACAAAGGGCTTATTGGGTCTCTATTGTATCTTACTGCCAGCAGACCTGACATAATGTTTGTTGTGTGCATGTGTTCTCATTTCCAATCTCCTTCAAAAGAGTCACATTTCAATGCTTCTAAAAGTATTTTAAAATATCTACAAGGAACAAAAGAATTTGGCTTGTGGTATCTAGGTAATATTTCATTAAGCTTGACTGGTTACCCTGATTCAGACTTTGCAGGTTGCAAGATTGATAGAAAGAGCACCAGTGGCACCTGTCACTTGCTTGGATCAAGCTTGATCTCATGGCAATGCAAAAAGCAAGCGTGTGTTGCTCTCTCTACTGCTGAAGCAGAGTATATTGCTGCACGGAGTTGTTATGCTCAAACCTTATGGTTAAGGCAGTAGTTAAATGACTTTGGTATCTTTCTTAATAATATACCCTTGCTATGTCATAATACTAGTGCCATAAATTTAACTAAAAATCCTATCATGCATTCAAGAACTAAACATATTGAAATAAATCATCGCTTTCTAAGAGAACATATATCAAATGGAACATTTGAAATTAAATTCACTGGTACTGATTTACAACTTGCTAATTTGTTCATTAAACCTTTGGCCAAAGATAGATTTAATTTTCTGCTAAATGAATTGGGTATTATAAATGTTAATGCAATAAAAAATAAATTTGTTTATTATCAATTAAACATGTTTGTTTTTCTGTTACTGGTATAAATTGATGACTAGGAAAGAGAAACATTAATATTTGCTCTTTGACTGTTTGACTGACATAGTGGGTGTTAACCAACGTATCTTTGACTGTTTTGGTCATGCTCTTGTAACTGATATTATGCATTGACTTCTCAATTGGGAAGTGTTATGTATGCATCGTGATTCAAAATATTTTCTGCCCCTTTTCAAAGATACTTTGCACATACACAGAGAATCAAATCCTCGTGTATCTCTGCTCTTAACCGCTTGATCAAAACATCACTGGTTTTCTATATAAATCTATTTTAAACATTGTTAAATCTCACCACTCACTACTTTACTCAAATCTGGTAAGGTAATGGCTTTTCTTTGGTTATTTTCTTTTCACTCCACACTAATCTGTCTTCAAGTTAATTGATGTGCAGACTTAAAACTGATTCGACAATGGCTTCTTCTTCACAGAAGAAAAAGAATAATCAGGAAAAGCACAACAATTCTAAAGGGGTACTAGAAAACTGGTTTGTTCGAGATGAAGAGGGGATAACTGCTTACATACATGAGATGAGTATAAAGTAGATCAACATACCCAAGGTCTTAGAGTTCTCCTGGCTAAAAACTGAGAAATTGGCTTAAACCAGATCGCATTGAAGCATAAAAAACAGAAGCAGTTTCTAGAGATGACTGGTAATGTATATCCTGACCTGGTGAAGGTCTTCTACACTAATTTAACTCTGGTCATATGTGAAAGGCATTAAAATGAAAGTCACAAATGATGTGTGGAATTCAGTGGCTGGAATCAAGTATTATGGTTTGAAGGTTGGAAAAAGGAACACAATGTTGAAATAAGTGTGTTCAAGCTTTGAAGAATCCAAACCATTTGAAGGATGATGGAAGGTTGGTTGTGCTTGCTGTTGCTGAGCTGTCTTTAGATAGGATCTGGGGTAGATTTAATGTGTTAAATCCAATCTTGATTGAATCCAAAGATTAAGCATTCTCAAACCTTTTAGAAGAAAAGTGTATTTCAAACTAAGTGAAAAACAACCTGTTGTTTTGTCGAAACAACCGACTGTTTTATACTTAGGTGTTTTTAGAAAGGTTGAAAATTGTTTTTGATGGTTGACTTGCTGTCAAACCAAAAAAACCGATTGATTCGTGAAAACAACCGATTATTTGTTTTGGTACCATAACAAAAAACTATTTTGTGCTTTGACTGAGCATTAAATGATTTTATAACTGAATACGCTCCAGTTTTAAATGCTTTGACCAGCGTTTGAATGCAATAAATAGTTTGTTCAGATTTTATAACAAACAACAACTTAGATTTAATCAAAGAAAAACAGATTTGAGTTTTTCACTGATTTTGCTTTTGAAGAGTTGAAGTTTGCTTTGAGATTGCTTGGATCAAAGAGAGTGTGATATAGGATTTTCATCTTGTATTGATTTCAGATCTTTTTTGTAACAAGTGTAATCCTGTGTACCTTTGAAGAAACTCTGTGTGTGAAGCTGAGAAGTGTTGTGTGTTCTTGAGGTTGTCAAGATTAACATTCTTAGTGGTGTCGTGCTGAGCCAAAGGAAATGTGTGTCTTTAGGGGATCAAAGTCACTTCTTTGGTGGTGTTGTAAGTAATCTAGGGTTGATTGCTTAGTGGATTCCCCAGTGGTTTCTGGGAAGACTGGATGTAGCTCTTGATTAAGAGTGAACCAGTATAAATATGTGTGTTCAATCTCTCTATCCTTAAACTCTTTGATTTCAGTTTTATATTTGTAAACTGGTATAAACAACCGATTGTTTTTCTGGTGTTGTGCTTATTTGCTTTGTGTTTTTGGCAAACTGAATTCTGATTCAAGTTTTCTAGAAGTAATTTCATTGTAGACTTAAAAGTTTGTGAAAACCCTCTTTAAACCATTCACCCCCCTCTTGTTTAAAGCCATACATTCTAACAATTGGCATCAAGAGCTTGGTTCTTGAAATTTATTCAAGTGTGATCCTAAAACTATTTTTATATGGCTGATAGATTACCTTTTGGGGAAGGTGCTTCAATCAACAGACTACCTCTGTTTTGTGATTTGAACTACCAATTTTGGAAAGTCAAAATGAAAATCTTTGTGGAATCACTTGACAAAGGTATTTGGGATGCAATTGAAAATGGCCCCTTTGTTCCAAAATTTGAAAAAGATGGATCTTCCATTGAAAAACCTTGGTCTCAATGGATTGATTCTAAAAGCAAGAATGCCAAATTTGATTGCATTGTTAAAAACATAATAACTTCTTGTTCCGTCCGGTTGACCGGGACGTCTTCGTGCGCGACCTCGACCGTCAGCTAAGGACTCCTTCCCTCTGATTGCCTGTGATTCCTGCAAAAAAAAAAGGACAAAGAGGCGCCCTAGCGGCCGTTTGCACTCCGACGCTCAAGTCAGCCAGCAAGAAACACCAAAAAGCTGTCCACCCACGTATCTGAGCACCGCGTGTGGCACTCTGAAGGTGGTAAAAGAACTGTGTATCTGTGTGTGTGTGTTGTCTCCTTTTGGCAAAAGTATTCTCCAGTCACTTGTACGTAACCTTAAAGCACGGGCAAGCAACCAAAGCGTTTCTCGTAAGTTTGCCAAAGGTTCCAACCCTTTTTCCGACATTCTCAGCGCTATTTAAACTGCCCCCAGCATTTAAAGCGCCTTAAAGCGCTTTTAAACTCAAACGTAACGCACTCATTAAAGCGCTTTATTACGAAACGTAGCGCATTTAAGACGTTGAAACGCTTGGGAGCCATAATAGTACCTGAATGCTGAAAAGGGAAACTGTATTGAATATCTTTAATTACCTGGCACCTGACTAGAGGGTGTTTCTATTCCGGCATTGCTGTCATACACGTGGAGGGCCTCACGACGCCATGACCCCATCTGGGGGCGTTTCTGCCCATCTGGGGACGTTTCTACGTGTGGGTCCTCCTGCTTGGGAGTGCTACTGCGCTAGGGGTGGCTTTTTGGGTGCCAACTCATGCCCCCAAGTATCTAGCCACTTACTCTGAGAGCGTATCTGCCTTCCTCTCACACCCTGCACCCGGTTATCCTGGGCGTGACCTTCCTCTTGGGTCGTATCTGTCCCGAAGGCGTCTCTGGGGCGGCAGGGGTACTTCGCGAGTCAGGCTGCCCTTCACTGGTACTACCACTATGGCCTTGGAGCCACCTTTTCCTTCTCTTTATCACTTTCCCGAGATATCGGGACCTGAGGCTTTCCCACGACGTCGCTCCCTCCATGGTCTTTCCTACCCATGGGTATCGGGGAACCACACCGTGATTGCCTTGCTTTTACACTGTTTAATCTGGCGACGCCCTCACCTGGGCGACGCCTTCACCTAGGCGACGCCTTCACCTAGGCGACGCCTTCACCTAGGCGACGCCTTCGCTTAGGCGACGCCTTGCCTTAGCGACACCTTGTCCTGCCTTGGCGACGCTTCCTCTTGGCGTCTCTACATCTGGGCGACACCTCGAGCTGACTTTGACTTTGCAGTCGTTGACTTTGACCTTGACTTAGTCAACGCCCTGATATGGGACGGTACACAAGCCCCCCAGTCTTAAGCCGAAGACTTGTCTTCAGCGCAAAGACTAAAGCCTTGCCCCCGCCATCCACGTGCCTTCCTGATGACGTGTCATTCTCTGCTGACTCAGCAAATTCTCGGATTACTGACGCGACATTATCTGAACCACAGGGGTATTCTTAATGACCGATTGGACATTCCCTGAAATGGGGATGATTACGCCTTTTGGGCTACCCTTGATCGCGCGCCACGTGGCCCATCGCGTGGCCCTCCTTTAGAGGCCTTTGCGCTTCCCCTGGGCAATCAACCTTCTGACGCGTGGCCCGATCTTGCGGCCCTTAGTTAGCGCCTCTTGGGTTACCCCAAACCCCGCGCTCACTCTACTGTTACATTCATTCACTCTGCAATTCCGCACTGTTCATCACCTTCAAAACCCCTTTCTCTGCAATCGCGATTCTCTCCTTCCTGCGCTCTCCTACTGCCTCCAAAGGTACGGTTTTTCCCTCCTTGATGATTCTCTTTGCTGTATGAACTGCCTGGGACTGTCCATATTACCGCATTTCTCTGGATGTTGTTTGTATGCGTCGTTGTTCCTCTCGTTTCCCTTCGTTCTTTTGCGGGTAGGGCGCTCCTAGGGTTCTTCCATTTTCCCCTTTTCTTCTCTCCAAACCCCTTTTCTCTGAACCCTTTCTTTCTCTTTTGATCTTCAGCATTGGTGTTGATGGCAAAAACCAAGACCACCGCGCCTCCCCCGCTCCCCAAGTCTCATTATAAGGGCGAATATGACTGGGCCCCCGACGAACTTCTGGACGAATGTTCCCTCCTGAACTCCGTTGAGGACGTGGAGGCCCACAAGGGGGACCCTGCCCTCTATAACTTCAATGCTTTCCACAAAAGTCATGACTCCCAAGTCCTGGTAAGCCGAGTGCGACCTGGGATACCCGTTTGCGCGGACTCACGGGATACTGGGGGATGCGCTTTCTTCTTCCTCTACCAGATGGTGCTAAAAAGGGTGGGCCTGCGTCTGCCCCTAACTCCCTTCGAAAAAGAGCTACTGACAGAGATAAACACTGCTCCCGCTCAACTCCATCCCAACAGCTGGGCTTTCGTGAGGGGGTTCCAAATTCTCTGCGGTTATCTAGGTGTTCCCTCCTCTGTGGACGTTTTTCTTCACTTCTTCGAGGTAAAGAAACAAGGGAAAAGTCTCTGGATGAGCTTTTCTGGCATCGCCGGGCGCATCATCCTGACGCTCTTCCAGAATTCGTTCAAAGGCTGGAAGGGGAAATTTTTCAAGGTACGCGCGACCAAGCGCGATCCTACCATTCTAGAGGGCTTTCCCCTGTACTGGACAGACAAGCCCATAACTATGAAGCCCTTGGCTCTGCACGAACTTGCCCTGCCTGACCGGGATATATGCAAAGCCTTGGCGGGACTGGGAATAGTCTTCGATACCGCCAAGCTCATCGCGAACGAATTCAATGCCCATGGGCTTTCTACATACTTCGGTATCTGTTCTTGGCGATTTATGATGCATTAGTTGCTATGGTTATCTGCATTACCATTTTTCACTGTACAATGTTACTTGCATTTCGCATCTCTTCCTGTATTGTGAATCCACATAACCGCTCTAGTGCTAATCCTTGTTGTTTGGCCTGTCTTGATGTAGGCTCGGTGATGGGCACTTCCAAAAGAATAATGTTGGCGAAAGCACTGAAGGAGGCTCGTGCCGCCAAGGCAGGCGCCTCCTCCGGCCCTGCTGCCAATCCGGTTCTCCCACCGGCTCCGTCACCGCCACCTCCCGTCACCGCTGAAGCTTCTTCTAGCCCATCTCCGGCGTCTCCACCTGGCTCCAAAGTGCTCCCGACTCCCAATTCTCCTCCGCCTATCGCCGCCGTTCCCCTAGCTGCGGCCTCATCACCGGCTCCAACCCCTCTCGACAAAGGGAAAAGGGTTTTGGAGATTCTGTCAGATGATGAGGAATCAGAAGGCGTGGCACCCTTCAGGAGGAGAAAATCCGCGCGGGTTCCTCTTCTGGTAGAGACGCCGCCGCCGGGAGGGAACCCCTTCATGGACAACCCTCCAAGCGCAACCTCACTCCCTCCTATGATTCTTCAAGAGGAAAGGGGCGAAGGTGCCGAATCTTCCCCTCCTCTGCCGCCGCCAGAAACCACCGGTTCCCCGGCTCCCGACGCTGCCGCCCCTGACTTCATTGCCATTCCCCCTCCAATCATGCACCTGATGAGGGGTTTCAGTGGCGGGACTATGCCAGAAGGTACCGACAGGAGGGAAGGTATGCCTTTCTATTTGGGGGCCTTCTTGGCGGTGGCTCTTGAATGGCGCTCCCAGGCCAGAAACGCTGTCTTGCAAACTCAAACTCTCCAGGCCTTGGAAACGAAAGCAACCACCCTGGAGGAGGAGATGAAGGCCCTGGGACGCCAGAACGAGGCTTATTGTTCCTCTCTGAAACAAGCACAAGAGTCCAGGGCAGAAGCTGAGAGGAAACTGGCAGAGGCCTTGGAGCTCCAGGCTGACTTCTATGCTCGTGAAGTTGCTCTCCAAGTACAGGTAGCGGGTCTTCAGGAATTGGTCAAAGCAGACGCAGAAACTCAAAAGGACCTGAAGGACCGTTGCTGTGAACAAACTGCCAAGGTGGAACGGATGGAGGAGGAAATGGCCACGCAGGCCAAAGCTAAGGACCTTCTCCGAGTTGACTACGACAAACTGCAGGTCGAGGTTAGCCGGCTTCGTGTGGAGAAAGAGGCTCTGGAGAAGCAGGTGGCCTCTGGAGACGCCGCCATTGAGGAACTGGAGAAGGAGAAAAAGTCCCTTATCCAGGAGATGGCGGGCACCTTCGAGGAGGGGTTCCAAGAGGCCCTGTCCCAGGCGTCCTGCGAGAATCCTGGCGTCAACC
Organism: Phaseolus vulgaris; assembly: GCF_000499845.2. Lineage (NCBI taxonomy): Eukaryota > Viridiplantae > Streptophyta > Magnoliopsida > Fabales > Fabaceae > Phaseolus > Phaseolus vulgaris. The sequence continues at coordinate 39,376,695 of NC_023749.2, read as the reverse complement.
TTTCAAACTGCGACCCTACACACCACGTAGTCGACGGGAAGGTCGTGCCCATGGATTTGAACGACTGAACTGCTGCCCCTCATCCGCCACCCTCCTCTTCAAGCTTAACTCTTCATTCTTTACCTTCGCTTTTTAATTCTATCTGCCAAAACATGTAATTCTTTGAACTATCCACACTCTTGTTACTGATTTGGGACATTCGCATTGTTGTCTCTATTTCTTTTTAACATGCGATTCCGCCTATGCGATCTCGTTCTCATCTTTTCCTTTCATACGCTTCAATTATTTTATCTGTGTTCCGCCCGTTTCTCACACTTCGTTGGGCGGTTTGGTATGATCGGGAAAGGTTGCGCGCCAACCCTCACGCCCATGGAGAGGCTCACTTAGTGAAGCCGTATCGTCCTCGGGACGTCTCTGATACCGAAAGGTCTTTTCCTTGATCTCAAACGCTCGGCGCCCACGCCTAAGGAGAGACCTGCTAGAGCAGTGCCGTATCGTCCCGGGTGTCTAAAACGCCGAGTGCCGTGGGGGGGGTCTGTTCCCTCCATGGTCTTTCCTTCCCATAGGTATCGGGGAACACCCTGCCAGTGACTCGCTGGCGCTCGGTGGTCTCGCCTCCCTCCACAGTCTTTCCTACCTGTGGGTATCGGGGAGGCGACGCCTGTGACTAACTTTGCTTTCTTTGCTTTCGTCTCCCTCCACAATCTTTCCTACCTGTGGGTATCGGGGAGGCGATGCCTGTCGGTATTTGGGTTGGCGACACCCGCGACATCTCGCGCGGTCGTCGCCCTTTACGTCCTTCCTGGCAACGCCTCGGGCGTTACCTTTACCTTGACATTGACCTTAACTCTTGCCTTGGTCAACGCTTGATAACAGCGAAGAGCCCAAGGCTTTGTCTGTGCCATCCACGTGGCGCTCCTCGTATAGCTGATGGGACCTTCTGTCATTCGACCTGATCCACGTGGCACTACTTGTATGGTTTGTGGGACATTTGGTCAGTTCATCAAGCCCTGACTCCTGCTATGCCCCTGACTCATTTTCGACGGCGGATCGTACCCTTGGATATTCTGTTGACGGGACATTTTCTGATTTAAACCAGTGGTGCCAGAGTCATCCTTTCATCTTCTGCCACGTGTATCGATCGTGCGGTGCATCCATTCACGTCGTTTGGCGCTCTAACCGCTTTATTTAACTCTTCAAGCTCTGAAACTATCTTCACCATTTTCTCACTCTTCATAACCTACTTACGTTCTTTCTTCTTGCACCCTTTCTTCTTTGTCGAAGGGCTGTTCTAACCGCTCCCCTCGCTCAACTCTTGCATTTCCAGCCATCTTGATCTTGTTAAAGAATGTCTTCTCACGATGCTTCCTCCAGGGTCCGTCCCAAAGACTTGTACCCTTGGGCCTCGGGCGAACTTCTTGATAAGTGTTCATGCTTGCTCTCCACTAAGACCGTACGGGAACACAAAGGGGAGTTGTGTTCTTACGACCATCGGGCCTTCGCGAGGAGGCACGATGACGACATCGCTGTGCTCCCTTGCACTCTGGGGGAGCCAGTGTGTGGAGACGAACGAGCGAACGACGGGGTCCCTTTCTTTTACTTTTACCAGGTGGTGTTCAAGACCATCGGGGTGCGCTTACCCTTCTCCCGGTTCGAGAAGGAACTGCTGACGGAGATCAACGTGGCTCCAGCCCAGTTATATCCCAACAGCTGGGCCTTTGTCAAAGCCTTCGATGTCCTCTTTGGGTTTCTGGGTTGTGCACCCTCGGTTGACCTCTTTCTTCACTTTTTTGAGGTGAAGAGACAGAGACACAACCTCTGGGTAACTCTCAGCAATGTTCCCGGAAGAGTTCTCTTCACACCCTTCCAAAGCTCGTTCACGGGGTGGAAAGGCCGGTTCTTCAAGATCTGCTGTACTGATCTTGTTCTCGACGCCCTCGATGGGTTTCCGCTGTACTGGGTGAGAGAGGAAAAGGCCCTCAAAGCCAAACCCCTCAAGAATCTGGCTCCAAGTGATCAAATAGCTTGCCGGATTCTTGCTGAGGCGGGAGGTTTTGACTCCGCTACGGTGATCAGCTTGGAGTTCAACGCTAGGACTCTTGAGAAGTACATAAGTAAGAACCACTGCCTTAGGCAACTTCGACCTTCGTTACTTTCTAACTGTGCCTGTCTTTCTTCACTGTGTCTCTAACACATCTGTTCCCTTTGTGCAGGTTCGAAAATAAGCCGAGAAAAGAGGACACGACTTACTCGAGCGCTGCGGGCTGGGAAAGAGGCTTCGCCTTCCTCCAGTGATGACTCTGATGAGCGCTGAGAAGTGGCTTGTTTGTGTTTTTGCATTTTGTACTGAACATTGCTTGTAACAACAACTTTTCAATATCATAATTCTTTACAACGCCACTTTACTTTGCATATGCTTCATATACCGCGCAACTTCCTTTCGTCTCGTTCCGCCAATGATGCATGCTTTCCCTTGGGCGGCGTCTTCTTTCTGGGCGACGCCAAGACCTAGGCGACGCCTTCTTCCTTGGGCGACGCCATGGCCTAGGCGGCGCATCACATTACATCTAACAAGGAAAAATAAAGGCTGAAAACCAAAGCACTTCTTTTTCTCAACTGGGTTTTCCATTTATTAGGGTGACCTCGTTAAAAAACCCCCGAAAGGGAAAAAGAGCGTCCCCTTCAACTAAATTGTTACATGTTGCTTACATAAGTCAACTGAAATAAAATTTTAAGTTGGCTGCATTCCAACTGCGCGGGATAGGGCCTCCATCTAAAGTCTCCAGGTTGTACGAACCGTTGCCCTTAGCCTCAGTAACTCTGAAGGGCCCGGTCCACTTGGGAGACAGCTTATTCTCCAACTCGTAAGGGTGAGCTTTCCTTATCACCAGGTCGCCCACCTGAAACTGTCGTGGCTTTACTTTAGAGCTATATTGCCGCTCCACTCTTCTCTTCATCGCTTCAGCTTTTATTCTAGCTTCTTCCCTGGCCTCTTCTAGCAGATCCAGGTTTACCCGTCTTTCCGCATTAGATTCCTCCACCACAAAGTTTTGAAAACGCGGGGAGCTTTCGTGTATTTCTACTGGAATCATCGCGTCCGACCCGTACACCAAACTGAACGGCGTCTCCATAGTAGAGGATTGGGGCGTGGTGTGGTATGCCCATACAATCCTTGGCACCTCTTCCGCCCACGCCCCTTTGGCCTTCTCTAACATTTTTAACCCCCTCAGCAGAACTCTGTTTGCTGACTCTACTTGTCCATTGGTCTGGGGGTGTTCGACCGACGCGAACACTTGCTTGATTCCCACTTCAGCGCACAGATTTCTCAACTGTTGACTGGCGAACTGGGTCCCGTTGTCAGATATCAGGCGTCTGGGTACGCCAAAGCGACACACGATGTTTCTCCACACAAAATGCTGTACCTTATGCGCGGTGATTTGTGCCACGGGCTCTGCCTCTATCCACTTAGTGAAGTATTCTATGGCGACGATCAGATATTTCATCTGCCTGATTGCCAGTGGGAAGGGGCCCAAGATGTCGATACCCCATGTGTGGAAAGGCCACGGGCTGTATATGGACCGCAACTCTTCTGGCGGCGCCTTGTGCCAGTCGGCGTGCTTTTGGCATTGCCTACACCGCTGGGCGTGCCGTGCGCAATCCTCTTTCACTGTTGGCCAGAAGAAACCTGCGCGTATTACCTTGGAGGCTAAGGATCTTCCTCCTACATGGCTTCCGCAGATGCCTTCGTGTAGCTCCGCCATTATCCTGGTGCACTCATCGCCACTGACGCACGTTAGGATAGGGTGAGTGAAACCGTGTCTGAACAGCACCCCATCCACCAAGGTATATCTTGCGGCGTTCCTTTTGATTTTCTTACCCTCTTCAGGGTCCACTGGAAGGGCCCCATCCGCCAGGTATCGTTTATAGGGCGTCATCCAGGTGTCTCCCGTGGACAGGACACAAACCTGCAACTGCTCCTCCTCAGACGCACCCGCGTATATACTGATGCGGGGCGCCCTCTGCGTATCTTGGGTTAATGAGGAATGACTCCTCGGCCTTCCCCCTGATGCATAAATCTGGAGGACATCCACCCTGTTGTCTTCCACGAATCGACGCGGAGCTTTGAGGGTCTCCTGGATCACTGTCCTCTGTCTACCCCCCTTGCCTGAGCTGGCCAGCTTTGCGAGCAGGTCGGCTCTGGCATTCTGCTCCCTCGGGACGTGTATTAACTCAAGAGCGTTGAACGCCCCTCTCAACAACTGGACGTCTTTTAGATACGCCGCCATCTGGGGGTCCTTCGCCTGGAACTCACCTGACACCTGCCCCGTAATCAACTGGGAGTCGCTCTTCACTAGGAGGTTCTGTGCGCCCATCTCCTTGGCCAAGAGCATTCCTGCAATCAGGGCTTCGTATTCTGCTTGGTTGTTACTTGCCTTGAAGGCAAAACGCAAGGCCTGCTCGATCAGTATGCCGTCGGGTCCTTCCAGCACTATTCCCGCACCACTCCCTTGTTGGTTTGAGGAGCCATCAACCGAGAGCAGCCACTGTGAACCCGCTTCCACTTCTTGCTCACCTCCGGGCGAAAGTTCTGCTACAAAATCCGCGTACACCTGCTCTTTAATGGATCCTCTAGGCTCGTACTGTATGTCGAATTCTGACAGTTCCACGGCCCAGCGTACCATTCTTCCTGCCACATCGGGCTTCTGCAGCACCTTTTGTATGGGGAGGTTGGTCATTACCACCACCGTAAAACTGTGGAAGTAATGACGGAGCCTCCTAGCCGAGAACACTACCGCCAGCGCCGCCTTCTCCAGTGCTTGGTACCTTGTCTCAGCTCCCTGTAAGGCTTTGCTTACAAAGTAGATGGGCTTCTGACTCTGGTCCTGCTCTTGGACCAACACAGAACTGATGGCCCTATCTGTTACAGTAAAATACAACCGGAGGGGCACGCCCGTTACCGGTTTGCAGAGAACTGGAGGCGTCGCCAGGTAATCCTTCAGCTTAACGAAAGCCGCTTCGCATTCCTCAGTCCATGCAAAGCGACTGTTTCTCTTGAGGCACTGGAAGTACGGGTGCCCCTTTTCTCCTCCGGCGGAAACAAACCTCGAGAGCGCCGCCATCCGCCCTGTCAACTGTTGAACCTCCTTTACCGATGTCGGACTCCGCATGGCGATAATAGCCGCACATTTGTCGGGGTTCGCCTCTATCCCCCTCTCGGTGAGCAGAAAACCCAAGAATTTACCGGCCTCTACCCCAAAAACACACTTCTCGGGGTTCAACTTGAGGCGGTATTTGGATATTGTGTTGAACAACTCCTCGAAGTCTGCCATGTGCTGCACCCTGTTCTGCGACGCCACCACCATGTCGTCTACGTAGGCGTATACGTTCCTCCCGAGCATTGGCGCCAGGACCTTGTCCATTAACCTCTGGTACGTGGCGCCCGCATTTTTGAGCCCGAAGGGCATCACCTTATAGCAATAACTGCATGTTTCAGTCATGAACGCAGTCTTGCTCTCGTCCCTAGGGTGCATCTTGATTTGGTTATACCCTGAGAAGGCGTCAAGGAAGCTTAACACCTTGCTGCCAGACGCGCTGTCCACTAGGGCGTCGATGCTGGGCAGCGGATAGGAATCCTTTGGGCACGCCTTGTTCAGGTCCGTGAAGTCAACGCACATTCTCCATTTTCCGTTCGCCTTCTTCACCAAGACGACGTTGGCGAGCCACTCAGGGTACTGAATCTCCCTAATGTGGCCAGCACTCAGCAGTTTCTGCGTTTCGTCTTTCACCACCTGTTGTCGCTCCTCATTGAACTTCCTCCTTCTTTGACGCACGGGGCGGACCGTGGCGTCCATGCTGAGGTGGTGACAAAGGAAATCGGGGTCAATGCCCGGCATATCCGAGGCGGACCATGCGAAAGCATCCAGGTGGCGCGAAATCACTTCTGCCACCCCTTCCTGTTCTTCTGGACTTAGCGAGCTTCCTAACATGAAAGCTTTGCCGCCAATCTCCCTTTCTAGGGTGTTAGCTGCAGGTTGCTCCCTATTATCATCTTCGGCCGGCGTCGCTTCTTCTTCGGGTGCCGCCTCTTCCACGGGCGCTTCCTCCATTGGCACATCCGCTTCGGGCATCGCCCTTTCTGCGATGGCCTCTTCAAGCGTCAGCCTAGCGGGCGTCGCCTCGATCATCGTTGCGTCCGCGCTCGGCGGACGTTCGTACACCATGAAAACGCCTCTCTTCGTCTTCAGGCTGTTTTCGTAGCATTTCCTCGCCTCCTCTTGGTCTGATCTGATGACTATCACTCGGCCACTGAGGTCCGGTAGCTTCATCTTCATGTGACGGGTGGAGGATATTGCACTCAGACGGTTTAACGCCGGTCTGCCCAGCAAAATATTGTAGGCAGAATTGGCGTTCACGACGAGGTACCGAATACTCTCTGTTCGGGAGGCCTCTCCGTCTGTGAACGTAGTCCTCAACTCCAGGTACCCCCGGACCTCTATCTGGTTATCTCCAAACCCATACAAACATCCCTATAGGGACTCAGCAGATCGGGGGATAACCGTAACTTATTAAAGGTCGACAGAAACATGACGTCTGCCGAGCTTCCTTGATCAACAAGCACTCTGTGGACCTTCCTTCCAGCCGTGACGACCGAGATGACAACGGGATCGTTGTCATGGGGCACCACATCTCGGAGGTCTCTTCTTGTGAACACAATATCTGACTCCCAGGGCTCCCCCGAGAGCCTCTCTTCGATTGAATTCACCCCCCTCGCGTATTTCTTTCGCTGGGAGGCGGTGGGCCCTCCGCCGGAAAAACCTCCAGCAATGGTGTGGACCTCACCAAGCACAGGCATCTCGTGTGCTGGCTCATCCACCGGCGGCGGCAGGGTGGCGGTCGTGGTGGACTCTGCGACATAATCTTTCAAAAACCCAGTCCTCACCAGCTCATCTAGCTGATAGCCCAACGATAGGCAATTATGAATTTGATGCCCGAAAGCCTCGTGAAATTCGCACCAAGAGTCTTTGCGGGGCCCTAATACCTTGTCGGTCTTCACCGGTCGCCTCAGCCTCTCGGCTATGTTGGGTACGGCGATCAAATCCTTCAACTCAACTACAAAGTTGTACCTCGCCGGTCTTGCTCTTTCTCTGGCGGGGCGTTCGCCTCCTGCGGGGCCCCGAGGCTGGGGCTTTCTGGCCTCGTAGGGGCGTCTAGCCTCTGGCTTCTTTCTCCCCGTCGTTGTCTCATTGACTCTGACGGGTTGAACTCGCGTTGGTCCCCTCGGGCGTGAGGGCACGGCGCTGGTGCGCTTCACGCATACCTCCCCTTCCGAAGCAATATGCTCTACCGCCCTACGTCGTAATTCAGCGAAAGTCCTAGGGCGATTGCGGATAATAGATTCTCCAAAGGGGCCGGGGCATACGCCTTTCACAAATGCGTACACGATCATAGGCTCCTCTGTTGTACCAACCTTCACGACCTGGGCCCCGAAGCGATTGATATACTCCTTCAGGGTCTCCCCCTGATACTGCTTCACGTCAAACAGGTCGTAAGAGACCGGCGGCGGGGCCTTGTTGGCCAAATACTGTTCTCTGAATAACCGCGACAACTGGCGGAAAGATGTGATATGGCCCTCGGGGAGGCTAATGAACCAGTCCATAGCCATCCCGGTCAGGGTGCTCATGAAGAGCTTGCACTTGGCAGCATCAGAACCGCCTATCAGGACCATCTGCGTGTGAAATGCCGCGAGGTGCGTCTGGGTCCTCCATCCCAGTGAAGATTACCTTGGGTCCCGCGAACGTGTTCGGGATCGCTGCGTCTAGGATCTCCTGCGAGAACGGAGTGGAAAACTCCCTTGGCGGGGAATGGTTCTCCGTCTCGTCCTGCCCAGGCCGCCTCCGATCGTTTCTCAGGCCCTGGCGCAACTCCTCATTCACACGGTGGAGCTCTTCGTTGCGCTCATGCGAGGCGTCAAGATCTGCCTGCATGCGCTCCTGCTCCATCTTCGAATCCGCCATGTCCTGCTGCAGCCCCCTCATTATTTCCAGGACCTGCTGCATGGATAGGTCTGCTGGGGCTGCGCGCGCTGCTCTTCGTCTGGTGGGGGCCATTGTCACTCCAACCTCCTTCAACGTTACTGTAGCTTGGTAAATTCTCCTCGAACTTGTGATGGGACTGATGTTTTAAATCGGCCCCACGGTGGGCGCCAAATGTTCCGTCCGGTTGACCGGGACGTCTTCGTGCGCGACCCCAACCGTCAGCTAAGGACTCCTTCCCACTGATTGCCTGTGATTCCTGCAAAAAAAAAAGGACAAAGAGGCGCCCTAGCGGCCGTTTGCACTCCGACGCTCAAGTCAGCCAGCAAGAAACACCAAAAAGCTGTCCACCCACGTATCTGAGCACCGCGTGTGGCACTCTGAAGGTGGTAAAAGAACTGTGTATCTGTGTGCGTGTGTTGTCTCCTTTTGGCAAAAGTATTCTCCAATCACTTGTACGTAACCTTAAAGCACGGGCAAGCAACCAAAGCGTTTCTCGTAAGTTTGCCAAAGGTTCTGATCCTGCCTGTTGATCGGAACGCTGGAGAATGCCTCGTCAAAGGATCGACGTGCGCACCGCTTCTCACCTCCGTTCCTTTCCGGGATCTGCTTCAAGAACCTGCAAAGAAACAACACGGCGCCGCTGCGGCCGATCGCACTCCGACGCTCAAGTCAGTGACGGTATCACCAAATACCAAGAACAAGAACCGTGCAAATCCTCTCTCACAATCAGCTCTATCACTCGCAAGCGTAAAGTGTATCAACTGAACGTGCGTCCCTCAGAAAGTTTGTTAAGAGCTCTTATATACCTGGTGGCTTTCTCTCTCCTGGCAGTTACAGACTTGGACACGTGGCTCGTATCCAACTGTACACGTGCCATCATCTAGAGGCTCCCTGACTTGGCGCTGCTTCTACTCTCATTTTGGCTAAGTTACTTATGCATGGTACTGCCCAGTGCATAGCTAACTTAGGAGTGCGATCTCTACTGGAACTGGCGAGTTAGGGGTTTTCCTACACCTTCCCTGTGGTCTCGCCGGCCGCCTTCATAATCTGCTTCTCCTTCATCTTCGGCGATGTGCTTGTTCTGGCGATCTCCGACTGCTTGGTCGCCTGAGTCTACATCTGGCGACTTGATCTTTAACCTGGCGATCGCCTATTCTGGCAAGCTGGAAATCGGAACACGCCAACTTAATAACTGGCGACTACACGTGCCTCCCGACTTCCTTCCTATCTGCCAACCTGGCGCCTTGTCAACACGCCTACACTGTAGCAGGATGCCACGTCATCACATCCGACCACCAGGGCGGTACACAAGCCCCCCAGTCTTAAGCGAAGACTTGTCTAGCGAAAAGACTGAAAGAGCCTTTGTTAACACCGATCTACGTGGCACTGACGCAGAATTCCAAGCGATTGTACTTTCTGCTGCTCTGACGCTCCACCAAACCCTTCACTCATCGTTCGACACGTGGCTTCATCAACGGCTCTCTTCATCTGTCGTTAGCGCTTCCTAAAATTATTTCGAAAACCCTTAAACCCATTACGCTCCACTGTTCCATCACTTTCTTCGTGCTTGCAAACGCTCTCACTTCCTTCTGAGAAAGCTCTCGACGTTCTTCAACACTCTAGATCACCATCACCCTTCACCGTCTTCCTGATCATCGAAAGGTAACTACTTTCCTTCATCTGCTGGGTTTCCTTGCATTTTCACCGATTTGCATCATCCTGTAACTGCCTGGTGCATACGCTGTGGGTTGTTTTTCCATTTCTCCTTCTGCGTAACTTAGGGCTTTGTAGATCGTCGCAACGAACATACATTCGTTCGTTTTTTCACCTTCCTTCTATGATCGAGTCAGCCTCTGTAACCCCCTGATCATTTTTCCTTTCTTCTTCCTTTGCAGTTGCTATCATGACTCGCACCAAGATTACCCCGAACCCACCTTCTTCAGCACGAAACCTTCCTTCACAAGCACACGACCCAACACAAGTTCGTGGCGCTTCGTCTTCGCAGGCTGTGAGGCCTGCGTCTTCCCAACCTGTCCCGGCTTAGGCGACTCCACCTAACACTGGAGGAGCCCCCGTCCCTCTGCCAGACTTCAAAACTCTATACCCCTGGGCTAACCCAACCCTTCTGAAGGAGACCTCGTCGGTGAACACTGTGGGAGCAGTCTTGCGGTTGACTAAGGGGGACGAGGCCTATCAATCGTTTCACAAGGAGCACGACGAGAGGATGATGGTGCTGCCTTGCCCCGCCGCCCTGCCAGTGTGTGCTGATGACAGAGTAAGCGCCGACGGGCCCTTCTGCTTTGTGTATACAACTTACTTCAAGAAGGTCAAGCTCAGGTTCCCTCTCACCCGATTCGAGAGGGAACTTTTGACCTCAACATCGCTGCCGCCCAGCTTCACCCCAACAGCTGGGCGTTTGTTCGAGCCTTTGAAATAACGTGCGACCACCTGGGGTTGCCCGCGTCGGTGGACGTGTTTTTGTTCCTTTTTTAGGCCAAGCACCCAGGAGATCGCCTGTGGGTCAGCTTGAATGCAATTGCTGGGAGATCCATTTTTACCATCTTCCAGCAATCGTACAAAGACTGGAAGGGGAAGTTCATCCAAGTACGTGCAAACGATAAGGACACCTCCCTTCTTGATGGCTTCCCCTTGTACTGGGTGGACAAGGGGAAAAAGGAGTCCAAGAGTTGCTTTAGGAGGCCCAGAAGTCCTGATAGCATGGGAGCATTGGACCGAGACCTCTGTCTATTCTGGAAGAGGGTGGCGGATGCCAATATAACATTCCTGACCCCCACCTTGATCTCCTTCGAATTCTTTGAGGACCAGCTAGAATTCCAAATAGGTTAGGACATCCAAGCTGTTGCTTTGATACTGCTTCTGATACTGCTTCTGGGCGTCTTGTGCGATACGCACAAGACTTTGGTTTTACCTTTTCTGCATATACTACCTGTTTTGCTGTTTTATTACCTTACACACTTATCTTTTTCTTCTTTGAGCTAACCCACGCATTTTCGTTTCATGCAGACAACATGTTGGGCAGAAACATGCTCGCCGAATTAAAGGCGCTCGCCCGAAACCACGGGTTGGCGACCGGTTCCCAAACGGTGCCCAACTCGGCGGTCGAGAAGGCCATCGTTCATGGGCGATCACCGCCCAAGGAACCCACCCAGCGCAAGAAACTGGTCCTTAAGAGACCTAAGCGAAAAGCCCCTCAAATCGTCCATGAGGAGGAAGGAGAGGACGACGAGGTCACAGAGGATGGCCTTGTTACGAAAAGGAAGAGGGTGGCACCATCTTCTCCACCTGCTCCACCCCCTCTTCCAACCTCAACACCACCATCAACGCCTGTTCCTCCTCCCTCATCGCCAACACCACAAGCCCCTTCATCACCAGTCCAAGCAGTTCCACTGGCCACTGCGCCACCTGCAGCTGAGGCCCAAGAGCCAAATTTCTTGGAGGACCCCCCAAGCGCCTCTACGCCACATGTGTCAGCAGGAGGGGGCCCCCCTTCAAACACTTCAGCTGCAGGAAACGTTCCAATCGGGGATGAGGTTGCTCATACCTCTCCAATTCTAATTACCGAATCCCCGATTGCGTCGCCACGCCAGGAAGCAACCACTGAAAATCCTGCTAAGGAGGGTGGCGGCGAGAACCCTCAACAAGCCCCCCTGGCGCCTCTCCAAGCAGCAAACCTTCCCCTTGAGGTCACAAGGATGTGGGAACCTCTGACTGCCAAACTGAAAACCATAGCAGAGGATATCCCCGCGATCATAACGAGGGCTGTGGAGAGCTCCACCAGGAGGCTTCAAGACGATCTCTTCTGTTGAAGCTGGAGGAAGCTTCTTCCCTACCAAGGCTTGATGTGTGTTTGATGAAGAAAATGGCTTGAGTGCTTTGAAGATTGTAATAGGCTTTTAGATTCATATGTAATTAGGCTTATAAGTGTGTATGATTGCCTTTTGCTGTGTAACCTATCCTAGATGCCTAACCAAGTCTAGATCAAGCACATGGTGTGGTTAAATGGTTTTTGAAAAGTCTTTTGAAATGTTTTTAACAGTTTTAAAACAGTACACAAATAAATCTGTTTCATGGAGAAAGAATCTGTTTATTTCTTCTCTGTTAAAAAGGCTTTTCTAAATTTCTGTTAAGGCACCAAGGGAAAGCTCAGTTCGTTAGTTCAGTTAAGCTGAGCTGGCCTGTGCGTTATACTTGAATCTGTTTCACTGAGAAAGAACAGGTTTATTCCTTGGTGAGTTGAAAGGTTTTTCACAAGTTAGTTAGGGCTCCAAAGGTACCACTCAGACAGTTATTTCTGTTAAGCTGAGTTGGCAGTTTTCACAAATAAATCTGTTAAGATTCAAAACTGAATCTGTTGTTTTCTTAACTGTTTTTCAACTGTTTTATGAAAAGAAGTTAGAAACTGTTTTCTATATAAACAATGTCTCTCTCACATGAATGAGTGCTGAGGAATTACGCTTTTGACAGAGATCAAAACAATTTCCATGTGAGAAGAAGGATTAAAAAGAGTTTTTGAAAGGTTTCCAAAGAGATTTTCAAGTGTGCTTGTTCTAGGAAACCTTGAATCTTGGTGAAGGTGCTGGTGCAGTTCTGCAGCAAATTGAACTATTGGTTTTGAGTTCTTGCATCTTCTTTTCAGGTGTAATCTTTCCTTTATTCTGTTTTGTAAAGGTGTAAGTGTTAGTCACTCCTTGATAGGGTTTCTTGGAGTGCAAGGTGTGCTGAAATAGGGTTTTTCAGCATTGTGTGTGGTGTTCTTGTAGTGTTCAAGAACTGCTGGTTTTGTAAGTGATTGGCACTGTTTTTTAGTGAATTCCACCTTGGGGTAAGGTGAGACTGGATGTAGCTCTGTATGAGTGAACCAGTATAAAAACGTGTGTATCTTGCATTCTCATCCCTGCACTCTTTTCTGTTTTTGCTTAATTCTGTCAAGAACTAAATCTGTTCTTTTTAAATTGAATCTGTTAATTCTGGGTTAAGTGAAAACTGTTCTTCCTGTCTTGTTAAAGTTTTCTGATCATAAACAAGGTTGCTGCATATAATGGCTTAAGTGAATTGTGAACAAACTGACCATTCGTTAAAACCTGTGAAAGGATCATTTTTCTTGAAATCGTGTGTTGTGTAATTTTGGTTGATCTCTAAGCATAGCTATATCCTTTATCCTCACAATATTAAGCTGATCTGGTTCTGTTCTGATTCTCTGTTAATCACAATTTTACAGTGAACGAAATTCAAATTGTGCCAATACTGCTCTGAAAAATCAATCTGTTTCATGTAAAAACAATCTGTTCTTTTTGCCTCTGGAATACTGAAAAATTGTGTGTTCTTGCGAAAATTTTATAAGCTCAATTCACCCCTCCCCTCTTGAACTTAGACACTAATAGACCCAACAATTGGTATCAAGAGCTAGGGCTTGTATTTTGCTCAAGTGTGTGTATGATGTCTGAGTTTAAAATGCCTTTTGCTGAAGGTGCATCTATTAATAGACCTCCTATGTTTGGTGGTGTTAACTATGCTTTCTGGAAAATTAGGATGAAGATCTTTATGGAATCTATTGACATGGGAATATGGGATGCAGTGGTCAGTGGACCTTTTATACCTATGCAGGTTGTCAAAGATGAAACAATAAAGAAGCCTTGGTCTGAATGGAGTGAAACTGAGAAGAAGAAGGCCCAATATGATTCTTTAGCCAAGAATATCATCACCTCTGCACTGAATATGGATGAGTTCTTTAGAGTCTCTCAATGTAACTCAGCAAAGGAGATGTGGGATGTACTAGAGGTGACTCATGAAGGAACTGATGATGTGAAACGGGCAAGGAAGTACTCACTCATTCAGGAGTATGAGCTATTCAGAATGCAATCTGAAGAAAGTATTGCAGATGTGCAGAAACGATTTACACATATTGTAAATCACCTCATTGGCCTTGGTAAAGTCTTTGATAAGGAAGAGCTCAACATAAAGGTATTAAAATGTCTTGATAGGAGCTGGCAGCCTAAGGTAACAGCAATCTCAGAATCCAGAGATTTATCCAAGATCTCCACTGCTGCACTTTTTGGAAAGCTGATAGAACATGAAATTGAGCTGAAAAGATTGAAAGAACAAGAAACAGTGGAAAAGAAGGCCAAAGGAATTGCTCTGAAAACTACCATAGAACATGATACAAGTGAGGAAGAAGGTGATCCAGAACATGATGAGACTGTGAGTCTGCTCACCAGGAAATTCAGCAGATTTCTTAAAAAGAAAAACCGTGACAGAACTCAGCAGAGAAAGAGGTATTCCAAACAACCTACTGATTCAAATTCTTCCAATTACACGTGCTTTGGATGTGGTAAACCAGGTCATATGAAAGCTGACTGTCCAAGCATTCAAAGTAAAGAAAAATCAGCAAGCAAGAGGAGTGACAAAGGCAAAGGTAGAAGAGCATATATCTCATGGGAAGAAAATGATGTATCCTCATCTAGTGATTCTTCAACTGAAAGTGAAAAAGCAAACCTTTGCTTCATGGTGAATGATGAGGGATCCAACTCTGACTCAGTAAGTAATTTCTCCACTGATTCTGAAAACTATGATCAATTGTTATTAGCCTTTAAGGAAACTCATGATGAAGCAAACAGGTTGGCTGTAATGTGCAACAGATTGAATAGAGTAAATAGGGTACTTGAACCAAAGGTTAAAACTCTTGAAGAAGAACTGCACAAAGCTAAAACTGAATTAATTAGTCTTGAATTGACATGTTTGCATGCATCAATTAAAACGTGTGATAATTGCAAAAAGCTGGAAAAACAGGTTGAGTATTTGTTAAAAACACTTTCAAATTTCACTAAGGGAAGAGAAAATCTTGAAACATTATTAGGTTCACAGAATGCTGTTTTCAATAAAAATGGTTTAGGATATATCCCTGGAATGAAAGGTAATGTGAAAAAGCTGTCCAGTTTCTTTGTTCCTTCCAAAACAGGTTTTTCCTCTTTCAGTAATTCAAAAACAATGCATACTGCAACATGTTTTTATTGTATGAAATCTGGTCATGTATCTAGAACATGTAAGGCTAGAAAATATTTTGTTCCTAAAGGTTTAGCCAAATGGCTTCCTAAGGAAAGGTGTTAATCATGCTGGACCCTAGACTAAAAGGGTACCATATGTGCTAAATCTGTTTTGTTGCAGAAAAACAGCAGGAGAAACCAGTGGTATCTAGACAGTGGCTGCTCAAAGCACATGACTGGTGATGTGACTCAGTTTATAAATCTGAAACTCAAAGCTGAAGGGCATGTCACATATGGAGATAACAATAGAGGAAAAATTCTTGGAAGAGGAGATGTTGGCACTAAAGACTCAACTACAATTGAGAATGTTCTATATGTTGAAGGGCTAAAACATAGTCTTCTAAGCATTAGCCAACTGTGTGACAAGGGATACAAGGTCAATTTCGAAGCAAATACTTGTACAATTTCAAATGAAAATTCTGGTAAGGTGTTGTTCACTGGAAAAAGGGTAAACAACATTTATCTCCTAGACATTATTAAGAGCTGTTCTGAAAATGAGTGTTTGCTATCTAAAAATGATGAGTCATGGTTGTGGCATAGGAGACTAGCTCACATTCACACAAATCACTTGAATAAGCTAAAATCTAAGGAACTTGTTTATGGCTTACCAAACATAAAGTTTCAAAATAACAGGTTGTGTGATGCTTGTGTAAAGGGAAAACAGATTAGAACTTCCTTTAAGTCAAAAGATATGGTTTCTTCAAATAAAGCTTTGGATGTTTTGCATATGGATTTGTTTGGACCATCTAGGACTGCTAGCTTAGCTGGAAATTACTATGCTTTGGTGATTGTTGATGACTTTTCAAGATATACATGGACTTTGTTTCTTGCTTCTAAAAATGATGCATATAAAGCCTTTAAGAAACTTGCTAAGGTTCTGCATAATGAGAATGAAAATAGGATAAAACAGATTCGTAGTGATCATGGGGTAGAATTTCAAAATGCAAAGTTTGATAAATATTGTGAAAAGCATGGGATCATACATAGTTATTCTGCTCCTAGGACACCCCAACAAAATGGTGTTGTTGAAAGAAAGAATAGATCACTAGAAGAGTTGGCTAGGACTATGCTAAATGAATCTTGTTTACCTAAATACTTTTGGGCTGATGCTGTATATACTGCTTCTTATGTGCTTAACAGAACATTGATTAGACCAATTCTTAAGAAAACTCCCTATGAATTGTATAAAGGTAGGAAGCCTAGCATTAGTCATCTTAGAGTGTTTGGCTGTAAATGCTTTGTTTTAAATAATGGTAAAGATAATCTGGGGAAGTTTGATCCTATATCAGATGAAGGAATACATATTGGTTATGCTATAAATGGTCATGCTTATAGAGTATATAACAAAAGATTGCTTGCTGTTGAAGAATCTATACATGTTGTGTTTGATGAAACAGATTTTTCTGTGCCCAAATCTGTTGTGGATGAACCTGGTATGGATGATTTAAGAACAATTATGCAACAGAATCAATCCAGTGAGCTTGATGCTACTAATCCAAATTCTGTCAAAGAATCTACTGTGAATGCAGGACTGCCTAAAGAATGGAAGACTCCAAGGGATCTCACTCTTGAAAATGTAATTGGTAAAATTGAGAAAGGAGTCTCAACAAGGAATTCACTCAATAACTTCTGCAGAACAGTAGCTTTTGTGTCACAGATTGAGCCTAAAAGCTTGGAAGAAGCACTGCAAGACAGCAATTGGATAACAGCAATGCAGGAAGAGCTGAACCAGTTTGAATACAATGAAGTGTGGACCTTGGTTCCAAGGAAGCATGAGATGAACATCATAGGAACCAAGTGGGTGTACAGGAACAAGATGGATGAACATGGAGCTATCACTAGAAATAAAGCAAGACTGGTTGCTAAAGGGTATAACCAAGAAGAAGGTATTGACTTTGGTGAAACCTATGCACCAGTAGCACGTCTTGAAGCTGTCAGACTTCTTCTAGCATTTTCCAGCATACAAGGTTTCAAGCTGTTTCAAATGGATGTCAAGAGTGCATTTCTAAATGGCTACATCAATGAAGAGGTGTTTGTATCTCAGCCTCCAGGGTTTGAAGATCACAAGAATCCAGAACATGTGTTCATGCTAAAGAAAGCCTTATATGGATTAAAGCAAGCACCTAGGCAATGGTATGAAAGGCTAAGTGAATTTCTGCTGTCTCAAGGTTATAGCCGTGACAATTCAGATAAAACTCTCTTTCTAAAGAAGAAAAGTGAAGATATCATACTTGTGCAAGTCTATGTAGATGATATTATCTTTGGATCCACAAATGAAGAGATGTGTGAAGACTTTGTGAAAACCATGAAAAGTGAGTTTGAAATGTCAATGCTAGGAGAAATGAATTTCTTCTTTGGTCTACAAGTTAAGCAACTCAAGGATGGGATTTTCATAAGTCAAGAAAAATACTGCAAGGAACTGCTCAAGAAGTTTGATATGAACCAATGCAAAGCAATCAACACTCCTATTTCAACAAATTGTCAGCTGGATCAAGATTCTGCAGGAAAATCAGTGGATCAAACGAAATATAGGGGTTTAATTGGTTCCTTATTATATCTAACTGCCAGCAGGCCTGACATTATGTTTGATGTATGTCTATGTGCTAGATATCAATCTGATCCAAAGGAATCACACTACAATGCAGCAAAGAGAATTCTGAAATATTTGCAAGGATCTAAGGATGTTGGATTGTGGTATCCCAACAAGGTATCCTTGAATTTGATTGGTTTTTCAGATTCTGATTTTGCAGGTTGCAAAGTTGATAGGAAGAGCACAAGTGGGACTTGTCACATGCTTGGATCAAGTCTAATCTCTTGGCATTGCAAGAAGCAAGCTTGTGTTGCTCTCTCCACAGCAGAAGCAGAATACATAGCTGCTGGAAGTTGTTGTGCTCAAACCTTATGGCTAAGGCAGCAGCTAAGTGATTTTGGTATTCTGTTAAATAACATACCTATAAAGTGTGATAATACAAGTGCCATAAATTTGTCTGAGAATCCTGTCATGCATTCTAGAACTAAACATATTGAAATTAGACATCACTTTTTAAGAGAACATATAGCTAATGGAACATGTGATATACAATTCATTGGTACTGAATTTCAATTAGCTGATCTATTCACTAAACCACTTGCTAAAGACAGGTTTCACTTTCTCTTAAATGAATTGGGCATAATTAGCTTGAATTGTCCTCTGCAGTGAAAATTTCAATCTGTTGTTTTATGTTTTAACATGTTTCATTGCCTGTTTCAGAAATCACAACTGTGACTAGGAAAGAGAAAGATTTATTTTTTCTCTCTCTCACTTTATTATTGACTGCTTTTACGGTTATTGACCAGCAGATCCATGCAAATTAATGTGTGGGTATCCTAACTAATTGGATTTTGTGTAGATGCAACAGATTTGATGTACCAAAATCAGGTTCCAAGATATTCCTACGTGAATCCACACCTGAACCTGCTGCACCATTGGAATAAAATCTGCAGCATATCTGTGGGATTTGATTTTTTCTTCAAAATTCATTATTTCCAAAATCTGATTACATTGCCCTGGATTAAAATTTGTGCTTTTCAATTTTGGTTTAATAATTCTATATAAACCCTGCTCAAATCAGTTCTTTCTCACACTTTCTCATTTGTGCTATAAGCTGTCCAGGTTCACACTTGCTTCACCACAGGTTTCGTTTCTGTTCTGAGTAATAATCTGTGCTGTTTTTCTCTAGAATTGTATGTTAATAAACTGGTGCAGGAAAACACAGATTGAGCATGGCATCCTCATCACACAGAAGAAAGAAATCCAAAGAGCAATCCAGCAGCAACCAAGGTATTCTGGAGAAATGGTTTGCTGGAGATTCTGAAGCAATGACAAGATACATTCATGAGACAAGCAGGAAGCAAGTCAATGCACCCAAAGTGCTGGAATTTTCTTGGCTGAGAGAAGAAAATCTGACTGAAGCAAAAACCTTGCTCAAGCATCAAAAGCTGAAGAACTTTCTAGAGATGACTGGAAATGTATATCCACATTTGGTGAAAGTTTTCTACAGCAACTTGGTTCAAATGGCAAAAATCTGGTCTCCCATGTGAAAGGTGTGAAGCTGAAGATTACAAGGGAAATATGGAGCAATGTGGGAGGAATCAAATATTCTGGAATGAAGGTAAGCAAAGGGAACACTGCTGGAATCCAGGGATTCAACAAGATGCAGTTTTACAGAAGTTGTGTGAGGAATCCTGCTAAACCAGTGGCTAGATTTCATGCTGGAAATCTCACAATCATTCCAAGACTCCTTGCCTACATCATTGCATGGCAGCTTACTCCAAGAGGAAGTAATCATGCAACTCTCCATGAAGAGGACTTGATTTTACTATACTGCATCATGAATCAACTCAAGGTAAATTGGGTAAGTACTATGGTGGAGCATATGCTCAAATCAACAAGGTTACCAGACTATCGCTTTTCATATGCAATTTTTGTGTCAAAGCTAATTGATTACTTTGAAGTTGACACTACAAATGAAAGAAATGACACAATTAAGGCAGCAAGTGAGATAGACAACTCCACTCTCCTCAAGATGGGATTTCAAAAGGAAGATGATAGCTGGATATTCAGAAGGAATGCTGCAAACAGAGCTGAAAATGAAGCTGCTGATCCAGAAAATGAAGAAGAAAATGCTGATGGAGTGCAGAACATGGATGCATCACCAGTACACTCTGCTGGAGATGAGGATATTGCTGCTACAAGCCAAAATGCAATGGTTGCATATGAGGCACCTGAATACAGAGGTGAACCTTTGTCTATGTTTGAAAGACAAGTGCTAAGCAGGCTGGACACACTCACATATGAGCAGAAAGCACACTATGAGATGACCTACGCTAGGTTTCAACACTTGGATGATCAACTTGAAGGAGTTCAAGTGCAGCTAGCTGAGCTTTATTACAACAACAAGTGATCCTATTTCTAAGTCTTTATCTTTTATATGTTGTTGAGCAATTTGGAATTAATCTGTACTGTTTCGTTTCTGCATTGGTTTTTAGTTGTTTTGTGATTTGTAATGAACCTCTATGGTTTATTGGTTTTATTTGAACTGTTATGTATGGCTATTATTGTTTCTGTGGTATTTTGTGCTCCCATTCTGTTTGATGAATCCAAAGGGGGAGAAGAATAGCCTAGAGAACAGCCTAAGAATAGCCTGGTACAGGTTCTGCAGATGATATTCACAGTGGCTGCTGATATGATTCAGATGTTAAATCTGCAGGTATATCATTTCTACATCTGTTGTTCTGCTCTAACACCTGTTTTCTTTGTATATAGTTCTGTACAGATTTGGTCATGTTTCTTCAAAGCTGTACAAAGCAAAGGGAATTTGTCTCCATCAAACAGGGGGAGATTGTTGAAGCTGGAGGAAGCTTCTTCCCTACCAAGGATTGATGTGTGTTTGATGAAGAAAATGGCTTGAGTGCTTTGAAGATTGTAATAGGCTTTTAGATTCATATGTAATTAGGCTTATAAGTGTGTATGATTGCCTTTTGCTGTGTAACCTATCCTAGATGCCTAACCAAGTCTAGATCAAGCACATGGTGTGGTTAAATGGTTTTTGAAAAGTCTTTTGAAATGTTTTTAACAGTTTTAAAACAGTACACAAATAAATCTGTTTCATGGAGAAAGAATCTGTTTATTTCTTCTCTGTTAAAAAGGCTTTTCTAAATTTCTGTTAAGGCACCAAGGGAAAGCTCAGTTCGTTATTTCAGTTAAGCTGAGCTGGCCTGTGCGTTATACTTGAATCTGTTTCACTGAGAAAGAACAGGTTTATTCCTTGGTGATTTGAAAGGTTTTTCACAAGTTAGTTAGGGCTCCAAAGGTACCACTCAGACAGTTATTTCTGTTAAGCTGAGTTGGCAGTTTTCACAAATAAATCTGTTAAGATTCAAAACTGAATCTGTTGTTTTCTTAACTGCTTTTCAACTGTTTTATGAAAAGAAGTTAGAAACTGTTTTCTATATAAACAATGTCTCTCTCACATGAATGAGTGCTGAGGAATTACGCTTTTGACAGAGATCAAAACAATTTCCATGTGAGAAGAAGGATTAAAAAGAGTTTTTGAAAGGTTTCCAAAGAGATTTTCAAGTGTGCTTGTTCTAGGAAACCTTGAATCTTGGTGAAGGTGCTGGTGCAGTTCTGCAGCAAATTGAACTACTGGTTTTGAGTTCTTGCATCTTCTTTTCAGGTGTAATCTTTCCTTTATTCTGTTTTGTAAAGGTGTAAGTGTTAGTCACTCCTTGATAGGGTTTCTTGGAGTGCAAGGTGTGCTGAAATAGGGTTTTTCAGCATTGTGTGTGGTGTTCTTGTAGTGTTCAAGAACTGCTGGTTTTGTAAGGGATTGACACTGTTTTTTAGTGAATTCCACCTTGGGGTAAGGTGAGACTGGATGTAGCTCTGTATGAGTGAACCAGTATAAAAACGTGTGTATCTTGCATTCTCATCCCTGCACTCTTTTCTGTTTTTGCTTAATTCTGTCAAGAACTAAATCTGTTCTTTTTAAATTGAATCTGTTAATTCTGGGTTAAGTGAAAACTGTTCTTCCTGTCTTGTTAAAGTTTTCTGATCATAAACAAGGTTGCTGCATATAATGGCTTAAGTGAATTGTGAACAAACTGACCATTCATTAAAACCTGTGAAAGGATCATTTTTCTTGAAATCGTGTGTTGTGTAATTTTGGTTGATCTCTAAGCATAGCTATATCCTTTATCCTCACAATATTAAGCTAATCTGGTTCTGTTCTGATTCTCTGTTAATCACAATTTTACAGTGAACGAAATTCAAATTGTGCCAATACTGCTCTGAAAAATCAATCTGTTTCATGTAAAAACAATCTGTTCTTTTTGCCTCTGGAATACTGAAAAATTGTGTGTTCTTGCGAAAATTTTATAAGCTCAATTCACCCCTCCCCTCTTGAACTTAGACACTAATAGACCCAACATCTTCAACCTCAGAACTGAAAACAGCACCATGAGGCTCGAGGTGGAGAAGTTGTCTGCCAATCTGACGCTCGCGGAGATGGAACACTCCCGAGTAGAAGACGCGATGAGCACCGAGCTCAGATTGGCGCGCCAGGAGGCCACTGACCTTCGCCGCAAGGTTCACGATCTTGCCCAAGAGAAGGTCGAGTTGGAAAGCAAAATCGTGCCTCTTCGCGCCAAGGCGATCGACCTGGAGGCTCGCATTCAAGCTGATGCCGCTAAGGTACAAAAACTGGAGCAAAGGTCGATCGATCGCGAGAAGCTACTTGGGCAAGTAGAAAAAGCGAGGGACGACGCCATGGCTGATCTCGCCGAGGTAAACAAGGAGAAAGGGAAGATGGCTGCTGAGTTGGCCCAAGCTCAAACGGAATCCAAGAAGGTTACTGACGACCTTCTCCATGCTCAAGAGACCAACGAACAACTCAGAAAGCAGGTTGAAGAGCTGGAGCAGCAGAACAAAGAGCTCAAGAAGCAGGTTGAAGAACTTCAAGGGCAAATTGAAGAACTTAAGCTAAATTCTGCTCAGATTCTGGCTGCCGGATTCGAAGCCGCTCGGGAACAATTCGCATGCCTATTCCCCGATCTCGACCTCAGCATGGTGTCGTTGAACAACGAAGTAGTAGATGGAAAGGTCGTTCCCGCTGAAGACTGATCAACTCCACCTCATCTGCTACTTTATGATTTCCCTTGTATATATCTTGTAATAAAAACTTGTGCATATGTGTTTTGAACAGATACTTATTTCAATCACAAAACTTGGATATTCTCTTCCCTGACTCCTTTTAAGCGCTTTAGCCTTCTTTGCATGTTTAACTTTGTTGGATTTAACTTAACAATTTTGCGAATGCGACTTTTGACGTAGCTGCCTCGAGCCAATTCAAACTTAAGCAATAATCGCTTTAAACAACTTGTACTCTTGAGGCACTAACCTTATCATAAGAATACCTTCCAAGCAACGAACTGTAACTCAATCACTGGCTCAAACAACGTCCCACTCGACCTGCTTTATCAAACAAGTCTTTCAACCTTCTCACCGTGTTTGAACTTTTCCCGATCGCCAAGACCTCTTGGTAACATCAGCTTTTCCTAGCCTTATGCTTTGGCAATCGTTTCTTTATCTGGGGTAGAAGCGCCCTTTGGGATCTTCCTTTGCCCCCTGAACTTCAGAGCAAAAGACCGGCTGACTAGGCGTTCTCTTCGAACCTACCTTAGCCACCTTTCAAGCTTCTTCCACCCTCTTCGCCATACCTGAACTCGTCCGAGACGAGAAGGATTTTATCTTGCCTATGCTCGCACATAAGCGAGAAGGTCTTTTAACTCGCCTGAACTCGCTCATCGGCGAGAAGGACTTTTTACTCGCCTGAACTCGCTCATCGGCGAGAAGGTCTTTAAATGGCCTTAACTCGCTCAACGGCGAGAAGGACTTTATCTGGTGCCTCAACTTGCCCAGGGTGTACATCTCCTCCCCCCTGGATGCACTGAGGACCTTTCTCCTTCTTGCCTGCACTCGCTCGACGGCGAGGAGGTCTTTAACTGGCCTTAGCTCGCACAACGGCGATAAGGACTTTATCTGGTGCCTCAACTTGCCCAGGGTGTACATCTCCTCCCCCCTGGATGCATTGAGGACCTTTTCTTTCTCTCGCCTGCACTCGCTCGTCGGCGAGGAGGTCTTTAACTTGCCTCTACATTGCCCCAGGGGTTCCATCTTCTCGCCCCCAGAAACATGGAGGACTTTTTACTCTTTCTCGCCTGCACTCGCTCGACGGCGAGGAGGTCTTTTACTTGCCTCTACATTGCCCCAGGAGTTACATCTTCTCGCTCCCAGAAACACGGAGGACATTTTCTCTTTCTCGCCTGCACTCGCTCGACAGCGAGGAGGTCTTTTACTTGCCTCAGGACGCGCGAGAGCGTTGAGGTCTTTCATCTGGTGCCTCCGATCGCCGAAAGACAATGAGGACTTTGAAAACTTAACTGGTGCCTCCAATCGCCGAAAAACAATGAGGACTTAAAACTTAACTGGTGCATCCAATCGCCGAAAAACGATGAGGACTTAAAACTTAACTGGTGCCTCCAATCGCCGAAAAACGACGAGGACTTAAAACCTTTTAGAAAGCACGCGATATATCTTTTCTTGCCTTAAATCATGTACAAATGACAAGGTCTTTCTTCAAAACTTTTGAAAATAGCACACATGCAATCTGAAAACACCTTATACTTCGAAAACTCTTCTTTTATTGGGTGGCCTCATTAAAAACCCTCCTTAGGGAAAAAAGAGTGCCCCCTTCAAACTGTTTTAACAGAGACATTGTAATATAACATTGTGTTTGTCTTTACTTACAAAGCTCTTAACTATAGTACAACTTCAAGTGTGTGGCGTTCCAGGTGCGAGGAATCGCCCCTCCTTCCAGCGTTTCTAAGCGGTAGGCTCCGTTCCCGAGCGCCTCGGTTACCACTTGGGTGATAGTTTATTCTCCATCTCGTACTGGTGGGCCTTCCTCATCACCAGATCGCCTTCTCTAAACTGCCTTGGCATCACCTTTGAGTTGTATCTTCGCTCGATCCTCCTTTTCACCGCCTCAGCCTTCAGCCTTGCCTCTTCCCTGACCTCATCCAGCAGATCCAGGTTCAGCCTTCTCTCTTCATTCGAGTCTTCCTCTACAAAGTTCTGGAATCTCGGCGAGCTCTCCTGGATCTCCACTGGAATCATGGCATCACACCCATAGACCAAGCTGAACGGGGTCTCGTGGGTTCCTGACTGCTCGGTGGTGTGGTACGCCCAGACTATACGGGGCACCTCCTCAGCCCAACTTCCCTTGGCTTTCTCAAGCCTTCTCTTCAAACCTCTCAACAACACCCGATTAGCTGATTCCACCTGGCCATTTGTTTGGGGGTGCTCGACGGATGCAAACACTTGTTGAATTCCCACCCCTTCGCAAAGCTTCTTCAACAGGTGGCTTGCAAACTGCGTCCCATTATGTGACACCAGGCGCTTAGGCACTCCAAACCGGCACACGATGTTCTTCCATACAAAACCTTCGATCTTGTGTGCGGTGATCTGGGCCACTGGTTCTGCTTCAATCCACTTGGTGAAATACTCAATCGCCACCACCAAGTACTTCATTTGCCTGATCGCCAGCGGGAAAGGTCCCAGGATGTCGATTCCCCAAGTATGAAACGGCCAAGGGCTATAGATCGACTTCAACTCCTCGGGAGGTGCCTTATTCCAATCGGCGTGCTGCTGGCATTGTTTACAGCATTGGGCATATTTCTTGCAATCTTCTCTCATGGATGGCCAGTAGTAGCATGCACGGAGAGTCCTCGCGGCCAGAGCCCGACCCCCGACGTGGCTTCCGCATATACCTTCGTGGAGCTCTGCCATAATTCTCGTGCACTTCTCGCCGTGTATACATTCCAGGAGTGGGTGAGTGAACCCAAACCTGTACAGATCGCCATCAATCAACGTATACTTGCTAGAATTTTTCTTTACCTTCCTAGCTTCCGTCGGATCCAATGGGAGGAGGCCATCTGCCAGGCATCGTTTGTATTGCGTTATCCAAGTGTCTGGCTCATGGGCAGCGCAGACCTGCATCACGTCCACCTTCTCTCCTCGGCATGCTCTAATTCTCGGCGATCTGAGAGTTTCTTGCGTCAAAGATTTATGGCTTCTCGCTGCTCTCTCCGTCGACTTGCTTATCTGAAGGACCAGGTGATCTGCTACAAATGCCCTTGGCGTCTTCAGAGTTTCTTGAATCACCGTCCTCTGCCTACCCCCCTTGCCTGAGTTGGCGAGCTTAGCAAGCAAGTCAGCTCGGGCATTCTGCTCTCGGGGCACGTGTATTACTTCAAAAGAGGCAAAGGAACTCTTCAATTCCTGCACATACGCCAAGTAAGCCGCCATTTGTGGATCTTTAGCCTGGAACTCGCCTGTTACTTGCCCTGTGACTAGCAGCGAGTCACTCTTAGCCATCAGCACCCTAGCTCCCATCTCCTTGGCCAGAAAAATCCCGGCGATCAGCGCCTCATACTCTGCTTGATTGTTGCTGGCTTTGAAAGCAAACCTCAAAGATTGTTCAATCAGTACGCCGTTGGGCCCTTCCAATATGACTCCAGCACCGCTACCCTGCTGGTTCGACGATCCATCCACCGAGAGTACCCAACGGAAATCGTCTCCTTCAACCCGCGTCGCCTCTGATGAGAGCTCGACCACAAAATCTGCAAAGATTTGCCCTTTGATCGGGCCTCGAGGCTCGTACTTAATATCAAACTCTGACAACTCTACCGCCCACTTCACCATCCTTCCCGCAACGTCGGGTTTCTTCAAGACCTTCTGGATGGGCAGGTCAGTCATCACCAGTATTGTGAAACTGTGGAAGTAGTGGCGCAACCTCCTCGCCGAAAACACCACAGCCAGCGCAGCCTTCTCCAGGGCCTGATATCTCGTTTCTGGGCCCTGCAACACCTTGCTCACAAAATAAATAGGCTTCTGAGCCTGATCCTGATCCTGGGCGAGCACCGCACTCACCGCCCTCTCAGTCACAGCGAAATACAACCTGAGAGGGATTCCCGCCAGCGGTTTGCACAGAACCGGCGGGCTCGCCAGATACTCTTTTAGTTTGACGAAAGCCTCCTCGCACTCTTTCGTCCAAACGAACTTGTTATTGCGCCGCAGACATTGAAAATAGGGATGCCCCTTTTCTCCGCTAGCTGACACGAAGCGAGATAGGGCTGCCATCCGACCTGTTAGCTGCTGGACTTCTTTCACCGTAGTCGGGCTTCTCATCGCCAAGATGGCGGCACACTTGTCTGGGTTGGCTTCTATCCCCCTTTCAGTCAAGAGAAAACCCAAAAACTTTCCAGCCTCCACGCCGAAAATGCATTTCTCCGGGTTAAGCTTTAACTTGAACTTGGCGATCGTCGTGAACAATTCTTCCAAGTCTGCAACGTGCTTGCTTTTCTCCTGCGAGGTCACGACCATGTCATCGACGTAGGCTTGCACGTTCCTTCCCAGCATTGGTGCAAGTATTCGATCCATCAACCTCTGGTACGTGGCCCCCGCGTTCTTCAGCCCAAACGGCATCACCTTATAGCAGTAGCACGACCTCTCCGTCATGAAGGCTGTTTTTTCTTCATCCATGGGATGCATCTTGATCTGATTATAGCCCGAGAAGGCATTCAGGAAACTCAGCAGCTTGCACCCTGCAGCACTATCAACCAGGGCATCAATGCTTGGTAAAGGATACGAATCCTTTGGGCAAGCTTTGTTCAGATCGGTGAAATCGACGCACATGCGCCATTTCCCGTTACTCTTCTTCACCAGTACGACATTTGCCAACCATTCAGGGTACTGGACTTCCCTGATGTGGCCTGCAGCGAGGAGTTTCTGTGTTTCGTCCCTGATCGCCTGCCTCCTCTGCTCTTTGAACTTTCTTCTCCTTTGTCGCACCGGTCTCACCATGTTGTCCATCGCCAGATGATGGCACAAGAAGTCGGGATCGATCCCGAGCATGTCCGAAGCGGACCAAGCAAACGCGTCCAGATGCCGCTCAATCACCTTGGCGACCTGGTCCTGGATATCGGCCTCCAGAGATCTTCCGAGCTTGAAGATTTTCCCTCCGATCTCCTTCTCGAGCCACTGCTCAACAGGTTTGGGCCTGGATTCTCTGGCGATCACCGCCCTGGCGATTCCGCGCCTCTTCCTCCTCCAGGCCAGCATTCCTCTCCCCTAGCTCAGCGTCTACCATCTCTACATCCCTTCCGGCGGCCTCCTCTGTTACCGGCGGTCTGGGCTTCACACCGGGAGGTGGGGTGGTTGTTACATAACTCACTGATCTTTTGTTTTTCAGGCTATTCTCATAGCACCTTTTCGCTTCTTTCTGATCAGACTTGATCGTGATCACCACCCCTTCCATGGACGGCAACTTCACCTTCATGTGCCGAGTCGACGGAATGGCGCCTATCCTGTTAAGAGTGGGCCTTCCCAACAGGATGTTATATGCTGAAGGGGCATTTACGATGAGGTACTTGATTTTCTCCGTCCTCGACCCAGCCTCATCTGTAAACGTGGTTCTCAGCTCAATGTACCCCCTGACCTCCACCTGGTCACCAGCGAACCCATACAAGCACCCTCCATAGGGCCTTAACTGGTCAAGGGGCAGTTTCAGCTGCGTGAAAGTCGGCCAGAACATCACGTCTGCCGAGCTTCCTTGGTCCACCAGAACTCTGTGGACCTTCCTCCCTGCTGTTATCAACGAAATAACTATGGGATCGTTGTCATGAGGCACAACGTCCCGAAGATCCTGCTTTGTGAACGTAATGTCCACTTCCGGCGAGTGATCTTCAAACATGTCCACTGTCATCACCGATCGCGCATACTTTTTCCTCTGCGATGCGGTGCATCCACCACCTGAGAAACCCCCTGCAATGGTGTGGATCTCCCCATGGATAGGCATCTCGTGTTGCTGGGCTTCCCCACCTGCCGGCTGGGAACTCGACGCTCCCCCCGTCCTCCTGTCCAGCAGATAGTCATTTAAGAACCCGCTCTTAACCAGATCGTCGAGCTGGTATCCTAAAGACAAACACGAGTCCAAAGTGTGGCCAAAACACTAGTGGAACTCACACCAGGCGTCCGGCTTTGACCCCAGCACCTTGTCGCCCACCTTCTCGGGTGCCTTCAACCTAGCAGATATGTTAGGGATAGCGATCAGGTCCGCTAGTCCCATGACGAATTTGTGCTTAGGCAGGCGATTGTACTCCCGGCGTGCTGGTTGCTGGCGTGCTGGTTGTTGGCGCGCCTGGCTTCTTCCCTTGTTTCTCCTGTCGTAAGGATGGCGAGTCCTCTGGTCTTTTCTGGCCGCCGCCGCCGTTTCCAGCACCCTCTGCGGCTGGATCCTGGTCTGGGCGCGTGGCCTGGCGGGAGCCACGCTGCCTCTCTTCTCGGCGACTTCACTCTCGTCGGTGATGTGGGCCACCGCAAGTCGCCTGACTTCAGCAAACGTCGCTGGATGAGCCCTAATCAAGGCCTCGTAGAATGGCCCTGGCTGCACGCCCTTCTTGAAGGCATAGACCAGCATTTCTTCATCCTTGGCCGGCGATCTGACCATCTGCGCTCCGAAGCGATTGAGGTAGTCTCTGAGGGACTCCCCATGGTACTGCCTTATATCAAACAGATCATAGGACACCCTGGGCGGTGCCTTATTCACAATGTACTGCTCGACAAAGATTTTTTAGAATTGTTGAAAATTGGTTATGTGGCCGTTAGGCAGGCTCACAAACCACTCCATCGTCGTTCCCTGGAGCGTACTCACGAACATCTTGCAGTAGACGGCGTCCGACCCTCCCGACAGCATCATCTGCGTGTGGAACGTGGTCAGATGAGCCTCTGGATCCTCCACGCCGGTAAAGACAACCTTAACCGGAACCACGCTCATGGGAATAGGCGTGTCGGTAATCGCCTGAACGAAAGGCATTGGGAAAACACGAGGTGGCGTCGACGGCGCCACCTCTTCAGCAGAAGAACGTCCTTGTTGCTCCTGAAGAGCTCGACGCAGCTCCTCAGTCACCTTGCTGAGCTCCTCGTTTCTGGCGCGAGAGGCGACCAGGTCCTCATGTATCCTTGCCTGCTCTACGCGCGAGGCTTCCACAGTTGCCTGCAACGAGCGCATCATCTCTGCCATCTGCGCCATGGTCATGGCGGCGTCGCCTTCAGCAGCGACAGGCGCCACGGGACTGGAGCGATTGCTTCTCATCTTTCTCATTAACTTCAGCGAACCACAGGAATACAGCAAACAACACTTCAACCACGATCGAATCAGCGATCAATCGGAGAAAACTCAAGAAACTGCGCAAGAGCTTCAAGAACACCGCAAACCTTCGAAGAAAACCACAACTTCACCAAAAAACCACCGTTTCCCCGCGGACAGCCAAACAAGCGAAAGAACTCGAACTTCCACCAAACAGATTGCGCGCAAGCAACAAAAGACCTCACTCCACCGATCGAAAACCAAACAAACGGTACAAAACGCAAACTCACCGAACGAAATTCAAAGAAACTGCGAACGACGGTTGCACCAGCGCACAAACACGCAGAAAACTTCGTGAACCTCCAAGAACCCACGCTGTGGATGGGAGCAAGTTTTACACGGCCCCACGGTGGGCGCCTGATGATCCTACCTGTTGACCGGAACGCTGGAGAATGCCTCGTCAAAGGATCGACGTGCGTACCGCTTCTCACCTCCGTTCCTTTCCGGGATTTGCTTCAAGAACCTGCAAAGAAACAACACGGCGCCGCTGCGGCCGATCGCACTCCGACGCTCAAGTCAGTGACGGTATCACCAAATACTAAGAACAAGAACCGTGCAAATCCTCTCTCACAATCAGCTCTATCACTCGCAAGCGTAAAGTGTATCAACTGAACGTGCGTCCCTCAGAAAGTTTGTTAAGAGCTCTTATATACCTGGTGGCTTTCTCTCTCCTGGCAGTTACAGACTTGGACACGTGGCTCGTATCCAACTGTACACGTGCCATCATCTGGAGGCTCCCTGACTTGGCGCTGCTTCTACTCTCATTTTGGCTAAGTTACATATGCATGGTACTGCCCAGTGCATAGCTAACTTAGGAGTGCGATCTCTACTGGAACTGGCGAGTTAGGGGTTTTCCTACACCTTCCCTGTGGTCTCGCCGGCCGCCTTCATAATCTGCTTCTCCTTCATCTTCGGCGATGTGCTTGTTCTGGCGATCTCCGATTGCTTGGTCGCCTGAGTCTACATCTGGCGACTTGATCTTTAACCTGGCGATCGCCTATTCTGGCAAGCTGGAAATCGGAACACGCCAACTTAACAACTGCCGACTACACGTGCCTCCCGACTTCCTTCCTATCTGCCAACCTGGCGCCTTGTCAACACGCCTACACTGTAGCAGGATGCCACGTCATCACATCCGACCACCAGGGCGGTACAGGTTCCAACCCTTTTTCCGACATTCTCAGCGCTATTTAAACTGCCCCCAGCATTTAAAGCGCCTTAAAGCGCTTTTAAACTCAAACGTAACGCACTCATTAAAGCGCTTAATTACGAAACGTAGCGCATTTAAGACGTTGAAACGCTTGGGAGCCATAATAGTACCTGAATGCTGAAAAGGGAAACTGTATTGAATATCTTTAATTACCTGGCACCTGACTAGAGGGTGTTTCTATTCCGGCATTGTTGTCATACACGTGGAGGGCCTCACGACGCCATGACCCCATCTGGGGGCGTTTCTGCCCATCTGGGGACGTTTCTACGTGTGGGTCCTCCTGCTTGGGAGTGCTACTGCGCTAGGGGTGGCTTTTTGGGTGCCAACTCATGCCCCCAAGTATCTAGCCACTTACTCTGAGAGCGTATCTACCTTCCTCTCACACCCTGCACCCGGTTATCCTGGGCGTGACCTTCCTCTTGGGTCGTATCTGTCCCGAAGGCGTCTCTGGGGCGGCAGGGGTACTTCGCGAGTCAGGCTGCCCTTCACTGGTACTACCACTATGGCCTTGGAGCCACCTTTTCCTTCTCTTTATCACTTTCCCGAGATATCGGGACCTGAGACTTTCCCACGACGTCGCTCCCTCCATGGTCTTTCCTACCCATGGGTATCGGGGAACCACACCGTGATTGCCTTGCTTTTACACTGTTTAATCTGGCGACGCCCTCACCTGGGCGACGCCTTCACCTAGGCGACGCCTTCACCTAGGCGACGCCTTCGCCTAGGCGACGCCTTGCCTTAGCGACACCTTGTCCTGCCTTGGCGACGCTTCCTCTTGGCGTCTCTACATCTGGGCGACACCTCGAGCTGACTTTGACTTTCCAGTCGTTGACTTTGACCTTGACTTAGTCAACGCCCTGATACGGGACGGTACACTTCTGCCTAGAATTCAGATGAATTTTTCAAGGTCTCTCAATGCAAATCAGCAAAGGAAATGTGGGACACCTTGGAGGTAACTCATGAAGGTACCAATGAGGTGAAAAGAGCTAGAAAGCATGCTCTAATCCAAGAGTATGAAATGTTCAGAATGCTCAAGGGTGAGACAATTACTGAAGTTCAGAAAAGGTTCACGCACATCATCAATCATCTCATGAGCCTTGACAAAACCTTTGAAAAAAAAGAGCTAAACATCAAGATACTCAAATGTCTTGATAGGTCTTGGCAACCTTAGGTAACTGCTACATCTGAATCTAAAGATCTAACATCATTGAGTATGACTTCTTTGTCTGGCAAGCTTAGGGAACATGAGTTAGAAACGAATCGACTTAATGTTCAAGAAAGCGAAGACAAGCATGTAAGGAGTATTGCCTTAAAAGTTTTCAAGCACAAGGCAAGCAAGAATCCAGTGATGAAAGTGATGAACAGAACCTTAGTTTGCTATCTAGAAAGTTTATCAAATTCTTGAAAAGGAACCACAACAAAGACACCAACAAAGAAAGGTATGGAAACAAAAAATCCAACGATTTCAATTCCAATAACTATACCTGTTTTGGTTCTGGTGAGCAAGGGCACATAAAGGTAGATTGCCCAAACAAAGAAAGCAAGGAGAAAAAGTCAAGCTACAAAGAAAAGAAGGGAAAGTCAAAAAGGGCCTACATAGCATGGGATGAGAATGAAGTCTCCTCATCAAGTTCATCATCAAGTGAAGAAAAAGGTCAAACATATGCTTGATTGCTGAAGGAGATGATGAATCAAGCAGCTCAAGTGAAGTAAGTTCATGTCCTTCTTTAAATGAAGAAAATTATAGTGAATTGCTTGAAGCTTTTCAAGAAACACATGATGAAGCTAATCGATTGGTTCTTTCAAACAACCGATTGAAAGATCTTAACAGCTGGCTTGAAAAAAGAGTTAAGGCACTTGAAGAAGAGCTGGAAAAATCAAAAAGGGATTTTAAAAATCTTGAAACACAATGCAAAAACTCTTCTTGCAAGTGTAAATCTCATTTGTGAAAATTGTGAAAATCTTGAAAGTAAAGTGCATTATCTTGTAAGTACTGCGGATAAGCTTTCAAAAGGAAAATCCAACTTTGAGAATGTCTTGGCATCTCAAAACTGTGTTTTTGGAAGAGCTGGATTAGGTTTTAATCCACAAAACAAGCCAGATAAGTTTTCAAAGAATTTTCCAAAACAGCTAGTAAAACAACCGATTGTTAAGTCGAAACAACCGGTTGTTACATGTTTTTATTGCATGAAGAAAGACCATTCTGTTAGATTCTGCAAAATAAGAAAATTTTATGTTCCCAGAGGCTTTATGAAATGGATTCCTAAAGGTTGTGAGGTTTCGAACGATAAAAGTAAACCATGTGGACCCAAATTTGTAAGGGGACCAAACCTTGTTGCTTGAATTCATGTTTATTCAAGGAATATAGAGGAATATGTGGAACTGAGTCATCTGATCAGGTTCTTGGGAGAAAAAGACTAACATTGAAGCTGAATCAATGTTATGTATCAGTCCAAGGCTCTCAATAGTCAAAAGAGGCTTCTTGATCAAACGGTATATGACTCATTGAAGGAACACCATAAAGGATACGACCTTCCTTATCTCTATCTTTAATTCCTTTTTAAATTCATATTCATGCTTAAATATCTCTTTTTAAATTTCCAAATACATATGGTTTGAATCCTTTCTGCTCATGATTAAAAATTCAAAATCTGTTCTGTTGCTGCAGAAAAACAACCGATTGTTTCCTCTAAACAACCGATTGTTTTGTATATGACAGCACTGTGAAAGAATGGATTTAATTTATTTTTAATTTCTGTCTGTTGCATATCAATTACGAAAGGATTTGGGTCAATAAAGCTGTGTTGAAAGCCTGTTTATGTTCTGAAGGAAATTACAACATGTCATAAAGGAATATATTCCAAAATCTTGAAAATATAAGAGCTTTTATGACTAGTCAAAGATCACATGTGATGACCATGTGATTTTCTGCTTTTTCTGACGTCTTCTGTGCAGGTCTTGGTCAACTCTTTTCTCTCTGAAAAACTGAAACCCACTCACGTCATTGAATGCAGTTTGGTTCTGTGTTTTCTTTAAATTCTGTTGCAGTTGTTCTCTCTCACAAGAACAACCAATTGAGCCATCTCTTGCTCTCCTTGTGTGAGTCTTCTTTGCCCCTTTTTCTGCTGTCATGGAATCAACTCCTCCTACATCAAAGAGGGTCAAAACCAGAGCAGTGAGGTCTGGAGGGAGATTAGAAGGCTGGTTTCTGGAGACAATGAGCTCATTGAAAGGTATAGGTTTGAAACTAGCACAAAGGTGATAAACAACCCCAAAGTTGTTTCCTTTGATTGGCTGAAAAGCCAAAAGCTAGATAATGTGAGGAAGCTACTCAAAGATCAGTCTCTAAGAAAGTTCCTGGAGATGAAGGGAAACATCTACCCTGGATTGATTCGGGTGTTCTACACCAATCTCAAGTTTGAGGGAAACAACCTTGTTTCTCATGTGAAGGGAGTTGACATGAAGATCACTTATGATGTGTGGACTGCAGTTGCAGGTTTGAAATATGTTGGCCTAAGAATCAACAATGGAAATCTTGGAGTAGTGGAGGATTTCAACAAAGTCCAACACTACAAGAGTTGCTTGAAGAATCAAAATGCCCAACTGAGAAATTGTTCGGTTGGAGGCTTAAAGTTAGATGAAAGGTTGCTTGCTCTTATTGTAACTTGGATTCTCACTCCAAGGGGGAGAAATCATTTTGTTCTAACAGAAGAGGACCTAGTGTACATCTACTGCATTATGAAGAAGATCATAATCAATTGGATCCACACCATCAAAGAGCACATGCAAAAAGCCATGAGGTTAAGTGATTATCACTATCCCTATGCTGTTTTGATTTCTAAATTTCTGCTTTATTTTGAAGTCAATCTGGAAGATAAGACATCTGAGTTGGTTAAGTCAACTCAAGAGATGAACAATGGCTCTCTTAGCAAGATGGGATTCACCAAAATAGGTGGCAAATGGGTGAGCAAAGATGGTGATCATGGTGCCTCATCAAGTGCTGCAGCTGCTGATTTTGATGAAGAAGATCCAGCTGCTGACATGGATTTTCACCATGAAGAGCAACCTGAAACCAATCTAGGTGCTGGAACCTGTGCAGGGAATCAAGGAGATGAAATGCCATCCATGTCTTCTTTTGAAAGATACATGGTCAATAGGCTTGATGGATTTGCCGAGAATCAAAGAAATCTTCATGATTTGTGTGTAAGCAACTTCCAGAATATAGACAACAGGTTCAACAACATGGAAACACGGTTCATGACCTTGGATGAACAGATAGAAACTGTTCAGAATCAAATCTTTGAACTCCAGTACGACAAGGAATATTAAAGGAAAAACAACCGGTTGAATTTACGAAACAACCGATTGTTTTTGGTCTTGTAACAATTGAATTGCTTTTGTTTTAAATTTTTGTATGATCTGGAACATTTATCTTTTTATCTCTTCTTTTTGTCTATTTGTGAAGACAAATAAGAGGAGATTTATGTTGTGTTGTCTTTCGTTATCTTTTAATTTCTGCAAAACTCTATGTGGTTTATGGATGTTTAAGAATGCCTAATTTCTGCTGGTTTTAGAATTGCTGATGTACTGTTTCTGTTTTTACTCTAACCCTATATCAGAGATATTATGCTTTGCTTAAACTTTGTCTTTCAGGAACTGCTTCAGATTCAATCAAATCCAACACAAGCAATCAGGGATTTGTCTTCATCAAATAGGTGGAGATTGTTGAAACAAGTGTGTTAAAGCTTTGAAGAATCCTGTTCCGTCCGGTTGACCGGGACGTCTTCGTGCACGACCTCAACCGTCAGCTAGGGACTCCTTCCCAATCATTTTGGTATTGACACTACTAATGAGAGGAATGAGACCATCAAAGTTGTGAGTGAGATTGATAATTCAACTCTCCTGAAGATGGGATTTCACAAAGTGGAAGACTGCTGGGTGTTTCTCAAAAGCAAGACTCACAGGGAGGAACATGGAGGTTCAAATCTCAACAATGAAGAGGGAGATGATGTAGTGCCTATGGAAGATGATACTGTGCAAGCTGCAGAACAGTCTTGCTATCAAGTTCATCACAGATCATCACACAGGATGGAGTCCCCTGCTCAACATGCTAGGAGTCAAAGAATGCGATCTCCATCTACAAAATTCAGAGGAGATTCACCAACACCACAGTCAATGAATGAAGATGTTGTTGCAACTCACCACAATGCTCTTGTTGCCTATCAAGCTCCAGAATACAAAGGTGAACCCATGTCCATGTTTGAGAGGCAAGTCCTGTATCGACTTGATGCTCTGTCAGAGGAGCAAAAGACCTATTTCGAGGCAACTCAAGCCAGGTTCCAGCATCTCGACCATCAAATTGAAGGAGTTCAGGTGCAGTTGGCAGAACTGTACTACAAGGAGTAGTAGTGCTTTGTTTCTATGCTTACCTTTCACCTAAATTTATGTTTTTGTAATCTGTTGAACAATTTGTATTGTTTTCTGGACTGTTATGTTTTTGGTTTTATATTTCTCTATGTTCAAATGTTGATTGATGAATCCAAAGGGGAAGAAAAATAGATAGCTCGCCATGCTAGGTGACATAGGGAGTTACACTCTGGCCCTAAATCTGGTTTATGTTATGATTACTTTCAGCTTTTGTATTTTGGTATTTGGTGTAGTACAGGTGTTGATCTTTCTTCAAAACAACAGAGCTATGGGGTTTTGTCTCCATCAAACAGGGGGAGATTGTTGAAGATGGATAATGCTCCCTTCAAAGCAATGTGTTTGATGAAGCCAAATGTGTATTTTACTTTGTTGTCTGTGTTTGTATTTAGGGGTTGTCTTGTGTTTAGATTAGAGGTTGTTTAAAGTGAGCTTTTTGCATCATGACCCACCTCTTAACCCTTAACCATGTGATAAGAGCAAGCACAATGTTTTCTAAAAATGTTTTTCACATGTTTTTCCAAAATATACTTTACTGCACAGAAAATGAATCTATTCTTTCTTAAATAAATAGATTCTTTCTAAACTAACGTTCTTTCTAAAAGTTTTTTGGTAACCTTGGTTTGTGCATCAAGAATCTTGACTCAATCTTCATGCTATCAAAACGACTGAGTTTCATCTGTTCAAATATCTCTTGTTATCTTTTTTAAAATGGATCTGTTCTTCATCAAATGAATAGATTCCTTTTAGTCTGGTGCATTGTTCTTGAGAAGTTTTCCCATCTTTATATTTGCACCAAGAATCTTGGCTTAGTCTTTTGTAACCAAGCTACAACCTTTCAAAACCTCTCTTTGCTTTTGAAAATAAATTGTACCGTCCTGTCCCCGGGCGTTGACCAAAAGTCAAAGTCAACGTATGGTGGGACCCCTCGAGGGGTCCAAGGAAGAAAGTCAACAGATTGACCACTCGAGGCATCGCCAAGTTAAGGCATCGCCAAGGGGAGGCGTCGCCTCGCTGAGGCGTCGCCTAAGAAAGGCGTCGCCAGGTTAAGACGTCGCCAAGATAAGGCATCGTCAAGCTAAGACATCACAGGGAGGCTTCGGGACTCGACAGTTCAGAACAGTAACAAAGAAAGGAGAAAGGTGGCTCCAAGGCCATAAGTTCTAGAACCAGTAGAGGGTAACCTGACTCGTGAAGTACCCACACCACCGCGGGAAGACTCTGGGACAGATACGACCCATGAGAGGGCCACGCCCAGGGGAGAACCACGTGCATGGTACGAGAGAAAGGTAGATACTCTCCCAAGGTGAGTGACTAGAAGCAAGGGGGCATGAGTTGGCACCTAGAAAGTCACCACACGTGCAAAGATACACTTCGAGGAAAGAGGACTCACACAATGGAATAACCCTAAGTTGGGTTACGGCGCTGTGAGGCCCTCTGCGTAGAATAACGATCAAGTCAGAAGAACACGTGGCAATAAGCATGTGTTCATCAATGTTTTGGTGAAAGTTTGCTAAGGTACGCGTTAATTTAGTTTACGTATCAAATGTTTCAAGGCACATTTTTATACGCTTTCAATGCGCTTTAACGCACTTTAAAGAAAGAAGGTGTATAAAAAGGGGGGCTGGGGACATTTGAAAGGAGGGGAGTTTTGACCTAATTCTCGCAGTTTTACACAGAACACAAACCCTAGTTGTTTTCGCTGTGCACCCACTGTGTGTACAAGACAATTAGGGCAACCCAGTAGTAGTTACAAAGTTGTTTCGACCACCTCCAGAGCATCCAGTCACGGTGTTCGATACGGGGGTGTGTCACCCTTTTGATGTTTCTCGCTAGCTGACTTGATCGTCGGAGTGCAAACGGTCGCGATGGCGCCCCTTTGTTCACTTCTTTTCAGGTACTCACAGACGGAGCAGAACGAAGGTTCCCTAGCTCGTGAGGACAAACCACGCACAAAGACGACCCTGGTCAACCGGCGGGAACATAAATCTATTCATTTTATATTCAAATCCGTTCTTTTTTTAACTGTTTTAACTATTTTTTAAAAGTCTGTTATAAAATGTCTCTTAAAAAAGGAGAGTTCGTTCTGACTTAAAGGAGTTGTTGAGAAAAACGTGTTTTACAATAGAGATTAAGAGATTTCAGAGAATTAGCACGTGATCTTTAAGAGTTTTTGAAAAGCGAAAGTGTGCTTGTTCTTGCTTGTGTTCCATGTTTGGTTCGATGTGTTGTCACTGTTTGGGCAATCTGTTCTACTGGTCAAAGTCATATTTCTGCATTCTCTTTCCAGGTGTAATTGGCGTGTACTGTTTTTAGTGGATTTCACCTTGGATAAGGTGAGACTGGATGTAGCTCATTTGAGTGAACCGGTATAATTGTGTTGTGTTCAATCTTTCTTAATCCTTGTACTCAATAATTTTTGCATAAGCTGATCTGTCAAGAAATAAATCTATTCAATTGAAATTGAATTTGTTCATTATGGGTTTGTTCATACTATTCTTGTTTTCTGGAAAACCAATCTGAATAACTTGTGTAAATCTGAGTGTACTGTTGGAAATAATTGAAGTACTAGGTTCTGTGAAAATCAACTCAATCAATTAACAAATTTTATTCAAGTGGGTGATTTTATATTCAAGAATTGTGTACAAATCCAACTCTCTGATTTTCTTCTGCTGGAATTAATGTGAACTTTGCTTGCTGATAAATTCACTTAATATCAGGAACTCACGTCTCTGAATTATTGTTTCGTTAATGTAAGCAGAAAAATAAAACTGTTCATATCAAAATAAATAGATTCTTTTTCTCTGTCCTGTGATAAAACTGAATCTGGTTGAAATTTTTAAAAGCTCAATTCACCCCCCCCCCTCTCTTGAACTTAGACACTATTGAACCCAACATTATGTTCATTAGTGTTCTAGGCGTCCTTGTTTTGATTTTACTTACTTGCTTTTAATTGTGAAGTTTGCAAAGTAATTAGAAACTTTTTTTTAGTAGAAGTAGATTTAAATTTCCAAACACATGATTTTCAAGTGTTCAATTATATTGAATCCAACCAATTTTTTTAATGAAAATTGAAAGTTCTTGGAAATTATGCATGATGCAAACTATGGTCATTTCTTTCTATAATAGTATTAAATAAAAAACAGCAAAGAAAAATTTAAAAAGCATCTTTGGTTATCACTTATCAAAGAAAAATCATTTTCCAAAATATGGATTCAACTTGATTGGAAAATTGTTTTGAACCTTATGGAATTTTTTTATCCTTTTGCTTTAACAATTTCTAAAGAAAAAGTTTCATAGTTAAAAGTTTAGTTTATCTTAGAGTCTTTTTTTGTGCCTTTTCTTTTTTGTGTTCCTTTTCAAGTTTTGTCATATTCTCTTTTCAAATTTGGTTTAGCCTTTCTTGTTTGAGCTTTTCTTGTTTGTCTTTTATTTTCTATCCTTAAAAAGTTTTGTGTGATTTTCCTTTGAGATAAAGTGTTGAAGGCTTTGACCTTTTCACTTGAGAGTTTTTCATCCACGAGAGACCTTGGCTAAGGGAAGAAATTTCTTTCTTTGAGTGATTGGAGTGATCTTGATACAAATGGCACAACTTTGATTTTTTCTTTCTAACTTGATTTTCTCTAATTGTTTGTCATTTGTGTTTTTGTTTTTATCGCTCATATTTCAAGTGAAGAATCTTCTAAACCCCAATCTCCCCAAAAGGCTTTCCTTATGGGAGAATTACCGACGGCAAAAAGATCTATAAAAAAGTGGAAGAAAAATGTAAACATGACTTAGCATTTGTAAATAATGGGATTTCAGAAAAGGAGGTTCTATAAATCGACCAAGTTGGAAAAATTTGTTTGGGAATGATGTGATGTTTTGGAAAAAGACCTCTTAAATGGTGACAACCATTAGGAGGTATGAACAAATCATCCCTAACATTTTTTAACCAAGATGGTGGTGAAATAGGAACCTTGGGTAATGAAAAAGATAAGGAAGGAAAACACCTTGGAGGTGAAGGGATAAGACCCATGTCAACTTGGCCTTCTTTGTCTTTTTCTTGTTTACTTGTGGTAGGTGGGTGAGTTAGGTCTTGTTTTACCTTGTTGATCTTTAAGATTTGCTTTTGTGGACAATGAAGAGCTATGTGCCCAAAACTTAAACATTTAAAACATTTGGTATTTGAAGTTTTGGTAGGCGACTTAGGAGTAGAAGGTTTTGTAGTAGAAACGTTTTTTGGAAATATGGTTTGTTTGGAAAAATTGGAAGGAGAATTTTGAGTGGACATTTTGTTGGCATCCTTCCTAGAAGAGTTGTAGAAATCATCATCATGAGTATTTTTGAAAGTTGTTTTCAAAAGATAGGATTCCACCTTGATGGCTTGGCGAAACACTTTCTTTAAAGAAGAGTACTCATTTAATTCTACAATTTCTCTAATATCTCTTCTCAAACCACGTACAAACCATTTTATCTTTGACTCTTCATTAGCATGCATATTCATTTTAGTCAAAGTTGTTTCAAAATCCTTAAAGTATTCTTCTACCATCCTATGTCCTTGAGGAAGCCTTTGGAACTTCAACAAGTGTTCCTTCCTAGAAGGAGGAACAAACCTCGCGCGCATACACTCTTTCAAAGCATTCCAAGAAACCACGGGAGGTTTCTTGCGATACATAATGTCCATTACAACTTTATGCCACCATTCTTTGGCATAGCCCAAAAAGGATAAAGAAACTAATCTAAGTTTTTGGTCATCTTGGACCTTATACACATGAAAATAATGGTCAACCTTAGTCTCCCATTCTAAATACACATTAGGATCACTATCACCATTAAAACTAGGGACTTTTTTACAAGCAATGTTGAACACTTGGTGATATCTTTGGTCACGGTTATAGCTCTCTTCATGAGAATGATGGTGATGCCACCTTCTTCTATGTTCTTCTTCACCAAGGACTGAAACTTTGGAAGGAGAATACTGCTTGTAATATGCACCACCTGAATAGCCAGCCATTTTGCAAATAAAAAACAGCAAACACACAAAAATAGCAAACAAGTTAAGAAACAAAATTAGCAAAAACAGTGAGCTTGGCAATGAAACTGCCGAAGTGAAATGAGGCTGAAAAAAGAGATCACTCTCAAAGAAATAATGTTCTTGCACCAATCTGATCTTGAGGCCTTGGAATCCTCAAATGAAATATGTCAAAGCAAGCACACCAATCTCAAAAGCAACCACCACAAAACCAATGAAACAATAAAGACAAACAAGAAAAGGTATAAGCAAGGAAAGGTAATTGCAAAAGGAATACTATATGTAAGACAAACTCAAAGAGTAAGAATGAAAGACAATCAAGAAAATAAAGAACTCAATGAGAAAAGTAGGCACACAAAAGAATACTTAAGGAAAAGCACTAGAGTAGATGAAGAAAACAAAAAATTAGCTACTGGAAATTTTTTTTTTAAAATGCAAACTGTGCTTGATATTCACTGATTTAACTGGAATGATGTAGAGCGAACTGGATTATGAAATTTAAACCACAGAAACTTCAAGATGTTAACTCAATAATGGCACTGTAATCAATTAAAAACAGTAAGCCAATTGAGAGAAATAAATTTTTCAAAATCGCTGCCAGATTACCGTATTTTTTTCGGCAGAATTGTACACTTTTTTTATTTTATTTATCATTTTTTGTGTACTCGTATTTTTGAATGATTCTTTTTTCTATTCTTTTCAAACACTTTGAATATCTCAAATCCAGAATTTCAGAATTTTCCAGTAAGAAAATC
This sequence comes from Phaseolus vulgaris, assembly GCF_000499845.2. NCBI lineage: Eukaryota > Viridiplantae > Streptophyta > Magnoliopsida > Fabales > Fabaceae > Phaseolus > Phaseolus vulgaris. Next base: position 39,334,385 of record NC_023749.2, on the reverse strand, counting down.
AATTGCAATAAGGAAAAACAGTAAGCACTTTTTTTAGAAACAGAGGAATCCTAATAGGACTAAAAAACAGGATTATGAACTAGCAAAGATATAATAGAAAATGATGTATTGGAACTTGTATAGGTCTAGAATACAAGTATGAACTCAATTCTAAAAAGAAAATGCACAAAGGATCAACATCAATTCAGAAAATTATATGACACCAAAGCAAGAAACAATCAAAACAATAAAAGTAGTACTAGAAGTAATGACAAATATGGAATAACATGACTAAGACAAAACTTGACATGATTACAAAATTAAAAGACACATCACAAATTTTAACAACAAGTGAAAGGAAGCTTAAGGTAAATTCTAGGAAGGATAATGCCATTCCAAAAGAGCAACCATACTCATAAGAATTATGAGTGCCATAAACCTTTTCACAAGCACTTGGTGTAAAAGAAAAACAGCAAGAATACTCAATTAAAATTCGAAAATTAAAGAGTTCTTGAAATTAAAGTGCACACAACTCAACAATTAAACAAGAATGAACCTAAGACTCATGATACCACATGATGTGATTCCACTAGCCATATAGAGAAAGGTTCTTGACCTTCTTAGGAATCACCTTGAGTTGGACATTATAGAGGCACTTTTCTTAGAGTTGGATCATTGTTCTAAGACAAGAACTCACCAAAAACTAGTACCAAATCCCAAACTCATTTGGATGAACCAATTTTAGTCAAATTGAACCGAACAAAAGAGTAAGAAAAGCAAAGGAACAAGATGAATGGACTGAAATATAAAACTGCCGAACCAAAACTCATAAAAAACAGCAAGAACACCAAACCAAAACTCAAGAACACAAATTAACAAAAACAATAGAAAGAGAAGAAAGGAAGGAGAAGAGAGTGCTCATGAAGATGGAAGAATGTTGGATGATCTCGCCACTAGAAGTGTGGAATGCTCCTAGATGAGAGTGATGCCGCCACTTGAGGACTCCAATGATCCATCAAGATAAGACTAGAGAAGAAGGCTCAAAGCTCTCCAAAGTTCACTCAAAATTTGAGTAGAGTTTTCTTAGATTAATTCCAATCTGAATTTTACAAAGGAAGCACCTCTATTTATAGCCTAAGGTGCTGAAAAATAGGTGGGAAATTTCAAATAAACTCATTTGAAATTCCCACCAAAAACAAGTCACATGGGAGGTGTGACCTTTTTCTACTATGACACCTCCCAAAAACTACACCTACACCACTCTCCTAAGTCACATGGACAATGTGACTTTATTTTACATTTTCACACACCTTTATTTAATAACCACACCTCCTAAAACTATACAAGAGTATTTCAAAGCTTGGCCTTGCCCCTCATGGGATGGACTTGGGCTCTTTGGGCTTTGGCCTTCTTGGGCTTGGGCTTGGGCTTTGGGCTTGGGCCTCATCTTTATTTTATGTCTTCTTTTAATTTTGAGAAGACTAGAAGGAAGAACTTCAAATGTGAGGGTGGTGACCTTGAAGGTGCATGAGAGGTAGTGAAGGTTGAAGTGGTTCGGCCATCTCCATTTGGGGGTGAAGTTTGAAGACTAAAAACCTAATTCTAGAGAGAATTTGGCAAGGGAGTAATTTGAATGGCACTTGGGCTGCATTTCATTACTCAAAATAGTCTTACAAAATGAGAGCCAAGCATCTCAATTTATAGTGTTTAGAGGGCTGGAAATTAAAAAGAAAGTGGAGGGAAATTCAAATGAGAAGCATTTGAATTTGGAGCCAATTCCTAGTCATAAGGAAAGTGTGACTTGGTTTCATTTTTTGGCACCTCCTAAATCTACACCTACACCTTCTTTTTATGTCACATGGAAGGTGTTGCTTAGCTTTATACATTTGCACCTCTTATATTTATATCTACACCTCCCTTTATGTTCTACTAAAAATACTCAAAAGTAATTACAAAAGAAAGACATCCAATGATGCTTAGTTGGCCCATATCTTCTATTTGTTGGGCTTGAGCTGAAGCTTGAACTTGTATTTGGGCTTGGGCTTTTTCTATCATGGGCTTGGGCCTCTTCCATCATCCCCTCCCTCTTGAAAAGGATTTGTCCTCAAATCCAATGCTTTTTCTTCAACCATCATTATGTGGATGTATGTGGCTGGATGGTTTCCATCATCCCCTCCCTCTTGAAAAGGATTTGTCCTCAAATCCAATGCTTTTCTTCAACTAGGGGGATGGATGTGGCTGGATGGTGTCCATCATCTCTTCCTTCTTGAGAAGATCTATCCTCAGATCTACAGACTTGATCTCGAATAGCAGCCTCTTGCTTCGTCAAGGTTTGTCCTCCCGGATCAAATGTCCATCTATGGGAATCCTGAAACAAAGCAAAGGAGTTAGTGTGAGCAATTGGAGAAAACTTAATTGTATGAAGTTGCCATTTTTTTTTCTTTTGTTTTTGGCAACTTTTCATAATATTTCCCTTTTGATGGTTGTATGTGTCCTCTAATCCTCTTATGTTTTATAAAATTTCCAATAGTAGTTACTTTTCCCTTAGGCATAATTCCTTTAGGAGGTGGTAACAACTTTAAAAGGGAAAGAGGACTATGTTCACATACAACTTCAAATGTAGAAATATGAGTAATCTTGTGGACTACTCCATTGTATGCATGCTCAATAGAAAAATGATACTCATCCCAAGAATTGTGGTTGTCTCTCATGATTTCTCGAAGCATAGTAAAAAGAGCTATGTTTTCAATTTTATTTTGACCATTCTTTTGAGGATGATAAAAATTTGAAGAGAACAATTTAGTTGCAAGTTTTCCCAAGAGAATCCTCAAATCATGGTTTCTGAAATTTGGAGCTCTATCCAACACTATGCTTGAGGATAAACCATGAAGATGTATCACTTCTCCAGAGAAGAATTTATCCATATCCATGAAAATGGAATCAAAACCTTTTGTTGTCTTAGGAAGCTCTAATATGAAATTTAGGCTTGTGTCTTCCCAAGGATCATTTGCAAAAGGTGAAGGAGTATAGAGTTCATGAAACATTGCCTTAGGTGTAGTTTTAAAACAAGAAATTGTCGAACCAAGTGGTGTTCAATATTTTGATGAATCCAATCCTTTGAAGGATGATGAAGCCTCTGCTTTGTTTGATGCTGCTCTGCTGGTTTTAGCCTTGTTCTGGGGTAGTTCAATGTTGTAATCAACACTTAGATTAAATCTCAAAGCAACTAGCATCTCAATTTTATCAAAGCAAAATGATTTTCAAACTAAATGGAAACAACCGATTGTTTTGTCGAAACAACCGATTGTTTACACTTAGGTGTTTTGAGAAAGTTTGAAAACTGTTTTTGAATGCTGTATTTTGTTAAGTAACAAAACAACGATTGATTCGAGGAAACAGTCGATTGTTTGTTTTAAAACCATAACAGAAAAACTGTTTTCTTTGACTGAGCTTTAAATGCTTTAACAGAATACGCTCCAATCATTAAATGCTTTGACCAATCAATTTTAAATGCAATTAAGAGTTTGTTAAGATTTGATAACAAACTATATTCTTAGATATATTCTGAAAAACAGTTTTGATATATTAAGAATCTTGAAACAAAGTTTTTCATCTAAAGAGTTTTTCATAGTGTTTTGATATTGCTAAAGAGTTGAGAGATTGATCAAGGTGCTGAATAGGATTCTGCTTGTATTGATTTCAGATTTTCATCTGTAACAAGTGTAATCTTTGTAAACTGCTGAACAGTTCGTTTGTGTGTGTTGCTGAGATTGGCTGTGTGTTCTTGAGGTGTTCAAGATCAGCAATCTTAGTGTTGGCCAAGGAGAGTGTGTTTCTTGAGGTGTTCAAGGTCATTCTCTTGGTTGTGGTGTAAGTGATCAAGGTGTGGTTGCTTAGTGGAGTTGAACATCAAGATCTTAAAATGTCTTGATAGAGCATGGCAACCAAAGGTAACTGCTATTTCCGAATCTAAAGATCTAACATCATTAAGTGTTGCTTCTTTGTTTGGAAAGCTTAGGGAACATGAGCTAGAGATGAATAGACTCAATGTTCAAGAAAGTGAAGATAAGCACACAAGGAGCATAGCCTTGAAAGCATCCAAACATAAGGGAAAGCAAGATTCAAGTGATGATAGTGATGAGGAAAATCTAAGTTTGCTGTCAAGAAAATTCAGCAAATTCCTCAAGAGAAACCGAAACAAAGACAACGACAAGGATAGGTATGGAAACAAGAAACCCGATGAATTTAATTCAAATAACTATACTTGTTTTGGTTGTGGTGAGCAAGGTCACATAAAGGTTGATTGTCCCAACAAAAGCAAAGAGAAAAAGACAAGCTACAAGGAGAAGAAAGGCAAGACAAAAAGAGCCTACATTGCTTGGGATGAAAATGAAGTATCATCATCAAGCTCTTCATCAAGTGAAGATGAAAAAGCCAACATATGCTTAGTTGCTGAGGATGATGATGATGATTCTTGCAGTTCAAGTGAGGTTAGTTCATGTGTTTCCTTAAACGAACAAAACTATAGTGAATTGCTTGAAGCTTTTCAAGAAACTCATGATCAAGCTAATAGATTGGTTTTTTCAAACAACCGATTGAAAGATCTTAACAATGGGCTTGAAAAGAAAGTTAAATCACTTGAAGAGGAACTGAGAAAAGCAAAAAGTGATTTTGAAAATTTGGAAAAACATTTCAAAAATGCCTCTTGCAAGTGTGATACTTTCAATTGCACAAATTGTGAAAAACTTGAGAAAAAGGTTCACTATCTTGTTAAAACTGTGGACAAGCTTTCAAAAGGAAAGTCAAACTTTGAGAATGTTCTAGCATCTCAAAGCTGTGTTTTTGGAAAGGCTGGTTTAGGCTTCAATCCACAGAACAAGCAAGATAGATTTTCAAAAAGTTTTTTGAGAAAATCAGAAAAACAACCGATTGTTAAGACGAAACAACCGGTTGTTACATGCTTTTACTGCATGAAGAAAGGCCACTCTGTTAGATTCTGCAAAATTAGAAAATATTATGTTCCTAAAGGTTTTATGAAATGGATTCCTAAGGGATGTGATGTTTCTAACAGCAAAGAAAAGCCAAGTGGACCCAAATTTGTAAGGGGACCAAATCTTGCAACTTGATTTTGTTTATGCAGGAAAAATGAAGAGAAAAGGAAGAATTGAGCCTTCTGATCAAGCTGTTAAAGAAAAATGAAATCATTGAAGCTGAATCAATGATATGCAAAAGGTCAAAACAGTGAAAAGAAGCTTTCTTGATCAACAAGCAATTGGCTCATTGAAGAAACAACACAAGGATAAGACCTTCCTTTTATTTGTTCTCAATTTCTGTTTCAAAGTTCTTTCTTATGATTAATTGTCTTTCAATCAATGTCTTGTGCCCTAATCTGTTTCTGTTTCTGGTTAAAAATTGAAAAATCAAGTTTTTAACTGCTGCAGAAAAACAACCGATTGTTTCTTCGAAACAACCGATTGTTTTAAGTCAGACAACACTGTGTAGAAATTGATTTAACTGATTTTTTAAATTTCTAGCCGTTGCATATATTTTTCAAAGGGAGAATCTTGGTCAAAGGATCTGTGTTGAAAGCTGATCACATTCAGAAAGTTTTTACAACAGTCATAAAGGAATATATTCCAAAATCTTAGAAATTCAAGAGCCTTAATGACTAGTCAAAGATCACATGTGAAGACCATGTGATTTTCAGCTTTTTCTGACTTTTTCAGTGCAGAACAGAGTCAAGTCCTCTCTCTGAAAATCAGGTACCCATTGAATGAAATTAAATTCAAATTGATTCTCTTTCTACTATAAAATCAGGTGCAGATTTCTTTCATCAAGAACAACCAATTGCAACATCTCTTGCACCATCTCTTGCAAATTTCTGAGAAGTGAGTGTTCATCACTGCTGTCATGGAATCAACCCCTCTCACCTCTAAAAGAGTCAAAACCAGAGCTGTAAGGTTTGGAGGAAGGCTTGAAAGCTGGTTTTCTAGTGACACCGATCTCATTGAGAAGTATAGATATGAAATAAGTGTCAAGAAGATAAACAACCCCAAGGTTGTGTGCTTTGACTAGCTGAAAAGTCAAAAGCTTGACAATGTGAGGAAGCTTCTCAAAGACCAGTCACTCAGAAAGTTTCTGGAGCTCAAAGGGAACATATATCCAGATTTGGTGAGAGTTTTCTACACCAACTTGAAGTTTGAGGGAAACAACTTGGTCTCTCATGTGAAAGGCGTGGAGATGAAGATAACCCATAAGGTTTGGGCTGCTGTAGCTGGGCTTAAGTTCTCTGGATTAAGAATCAACAAAGGAAACCTTGGTGTGGTAGAAGATTTCAACAAAATCCAGTTCTACAAAAGTTGCTTGAAGAACAAACAATCTCAAGTTAGCACTTGCTCGGTTGGAGGCTTGAGGATTGATGAGAGGCTGCTTGCTCTCATTATAAATTGGATCCTAACTCCAAGGGGGAGTAATAACTCTGTGTTGACTGAAGAAGATCTGGTTTACATCTTCTGTATCACCAAGAAAGTGAAGATCAATTGGATTCACATAATCAAGGAACATATGCAAAAAGCCATGAGGTTAGGCGATTACCACTATCCCTATGTTGTTTTAATATCTAAGTTTCTACACTATTTTAAAGTTAATCTTGAAGATGAAACTTCTGAGCTGGTCAAGTCAAATCAAGAGTTGAACAATGGATCACTCAGCAAGATGGGCTTCACAAAAATAGGTGGAAAATGGTTAAGTAAGGATGGTGATCATGGTGCCTCATCAAGTGCTGCTGCTCACCTTGAACAAGATGAACCTGTTGACATGGATGTTCAACATGAAGATCCAGCTGAAGATTTTCAAGATGCAGGACCTAGTGCTGATGCTGAACATCAAGAAGAAAGAATGCAAACCATGTCTCCTTTTGAAAGACTCATGGTGAATAGGCTAGTTACCTTTGCTGAAAATCAAAGGAGCCTTCATGATCTATGTGTTAGCAACTTTCAGGGGACAGATACAAGGTTTGACAACATGGATGCAAGGTTTATGACTCTAGACGAACAGATTGAAGCTGTCCAGAATCAAATCTTTGATCTTCAGTTTGCTGATGAAGAAGACTGAGAGAAAAACAACCGATTGGCCATCGAAACAATCGATTGTTTTTGGCTGTTCTCTTTTCTGGTTTTAAAATTTCTTTCCTTCTGCTGTTGCTGTTTTATTCTGATGTAATTGGAACAATGTTCTATTTTATCTCTTATCTTTGTCTATTTGTGAAGACAAATAGGGGGAGATATATGTTGTGTTTCTGTTTTCAATTTGTTCTAAGTTTCTGTTTTTCATATTGTTAAAAACAGGTTGAGTGATGTTTTTTGGTTTTGATATTGAATGTTTAAGCTTTAATTGTTAATCTGTATACTAACAGAATATCAGAAGTTCTATGTATTACTGAAAGTTCTTTTGCAGGAATTGTTTCAGATTTAATCAAAGAACAACACAAGCATCAGGGATTTGTCTTCATCAAATAGGAGGAGATTGTTGAACCAAGTGGTGTTCAATGTTTTGATGAATCCAATCCTTTGAAGGATGATGAAGCCTCTACTTTGCTTGATGCTGCTGTGCTGGTTTTAGCCTTGTTCTGGGGTAGTTCAATGTTGTAATCAACACTTAAATTAAATCTCAAAGCAATTAGCATCTCAATTTTATCAAAGCAAAATGATTTTCAAACTAAGTTGAAACAACCGATTGTTTTGTCGAAACAACCGATTGTTTACACTTCGGTGTTTTGAGAAAGTTTGAAAACTGTTTTTGAATGGTGTATTTTGTTAAGTAACAAAACAACCGATTGATTCGAGGAAACAATCGATTGTTTGTTTTAAAACCATAACAGAAAAACTGTTTTCTTTGACTGAGCTTTAAATGCTTTAACAGAATACGCTCCAGTCATTAAATGCTTTGACCAATCAATTTTAAATGCAATTAAGAGTTTGTTAAGATTTGATAACAAACTATATTCTTAGATATATTCTGAAAAACAGTTTTGATATATTAAGAATCTTGAAACAAAGTTTTTCATCTAAAGAGTTTTTCATAGTGTTCTGAGATTGCTAAAGAGTTGAGAGATTGATCAAGGTGTTGAATAGGATTCTGCTTGTATTGATAAAGCTAAAGAGGTGTTCAAGATCAACAATCTTAGTGTTGGCCAAGGAGAGTGTGTTTCTTGAGGTGTTCAAGGTCATTCTCTTGGTTGTGGTGTAAGTGATCAAGTTGTGGTTTCTTAGTGGATATCCTCAGGGTTTCTGAGAAGACTGGATGTAGCTCTAGTTTTGAGTGAACCAGTATAAACAACTGTCTACAATCTCTCTATCTCTATCTCTTTAAGTTCAGTTTGTTTGTTGTTTGCTGGTATAAACAACCGATTGTTTCGAAGAAACAACCGATTGTTTTTTCTGATATTACAATTTTGCTTGTTGTTTTGGCTAACTGAATTGCTCAATGAATTGGTATCTGAAATAAGTTCATTCTAGCTTTGAAAAGTTTGCAAAAACCCCTTTAAACAATTCATCCCCCCTCTAGTTTAAAGCCATCTTTTCTAACAAAAATGTTTCTAGGGTAATGTCTTTGAACCTCCTTTCTCATGGGTGACAAAAATTTTCCTTTTAAAAGCTCTAGAGTTTTATCAACTCTAATTTGGCCCTTGAGTTCTCCTTCATGAAGAATTTTTCTCTTATGTGTAAAGATATTCTCGTTGTTACAACCATTGTTTATGAGAATTTGTACACTTTGCAATGGTTATCTCAATAAGACATGACAAGTTTCTTTAGGCACTACCTCACATAAAAATTTGTTTTTGTAGATGCTTATAGATAACTTGACATTTACTTGGTGATATCCTAGCACATATGAGAAATAATCCACTTCATCTTTATCTATGCAAGCTTCCTTTAAAGACTCTTCTTTTTTGATTATGCTTGCAAGTTTTCCTTTACAAGAGGTAAGGCTAGGTTGTTCAACAAGAAGCATGTTTTCAAAGGTATTTTTAATTTGACTGTCTTGTTGAATGACCTTGTGGGAAGGAACACTCTTCTCCCACGCCTTTTGTTTCCCAAGGGTTTTCTCTTGCTTTTCTATTTTTACATTTTCATCACTCTCACTAGCTTCTTTTTCTTGGCTACTATTCTCATCTTTGTCCCTTAAGATCATAGATCTTTCAGTGAAACATTGAGATGCTAATTGATCATTGCCAAGGTATTCTAAACATGGAATTTCTCTAGCTTGAGTGTGAGAGATATGCTTGGTTAGATTTTGGGAAAGTTCTAGAGATGTTTCTTTTATATGTTCTTCCCCTCTATGGAACTCATCCTTGTCATAAGATACATAGTATGAACTTTGTTTTTGACTTGATTGTTTTCTCAAAATTTGTTTTTCAACTTTAATGCTAAGTTGAATCAAGTCATTTAAATCTCTATAAGGTAAAAGTTCAACTTTGTTTCTGATCCGATCGGTCATCGGTAGTCGATGACGTCAGCAACAGAGAACCACGTGGACCACTCGCAGGGTGACACGTGGACCAGGTGGTAGAGAGGTCAGGGGGACGATCGCCAAGAGTGGTGATCGGAGGTCAGTAACCAAGTGACCACCGACAGATCAGGCGGCAGAGAGGTCGGGGGACAGATCATCCAGAACGGTGATCGGTGGTCAGTAGCCAAGTGGCCACCAACAGACCAGTTCTCAGACTAACGCCTGAAGGCAGAACGCGAAGAAACAAATAAACACTGATCAGTCATCGGGTGTATTGTCATCGGGGTCTCGTGTTACACGCAGTTAAACTGGGACTGAGGTTCCCAGCGAGAGCGTTACGCATGAGCACAGCTCAGGGAATCATGCACGAGAGTGGCCTGAGGGAACTAGTAAACCAGTCAGTGATTGGTGATTCCCTCAACCCACTACGTGCGTGGCATCGTGAAGGGTAAGTCGCCTACGGAGAGAGAAACGTCTGGTGAGTGTGCCTAGACCAGCCACACCCGATGTTCTCCTAAGAGTATGCGATCTACCCAGATAAGAGAAATATCCTAAGTTACTCCGCAAGGGCGTAACTTGGGCACACAAAGAGAAGCGCTAGAGCCCTTCCAGTAAATGACACGTGGGTGGTTAGATGTGAGTTGCAGGCCTCCACGTGTCATCTTCTGAGAGGGGTGCGGTCCAGACAAAAGAGCACTCCGTACCACTAAAGGTACAGACAGACGCAGCCAAGCGCAGAGACGCGCAGGCATGCACAGACTCTCACGCTCCCCACTGCTGATTCTGAAGGTACGCTTTCTCTGAAAAGCATAACAGGGTTCTGACACATGCCAGAAAAGCATAACAGAATTCTGTTATGCCCAGAAGCAGAAAAAGAGAGATAAATGAGAGAATCAGGGTGAGAGTAAAGAAAGATACGAAAAACAGAGAGCAAGAGTTTTCACACACACTGCTAGTTTTCTAATCTTTGGTGGTTCTGTGGACTAACTTGATCGTCGGAGTGCAAACGGCCGCTAGAGGCGCCGTCTGTGTGTTTTGCAGGCCACGTTTAGAGAAGCAAGAGAAGGTTCTGAGGGTGAATCTGCAGAAGACGCAGTCGCGTAGACAGGGCAGAGAGTGCTACGAAGCGATTCCTCCACGTTCGAGTTGCCGGCAGGATCAGTTTCTTATCTCAAGTTTGAGACCACTTAGAAACCTAGCTATGGTGGTATGGTTGTCTTCGTTAATCCTTGCCCTCTCAATATATGATATCATCTTTTGCTAATATTCTTCTACACTCATATCTTTTTGATGAACTCCTTGGAGCTTGTCCATCAACTTCCTATTGTAATGTGAGGGAATATGGCGACATCTCAAGGCTCGCCTAAAGTCATTCCAAGATGTAATGGGAGGGTCCTTGTGGAGATGTCTCTCTCTTTTTAGGGCATTCCACCAATACATAGCATCACATTGAAAACTTAAGGTAGCTAAGGGTACTTTCTTTTCTTCACTCACTCTACCCTCATCTCCCAATATAGATATGTTTCTACATCTTCTTTTCCATAGAAATGAGGTAGTTCTACCTTAACCTCCTTTAGGTTTTCTTGTCTCTCTTTTCTAGCTCTCCTATGGGGTGGTTGATGATATTCATTTATCCCAAGACTTTCTTCCCCAAAAGATTCACAAACTTTAGAGCTATATGCACGAGAATGTAATTTTTTTGAAATTTGAGACTTCTCATCCTTTGCTTTAGTCAATTCATTAGTTTTGGCCTCATTCTCCAATTGCTTAGATGAAATTGATTGAATATCCTTGGAAAGTTGTTTCAAAAGGAATTTGATGGATTTCACATCACTTTCCATAGACTTTGAAGAATGAGAAGACATGACTAGAACCTTGTGTATAGAAATGTTTTACTTTGAGAAGAATCAGGGAAGTTAATGAAGGTAGTTTTCCAGGTAAGAGAGGTGAGTCACAATGGACTACTTAAATACCAAGTCTTGCCTTAGCCCAAAACTATCCCTCAAGATCTTCACACAAATCTTTCTCTTGTTAAATCACTTAAAACACAATGAGGATGTAGAAATCAAATTTTTTATGCACAAAAACAATGCAAGCTACCTAACAAATTATCAAAGCTTTAAACAAGACAAACAAAAGCAAATTAAGCATAGCTAACTGAAGGCAATTGATGTAATTAAAGCAATTAACAAATGCTAAGATAGATAGTTTTAAACTAGTCCGCCCTAGGTGAGGCTTCTTGGACACTTGGAGCCCTTGAAGACACACTCACCATCTAATTGCGTAATTAACAAGTAATTAACAAGAGTTAAGTTGCAAAGAAATTAGATGGAACTCCCTTTGTTGATTTTCTATTTGCACTTCCTTTGTTGTCTCTTCTTTGTTGGGCCTTCCAATGTGTGTGGTGTATTTAGTATGTGTTTGTTGCTGCCCTTGCCTTTGTTCCTCTTGGAATTAGGTAATTAAAATCTTCAATCCAGCACCTATCAAGAAAAGCTAGACTCCTCTCAAGTCAATTCCCACTCAACAAGTGCCAATTGATATTTAATCCACCACAAAGCTTAAAGGTCAAAGAAATAAAGCAAGAAACAAATTAATTTGAAAAACAGTACCACACAAATGGAACTAAATGTGACAACTAGAAAGAGTTTCAATGAAATATTAGACAAGCAAATAAAAAGGTACTCAAACAAAGGATGGCACACAAAATGGAACCTATGGAATAGCACTAGATTTGATTTCAAAATCAAAAACAGCACCACTGAAACAAATTGTTGTGGTCCAGAATGCGTGATTTTCACAGATTTATGCTGAGCTGGCCTTTTAATATTTTCTTCTGAAAATATATATTCAAACAGATCAAGATCTCAAAAAAATTTTGGCGTTGGTTTCACTCCAAACGCATGCACCATTTTTGTTTAATAAATTTTCTAAAATCAGTGCTCAGAATCGCCAGTTGTAGCGTCAAGATTGCACCTTGTTTTTGTAATATTTATCATTTTTTTCTATTTCTTTTTTTGAACTAATTCTTTTTTTGTCCTTTCTCTAACACCTCAATCTTGCAAAATCCAGAGGCTCAAAATTTTCTTATGTGCAAAATAATTTTTGTACCCCCCTGGTAGTCGGAAGTGATGACGTGGCATCAAGCTACAGTATAGGCGTGTTGACAAGGCGCCAGGTTGGCAGAAGGGAAGGAAGTCGGGGGGCTCGTGAAGTCGCCAGTTATTAAGTTGGCGTGTTTCGATCTCCAGCATACCAGAATGTAGACTCCCGATGGAAACTCAGGCGACCTAGTGATTGGAGATCGCCAGAGCAAGCACATCGCCAGAGATGAAGGTGGTGCAGATTATGAAGGCGGCCGGCGAGACCACAGGGAAGGTGTATGAAGGCACCCTAACTCGCCAGTTACAGTAGAGATCGCACTCCCAAGTTAGCTATGTACTGGGCAGCACCATGCATAAATAACTTAGCCAAAGAGAGAGTCAGGAGCAGCGCCCAAGTCAAGGAGCCTCCAGATGATGGCACGTGTACAGTTGGATGCGAGCCACGTGTCCAAGTCTGTAACTGCCAGGAGAGAGAAAGCAAGCAGGTATATAAGAGTTCTCAACGAACTTTCTGAGGTACGCACGTTCAGATTATACTCTTTACGCTTGCGGGTCATAGAGCTTACTGTGAGAGAGAATTTGCACGGTTCTTGTTCTCTTAGTATTTGGTGATTCGGTCACTGACTTGGGCGTTGGAGTGCGATCGGCCGCAGCGGCGCCGCTCTGTTTCTTTGCAGGTTCTTGAGGTGGATCTCGAAGAGGAACGGAGGTTTGAAGCGGTGCGCACGTCGATCCTTTGACGAGGCAGTTTCCAGCGTTCCGGTCAACAGGCAGGATCATCAGGTGCCCACCGTGGGGCCGTGTAAAACTTGCTCCCATCCACAGCGTGAGTTCTTGAAGGTTTTCGAAGTTTCTGCGTGGTTGTGTGCTGGTGCAACCATCGTTCGCTGTTTGCTTGAAATTTGTTCGGTGAATTCGCGTTTTACACCGTTCGTTTGGGTTTTCGATCGGTGAAGTGAGGTTTTCCTGCTGTTTACGCGTAATTTGTTCGGTGGAGTTGAGTTCTTTCGCTCGTTCGGTTGTCCGTGGGAAGAGAAGTGGTTTCTGGTGGAGTTGCAAGTTTCTTTGAAGGTTTGCGGTGTTCTTGAGTTTTCTCGCGGAGTTTCGCACTGTTTTTCCGATTGATCGCTGACTCAATCGTAGCTAAAGTAAGTGTTGTTCGCTGCATTCTGTGATTCGCTGAGTTTCATGAGAAAAATGAGAAGCAATCGCTCAAGTCCAGTCGCTGCTGAAGGCGCCGCTGCCATGACCATGGCGCAGATGGCAGAGATGATGCGTTCGTTGCAGGCAACTGTGGAAGCCTCACGCATAGAGCAGGCGAGAATGCATGAGGACCTGGTCGCCTCTCGCGCCAGGAATGAGGAGCTCAGCAAGGTGACTGAGGAGCTGCGTCAAGCTCTTCAGGAGCAGCAAGGGCGTTCTTCTGCTGAAGAGGTGGCGCCGTCATCGCCACCTCGTGTTTTCCCTATGCCTTTTGTTCAGGCTATTACTGACACGCCTATTCCTACGAGCGTGGTTCCGGTTAAGGCTGTCTTTACCGGCGTGGAGGATCCAGAGGCTCATCTAACCACGTTCCATACGCAGATGATGCTGTCGGGAGGGTCAGACGCCGTGTATTGCAAGATGTTTGTGAGCACGCTCCAGGGAACGGCGTTTGAGTGGTTTGTGAGCCTACCTAACGGTCACATAACCAATTTTCAGCAGTTCTCGAAGGTTTTCGTCGAGCAATACATCGTGAACAAGGCACCGCCCAGGGTGTCTTATGATCTGTTTGATATAAGGCAGTACTAGGGAGAGTCCCTCAGAGACTACCTGAATCGCTTTGGAGCGCAGATGGTCAGATCGCCGGCCAAGGATGAAGAAATGCTGGTCTATGCATTCAAGAAGGGCGTGCTGCCAGGACCATTCTGCGAGGCCTTGATCAGGGCTCACCCTGCAACGTTTGCTGAGGTCAGGCGACTTGCGGTGGCTCACATCGCCGACGAGAGTGAGGTCGCCGAGAAGAGAGGGAGCGTGGCTCCCGCTAGGCCACGCGCCCAGACCAGGATCCAGCCGCAAAGGGTGCTGGAGACAGCGGCGGCGGCCAGGAAGGACCAGAGGACTCGCCATCCTTATGATAGGAGGAACAAGGGGAGGGGTCAGGGACGCCAGCAGCCAGCACGCCGGGAATACAATCGCCCGCCTAAGCACAAGTTTGTTATGGGATTGGCGGACCTGATCGCCATTCCCAATATATCTGCTAGGTTGAAAGCACCTGAGAAGGTGGGCGACAAGGTGTTGGGACCAAAGCCAAACGCCTGGTGTGAGTTTCACCAGGGCTTTGGCCACACTTTGGACTCGTGTTTGTCCTTAGGGTATCAGCTCGATGATCTGGTTAAGAGCGGGTTCCTAAATGACTATCTGCTGGACAGGAGGACGGGGGGAGCGTCAAGTTCCCAGCCAGCGGGTGGAGAAGCCCAGCAACACGAGATGCCTATCCACGGGGAAATCCACACCATTGCGGGAGGTTTCTCAGGTGGTGGACGCACCGCATCACAAAGGAAGAAGTACGCGCGGTCGGTGATGACAGTGGATATGTTTGAAGATCACTCGCCGGAGGTGGACATTACGTTCACCAAGCAGGATCTTCGGGACGTTGTGCCCCATGGCAACGATCCCATAGTCATTTCGTTGATTACGGCGGGAAGGAAGGTCCACAGAGTTCTGGTGGACCAGGGAAGCTCGACAGACGTGATGTTCTGGCCGACTTTCACGCAGCTGGAGTTGCCCCTTAACCAGCTAAGGCCCTATGGAGGGTGCCTATATGGGTTCGCTGGTGACCAGGTGGAGGTCAGGGGGTACATTGAGTTGAGAACCACGTTTACGGATGAGTCTGGGTCGAGGACGGAGAAAATCAAGTACCTCATTGTGAACGCTCCTTCAGCATACAACATCCTGTTGGGAAGGCCCACGCTTAACAGGATAGGCGCTATACCGTCGACCCGGCACATGAAGGTAAAATTGCCGTCTATGGAAGGGGTGGTGATCACGATCAAGTCTGATCAGAAAAAAGCAAAAAAGTGCTATGAGAATAGCCTGAAAAACAAGAGATCAGTGAGCTATGTAACAACCACCCCACCTCCCGGTGTGAAGCCCAGATCAACGGTAACAGAGGAGACCGCCGGAAGGGACGTGGAGATGGTGGACGCTGAGCTGGGGGAGGGGAACGTTGGCCTGGAGGAGGAAGAGGTGCGGAATCGCCCTGAAGAAGCGAGAGAGCAGGGAATCGCCAGGGCGGTGATCGCCCGAGAATCCAGGGCAAAACCTGTCGAGCAGTGGCTCGAGAAAGAGATCGGGGGAAAGATCTTCAAGCTGGGAAGATCTCTGGAGGTCGAGCTCCAGGACCAGATCGCCAAGGTGATTGAGCGGCATCTGGACGCGTTTGCATGGTCCGCTTCGGACATGCCCGGAATTGATCCCGACTTCTTGTGCCATCATCTAGCGATGGACAACTTGGTGAGACCGGTGCGACAAGGAAGAAGAAAGTTCAACGAGGAGAGGAGGCAGGCGATTAGAGATGAAACACAGAAACTCCTCGCTGCAGGCCACATCAGGGAAGTTCAGTATCCTGAATGGTTGGCAAGTGTCGTGCTGGTGAAGAAGAGTAACGGGAAATGGCGCATGTGCGTCGATTTCACCGACTTGAACAAAGCTTGCCCGAAGGATTCATATCCTTTACCAAGCATAGACGCCCTGGTGGATAGTGCTGCGGGGTGTAAGTTGCTGAGTTTCCTGGATGCCTTCTCGGGGTATAATCAGATCAAGATGCATCCCATGGATGAAGAAAAGACAGCCTTCATGACGGAGAGGTCGTGCTATTGCTATAAGGTGATGCCGTATGGGCTGAAGAACGCGGGGGCCACGTACCAGAGGCTGATGGATCGAGTACTTGCACCGATGCTGGGAAGGAACGTGCAAGCGTACGTCAATGACATGGTCGTGACCTCGCCGGAAAAGAGCAAGCACGTTGCCGACTTGGAGGAATTGTTCACAATGATCGCCAAGTTCAGATTGAAGCTGAATCCAGAGAAATTTATTTTCGGCGTGGAGGCTGGGAAGTTTTTGGGTTTCCTCTTGACTGAAAGAGGCATAGAGGCCAACCCCGACAAGTGTGCCGCCATCTTGGCGATGAGGAGCCCAGCTACGGTGAAAGAGGTCCAGCAGCTAACAGGACGGATGGCAGCCCTGTCTCGCTTCGTGTCAGCTAGCGGAGAGAAGGGCCATCCCTATTTTCAGTGCTTGAGGCGCAATAACAAGTTCGCCTGGACGAAGGATTGCGAGGAAGCCCTCGTAAAGCTGAAGGAGTATCTGGCGAGCCCGCCGGTTCTGTGCAAACCGCTGGTGGGAACCCCTCTCAGGTTGTATTTTGTTGTAACTGAGAGGGCGGTGAGTGCGGTGCTCGCCCAGGATCAAGATCAGGCTCAGAAGCCTATTTATTTTGTTAGTAAGGTGTTGCAGGGCCCCGAAACGAGATATCAGGCCCTGGAGAAGGCTGCACTGGCTGTGGTGTTTTCGGCGAGGAGGTTGCGCCACTATTTCCAAAGCTTCACCATACTGGTGATGACTGACCTGCCCATCCAGAAAGTTTTGAAGAAGCCCGACGTTGCGGGAAGGATGGTGAAATGGGCAGTGGAGCTGTCAGAGTTTGATATCAAGTATGAGCCCCGAGGCCCGATCAAGGGGCAAATCTTTGCGGATTTCGTGGTCGAGCTCTCGTCTGAGGCGACACGAGTTGAGGGGGACGGTTTCCGTTGGGTACTTTCGGTGGATGGATCGTCGAACCAGCAGGGTAGCGGTGCTGGAGTCATTTTAGAAGGGCCCAACGGCGTGCTGATCGAGCAATCTTTGAGATTTGCCTTCAAAGCCAGTAACAATCAAGCAGAGTATGAGGCGCTGATCGCCGGAATTTTGCTGGCCAAGGAGATGGGAGCTAGGGTGCTGATGGCTAAGAGTGACTCGCTGCTAGTCACAGGGCAAGTAACAGGCGAGTTCCAGGCTAAAGATCCACAAATGGCGGCCTATCTGGAATATGTGCAGGAGTTGAAGAGTTCTTTTGCCTCCTTTGAAGTAGTGCATGTGCCCAGAGAGCAGAATGCCCGAGCTGACTTGCTAGCTAAGCTCGCCAGTTCAGGCAAGGGGGGTAGGCAGAGGACGGTGATTCAAGAAACTCTGAAGACGCCGAGAGCATTTGTGGCAGATCACCTGGTCCTTTAGATAAGCAAGTCGACGGAGAAAGCAGCGAGAAGCCATAAGTCCCTGACGCAAGAAACTCTGAGATCGCCGAGAATTAGAGCATGTCGGGGAGAGAAGGTGATAGCCACATAGAACAAGATTCTTGACACTTTGAGGAATCACCTTGAGCTGGAAAATGTAGAGGCACTTTCTTAGAAGTTGGATCATAGTTCTAAGATCAAGAACTCACCAAAACAAGTACCAAATCCCAAACTCATTTGGATGAACCAAATATTGTCAAATTGAATCAACAAAGGAGAAGGAAAAGAACAAACCGAACAGAATTGAACTTCAAAACAAAAGAACCGAACAGAATTTAAAAACTAAACAGAAAATAGGTGCTGGAAAATTAAAGGAACCGAAACAAAAACAACTCAAAACTCAAGGCAATAAGAACAAATTGAAGAAGAAGAAAGGAAGGAGAAGAGAATGCTCATGAAGATGGAGGAATGGTTGGATGATCACGCCACTAGAAGAATGGATGCTCCTAGATGAGTGTGGAAGCCGCCACTTGAGGAAACCATGGTCCTTCAAGATAAGACTAGAGAAGAAGCTCAAAGCTCTCCAAATGCTCACTCCAATTTTGAGTATAGTTTCTTTAGATAAAATTCAAATCTGAATTTTACAAAGGAAGCACCTCTATTTATAGCCTAAGGTGCTGAAAAATAGGTGGGAAATTTCAAATAAACTCATTTGAAATTCCCACCAAAAACAAGTCACATGGGAGGTGTGACCTTTTTCTACTATGACACCTCCCAAAAACTACACCTACACCTATCTACTAATACACCCCCCTAAAGGTCCTATTTAAAACCTAAAAGATGCTATAACAAAAGAGGTTTCTAAGGTTTCCCTCTAAGCACCTTCAACTAAAGACACTACAAAAAGAGAAAATAAATGTCCTCTTGCTCCCAAGGCTTTGAACATGCTTCTTGTAATCCTTTGAGGTGGACTTTGACCTCCATGGGCATCCTCCATTTGTGCCTCCACCTCTTCTTGAGCTTGATGAGTGGCCTCCATGTTCTCTTGGGCTTGATCTCCATCAGAAGGTGAACGTGATGCAGGTCTGCGCTACCCATGAGCCAGACACTTGGATAACACAGTACAAGCGGTGCCTGGCGGATGGCCTTCTCCCGCTGGATCCGACTGAGGCTAGGAAGGTAAAGAAGAATTCTAGCAAGTACACCCTGATTGATGGCGATCTGTACAGGTTTGGGTTCACTCACCCGCTCCTGGAATGTATACATGGCGAGAAGTGCGCGAGAATCATGGCGGAGCTCCACGAAGGTATATGCGGAAGCCACGTCGGGGGTCGAGCTCTGGCCGCGAGGACTCTCCGTGCAGGCTACTACTGGCCAACGATGAGAGAAGACTGCAAGAAGGATGCCCAATGTTGCAAGCAGTGCCAACAGCACGCCGATTGGCACAAGGCGCCTCCTGCGGAGTTGAAGTCGATCTACAGCCCTTGGCCGTTTCACACCTGGGGAATTGACATCCTGGGACCTTTCCCGCTGGCGATTAGGCAGATGAAGTACTTGGTGGTGGCGGTTGAATATTTCACCAAGTGGATCGAAGCAGAACCAGTGGACCAGATCACTGCACACAAGATCGAAGGTTTCGTGTGGAAAAACATCGTGTGCCGGTTTGGAGTGCCTAAACGCCTGGTGTCGGACAATGGGACTCAGTTTGCAAGCCACCTGTTGAAGAAGCTTTGCAAAGGGGTGGGAATTCAACAAGTGTTTGCATCCGTCGAGCACCCTCAGACAAATGGCCAGGTGGAGTCAGCTAATCGGGTGTTGTTGAGAGGTTTGAAGAGAAGGCTAGAAAAAGCCAAGGGAAGCTGGGCTGAGGAGGTGCCCCGTATAGTTTGGGCATACCATACCACCGAGCAGTCAGGAACCCATGAGACCCCGTTCAGCTTAGTCTATGGGTGTGATGCGATGATTCCAGTAGAGATTCAGGAGAGCTCGCCGAGATTCCAGAACTTTGTAGAGGAAGACTCGAATGAAGAGAGAAGGCTGAACCTGGATCTACTGGATGAGGTCAGAGAGGAAGCGAGATTGAAGGCTGAGGCGGTGAAGAGGACGATTGAACGAAGATATAACTCGAAGGTGATGCCAAGGCAGTTTAGAGAAGGCGACCTGGTGATGAGGAAGGCCCACCAGTACGAGATGGAGAATAAACTGTCGCCCAAGTGGACTGGACCGTTCAGAATAACCGAGGCGCTCGGGAACGGCGCCTACCGCTTAGAGACGCTGGAAGGAGGGGCGATTCCTCGCACCTGGAATGCCACGCACCTGAAGTTGTACTATAGTTAAGAGCTTTGTAAGTAAAGACAAACACAAAAGTTATATTATAATGTCTCTGATGAAACAGTTTGAAGGGGGAACTCTTTTTTCCCTAAGGAGGGTTTTTAATGAGGCCACCCAATAAAAGAAGAGTTTTCGAAGTATAAGGCGTTTTCAGATTGCATGCTTGCTATTTTCCAAAAAGTTTTGACGAAAGACCTTGTCACTTATACGTGATTTAAGGCAAGTAAAGATATATTGTACGCTTTCTAAAAAAGTTTTAAGTCCTCATCGTTTGTCAGCGATCGGAGGCACCAGTTAAAAGACCTTGACGCCCGCGCGCGTTCCGAGGCAGGTAAAAGACCTCCTCGCCGTCGAGCGAGTGCAGGCGAGAAAGAGTAAAAGTCCTCAGTTTTTCCGGGGACGAGAAGATGTAACCCCTGGGGCAATGTAGAGGCAAGTGAAAGTCCTCAGTGTTTCTGGGGGCGAGAAGATGTAACCCCTGGGGCAATGTAGAGGCAAGTGAAAGTCCTCAGTGTTTCTGGGGGCGAGAAGATGTAACCCCTGGGGCAATGTAGAGGCAAGTAAAAGTCCTCCGTGTTTCTGGGGGCGAGAAGATGTAACCCCTGGGGCAATGTAGAGGCACGATTCAAAGACCTTCTCGCCTGTGAGCGAGTTCAGGCGAGTAAAAGACCTTCTCGCCTATGAGCGAGTTCAGGCGAGTAAAAGACCTTCTCGCCTATGAGCGAGTTCAGGCGAGTTAAAGACCTTCTCGCCTATGAGCGAGCTCAGGCAAGATAAAATCCTTCTCGTCTCGAACGAGTTCAGGTACGGTGTAGAGGGTGGAAGAAGTTCTGAGGGTGGCTAAGGTAGGTTCGAAGAGAACGCCTAGCCACCCGGTCTCTTGCTCTAAAGCACAAGGAGGTAGAGAAGGATCCGAAAGGCGTCTCTACCCTCAGATCAAAGAACAATGGCCAAGGCGTGAAGCCAGAAAGAAGCTGATCGCCAAGAGTTTCTGGCGACCAGGAAAAGTTCAAACAGTGGCGAAAAAGTTAAAAGACCCCTTTTGATGGAGCAGATCGGGTGAAGCAGTTTTTAAGCCAGTAGCTGAGTCAAAGTTTGTTGCTTGAGGAATATTTTTGCGATGAGGTTAATTGCCTTAAGTTTACGAATTGTTAAAGTGATTGTTGCTTAGGGCTGAAGTGATTCGAAGCAGTTAAGTCAAAGGTCGTGCCTACAGTTTTCCTAAGTCATTTCTTTGGAATTAAACAAGCAAGGAAAGTTGAAGCAATTAAAGAAGTTATAAGAGGAAGAACGTAGACCTTTGTCATCAACAGTTAACATCAGTTCAAAACATATATACGAAAAGGCATAAAGTCTGTTGCAAGCTGTATACAAGGGAAAGTATAAAAGCAATGGATGGATTAAATTGATCAGTCTTCGGCGGGCACCACTTTTCCATCCACCACTTCATTATTCAGTGACACCATGCTGAGATCCAGGTCGGGGAACAAGCAGGCAAATTGTTCCCGCGCAGCTTCGAATCCAGCAGCCAGAATTTGAGCAGAGTTCAGCTTGAGTTCTTCAATCTGCTTCTGAAGTTCCTCAATCCGCTTCTTGAGATCTTCAGTTTGCTCTTTCAGCTCCTTATTCTGTTACTCCAGCTCTTCAACCTGCTTCTTGAGTTGTTCATTAGTCTCTTGAGCCTGGAGAAGGTCTTCAGCAACCTTCTTGGATTCTGCTTGTGCTTGGGCCAATTCAGCAGCTACCTTTCCCTTCTCTTTGTTGGCCTCGGCGAGATCAGCTATGGCGTCGTCCCTTGCCTTTTCCACCTGCCCAAGGAGGGTCTCTCGCTCGGCTGACCTTTTCTCTAATTTCTGCACCTTGACGGCGTCGGCCTTTATGAGAGCCTCCAGGTCAGCCACCCTGACGCGGTAAGGCACAATCTTGCTCTCTAGTTCGATCTTTTCTTGAGCAAGTTGTTGCACTTTGTGGCGGAGATCAGTGGCCTCCTTGCGCGCCAATCTGAGCTCGGTGCTCATTGCGTCTTCTACTCGGGAGTGCTCAATCTCCGCGAGTGTCAGATTGGCAGACAACTTCTCCACCTCGACCCTGATGGTGCTATTTTCGGTTTTGAGGTTGAAGAGGTCGTCTAGGAGCCTCCTGGTCGAGCTCTCCACAGCTCTGGTGATGATGGCAGGGATGTCTTCTGCTATCGTCTTTAGCTTAGCAGATAGAGGCTCCCACATCCTCGTGACCTCAAGGGGGAGGTTTGCTGCTTGTTGATGATGGTGCGGAAGCTTAATGGATGAGAGTGGAACAAGGTCCTCCTAAGAGGTGTGGTGACCTTGAAGGTGCATGAGAGGTAGTGAAGGTTGGAGTGGTTCGGCCATCTCCATTTGGGGGTGAAGTTTGAAGACTAAAAACCTAATTCTAGAGAGAATTTGGCAAGGGAGTAATTTGAATGGCACTTGGGTAGCATTTCATTACTCAAAATAGTCTTACAAAATGAGAGCCAAGCAGCTCAATTTATAGTGTTTAGAGGGCTGGAAATTAAAAAGAAAGTGGAGGGAAATTCAAATGAGAAGCATTTGAATTTGGAGCCAATTCCTAGTCAAAAGGAAAGTGTGACTTGGTTTCATTTTTTTGGCACCTCCTAAATCTACACCTACACCTTCTTTTTATGTCACATGGAAGGTGTGGCTTAGATTTATACATTTGCACCTCTTATATTTATATCTACACCTCCCTTTATGTTCTACTAAAAATACACAAAAGTAATTACAAAAGAAAGACATCCAATGATGCTTAGTTGGCCCATATCTTCTATTTGTTGGGCTTGAGCTGAAGCTTGAACTTGTATTTGGGCTTGGGCTTGGGCTTTTTCTGTCATGGGCTTGGGCCTCTTCCATCAAAAGGTGACCCCAATATTTACCTAGGATGGGAGGCTAAAGTAGAACAAATATTTAATGTACATGAGGTCCAAGATGACCAAAGAGTTAGTTAGCCTCCTTAGAATATTTGGATTATGCCATGCAATGGTGGCACAAAACTGTAATGAACATTGGGCTAAACAAGAGGCTAATCGTGGCTCTTGGGAGGATTTGAAGTTATGCATGCGCGCTAGATTTGTGCCTCCACACTATAGGAAAGAGCTATTGTTGAAGCTCTAAAGGCTTCAACAAGCAACACAAAGTGTGGATGCTTATTTTAAAGAACTTGAAACAACATTAACAAAAATTGACATGCATGAAAGTGAGGAGTCCAAAATGGCTCGTTTTGTAAGTGACTTAAGAAGGGACAAACAAGATGTACTAGAACTCTATGAATACTCCTCTCTAGAAAAAGTGGTTCACCTTGGCATCAAGGTAGAATCCCAACTTTCAAAGAAAAACTCTTTCAAAAAATTTCATAATGATGTCTTTTATCACTCATCTTGGAAAAACAAAGACTGTACCGCCCTGGTAGTCGGAAGTGATGACGTGGCACCAAGCCACAGTGTAGGCGTGTTGACAAGGCGCCAGATTTGCAGAAGGGGAGGAAGTCGGGGGGTTCGTGTAATCGCCAGTTATTAAGTTGGCGTGCTCCGATCTCCAGCATACCAGGCGATCACCCAGTTGAAGATGAAGTCGCCAGATGGTAAACTCAGGCGACCAAGTGATTGGAGATCGCCAGAGCAGGCACATCGCCAAAGATGAAGGTTATGCAGATTAAGAAGGCGGCCGACGAGACCACAGGGAAGGTGTACGAGAGCACCCTAACTCGCCAATTCCAGTAGAGATCGCGCTCCCAAGTTAGCTATGCACTGGGCAGTACCATGTATAAGTAACTTAGCCAAAAAGAGAGTCAGAAGCAGCGCCCAAGTCAGGGAGGCTCCAGATGATGGCACGTGTACGACTGGATGCGAGCCACGTGTCCAGGTCTGTAACTGCCAGGAGAGAGAAAGTGACCAGGTATATAAGAGTTCTCAACGAACTTTCTGAGGTACGCACGTTCAGATTATACTCTTTACGCTTGCGAGTTCTAGAGCTTACTGTGAGAGAGAACATTGCACGGTTCCTTGAGATTTCTTAAGTGTTCTTGCTCTTAGTATTTGGTGGTTCTGTCACTGACTTGGGCGTTGGAGTGCGATCGGCCGCAGCGGCGCCGCTCTGTTCTTTTGCAGGTTCTTGAGGTGGATCTCGAAGAAGGACGGAGGCTTGAAGCGGTGCACACGTCGATCCTTTGATGAGGCAGGTTCCAGTGTTCTGGTCAACAGGCAGGATCAAAGACACATCTTCTTCAACTTTTGCCTCCAATGTTCAAAAGGAGCCCACTTAAAAATCAAGTGATTTTAAACCCTCCACTTCAACCCCGAAATCTCCTACCAAAATCTCAAGTAAAAAGTGTTTTAAATGTTTATGTTTCGGGCACATAGCAGTTGATTGTCCAACAAAGAGAACCATGATGGTTAAGGGGGGGCAAGTAGTAAGTGACCATAGTGATCAATCTTCTAGGTCTAACTCCCCTTCCCATTCAACAACCCCTAGGATACTGAATGTTGTTGAACATGGGAGATTTGATGTTTCAAATCCATATGAAGCTTGAAGCTGTGCTACTTTTGTTTTGTGTTTAGATTAGGTTCTTTAGAATCTTTGTTAATATCAATTCTTAAACCTTGCACAAAGCTTGACCAATTAGTTTTAAAAGGAACAAAGTGTTTTTCCAAGCAAAAGGAAAACAACTAGTTGATTTATCGATATAATCGGTTGTTTGTCACTTAGCTGGCTTAAAGGTTTTGAAACTATTTTTTCAATTGGTTATGCAATTGCCTGACCCATTCAACCGGTTAAATCGTGGTTTCAAGCGGTTAAATGTGTGTTTTCATAACAGTTTTTTTAAAACCTGTTTTAACTTAGCTGATTAAAACTGCCTTAAACGGCTACATTTCAAGTGTTATAAATATAGCCCTTCTTTCAAAGCAAAATATACAACAAGTTTTGATACAGATTTAAGATCAAAGAGAGAAATTAGTTTTTGAAAGAAGTTTTTGTACCGTCCCGTACCCGGGCGTTGACTAAGTCAAGGTCAAAGTCAACACCAGGGGTCAAAGTCAACACAAGGCGTTGCCTAGGTGAAGAGACGCTAAGTGCCAGCGTCGTCAAGAAGAGGCGTCGCCAAGGCAAGGCGTCGCCTAGGTGAAGGCGTCACCCGACCAGGGCGTCGCCAGATCAAACATTACTAAAGCAAGGCAATCACAATGTGGTTCCCCGATACCCGTGGGTAGGAAAGACCATGGAGGGAGCGACGCCGTGGGGAGGCCTCAGGTCCCGATAACCCGGGGCAGTGATAAAGAGAAGGAAAAGGTGGCTTCAAGCCCATAGTGATAGCACCAGTGTAGGGCAGCCTGACTCGTGAAGTACCCCTGCCGCCCCAGAGACGCCTTTGGGACAGATACGACTCAAGAGGAAGGTCACGCCCAGGGTAGTCAGGTGCAGGGTACGAGAGGAAGGCAGATACGCTCTCAAAGTAAGTGACTAGATGATTGGGGGCATGAGTTGGCACCCAAAAAGTCACCCCTTGCGCAGTAGCACTCCAAGGCAGGAGGACTCACACGTAGAAACGTCCCCAGCTGGGCAGAAACGCCCCCAGATGGGGTCATCGCGTCGTGAGGCCCTCCACGTGTACGACAGCCAGGTCAGAATAGAAACACCCTTTAGTCAGGTACCAGGTAATTAAAGTCATTCAATACAGTTTCCGTTTCGAGCGTTCAGGTACTATAATGGCTCCCAAGCGTTTCAACGTCTTAAATGCGCTACGTTTTCTAATTAAACGCTTTAATTGAGCGCGTTACGTTTGTGAATAAAAGCGCTTTAAGGCGCTTTAAATGCTTGGGTAGTTTAAATAGCGCGGAGAATGTTGGGAACGGGGTTCGAACTTTTGGCAAATTGACCAGAAACTCGCTAGTTGCTTGCTCGAGCCTTGAGGTTACTACAAGGGACTAGGGAAAGATTGTTTGCCAGAACGAGAATATACACACAATACACAGTTCTTTTTACCACCTTCAGAGTGCCATACGCGGTGCTCAGAGACGGAGGTGCACAGTTTTGGTGTTTCTTGCTGGCTGACTTTAGCGTCGGAGTGCAAACGGCCGCTAGGGTGCCCCTTTGTCCTCTTTTTTGCAGGAATCCACAGGTAACCAGTGGGAAGGAGTCCCCAGCTGACGGTTGAGGTCGCACACGAAGACGTCCCAGTCAACCGGACGGAACAGTTTTCAAGATTGATGTTCAAGCTTTGTTCTGGTAACAAGATCTGATAATAAGGCTTCCTATTTTGTGCAATTTCAGGTGTTTTCTATCTCCGCCTAGATTCTTGTAATAGTACTTCCTTTAACTATAATTGTGTTTGAAATCCTGTAAAGACAGAGAGTGCTTTGTCTTGAGGTGTTTGGTGTTACAAAGAGGGTGAGTGAATCTTGTGGGTTTTCAAGGTCACCTCTTTGTGGTGTGTTGGTGTAATTTGGATTTGATTACTAGTGAAACTCAGAGGTTGTTCTGAGAACCGGATGTAGCTCAAGAGTGAGTGAATCAGTATAACTCCTGCTGTCTGAATCTCTCTATCTTTAACTCCTTATAATTGTTTGTAATAATTTTGTTTCTGCTGCTCGTATAAACAAGTGATTAAAATGCAATTTCAATCGGTTGAAATTCTGAAAACAATTTATGTATCATTGTTTTCCTTAATTGCTTATCTGTGATTGTTCGCTAAAGATTTATTCTCAATCAAGTATTTGCGGAAATATTTTATATACAATTCACCCCCCCTCCTTTTGTTTAAGCCATCAATTCTTACAATTGACATCAAGAGCTAGGTTCTTGAAAGATACTAAAGTTTCTGTTTCTGTTTTTACTAAAAAAACTGTTTTGATGGCTGACAAAATGTCTTTTGGGGAAGGTGCTTCCATAAACAGGCCACCACTGTTTTGTGGGGTCAATTACCAGTTTTGCAAGGTGAGAATGAAAATCTTTATGCATTCAACTGTAAGGGTATTTGGGAAACGATGTAAAATGGTCCCTTTATACCTCAAGTCAAAAGAGATTTGGTTTTAATTGATAAACATTCATTTGAGTGGACTGAGGTTGAAAGTAAAAGAGTTAGGGTTGACTGGATTGCCAAGAATATAATAACCTCTGCCTTGAACTGTGATGAATTTTTCAGGGTTTCACAGTGTAGCTCTACAAAGGAAATGTGGGACATCCTCAAAGTCACACATGAAGGAACAAACGATGTCAAGCGAGCTAGAAAACATGCTCTTATTCAAGAGTATGAACTCTTTAGAATGCAGAAGGGAGAAACCATCTGTGATATGCAGAAGAGGTTCTCTCACATTATGAATCACTTGATAAGTCTTGGTAAGACTTTTGACAAGGAGGAGTTGAACATCAAGATACTCAAATGTCTTGATAGAACATGGCAGCCAAAGGTCACTGCCATCTCTGAATCAAAAGATCTAACATCAATGATTGTTGCCTCATTGTTTGGTAAGCTTAGGGAACATGAGCTCTAAATGAATAGGCTTGTTGTCCAAGAAAGTGAAGACAAGCAGAACAAGGGCATATCACTCAAAGCTTGCAATCACAAACAACAACCAAACTCAAGTGGAAGTCATGAAGACACCATGAGTCAGCTATCTAAACAATTCAGCAAGTTCTTGAAGAAAAGACAAGCTTCAAAGAGGTATGGTTCTAAAAAACCTAGTGATTTTAATACTAACAAATACACTTTCTATGGTTGTGGTGAACAGGTTCATATCAAGGCAGAATGCCCCAATAATGAACTCAAAGTAAAGGCAGATTTCAAGAAAGAGAAAAAGGGAAAAGCAAAGAAGGTATATGTGGCATGGGATGAAAATGAAGTATCATCCTCAAGGTCTTCTAATGTTGAAGAAGCAAATATGTGCCTTAAAGCTTCAATGTCAAGTAGCATGAGTTCATAATCCACAAGTAAAGGTAACAAATATTATCAATTGCTTGAAGCTTTTAATGAAACTCAGAAAAGGCTAATCGATTGGCACTTTCTCTCAACCGGTTGAAAGGTCTAAATAATTGGTTGGAAAACAGAGTCAAGTCTCTGGAAGAAGAGTTGGGAAAAACAAAAGAAGATTTTGAAAACCTTGATTTAGTTTACAAAAACTCATCTTGCAATTATGACTTAAGTTTGTGAAAATTGTGAAAATCTTGAAAGATAGAGTCACTATCTCTTGAAAACCTTGGACAAACTTACAAATGGAAAATCCAATTTTGAAGATGTTCTTGCATCTCAAAAATGTGTGTTTGGAAAAGCTAGTTTAGGTTTCAATCCTCAAAGCAAAGGAAATGGGACTTCAAAACCTTTTTTATTTGTACTAGAAAAACAATCGGTTAAAAGGTCAATTCAACCGGTTGTTACATGCTTCTATTGCATGAAGAAAGGCCGATATGTTAGGTACTGCAGGTTTCAAAAATCTCTGGTTCCTAAAGGGATCTTTAAATGGATTCCCAGATGTTTTGATGGTTCTAAAGACAGGTCTAACACAAAGGGTCCTAAGTTCTTTAAAGGATCAAACCTTGTGATTTAACAAGTTCTGTTTTGCATATTTTTTACTTTGTTTGAAGGGTCAGAAAGATCAGAACCTCAAGAAGATCTTTGTACATATCAAAGCCTTGTTATGATTTCATGAACTGTTTACATTGGTGTAACTGTAATCTAAGAATAATTTTTCTTGTTCTTCTCTTTGTTGAACAATTAGTTCTTAAATCCAATTTAATGTTGTTCTTTATGCCTGGATTATAATTAGCTTACAATTTGATGGAAGAGTGTTTTCATTCTTTAAAAAATTGTTGGTGAGATTGCGAAAGCTCCATGGATGTGCACGGACAAGGCTCTCCTAGGAGATGATGGTTGCCTTGGAGGTGAAGGTTAGGTATGAAGTGTGAGTGGTGAGGCCATCTCACTTTGGTAGTGATCCGATCGGTCATCGATAGTCGATGACGTCAGCAACAGAGAACCACGTGGACCACTCGCAAGGTGACACGTGGACCAGGTGGCAGAGAGGTCAGGGGGACGATCGCCAAGAGCGGTGATCGGTGGTCAGTAACCGAGTGACCACCGACAGATCAGGCGGCAGAGAGGTCGGGGGACAGATCATCCAGAATAGTGATCGGTGGTCAGTAGCCAAGTGGCCACCAACAGACCGGTTCTCAGACTAACGCCTGAAGGCAGAACGCGAGAAACAGATAAACACTGATCAGTCATCGGGTGTATTGTCATCGGGGTCTCGTGTTACACGCAGTTAAACTGGGACTGAGGTTCCCAGCGAGAGCGTTACGCATGGATCTCGCATGAGCACACCTCAGGGTATCGTGCACGAGAGTGGCCTGAGGGAACTAGTAAACCAGTCAGTGATTGGTGATTCCCTCAACCCACTACGTGCGTGGCATCGTGAAGGGTAAGCCGCCTACTCAGAGAGCAATGTTTGGTGAGTGTGCCTAGACCAGCCACACCCGACGTTCTCCCAAGAGTATGCGATCTGCCCAGATAAGAGAAACATCCTAAGTTACTCCGCAAGGGCGTGACTTAGGCATACAAAGAGAAGCGCTAGAGCCCTTCCAGTGAATGACACGTGGGTGGTTACATGTGAGTTGCAGGCCTCCACGTGTCATCTTCTGAGACGGGTGCGGTCCAGACAAAAGAGCACTTCGTACCACTAAAGGTACAGACAGGCGCAGCCAAGCGCAGAGACGCGCGGACACGCACAGACACCCACACTCTCTGATTCTGCAGGTACACTGTCTCTGAAAAGCATAACAGGTTTCTGACACATGCCAGAAAAGCATAACAGAATTCTGTTATGCCCAGAAACAGAGACAGAGAGATAAAAAGGAGGAATCAGGGAGAGAAGCGGGGGACGAAAAACAGAGAGCAAGAGTTTTTCACACACACTACTAGTTTTCTAGTCTTTGGTGGTTATGTGGACTGACTTGATCGTCGGAGTGCAAACGGCCGCTAGAGGCGCCGTCTGTGTGTTTTGCAGGTCACGTTTGGAGAAGCAAGAGAAGGTTCTGAGGGTGATTCTGCAGAAGACGCAGTCGCGTAGACAGGGCAGAGAGTGCTACGAAGCGATTCCTCCACGTTCGAGTTGCCGGCAGGATCAGGTAGAATGAAAGTTTGAAGATCAATTGTCTAGGAGAGGTAGGATACAAGTAGTGAGATTGACACAAAATTGGCAGCAATTCACTATTAGATTAATCTTGCAATTACATGATCCAAGCCCTCTTATTTATAGTGTTTAGAGGGCTGGAAATTCAAATGAAAGTGGAGGGAAATTAAAATGAATTCCCTCCTAAAAAATGGCGCCCAAAGAAGCACATGGGAAGGGTGTGGCCAGTTTGCATGCTCACCCCTTCTATGGGCTTTCTAGACCGGCCTTGGTAAATTTAGAGGTTTTTATAAACTCTAAGTTTACCTAGGTTGGTGTTTTAGGTGCCAAAATTAATTCTAAGAAAAATTACAAATAAAGTTCCTATGCTAATTTAGAAAAGAAATTAAAGTCTACTTTACACTAGAGCTTATGGCATTTGAACATGTATAAAACGTTTCTCTGCCATCAGTAGCAGCATTCCAGTCTTCTTGGATTCTCTTGGCTTTAACTCTAGTGGTTGGCCCAAATCTACCCTTTGGTGGGCTTGCATATGGGCTTGTGCTTGGGCCTCTTCAATCACAATTCTTCTATGCTTTATACAAATTTGTGTGAATTATAAACCTTGATGTTGAATATTGCATGGTTGTTCAAGAAAATCTATTCTTCACGAAATCTTTTCATCAATGCAAAATTTCAACCTATTGTTTTCTCTCTGTCAGCACTAGGAAAAACAGTTTTTAATTTTTAATTTCTAAGTTCTAATTTATATTTTTGTTCAAACCCAGTAATATCTATGGTCAATATTGTATTAATTACATGGTTGAAGACAATATTCCTCTGCTATAACTGCTCTTAATAATCAGATTTATCCTATCTTGGAAATTAAAATTGCTCTTAATGTTTGGTCAATCAACATGTGAGAATCTGTACTTTCTGCTTGACTGACAAAAACATCTTTGTGGTTCAGATTTGATTCATTTTTCTGTTTTGAAAACAACCCACACTGTGCTTAATTTTACAAAAAATAATGGCTATAAAAAGCAATGCAATTAGCTGTTGTATTTCACACAAACAACCTGTTGTTCTTCTCTTTTCCTCTGCTTTTAAATTGCTCTGCAGTGTGGCAAAGATACTCTCTGATTTGAGCTATGGCTGGAACTCCTCCATCTGCTAAAGGGATGAAGTCCAGGGCTATTAGAAGTGGTGGAAAGCTTGAAGGGTGGTTCTCAAGAGATGCTGAACTCATCAACAAATACCTTCATGAAACTAGTAGGAAAAGTGTGAATACACCAAAGCTTGTGTCCTTCACATGGATAAAGCAACAGAATCTGTCCACTGTGAGAAGCCTCCTCAAGGAGCAAAGATTGAAGAGATTTCTTGAGCTAACTGGAAACATCTATCTAGATTTAGTTAAGGTATTCTACACTAACCTCAAGTTTGATGGTAACTCACTTGTTTCTCATGTGAAAGGTGTAGACATGGAGATTACCAATGACGTGTGTTCTGCTGTGACCGAATTGAAGTACTCTGGGCGGAGGATCAACAAAGGAAACCTTGGAATTGTTGAAGAATTCAACAAAATACAATTCTAAAAGAGTTGCCTCAAGAATCCCCTCTCCAAAGTGAGAAACTTTTCTGTTTGAGGGTTAAACCTTGATGAAAGGCTCATAGCCTTTATAGTATCATGGATTATCACACCTAGGGGGAGCAATCACTCCACTCTTTTTGAAGAAGATCTTCTATGTTAGAATGTATGGCTTAAAATTAGAGGGGGGTGAATGGTTTAAAGAGGGTTTTCGCAAACTTTTTAGTCTAGAATAAAATTCCCTTGAGAAAGCTTGATTCGAAATTCAGTTTTCCAAAAACACAAACCAATTTAGCACAGCACCAGAAAAACAATCGGTTGTTTCGCAGAAATAATCGGTTGTTTATTCCAGTTCACAAATATAAACTAAAATTAAAGAGTTCAAGGGATAGAGAGATTGCACACACAGGTTTATACTGGTTCACTCTTAAACCAAGAGCTACATCCAGTCTTCCCAGAAACCACTGGGGGAATCCACTAAGCAATCAAACCTAGATTACTTACACACACCACAAAGAAGTGACCTTGATCCCCTCAAGACACAGTTTCTTTGGCTCAGCACATACACCACTAAGAATGTTGATCTTGACAACCTTAAGAACACACAGCACTTTTCAGCTTCACACACAGAGTTTTCACAAAGTACAAAAGGATTACACTTGTTATAGAAAGATCTGAAATCAATACAAGTTGAAAATCCTATTCCACGCTCTCTTGATCAAAGCAATCTCAAAGCAATCTTCAAATCTTCAAAAGCAAAATCAGTGAAAACCTCAAATCTGTTTTTCTTTAATTAAATCTTAGTTCTTGTTTGTTACATAATCTGAACAAACTATTTATTGCTTTCAAAGACTGGTCAAAGCATTTAAAACTGGAGCGTATTCAGTTATAAAATCATTTAAAGCTCAATCAAAGCACAAAACAGTTTTCTATTATGGCCCAAAACAAACAATCGGTTGAATGCTCGAATCAATCGGTTGTTTTGGTTTGACAACAAGTCAACCATCAAAAACAGTTTTCAACCTTTTTCAACACACCTAAGTATAAAACAATCGGTTGTTTCGACAAAACAATAGGTTGTTTTTCACTTAGTTTGAAAAACACTTTTAATTAAAAGGTTTAAGAATGCTTAAGCTTTGGATTCAGTCAAGAGTGGATTTACACAGCAAATCCTATTCTAAAACACCTCAGCAACAGCAAGCACATCCAGCCTTCCATCAAACTTCAAAGGATTTGGATTCTTCAAAGCTTGAACACACTTGATTTAACAATCTCCCCCTATTCGATGAAGACAAAACCCTGGTTGCTTGTGTTGGATTTGATTGAATCTGAAGCAATTCCTGCAAGACAAAGTTTAAGTAAAGAACAATATCTCTGATAGAAGGTTAGAGCAAAAACAGAAACAGTATATCAGTAGCATTAAAACCAGCAGAAATAAGGTTTACTTAAAAACTCATACACAACATAGAGTTTGCAGAAATAATAAAAGATAATGAAAGACAACACAGCATAAAATCTCCCCTATTTGTCTTCACAAATAGACAAAAAGAAGAGATAAAAAGATAATTGTTCCAGATAATACAAAATTTTAAAACAAAAGCTCTTAAACTGATACAAGGCCACAAACAATCGTTTATTTCGTGAATTTAACCGGTTGTTTTTCCTTTAATCATATTTGCCTTACTGGAGTTCAAAAATCTGATTCTGAACAACTTATATCTGTTCATCCAAGGTCAGAAACCGTGTATCCATGTTGTTGAACCTGTTGTCTATACTCTGGAAGTTGCTCACACATAAATCATGAAGATTTCTTTGATTCTCGGCAAAACCATCAAGCCTATTCACCATGTATCTTTCAAAAGAAGACATGGATGGCATTTCATCTCCTTGATTTCCTGCACTGGTTCCAACACCTAAATTGGTTTCAGGCTGTTCTTCATGGTGAAAATCCATGTCAGCAGCTTGATCTTCTTCATCAAAATCAGCAGCTGCAGCACTTGATGAAGCACCATGATCACCATCTTTGCTCACCCATTTCCCATTTATTTTGGTGAATCCCATCTTGCTAAGAGAGCCATTATTCATCTCTTCTGTTGACTTAACCAACTCAGATGTCTTGATCCTGCCTGTTGACCGGAACGCTGGAAACTGCCTCGTCAAAGGATCGACGTGCGCAACGTTTCAAACCTCCGTTCTTCTTCGAGATCCACCTCAAGAACCTGCAAAGGAACAGAGCGGCGCCGCTGCGGCCGATCGCACTCCAACGCCCAAGTCAGTGACCGAATCACCAAATACTAAGAGAACAGGAACCGTGCAAATTCTTTCTCACAGTAAGCTCTATAACTCGCAAGCGTAAAGAGTGTAATCTGAACGCGCGTACCTCAGAAAGTTCGTTGAGAACTCTTTTATACCTGGTTACTTTCTCTCTCCTGGCAGTTACAGACTTGGACACGTGGCTCGCATCTAGTCGTACACGTGCCTTCATCTGGAGCCTCCTTGACTTGGGCGCTGCTTCTGACTCTCTTCTTGGCTAAGTTATTTATGCATGGTGCTGCCCTGTACATAGCTAACTTGGGAGTGCGATCTCTACTGGAACTGGCGAGTTAGGGTGCCTTCGTACACCTTCCCTGTGGTCTCGCCGGCCGCCTTCACAATCTGCACCACCTTCATCTCTGGCGATGTGTTTACTCTGGCGATCTCCAATCACTAGGTCGCCTGAGTTTACATCTGGCGACTTCATCTTTAACCCGGTGATCGCCGATTCTGGTATGCTGGAGATCGGAACACGCCAACTTAATAACTGGCGACTTCACGAGCCCCCCGACCTCCTTCCCTTCTGCCAACCTGGCGCCTTGTCAACACGCCTATACTGTAGCTGGATGCCACGTCATCACTTCCGACTACCAGGGCGGTACACAAGCCCCCCAGTCTTAAGCGAAAACTTGTCCAGCGAAAAGACTAGAAGAGTCACGTCAACACCGGTCTACGTGGCACTGACGCAGAATTCCAAGCGGTTGTACCTTCTGCTTCTCTGACGCTCCACCAAACCCCTCACCCATCGTTCGACACGTGGCTTCATCAACGGTTACCTTCAGTTACCGTTTGCGCTTCCCAAACCCATTTCGAAAAAACTCTTAAACCCATTTTCACTCCACACTGTTCCATCACTTTTCTTCGTATTCACAAACGCTCTAACTTCCTCCTTCAAAAAACTCTCAGCGCTCTCCAACATTCTGAATCACCATCATCCCTCATCGTCTTCTTGATCATCAAAAGGTACCTACTTTCCTTCTTCTGCTGGTTTTTCTTGCATTTTAACCGATTCGCATCATCCTGTAACTGTCTGGTGCATACGCTGTGGGTTGTTTTTTCCATTTCTCCTTCTATGTAACTTAGGGCTTCGTCAATCGTCGCAACGAACCTTCGTTCGTTCACTTTTCACCCTTCTGCCACGATCGAGTCAGCCTCTGCGAACCCTGATCATTTTTCCTTTTCTTCTTCCTTTGCAGCTTCGAGAATGACCCGCTCAAAGATCACCCCGAATCCTCCTCCTTCATCGCGACACCCCTCTTCTCAAGCACTCATCCCACCGCGAGCACGCGGTGCTTCATCTTCCCAGGCTGAGAGGCCTGCACCTTCCCGCCCCAACCTGGCCCAGGCGACTCCACCTATCGCCGGAGGAGCCCCCGTTCCCCTGCCAGACTTCAAAAAACTCTACCCCTGGGCCAACTCGACCCTGTTGAGGGAAACGTCTTCCGTGAACACGGCTGGAGCAGTCTTGCGATTGACAAAGGGGGATGAGCCTCACCAAACATTTCATAAGGAGCACGATGAAAAGATGATAGTGCTACCTTGCCCCCCCGATCTGCCCGTTTGTGCCGACGATAAGGTGAGCGCTGACGGACCCTTCTGCTTCGTCTACACAACCTTATTCAAGAAGGTGAAGCTCAAGTTCCCTTTCACTCGTTTCGAAAGGGAGCTCCTTACCGAGCTCAACATCGCCGCCGCCCAGCTCCATCCCAACAGCTGGGCGTTTGTGCGAGCGTTCCAAGTGATGTGCGACCATCTGGGGTTGCCCGCATCCGTAGACGTATTTCTATTTCTCTTCGAAGCCAAGCACCCAGAAGACCGCCTGTGGGTTAGCTTGAATGGGATTGCTGGGAGGTCAATCTTCGCCATCTTCCAGCAATCCTATAAAGACTGGAAAGGGAAGTTCGTCCAAGTGCGCCCTAACGACAAGGACGCCTCCCTACTCGACGGCTTCCCCTTGTACTGGGTGGACAAGGGGAAGAAAGAGTCCAAGAGCTGCTTCAGGAGACCCAGAAGTCCTGATAGCATGGGAGCGTTGGATAGAGATCTCTCTGCCTTTTCTGGAAAAGGGTGGCGGATGCCAACATCACTTTCCTTACCACCACCCTGATCTGCTTCGAATTCTACGAGGACCAACTCGAAATTCGAATAGGTTAGAACATTTAAACTGTTGTTTTAATACTGCTTCTGTTTAACTGTTTCTGGGCGTCTTGTGCGTTATGTGCAAGACTTTGGTTTTATTTTTCTGCACCGATCATCTGCTTTGCTGCATACTGCCTTATGCACTCATTTTCTCTCTGAGTTAACCCATGCATTTTCGTTCTATGCAGATAACATGTTGGGCAAGGGTATGCTCGCTGAATTGAGGGCGCTCGCCCGAACCCACGGGTTGGCGACGGGCTCTCAAACAGTACCGAATTCGGTGGTGGAGATCGCCGTCGCCCAGGGTCGATCGCCACCTAAGGGCCCAGCTCCCTCCGATGTCCAGCCCGCCGCCCAACGTAAAAAACTCGTCCTCAAAAGGCCTAAGAGGAAAGCTCCTCAAGTGATCCACGAAGAGGAAGAGGAGGACGACGAGGCCACTGAAGATGGCCTTGTCACGAAGAGGAAGAGGGTGGCACCTTCTTCACCACCTGCACCACCCCCTCTTCCCACGTCAACGCCACCATCCACGCCTGCTCCTCCTCCATCATCGCCAACCCCACAAGCTCCCGTTTCACCAGTCCAAGCGATCCCGCTGGCCACTGCGCCACCTGCGGTTGAGGCCCAAGAACCAAATTTCATGGAGGACCCCCCGAGCGCCTCCACACCATATGTA
Organism: Phaseolus vulgaris; assembly: GCF_000499845.2. Taxonomy (NCBI): domain Eukaryota; kingdom Viridiplantae; phylum Streptophyta; class Magnoliopsida; order Fabales; family Fabaceae; genus Phaseolus; species Phaseolus vulgaris. Next base: position 39,297,361 of record NC_023749.2, on the reverse strand, counting down.
TCAGCTGGAGGGGGTCCCCCTTCAAATGCCTCAGCCGCAGAGGTTGCTCCAATCGGGGATGAGGTTGCTCATACCTCGCCGATTCTGATCACTGAATCCCCGATGTCGTCACCTCGCCGAGAAGTGCCTACTGAAGAACCTGCTAAGGAAGGTGGCGACGAGAACCAACAACAGGCTCCCACAGTGCCTCTACAAGCAGCAAACCTCCCTCTTGAGGTTACGAGGATGTGGGAGCCTCTATCTGCTAAGCTGAAGACGATAGCAGAAGACATCCCTGCCGTCATAACCAGAGCGGTGGAGAGCTCCACCAGGAGGCTCCAAGACGACCTCTTCACCCTCAAAACCGAGAATAGCACCATCAGGGTCGAGGTGGAGAAGTTGTCTGCCAATCTGACACTCGCGGAGATTGAGCACTCCCGAGTAGAAGACGCGATGAGCACTGAGCTCAGGTTGGCGCGGAAGGAGGCCACTGATCTCCGCCATAAGGTGCAGCAACTGGCTCAAGAAAAAATTGAACTGGAGAGCAAGATTGTACCTTATCGCGTCAAGGTGGCTGACCTGGAGGCTCTCATAAAAACCGACGCCGCCAAGGTGAAGAAATTGGAGAAAAGGTCAGCCGACCGAGAGACCCTCCTTCGGCAGGTGGAAAAGGCGAGGGACGACGCCATGGCTGATCTCGCCGAGGCCAACAAAGAGAAGGGAAAGATAGCTGCTGAATTGGGCCAAGTGCAAGCGGAATCCAATAAGGTTGCTGAAGACCTTCTCCAAGCTCAAGAAACCAATGAACAACTCAAGAAGCAAGTTGAAGAGCTGGAGCAGCAGAATAAGGAGCTGAAAGAACAAACTGAAGATCTCAAGAAACGGATTGAGGAACTTCAGAAGCAGATTGAAGAACTCAAGCTGAATTCTGCTCAAATTCTGGCTGCTGGATTCGAAGCTGCGCGGGAACAATTTGCCTGCTTGTTCCCCGACCTGGACCTCAGCATGGTGTCTCTTGATAACGAGGTAGTGGATGGAAAAGTGGTTCCCGCTGAAGACTAATCGATTCTCTCCATCTACTACCTTCGTGCCCTTCCCTTGTATATAATTTTGTAATAAACTCGCATTTTCTTGTACATGTATTTTTGAGCTGATACTTTACTTAATGAAATTACTTTTGCATTTCTTCTTGTAACCTCTTCGTCTACCTTTAACTTTCCTTGCGTGATTTACGTCAAAGAAATAACTTAGTAATCTCGTAGGCACGATATTGTACTTAGCCATTTCGAACCATCTCAACTTCGAATAATAATCGCATTTAACAACTCGTAAACTTAAGGCAATGAACCTTAGCGTAAAATGATACTTCAGGCCATGGACTTTAACTCAACCCCTGGCTTTATAACGTCGCTACACCTGATCTGCTTCATCAAAACGGGTCTTTGACTTCTCGCCATTGCTTGAACGTTTCCTGGTCGCCAGAGACTCTTGGCAACACCAGCTTCTTCCTGCCTTCACACCTTGGCCATTGCTCTTTCATCTGGGGGTAGAGGCGCCTTTCGGATCCTTCTCTACCAACTTGTGCTTCAGAGCAAGAGACCGAGTGGCTAGGCGTTCTCTTCGAACCTACCTTAGCCACCCTCAGAACTTCTTCCACCCTCTACACCATACCTGAACTCGTTCGAGACGAGAAGGATTTTATCTTGCCTGAACTCGCTCATAGGCCAGAAGGTCTTTAACTCGCCTGACCTCGCTCATAGGCGAGAAGGTCTTTTACTCGCCTGAACTCGCTCATAGGCGAGAAGGTCTTTAAATCGTGCCTCTACATTGCCCCAGGGGTTACATCTCCTCCCCCCCCAGAAACACTGAGGACTTTTCACTGGTGCCTCTACATTGCTCCAGGGGTTACATCTTCTCGCCCCCATAAACACTGAGGACTTTTACTGGCGCCTCTACATTACCCCAGGGGTTACATCTTCTCGCCCCCCAGAAACACTGAGGACTTTTACTCTTTCTCGCCTGCTCTCGCTCGACGGCGAGGAGGTCTTTAACCTGCCTCGGAACGCGCGCGGGCGTTGAGGTCTTTTAACTGGTGCCTCCGATCGCCGAAAGACGATGAGGACTTTAGGTTTAACTGGTGCCTCCAATCGCCGAAGGACGATGAGGGCTTAAAACCTTTTTAGAAAGCATGCAATATATCTTTACTTGCCTTAAATCACGTATAAGTGACAAGGTCTTTCTTCAAAACTTTTTGGAAAACAGCAAGCATGCAATCTGAAAACGCCTTATACTTCGAAAACTCTTCTTTTATTGCGTGGCCTCATTAAAAACCCTCCTTAGGGAAAAAAGAGTGCCCCCTTCAAACTGTTTTATCAGAGACATTGTAATATAACTTTTGTGTTTGTTTTTACTTACAAAGCTCTTAACTATAGTACAACTTCAGGTGCGTGGCGTTCCAGGTGCGAGGAATCGCCCCTCCTTCCAGCGTCTCTAAGCGGTAGGCGCCGTTCCCGAGCCCCTCGGTTATTCTGAACGGTCCAGTCCACTTGGGTGACAGCTTATTCTCCATCTCGTACTGGTGGGCTTTTCTCATCACCAAGTCGCCTTCTCTAAATTGCCTTGGCATTACCTTCGAGTTGTACCTTCGTTCAATCCTTCTCTTCACCGCCTCAGCTTTCAGTCTCGCCTCTTCCCTGACCTCATCCAGTAGGTCCAGGTTCAGCCTTCTCTCTTCATTCGAGTCTTCCTCTACGAAGTTCTGGAATCTCGGCGAGCTCTCCTGGATCTCTACTGGAATCATCGCATCACACCCATAGACCAAGCTGAACGGGGTCTCATGGGTTCCTGACTGCTCGGTGGTGTGGTATGCCCAGACTATACGGGGCACCTCCTCAGCCCAGCTTCCCTTGGCTTTCTCTAGCCTTCTCTTCAATCCTCTCAGCAACACCCGATTGGCTAACTCTACCTGACCATTCGTCTGAGGGTGCTCGACGGATGCAAACACTTGTTGAATTCCCACCCCTTCGCAAAGCTTCTTCAACAGGTGACTTGCAAACTGAGTCCCATTGTCCGACACCAGGCGCTTAGGCACTCCAAACCGGCACACGATGTTCTTCCACACAAAACCTTCGATCTTGTGTGCGGTGATCTGGGCCACTGGTTCTGCTTCGATCCACTTGGTGAAATATTCAATTGCCACCACCAAGTACTTCATCTGCCTGATCGCCAGCGGGAAAGGTCCCAGGATGTCGATTCCCCACGTATGAAACGGCCAAGGGCTGTAAATCGACTTCAACTCCTCGGGAGGCGCCTTGTGCCAATCGGCGTGCTGTTGGCACTGTTTGCAACACTGCGCATACTTCTTGCAGTCTTCTCTCATCGTTGGCCAGTAGTAGCCTGCACGGAGAGTCCTTGCGGCCAGAGCTCGACCCCCGACGTGGCTTCCGCATATACCTTCGTGGAGCTCCGCCATGATTCTCGTGCACTTCTCGCCATGTATACATTCCAGGAGCGGGTGAGTGAACCCAAACCTGTACAGATCGCCATCAATCAGGGTGTACTTGCTAGAATTATTCTTTACCTTCCTAGCCTCAGTCGGATCCAGTGGGAGAAGGCCATCTGCCAGGCACCGCTTGTACTGTGTTATCCAAGTGTCTGGCTCATGGGTAGCGCAGACCTGCATCACGTTCACCTTCTCTCCCCGACATGCTCTAATTCTCGGCGATCTCAGAGTTTCTTGTGTCAGGGACTTATGGCTTCTCGCTGCTTTCTCCGTCGACTTGCTTATCTGAAGGACCAGGTGATCTGCCACAAATGCTCTCGGCGTCTTCAGAGTTTCTTGAATCACCGTCCTCTGCCTACCCCCCTTGCCTGAACTTGCGAGCTTAGCTAGCAAGTCAGCTCGGGCATTCTGCTCTCTGGGCACATGCACTACTTCAAAGGAGGCAAAGGAACTCTTCAACTCCTGCACATATTCCAGATAGGCCGCTATTTGTGGATCTTTAGCCTGGAACTCGCCTGTTACTTGCCCTGTGATTAGCAGCGAGTCACTCTTAGCCATCAGCACCCTAGCTCCCATCTCCTTGGCCAGCAAAATTCCGGCGATCAGCGCCTCGTACTCTGCTTGATTGTTACTGGCTTTGAAGGCAAATCTCAAAGACTGTTCGATCAGTACGCCGTTGGGTCCTTCCAAAATGACTCCAGCACCGCTACCCTGCTGGTTCGACGATCCATCCACCGAGAGTACCCAACGGAAATCGTCCCCTTCAACTCGCGTTGGCTCAGATGAGAGCTCGACCACAAAATCTGCAAAGATTTGCCCCTTGATCGGGCCGCGGGGCTCATATTTAATATCAAACTCTGACAACTCCACTGCCCACTTCACCATCCTTCCCGCAACGTCAGGCTTCTTCAAGACCTTCTGGATGGGCAGGTCAGTCATCACCAGTATGGTGAAGCTATGGAAATAGTGGCGCAACCTCCTCGCCGAAAACACCACAGCCAGCGCAGCCTTCTCCAGGGCCTGATATCTCGTTTCGGGGCCCTGCAACACCTTACTAACAAAATAAATAGGCTTCTGAGCCTGATCTTGATCCTGGGCGAGCACCGCACTCACCGCCCTCTCAGTTACAGCAAAATACAACCTGAGAGGGGTTCCCACCAGCGGTTTGCACAGAACCGGCGGGCTCGCCAGATACTCCTTCAGCTTGACGAAGGCTTCCTCGCACTCCTTCGTCAAAACAAACTTATTATTGCGCCTCAGGCACTGAAAATAGGGATGGCCCTTTTCTCCGCTAGCTGACACGAAGCGAGACAGGGCTGCCATCCGACCTGTTAGCTGCTGGACTTCTTTCACCGTAGCTGGGCTCCTCATCGCCAAGATGGCGGCACACTTATCAGGGTTGGCCTCTATGCCTCTTTCAGTCAAGAGGAAACCCAAAAACTTTCCAGCCTCCACGCCGAAAATGCATTTCTCTGGATTGAGCTTTAATCTGAACTTGGCGATCGTCGTGAACAATTCTTCCAAGTCTGCAACGTGCTTGCTCTTTTCCGGCGAGGTCACGACCATGTCATCGACGTACGCTTGCACGTTCCTTCCCAGCATTGGTGCAAGTACACGATCCATCAGCCTCTGGTACGTGGCCCCCGCGTTCTTCAGCCCAAACGGCATCACCTTATAACAATAGCACGATCTCTCCGTCATGAAGGCTGTCTTCTCTTCATCCATGGGATGCATCTTGATCTGATTATACCCCGAGAAGGCATCCAGGAAGCTCAGCAACTTACACCCTGCAGCACTATCTACCAGGGCGTCTATGCTTGGTAAAGGATATGAATCCTTTGGGCAAGCTTTGTTCAGGTCGGTGAAATCGACGCACATACGCCATTTCCCGTTACTCTTCTTCACCAGCACGACATTTGCCAGCCATTCAGGGTACTGGACTTCCCTGATGTGGCCCACAGCGAGGAGTTTCTGTGTTTCGTCCCTGATCGCCTGCCTCCTCTCCTCGTTGAACTTTCTTCTTCTTTGTCGCACTGGTCTCACCAAATTATCCATCGCCAGATGATGGCACAAGAAGTCGGGGTCGATCCCGGGCATGTCTGAAGCGGACCATGCAAATGCGTCCAGATGCCGCTCAATCACCTTGGCGATCTGGTCCTGGAGCTCAACCTCCAGGGATCTTCCCAGCTTGAAGATCTTTCCTCCGATTTCTCTCTCGAGCCACTGCTCGACGGGTTTTGGTATGGTTTCTCTCGCGATCACCGCCCTGGCGATTCCCAACTCTCTCGCTTCCTCAGGGCGATTCCTTGCCTCTTCCTCTTCCAGACCGGCATTCCCATCCCCTAGCTTAGCATCCACCATCTCCACGTCCCTTCCGGCGGTCTCTTCTGTTACCGTCGATCTGGGCTTCACGCCAGGAGGCGGGGTGGTTGTTACGTAACTCACCGATCTCTTGTTTTTCAGGCTATTCTCATAGTACTTCTTTGCTTCCTTCTGATCGGATTTGATGGTGATAACCACCCCCTCCATAGACGGCAACTTCACCTTCATGTGCCGAGTCGACGGTATAGCGCCTATCCTGTTAAGCGTGGGCCTTCCCAACAGGATGTTGTATGCTGAAGGAGCGTTTACAATGAGGTACTTGATTTTCTCCGTCCTCGAACCAGCCTCATCTGTAAACGTGGTTCTCAACTCAATGTACCCCCTGACCTCCACCTGGTCACCAGCGAACCCATACAGGCACCCTCCATAGGGCCTTAGCTGGTCAAGGGGCAACTCCAGCTGCGTGAAAGTCGGCCAGAACATCACGTCTGCCGAGCTTCCCTGGTCCACCAGAACTCTGTGGACCTTCCTTCCCGCCGTAATCAACGAAATGACTATGGGATCGTTGTCATGGGGCACAACGTCCCGAAGATCCTGCTTGGTGAACGTAATGTCCACCTCCGGCGAGTGATCTTCAAACATATCCACTGTCATCACCGACCGCGCGTACTTCTTCCTCTGCGATGCGGTGCATCCACCACCTGAGAAGCCTCCTGCAATGGTGTGGATTTCCCCGTGGATAGGCATCTCGTGTTGCTGGGCTTCTCCACCCGCTGGCTGGGAACTCGACGCTCCCCCCGTCCTCCTGTCCAGCAGATAGTCATTTAGGAACCCGCTCTTAACCAGATCATCGAGCTGATACCCTAAGGACAAACACGAGTCCAAAGTGTGGCCAAAGCCCTGGTGAAACTCACACCAGGCGTCTGGCTTTGGTCCCAGCACCTTGTCGCCCACCTTCTCAGGTGCTTTCAACCTAGCAGATATATTGGGAATGGCGATCAGGTCCGCCAATCCCATAACAAACTTGTGCTTAGGCGGGCGATTGTATTCCCGGCGTGCTGGCTGCTGGCGTCCCTGGCCCCTCCCCTTGTTCCTCCTATCATAAGGATGGCGAGTCCTCTGGTCCTTCCTGGCCGCCGCCGCTGTCTCCAGCACCCTTTGCGGCTGGATCCTGGTCTGGGCGCGTGGCCTAGCGGGAGCCACGCTCCCTCTCTTCTCGGCGACCTCACTCTCGTCGGCGATGTGAGCCACCGCAAGTCGCCTGACCTCAGCAAACGTTGCAGGGTGAGCCCTGATCAAGGCCTCGCAGAATGGTCCTGGCAGCACGCCCTTCTTGAATGCATAGACCAGCATTTCTTCATCTTTAGCCGGCGATCTGACCATCTGCGCTCCAAAGCGATTCAGGTAGTCTCTGAGGGACTCTCCCTGGTACTGCCTTATATCAAACAAATCATAAGACACCCTGGGCGGTGCCTTGTTCACGATGTACTGCTCCACGAAAACCTTCGAGAACTGCTGAAAATTGGTTATGTGACCGTTAGGTAGGCTCACAAACCACTCCAACGCCGTTCCCTGGAGGGTGCTCACGAACATCTTGCAATACACGGCGTCTGACCCTCCCGACAGCATCATCTGTGTATGGAACGTGGTTAGATGAGCCTCTGGATCCTCCACGCCGGTAAAGACAGCCTTGACAGGGACCACGCTCCTAGGAATGGGCGTGTCAGTAATCGCCTAAGTGAAAGGCATAGGAAAAACACGAGGTGGCGACGACGGCGCGACCTCTTCAGCAATAGGACGCCCTTGCTGCTCCTGAAGAGCTTGACGCAGCTCCTCAGTCACCTTGGTAAGCTCATCATTCCTGGCCCGAGAGGCGGCCAGGTCCTCATGCATTCGCGCCTGCTCTATGCGTGAGGCTTCCACAGTCGCCTGCAACGAGCGTATAATATCTACCATCTGCGCCATGGTCATGGCGGCGTCGCCTTCAGCAGCGACAGGCGCCACGGGGCTTGAACGATTGCTTCTCATTTTTCTCATGAACTTAGCGAATCACAGAATGCAGCGAACGACACTTGCTTCAGCTACGATCGATTCAGCGATCAATCGGAAGAAACTGTGCGAAACTCCGCAAGAAAACTCAAGAACACCGCAAACCTTCAAAGAAACTTGCAACTCCACCAGAAACCACTGCTCTTCCCACAGATAACCAAACGAGCGGAAGAACTCAACTCCACCGAACAAATTACGCGTAAACAGCAGGAAAACCTCACTTCACCGATCGAAAACCCAAACGAACGGTATAAAACGCGAATTCACCGAACCAATTTCAAGAAAGCAACGAAAGATGGTTGCACCAGCACACAACCACGCAGAAACTTCGAAAATCTTCAAGAACTCACGCTGTGGATGGGAGCAAGTTTTACACGGCCCCACGGTGGGCGCCTGATGATCCTGCCTGTTGACCGGAACGTTGGAAACTGCCTCGTCAAAGGATCGACGTGCGCACCGTTTCAAACCTCCGTTCTTCTTCGAGATCCACCTCAAGAACCTGCAAAGGAACAGAGCGGCGCCGCTGCGGCCGACCGCACTCCAACGCCCAAGTCAGTGACCGAATCACCAAATACTAAGAGAACAGGAACCGTGCAAATTCTTTCTCACAGTAAGCTCTATAACTCGCAAGCGTAAAGAGTGTAATCTGAACGCGCGTACCTCAGAAAGTTCGTTGAGAACTCTTTTATTCCTGGTTACTTTCTCTCTCCTGGCAGTTACAGACTTGGACACGTGGCTCGCATCTAGTCGTACACGTGCCTTCATCTGGAGCCTCCTTGACTTGGGCGCTGCTTCTGACTCTCTTCTTGGCTAAGTTATTTATGCATGGTGCTGCCCTGTACATAGCTAACTTGGGAGTGCGATCTCTATTGAAACTGGCGAGTTAGGGTGCCTTAGTACACCTTCCCTGTGGTCTCGTCGGCCGCCTTCACAATCTGCACCACCTTCATCTCTGGCGATGTGCTTACTCTGGCGATCTCCAATCACTAGGTCGCCTGAGTTTACATCTGGCGACTTCATCTTTAATAACTGGCGACTTCACGAGCCCCCCGACCTCCTTCCCTTCTGCCAACCTGGCGCCTTGTCAACACGCCTATACTGTAGCTGGATGCCACGTCATCACTTCCGACTACCAGGGCGGTACATGTCTCATCGTCAAGATTCACTTCAAAATAGAGCAAGAATTTAGAGATTAAAACAGCATAGGGATAGTGATAATCACTTAACCTCATGGTTTTTTGCATGTTTTCTTTAATGATGTGGATCCAATTGATTTTGATCTTCTTCATGATGCAGTAGATGTATACAAGGTCTTCTTCTGTTAGGACAAAATGGTTGCTCCCCATTGGAGTAAGAATCCAAGTTAAAATAAGAGCAAACACCCTTTCATCTAGCTTTAAGCCTCCAACCGAACAAATTCTCACTTTGGCATTTTGATTCTTCAAGCAACTCTTGTAGTATTGGACTTTGTTAAAATCCTCCACTACTCCAAGATTTCCCTTGTTGATTCTTAGAACAACATATTTCAGACCAGCAACAGCAGTCCACACATCATGAGTGATCTCCATGTCAACTCCCTTTACATGAGAAACAAGATTGTTTCCCTCAAACTTGAGATTGGTGTAGAATACCTGGATCAAATCAGGGTATATGTTTCCCTTCATCTCCAAGAACCTTCTCAGCAGTTGGTCTTTGAGTAGCTTCCTCACATTGTCTAGCTTTTGGCTTTTCAGCCAATCAAAGGAAACAACTTTGGGGTTGTTGGTCACCTTTGTGCTAGTTTCAAAATGATACTTTTCAATGAGCTCATTGTCTCCAGAAAACCAACCCTCATTGTCTCACAGCTCTGGTTTTGACCCTCTTTGTTGTAGGGGGAGTTGATTCCATGATAGTAGAAAAAGAGGCAAAGAAGACTCACACAAGGAGAGCAAGAGATGTTGTAAGAGATGGCTCAATTGATTGTTCTTGTGAGAGAGAACAGCTACAACAAAATTTTAAAGAGAAACCGAACCAAACTACATTCAATGATGTGAGTGGGTTTTAGTCTTCAGAGAGAATTGACTTGACCAAGACCTGCACAAAAAATGTCAGAAAAAGCAGAAAATCACATGGTCATCACATGTGATCTTTGACTAGTCATAAAGGCTCTTAAATTTTCAATATTTTGGAATATATTCCTTTATGACATGTAGTAACTTCCTCCAGAACGTGAACAACTTTCAACACTGCTTTATTGACTAAGGATTCTTTCATAATTGAGATCTGCAATAGACAGAATTCAAAAAAGAATTAAATCCATTCTTTCACAGTGTTGTCAGAGAGGAAACAATCGGTTGTTTCGAGGAAACAATCGGTTGTTTTTCTGCAGCATCAAAACAGATTTTGAATTATTAAGAATGAGCAGATAGGATTCAATGTAGATGAAATTGACCATTTAACAAGAGATATTAAGCATGAATATGAATTTAAAAAGAATTAAAGATAGAGATAAGGAAGGTCTTATCCTTTATGAAGTTCCTTCAATGAGTCATTGGTTTGTGATCAAGAAGCCTCTTTTGACTATTTGAGAACCTTGGAATGATACATAACATTGATTCAGCTTGAATGTTAATCTTTTCCTTCCAAGAACTTGATCAGATGACTCAGTGCCTCATGTTTTTCTAGATTCCCTGCATAAACATGACTTAAAGCAACAAGGTTTGGTCCCCTTACAAATGTGGGTCCATTTGGTTTATATTTATCATTTGAAACCTCACAACCTTTGGGAATCCATTTGATAAAGCCTCTGAGAATAGAAAATTTCCTTATTTTGCAGAATCTAATAGAATGGTCTTTCTTCATGCAATAAAAGCATGTAACAACCGGTTGTTTCGACTTAACAATCGGTTGTTTTACTAGCTGTTTTGAAAAATTCTTTGAAAACTTATCTTGCTTGTTTTGTGGATTAAAACCTAATCCAGCTCTTCCAAAAACACAGTTTTGAGATGCCAAGACATTCTCAAAGTTGGATTTTCCTTTTGAAAGCTTACCCACGGTACTAACAAGATAGTGCACTTTCTTTTCAAGATTTTCACAATTTTCACAAATGAGAGTGTCATACTTGCAAGAAGAGTTTTTGCAATGAGTTTCTAGATTTTCAAAATTACTTTTTGATTTTTCCAGCTCTTCCTCAAGTGCCTTAACTCTCTTTTCAAGCCACCTGTTAAGCTCTTTTAATCGGTTGTTTGAAAGAACCAATTTATTAGCTTCATCATGTGTTTCTTGAAAAGCTTCAAGCAATTCACTATAATTTTCAACATTTAGAGAAGCACATGAACTTACATCACTTGAGCTGCATGACTCATCATCTCCTTCTGCAATCAAGCATATGTTTGCCTTTTCTTCTTCACTTGATGATGAGCTTGATGAGGAGACTTCATTCTCATCCCAAGCTATGTAGGCCCTTTTTGACTTTCCCTTCTTTTGTTTGTAGCTTGACTTTTTCTCCTTGCTTTCTTTATTTTTTGCAATCTGCCTTTATGTGCCCTTGCTCACCACAACCAAAACAAGTATAGTTATTGGAATTAAAATAATTGGATATTTTGTTTCCATACCTTTCTTTGTTGGTGTCTTTGTTGCGGTTCCTTTTCAAGAATTTGCTAAAATTTCTAGATAGCAAACTAAGGTTTTCTTCATCACTTTCATCACTGGGTTCTTGCTTGCTTTTGTGCTTGACAGCTTTTAAGGCAATACTTCTTACATGCTTCTCTTCACTTTCTTCAACATTGAGTCTATTCATCTCCAACTTATGTTCCCTAAGCTTGCCAAACAAGTAAGACATACTCAATGATGTTAGATCTTTTAATTCAGATATAGTAGTTACCTTAGGTTGCCAAGATCTATCAAGACATTTGAGGATCTTGATGTTTAGCTCTTCTTTTTCAAAGGTTTTCTCAAGGCTCATGAGGTGGTTGATGACGTGAGTGAACCTCTTCTGAACTTCAGCAATAGTCTCACCCTTGAGCATTCTGAACATTTCATACTCTTGGATTAGATTATGCTTTCTGGCTATTTTCACCTCATTACTACCTTCATGAGTTACATCCAAGGTGTCCCACATTTCCTTTGCTGATTTGCATTGAGAGACCCTGAAAAATTCATCTGAATTCAAGGTAGAAGTTATTATGTTTTTAGCAATGCAATCAAATTTGGCATTCTTGCTTTTAGAATTTGTACCGCCCTGGTGGTCGGGTGTGATGACGTGGCATCTTGCTACAGTGTAGGCGTGTTGACAAGGCGCCAGGTTGGCAGATAGGAAGGAAGTCGGGAGGCACGTGTAGTCGCCAGTTGTTAAGTTGGCGTGTTCCGATTTCCAGCTTACCAGAATAGGCGATCGCCAGGTTAAAGATCAAGTCGCCAGATGTAGATTCAGGCGACCTAGGCATTGGAGATCGCCAGAGCAAGCACATCGCCGAAGATGAAGGAGAAGCAGCAGGTTATGAAGGCGGCCGGCGAGACCACAGGGAAGGTGTATGAAAGCCCCTAACTCGCCAGTTCCAGCAGAGATCGCACTCCTAAGTTAGCTATGCACTGGGCAGTACCATGCATAAGTAACTTAGCCAAAATGAGAGTAAGCAGCGCCGAGTCAGGGAGCCTCCAGATGATGGCACGTGTACAGTCGGATACGAGCCACGTGTCCAAGTCTGTAACTGCCAGGAGAGAGAAAGCCACCAGGTATATAAGAGCTCTTAACGAACTTTCTGAGGTACGCACGTTCAGTTCATACACTTTACGCTTGCGAGTGATAGAGCTGATTGTGAGAGAGGATTTGCACGGTTCTTGTTCTTAGTATTTGGTGATACCGTCACTGACTTGAGCGTCGGAGTGCGATCGGCCGCAGCGGCGCCGTGTTGTTTCTTTGCAGGTTCTTGAAGCAAATCCCGGAAAGGAACGGAGGTGAGAAGCGGTGCGCACGTCGATCCCTTGACGAGGCATTCTCCAGCGTTCCGGTCAACAGGCAGGATCAGAATCAGTCCATTGAGACCAAGGTTTTTCAATGGAAGATCCATCTTTTTCAAATTTTGGAACAAAGGGGCCATTTTCAATTGCATCCCAAATACCTTTGTCAAGTGATTCCACAAAGATTTTCATTTTGACTTTCCAAAATTGGTAGTTCAAACCACAAAATAGAGGCAGTCTGTTGATTGAAGCACCTTCCCCAAAAGGTAATCTATCAGCCATATAAAAACAGTTTTAGGATCACACTTGAATAAATTTCAAGAACCAAGCTCTTGATGCCAATTGTTAGAATGTATGGCTTTAAACTAGAGCGGGGTGAATGGTTTAAAGAGGGTTTTCGCAAACTTTTTAGTCTAGAATAAAATTCCTTTAAGAAAACTTGATTCAGAATTTAGTTTGCCAAAAACACAAAGCAATTTAGCACAACACCATAAAAACAATCAGTTGTTTCGCAGAAACAATCGGTTGTTTATACCAGTTCACAATTATAAACTAAAATTAAAGAGTTCAAAGGATAGAGAGATTGCACACACAGGTTTATACTGGTTCACTCTTAAACTATGAGCTACATCTAGTCTTCCCAGAAACCACTAGGAATCCACTAAGCAATCAACCCTAGATTACTTACAACACCACTAAAGAAGTGACCTTGATCCCCTCAAGACACACAGTTCCTTTGGCTCAGCACATACACCACTAAGAATGTTGATCTTGACAACCTCAATAACACACAACACTTCTCAGCTTCACACACAGAGTTTTCACAAAGTACAAAAGGATTACACTTGTTACAGAAAGATCTGAAATCAATATAAGTTGAAAATTCTATTCCACACTCTCTTGATCAAAACAATCTCAAAGCAATCTTCAACTCTTCAAAAGCAAAATCAGTGAAAAACTCAAATTTGTTTTTCTTTTATTAAATCTCAGTTCTAGTTTGTTACATAATCTGAACAAACTATTTATTGCTTTTAAAGACTGGTCAAACGATTTAAAACTGGAGCGTATTCAGTTATAAAATCATTTAAAGCTCAGTCAAGGCACAAAACAATTTTCTGTTATGGTCCCAAAACAAACAATCGGTTGAATGCTCGAAGCAATCGGTTGTTTTGGTTTGACAACAAGTCAACCATCTAAAATAGTTTTCAGCCTTTCTCAAAACACCTAAGTATAAAACAATAAGTTGTTTCGACAAAACAATAGGTTGTTTTTCACTTAGTTTGAAAAACATTTTCAATTAAAAGGTTTAAGAATGCTTAAGCTTTGGATTCATTCAAGAGTGGATTTACACAGATAATCTATCCCATATCCTATTTTAAAACACCTCAGCAACATCAAGCACATCCAGCCTTCCATCAAACTTCAAAGGATTTGGATTCTTCAAAGCTTGAACACACTTGTTTCAACAATACTGATCTATTGCATAATGAACAAAGTGAAGATGAATTGGATCCACACCATCAAAGAGCATATGCAAAAATGCATGAGGTTATGTGGTTTCCACTATCCCTATGCTATTTTAATCTCTAAATTTCTTCACTATTTTGAATTAGATATAGAAGGGGAGTTGGCTAAAGTTATCCAGCCCTCTAGTGAGATTAACAGTGGATCCTTAAGAAAAATGGGATTTACTAAAATTGGTGGGAAATGGGTGAGCAAAGATGGTGATCAATCTGGCCCAAGTGGAACAAATGAGGGTGATGAACCTGAAAATGCAGCAACACAAAATGAACCTGCTGCTGAGGCTCAAGAGGCTGATCATAATGATGCTTACATGGGAGAAGGATGACCACAATGTCACCCTTTGAAAGATTGATGATCAACCGCATGGACACCTTTGCTGAGAATCAAATGAACCTCTATGACTTGTGTGAATCAAGATATAATAATATGGATTCATGTTTCTAAACTTTGGATGAAAAAATTGAAGAAGTTCAGAATCAGATTATGGAACTCCAATTTGAAAGGGAGGATAATACTTCTTTCTAGTTAATTGGTTTAATATTCTGGTTTCATTTTGTTTTCCTTTTATGATGTTTTTAATCCTTGCTCTTGTCTATTTGAGAAGACATATAGGGGGAGAAATATGTTGGGATTTGTAATGTTCTTATGTGTTCTTTTACTGCTTTTGAACATTGCTTAAACACTTCTTTAAATGGTTTAACCTTGAAATTTTTAAACTGTTAAAAACTCTGATACAAAAATTCAACTAGTTATTCCTGCAAAATAACAGATTGTTTATCTGTTTTTGCACCTTGTATGTTTACTGGTTTCTCATCTTATTTGGCTGATGTTCTTTTCTGGAAATCACCTAGTAAGACTGGTTTCTGGTGCTTATTTGATTGGAATAGATTACCCTATGTTTCTCTGTTTGCTCATGAATGCAGGTTGAACAGATTCTAAACAAAGAACTATCCTAAAAGTATCCCAAGGATTTGTCTCCATCAAATAGGGGGAGATTGTTGAACATGGAAGCATGAAGGTGTGTTGCTTTTGGTTTGTGTTCAGATTAGGTTGTTTAGAATCTTTGTTAAGATCAGTTCTTAAACCTTTCACAAAGCTTGACCAATAAGTTTTAAAAGGAACAAAGTGTTTTTCCAAGCAAAGGGAAAACAACCGGTTGATTTATCGATATAATTGGTTATTTGTCACTTAGCTGGCTTAAAGGTTTTGAAAATATTTTTTGAATTGGTTATGCAACTGCCTGACCCATTCAACCGGTTAAATCGTGCTTTCAACTAGTTAAATGTGTGTTTTCATAACAATTTTTTGAAAACTTGTTTTAACTTTTTTAGGTGATTAAAACTGCCTTAAACGGCTACATTTCAAGTTCTATAAATATAGCCCTTCTTTCAAAGCAAAATGATCCTGCCTGTTGACCAAGACGCTGGAGCCTTGCCTCGTCAAATCTAGATCGACTTCTGCGCCGTGTTAGCCTCCGTCCTTCGCCGCGATCCACCTCAAGAACCTACAAAAGACAGAACGGCGCCGCTGCGGTCGATCACGCTCCGACGCCCAAGTCAGCGACTGAAGCACCAATTACTAAGAGAAAACTCAAGAACTCTAAGGAACCGTGCAAAATTCTCTCTCAGCATACTCAAAACTCGCAAGCGTAAAGAAGTAAATCTAAACGTGCGTACCTCAGAAGTTCGTTAGAATCTCTTATGTACCTGTGCACTTTCTCTCTCCTGACAGTTACACATCTGGACACGTGGCTCGCATCCAGCTGTACACGTGTCACCATCTGGAGCTTCCTTGACTTGGGCGCCACTTCTTACTCTTCAGGCTTTTTGGCTAAGTTACTTATGCATGACACAACTCAGTGCATAGTTGCCTTGGAGCGTGATCTCTTCTGGGTGGCGAGTTCGGGTGCTTTCGTACACACCTTCCCTGTGGTCTCGCCGGCCACCTTCATGATCTACTTTACTTGCTTCACCGTGTATGTTCAGGTAAGTTGTCTCCTGAGCTCATCCTCTGGCTAGCTAGGAAATGACTATCTGACTTCATCTTCGGCGATGTCCTTGTTTCGGCGATCTCTAATCACTTGGTTGCCTGGGTTCACATCTGGCGACTTCATCTTCAACCCGGTGACCGCCGGTTTAGGTATGCTGGAGATCGGAGCACGCCAACTTAATAACCGGCGACTACACGAGCCCCCCGAATTGCTTCTCTTCTGCCAGCCAGGTGTCCTGCTCAACACGCCTATATAATAGCTCGATGCCACGTCATCACTTCCGACTACCAGGGCGGTGCACAAGCCCCCCAGTCTTAAGCGAAGACTTGTCCAGCGAAAAGACTAAAGGAGTCACGTCACTACCGATCCACGTGGCGCTGGCGCAGAATTCCAAACGTTCGCACTTTCTGCTTTCCTGACGCTCCACCAAACACTTTCCCAATCGCCCGACACGTGGCTTCATCAACGGTCATCTTTAGCTGTCGTTTACGCTTCCAAAAATTATTTGAAAAACCCTTAAACCCATTTCATTTCTACTGTTCCATCATCTCTTTGCCTTCTCAAACGCTCTGAGTTTCTTCTGCAAAACCCACGACGCTCTTCAACTCTCTGAATCGCCAACTTCCTTCAGCGTTCGTCTGATCATCGAAAGGTACTCCCTTTACTTCTTCTGTTGATATTTGCTGCATTTTAACTGATTCGCATCATCCATTAACTGCCTGGTGCATACGCTGTGGGTTGTTTCTTCTTCTTCTCCCTTTTCGCACTTAGGGCTTCGTCTTCCATTTCTCCCATCATAACGAACTTTCGTTCGTTCGTCTTTTTCATCCTTCGTTCACAATCAAGTCGACCTTTGCAACCTTCGCTCACCTTTCTTTTCTTTTTTCCTTTGCAGTTCCTGCGATGGCTCGAACAAAGACCACCGCGAATCCTCCTCCCTCGTCACGAAACCCTCCATCTCAAGCTCATAACCTACCGCGAGCACCTGGTGCTTCCTCCTCCCAGGCTGAGAGGCCTGCAACCTCTCACCCCAACCTTGCTCAGGCAACTGCACCCATCGCCGGAGGTGCCTCCATTCCTTCCCCAGACTATAAAAAGTTATACCCATGGGCCACTTCAACTTTACTGAAGGAGACTTCCTCAGTAAACTCTGCTGTGGCAGTGCTTCGATTGAAGAAAGGGGACGAGCCCAACCTTTCGTTCCACAAGGAGCACGATGACAAACTGACAGTGCTGCCTTGCCCCCCCGACGTGCCAGTCTGCGCAGATGACAAAGGGAACAACGGCGAGTTGTTCTGCTTTGTGTACACCACCTTATTCAAGAAGGTGAAACTTAGGTTCCCCCTTACCCGTTTCGAACGGGAACTACTAACCGAGCTCGACATCGCCGCCGCCCAGCTCCATCCCAACAGCTGGGCATTCGTGCGGGCGTTTCAAATTATATGCGCACATTTGGGACTACCGGCCTCGGTAGACGTGTTCCTCTTCCTGTTCGAGGCCAAGAACCCTGGAGATCGCCTTTGGGTGAGCCTGAATGGAATCGCTGGGAGGTCGATCCTTTCTATCTTCCAGCAGTCTTATAAGGATTGGAAAGGAAAATTCGTCCAAGTGCGCCAGAATGATCGGGACACTTTGCTGCTCGACGGCTTTCCCTTGTATTGGGTAAACAAGGGAAATAAAGACTCCAAGGGAAGCTTCAGAAAGGCAAGAAGCCCCGACAACATGGGCGCTTTGGACAAGGACCTGTGCCTCTTCTGGAAGAGCGTGGCAGCCGCGAACATTACCTTTCTCACTTCTACGATCATCTCCTTTGTGTTCTTCGAGGGCCAACTCGAGGCTCGCATAGGTTAGTGCTTACCTTAACATCTAAGTTATTGCCCTGTGCTGCACCTCTGTTATCTGTTACTGGGCGTCTTGTCTGTTGCGCATTAGCCTTGGTCTTTATTTTCTGCACCACTTGTTTGTCTCACTTGCATACTTACCCATGTGTTTATCTTTGTCTTTGAGCTGACCTGTATACCTTCGCATTATGCAGATCTCATGCTGGGTAAAGGCAAACTAGCCGAATTGAAGGCGCTCGCCCGAGCTCATGGGTTGGCGTCGGGCTCCCAGACTGTGCCCAACTCAATGGTGGAGATCGCCGCTGCTCAGAGCAGATCGCCCCCTCAAGGCCCAGCTCCTTCAGAAGCCTTGCCCGCCCAACAACGCAAGAAACTCATCCTCAGGAAGCCAAAGAGGAAAACTCCTCAGGTGGTAAGTGATGAAGAAGAGGACGATGAGGCAACTGAGGATGGCCTCATCACCAAAAGGAAAAGGGTGGCACCTTCTTCACCACCTGCTCCACCTTCTCTTCCAACACCAACATCGCCTTCTCCACCAGTTCCAATTCCAACACCGCCTACTCCCCCAACTGCGACTCCGCCAGTTCAAGCAGTACCTTTGGCGGCTGCATTTCCCGCGGTTGAGGCTACTGAGCCCAACTTCATGGAGAACCCTCCGAGTGCCTCCACGCCATTCATATCCGCTGGAGAGGGTCCTCCTTCAACTGCCTCAATTGCGGAAACTGCACCAGGCGGGGACGAAGGTGCTCACAACTCGCCAATCATCATCACTGAGTCCCCCTCGTCACCACCACGCCAAGAAGCTCCAACTCAACAACCAATCCAAGAGGGCGGTGGTGAGAGCCAGCACCAGGCTCCTTCAGCGCCTCCACAAACAGCGGTTGCAACCCTTCCCCTCGCGGCTAAGGGAATCTAGGAACCTTTCACAGCCAAACTCAGGATGATGGCAGAGGACCTCCCCTCCATCATATCAAAAGCTGTGGAGAGTTCCAGCAAGAAACTTCAGGACAACATCTCCGTGCTCCAAGAGGAGAATCGCCTAATAAGGATCGAGGCGGAGAAGTTGTCTTGCAACCTTATGCTGGCAGAGATCGACCATTCGAGAGTGGAGGACGCCATGAGCACTGAGCTGAGGGTGGCGCGCAAGGAGGCCACCGATCTACGCCATAGGGTGCATCTCTTAGCTCAAGAGAAAATTGAGTTGGAGAGCAAGCTGGTCCCATACCGTCTCAAGGTTGCTAGCCTGGAGGTGTCGATCAAAGCAGACACAGCCAAGGTAGAAAACCTTGAGAAGAGGTCAGTAGATCGGGAGGTCCTCTTGGGCAAAGTTGAAAAAGAGAGAGATGACACCATGGCTAAGCTCGCCGAGGCCAAAAAAGAGAATGAAGGGATCGCCGCAGAGCTGGCCCTGGCGCAGGCGGAAAACAAGAAGGTTACTGAAGACCTCCTTCAAGCTCGTGAGACAACTGAAGAACTAAAGAAACGAGCTGATGAGTTGGAACAGCAGACCGAGGGGCTCAAAAAGCAAACTGAAGAGCTCGAGCTGAGCTCCGCCCAAATCCTCGTTGTTGGGTTTGACGCCGCCCTGGAGCAATTTGCCTGCCAGTACCCTGATTTGGATCTCTCCATAGTGTCGCTAAACAATGAAGTGGTGGATGGGAAGATCGTTCCTTCTGAAGATTAGCTGCTTCCCTCCATCGCTTATTCCTCTGTTCTTTTCTTGCACAACTTACTTGTAATAATTTTTCCCTTTTTGAACTGATACCACTGTGTTATGAAGTTTTCTGCTTCTCTATACAATCTCCCTGTTAGCTTTATCTCTTCTTGTACAAATCGCTTAAACGAAATTGGCTTAGCAATTCTGCGAGCACAACTGTTTACTTAACTGCTTCAAACTATCAACTTTCGGTCGATATCATATTAATAACTTGTGAAATTCAAGGCAATCGAGCTTCAGCGTAAAACTATTTGCTAAACAGCGCGTTTTAACCCAACTGATAGTTTAAGGCATAGCTCACCCGATCTGCTGCATTGAAACGGGCCTTAACTCTTGCCATCGCTTGAATTTCTTCTGATCGCCAAAGTGTCTTGGCGATAGCAGCTTCCTCTTGTCTTCATAACTTGGCCATTGTTCCCTCATCTTGGGGTAGAGGCGCCTTTCGGATCCTTCTCTTCCTTCCCTGACTTTCAGAACAGCAAGCCGGATAGCTAAGTGTTCTCTTCGAACCTACCTTAGCTATCCTTTAAACTTCTTCCACCCTCCACACCGTACCTGAACTCGTTCGAGACGAGAAGGATTTTATCTTGCCTGAACTCGCTCGACGGCGAGAAGGTCTTTAACTCACCTGAACTCGCTCATCGGCGAGAAGGTCTTTAACTCGCCTGAACTCGCTCATCGGCGAGAAGGTCTTTACTCGTGCCTCTACATTGCCCCAGGGGCTACATCTTCTCTCCCCTGGAAACACTGAGGACTTTTTACTGGTGCCTCTATATTGCCCTAGAGGCTACATCTTCTCTCCCCTGGAAGCACTGAGGACTTTTACTGGTGCCTCTACATTGCCCAAGAGGCTACATCTTCTCTCCCCTGGAAGCACTGAGGACTTTTACTCTTTCTCGCCTGCACTCGCTCGACGGCGAGGAGGTCTTTATCTCTTTCTCCCCTCAGGACGCGCGACGGCGTTGAGGTCTTTTAAACATTGCTGGTGCCTCCGATCGCCGAAAGACGATGAGGACTTTAAACTTTAACTGATGCCGCCAATCGCCGAAAAGCGATGGGGACTTAGAAACTTTTTAGAAAGCATACGACATAACTTCAAAACTCGCCTTAAATCACATTCGAGTGACAAGGTCTTTCTTTTTTCAAAACTCTTGCAATAACAACAAGCATGCAATCTAAAACACTTTACACTTCGAAAACTCTTCTTTATTGGGTGGCCTCATTAAAAACCCTCCTTAGGGAAAAAAGAGTGCCCCCTTTACACTGTTTTAACAGAAAGCTTGCAAACTTTTCGTGTTTGTTTTTACTTACAAAGCTTTTAACTGTAATATAACTTGAGGTGCGTGGCGTTCCAGGTGCGAGGAATCGCCCCTCCTTCCAACGTTTCTAAGCGGTAGGCGCCGTTCCCGAGCGCCTCGGTTATCCTGAACGGTCCCGTCCACTTAGGTGACAACTTGTTCTCCATCTCGTACTGGTGGGCCTTCCTCATCACCAGGTCGCCTTCTTTAAACTGCCTTGGCATCACCTTCGAGTTATACCTTTGTTCAATCCTTCTTTTCACCGCCTCAGCCTTCACTCTCGCCTCCTCCTTGACCTCATCCAGCAAATCCAGATTCAGCCTTCTTTCCTCATTCGAATCTTCCGCTACAAAGTTCTGGAATCTCGGTGAGCTCTCTTGGATTTCCAGTGGAATCATTGCGTTGCATCCATAGACCAGGCTAAACGGGGTCTCATGGGTTCCTGACTGCTCGGTGGTGTGGTACGCCCAAACTTTACGGGGTACCTCCTCGGCCCAACTTCCTTTGGCTTTCTCTAGCCTTCTCTTCAAACCTCTCAGCAACACCCGATTGGCTGACTCTACTTGGCCATTCGTCTGAGGGTGCTCGACGGATGCAAATACTTGCTGAATTCCCACCCCTTCGCACAGCTTCTTCAACAGGTGACTTGCAAACTGAGTTCCGTTATCTGACACCAGGCGCTTGGGCACACCAAACTGGCACACGATGTTCTTCCACACAAAGCTCTCGATCGTGTGCGCGGTGATCTGGGCCACTGGTTCTGCTTCGATCCACTTGGTGAAATATTCAATTGCCACCACCAAGTACTTCATCTGCCTGATCGCCAATGGAAAAGGTCCCAGAATGTCGATCCCCCATGTATGAAACGGCCAAGGGCTGTAAATCGACTTCAACTCCTCGGGAGGCGCCTTGTGCCAATCAGCGTGCTGCTGACATTGCTTGCAACACTGTGCATACTTCTTGAAGTCTTCTCTCATTGTAGACCAATAGTAACCTGCACGGAGGGTTCTTGCGGCCAGAGCTCGACCCCCGACGTGGCATCCACAGATCCCTTCATGGAGCTCGGCCATGATTCTCGTACATTTCTCTCCGTGCACACATTCCAGGAGTGGGTGTGTGAACCCAAATCTATACAACTCGCCATCAATCATTGTGAACTTGCTGGAGTTCTTCTTTATCTTCCTGGCCTCCGTCGGATCCAGCGGGAGAAGGCCATCCGCCAGGCATCGCTTGTACTGTGTTACCCAGGTGTCTGGCTCATGGGTAGTACAGACCTGCGTCATGTTCACCTTCTCTCCCCGACACGCTCTTATTCTCGGCGATCTCAAGGTCTCCTGAGTCAAAGACCTGTGACTCCTTGCCGCTTTCTCCGTCGATTTGCTTATCTGAAGAACCAGGTGATCTGCCACAAATGCTCTGGGTGTCTTCAGAGTTTCTTGGATCACCGTCCTCTGCCTACCCCCCTTGCCTGAACTGGCGAGCTTGGCTAGCAAGTCAGCTCGGGCATTCTGCTCTCTGGGCACATGCACCACTTCAAAGGAGACAAAGGAACTCTTCAACTCCCGTACATACTCCAGGTAAGCCGCCATTTGTGGATCCTTGGCCTGGAACTCGCCTGTTACTTGTCCCGTGACTAACAGCGAGTCGCTCTTAGCCATTAGCACCCTAGCTCCCATCTCCTTGGCCAGCAAGATTCCGGCGATCAGCGCCTCATACTCTGCTTGGTTGTTGCTGGCCTTGAAGGCAAACGTCAGGGACTGCTCAATTAGCACGCCGTTGGGCCCTTCCAAGATGACTCCAGCACCGCTGCCCTGCTGGTTCGACGATCCATCCATCGAAAGCACCCAACGAAAATCATCCCCCTCAACTCGTGTCGCTTCTGACGAGAGCTCGACCACGAAATCCGCGAAAATCTGCCCCTTAATCGAACCTCGGGGCTCATACTTGATATCGAACTCCGACAGCTCCACCGCCCACTTCACCATCCTCCCAGCTACATCGGGCTTCTTCAGAACCTTCTGGATGGGCAAGTCGGTCATCACCAGTATTGTGAAGCTGTGGAAATAGTGGCATAACCTTCTCGCCGAAAAAACCACTGCCAGCGCAACTTTCTCCAGGGCCTGATATCTCACTTCGGGGCCCTGCAACACCTTACTGACAAAATAAATAGGCTTTTGGGCTTGATCTTGGTCTTGGGCGAGCACCGCACTCACCGCCCTCTCAGTCACAGCAAAATACAACCTGAGAGGGGTCCCCATCAGTGGTTTGCACAAAACCGGCGGGCTCGCCAGGTACTCTTTAAGCTTGACGAAGGCTTCTTCACACTCCTTCGTCCAGGCAAATTTGTTGTTTCGCCTTAAACACTGAAAATATGGATGGCCTTTCTCCCCGCTGGCTGACACGAAACGAGACAGGGCGACCATCCGACCTGTAAGTTGTTGCACTTCCTTCACGGTAGCCGGGCTCCTCATCGCCAAGATGGCAGCGCACTTATCAGGATTGGCTTCTATTCCTCTTTCAGTCAAGAGAAATCCCAGGAACTTTCCCGCCTCCACGCCAAAGATGCACTTCTCGGGATTCAGCTTTAACCTGAACTTGGCGATCGTAGTGAACAACTCTTCCAAGTCCGCAACATGCTTGCTCTTCTCCGGCGAGGTCACGACCATGTCATCCACGTAGGCTTGCACATTCCTTCCCAGCATTGGTGCAAGTACCCGATCCATCAACCTCTGGTACGTGGCCCCGGCGTTCTTCAGACCAAAAGGCATCACCTTGTAGCAGTAGCACGATCTCTCGGTCATGAAGGCGGTCTTCTCTTCATCCATGGGATGCATCTTTATCTGGTTGTACCCCGAGAAGGCATCCAGGAAACTCAGCAACTTACACCCTGCAGCACTGTCAACCAGGGCGTCTATGCTTGGCAAAGGATACGAATCCTTTAGGCAAGCCTTGTTCAGATCAGTGAAATCGACGCACATGCGCCATTTGCCATTGCTCTTCTTCACCAGCACGACATTTGCTAGCCACTCAGGGTACTGGACCTCCCTGATATGGCCTGCAGCGAGGAGCTTCTGGGTTTCATCCCTGATCGCCTGCCTTCTCTCCTCGTTGAATTTCCTTCTTCTCTGTCGCACTGGTCTGACCTGGTTGTCCATTGCGAGATGATGGCACAAGAAGTCGGGGTCAATCCCCGGCATGTCCGAAGCAGACCATGCAAAAGCATCCAGATGCCGCTCTATCACCTTGGCAATCTGGTCTTGGAGCTCAGCCTCCAAGGATCTTCCCAACTTGAAGACCTTTCCCCCGATCTCCCTTTCGAGCCATTCCTCAACAGGTTTTGGTCTAGCTTCCCTGGCAATCACCGCCCTGGCGATTCCCAGCTCCCTCGCTTCCTCAGGGCGATTCCTCGCCTCTTCTTCCAGCTCGGCGTTCTCGCCCTCACCCTCAGCATCCATCATGGCGACGTCTTCCCCGGCGGCCACCTCCATCGCTGCACCAACAACCCGCCCCTCTGTTGGCTTGGGCTTCACACCGGGAGGCGGCGTCGTTGTGATGTAACTCACTGACCTCTTGTTCTTCAGGCTATTCTCATAGCACTTCTTTGCTTCCTTCTGGTCAGATTTGATGGTGATCACCACCCCTTCCATCGATGGCAACTTCACCTTCATGTGCCTGGTCGAGGGCACAGCTCCTATTCTGTTGAGTGTTGGTCTTCCCAACAGAATGTTATATGCTGAGGGGGCGTTCACGACGAGGTACTTGATTTTCTCCGTTCTTGAGCCCGCCTCATCCGTGAAGGTAGTTCTCAACTCTATATACCCCCTGACCTCCACCTGATCGCCAGCGAAACCATACAAACACCCTCCATAGGGCCTCAGCTGGTCAAGGGGCAACTGCAACTGTGTGAAAGTCGGCCAGAACATCACATCTGCCGAGCTTCCTTGGTCCACCAATACTCTGTGGACCTTCCTCCCCACCGTAACAAGCGAGATGACTATTGGATCGTTGTCATGAGGCACAACGTCCCTGAGATCTGCCCTTGTGAACGTGATGTCCACGTCTGGTGAGTGGTCCTCGAACATGTCCAGCGTCATCACAGACCTCGCATACTTCTTCCTCTGTGATGCGGTGCATCCACCACCCGAGAAACCTCCTGCAATAGTGTGGATCTCTCCGTGGATAGGCATCTCGTGCTGCTGAGCCTCACCACCTGCGGGCTGGGAGCTCGACGCGCCCCCAGTCCTTCTATCCAGCAAATAATCGTTTAGGAACCCGCTCTTGACCAGGTCGTCGAGCTGGTATCCTAAAGCCAAACATGAGTCCACGGTGTGGCCAAAGCCCTGGTGGAATTCACACCAGGCGTCTGGCTTTGGTCCCAACACCTTGTCGCCCACCTTCTCGGGCGCCTTCAGCCTGGCTGCTATATTGGGAATGGCGAAAGGCATGGGGAAAACGCGAGGCGGCGTTGACGGCGCAACCTCTTCAGCGACTGGGCGCCCTCGCTGCTCCTGAAGAGCTTGGCGCAATTCCTCCGTAACTCTGCTAAGCTCTTCATTCCTGGCCTGAGAGACGACCAGGTCCTCGTGCATTTTTGCCTGTTCTATGCGCGAGGCTTCCACATTCGCCTGCAGCGAACGCATGATTTCCACCATTTGCGCCATAGTCATGGCGCCTTCAGCAGCAACGGGCGCAACTGGACTTGAACGGTTGCTTCTCATCTTTCTCATGAAAACTTGACAGATCACAAAGAGCGATGAACAACACCTTCTTCAGCGACGATCGATTCAGCGATCAATGGGTCAGAGCTTCGCAAAACTCTGAAGAACTTCAAGAACACAACCTCAACAGCAAACCTTCGCAGAAACTCACGACTCCACCACAAACCACCGTTTCTTCCACGAAAATCCAAACGAGCGGCGAAACTTAGATCTCACCGATTAAAACTCGCGTAAGCAGCGAAAAACCTCACCTCACCGAACAAGAACTCAAACGAACGGGGGAAAACACGAAACTACCGAACAAAACTTAAGTGAACGGCGGAAAATGGTTGCACCAGCACACAACCACACAGAAACTGCAGAAACCTCCAAGAACTCACGCTGTGGATGGGAACAGGTTTTACACGGCCCCAAGGTGGGCGCCTGATGATCCTGCCTGTTGACCAAGACGCTGGAGCCTTGCCTCGTCAAATCTAGATCAACTTCTGCGTCGTGTTAGCCTCCGTCCTTCGCCGCGATCCACCTCAAGAACCTGCAAAAGACAGAACGGCGCCGCTACAACCGATCACGCTCCGACGCCCAAGTCAGCGACTGAACCACCAATTACTAAGAGAAAACTCAAGAACTCTAAGGAACCGTGCAAAATTCTCTCTCAACGTACTCAAAACTCGCAAGCGTAAAGAAGTAAATCTAAACGTGCGTACCTCAGAAGTTCGTTAGAATCTCTTATGTACCTGTGCACTTTCTCTCTCCTGACAGTTACACATCTGGACACGTGGCTCGCATCCAGCTGTACACGTGTCACCATCTGGAGCTTCCTTGACTTGGGCGCCACTTCTTACTCTTCAGGCTTTTTGGCTAAGTTACTTATGCATGACACAACTCAGTGCATAGTTGCCTTGGAGCGTGATCTCTTCTGGGTGGCGAGTTCGGGTGCTTTCGTACACACCTTCCCTGTGGTCTCGCCGACCGCCTTCATGATCTACTTTACTTGCTTCACCGTGTATGTTCAGGTAAGCTGTCTCCTGAGCTCATCCTCTGGCTAGTTAGGAAATGACTATCTGACTTCATCTTCGGCGATGTCCTTGTTTCGGCGATCTCTAATCACTTCGTCGCCTGGGTTCACATCTGGCGACTTCATCTTCAACCCGGTGACCGCCGGTTTAGGTATGCTGGAGATCGGAGCACGCCAACTTAATAACCGGCGACTACACGAGCCCCCCGACTTCCTTCCCTTCTGCCAGCTAGGTGTCCTGCTCAACAAGCCTATATAATAGCTCGATGCCATGTCATCACTTCCGACTACCAGGGCGGTACACAAAATATACAACAAATACAACAAGTTTTGATACAGATTTGAGATCAAAGAGAGAGATTACTTTTTGAAAGAAGTTTTCAAAGTTGCAAGATTTTTGTTCAAGCTTTGCTCTGGTAACAAGATCTAATCACAAGGCTTCCTGTTTTGTGTAATTTCAGGTGTTTTCTATCTCCGTCTAGATTCTTGTAATAGTACTTCCTTTATCTGTAATTATGTTTGAAATCCTGTAAAGACAGAGAGTGTTGTGTCTTGAGGTGTTTGGTGTTGCAAAGAGGGTGAGTGAATCTTGTGGTTTTCAAGGTCACCTCTTTGTGGTGTGTTGGTGTAATCTGGATTTGATTACTAGTGAAACTCAGAGGTTGTTCTGAGAACTGGATGTAGCTCAAGAGTGAGTGAACCAGTATAACTCCTGCTGTGTGAATCTCTCTATCTTTAACTCCTTATAACTGTTTGTAATAAAAAAAATTCTGTTGCTGGTATAAACACCGATTAAAACGCAATTTCCATCGGTTGAAATTATGAAAACAGCTTCTGTATCATTGTTTAATTGCTTTCCTTAATTGCTTATCTGTGATTGTTTGATAAAGATTCTTTCTTAATCAAGTCTTTGCGAAAATCTTTTATAAAAAATTCACCCCCCCTCTTGTTTAGGACATCAATTCTTACAAATATGAGATACCTTGTGAAGGTGACTTATCAATTCCAAAACCTTTGGATGACACCCAAAGAGAAAACATTTTCCAAACCCGCTACCTTATCACCAACAAGTTATGTTCCATGATAATTGATAGGGGTAGTTGCGCTAATGTGGCAAGTACAAGAGTTGTGGAGAAGCTAGACTTACCCACTATCTTTCATATAAAGTCCTATAAATTACAATGGCTTAGTGTCGAAGGCGAAATCATAGTTAATAAACGAGTTCTCATAAATTTTGCAATAGGAAAGTATAAAGATGAGGTTTTATGTGATGTTGTGTCAATGGAAGTAACCCATATTCTATTAGGAAGGTCATGGCAATATGATAGACAAGTTCTACATGATGGCCTAACCAACAAAATGACTTTTACCTTCTAAGGGCGCAAGGTTACCTTAAAACCCCTATCTCCCAAAAAGGTTCATGAGGACCAAATAAATATGAAAACAAAAAGAGAAAATGAAAAAAAAGAAAGAAAGAAATGATAAACCGGGTCACAAAGTCTCATCAAATAAATCAATCATGTTGACTCGTGCCATGCTACAACTTGCACCTCCAAGGTGTCCTTCTTCCTTATCTTTTTCATTACCAAAGGTTTTTACCTACGCACCATCTTTGTTAAAGAATGTTAGGAATTCTTTTCAAACACCTCTTAAAGGTTTCCACCTTCTAAGAGGATTTTCTTCAAAAGGATTTGTCATTCCCAAACAATCTTTCCAAACATGGTCTGTGTATAGAACCCCATCTTTTAAACTCCTCGAGCTTAAAGAATATAAGTCAAGTTCACATCTCACTCCTTGCCCTATTTTATATATGAGCAAACTGACTATGTTATATGTAGAAG
Source organism: Phaseolus vulgaris (assembly GCF_000499845.2). Taxonomy (NCBI): domain Eukaryota; kingdom Viridiplantae; phylum Streptophyta; class Magnoliopsida; order Fabales; family Fabaceae; genus Phaseolus; species Phaseolus vulgaris. The sequence continues at coordinate 39,268,627 of NC_023749.2, read as the reverse complement.
TTCTAAATTCGTGGTCGAATTCTCTCCAACCTGGAGGGCATGATGCGAATCAAGTCAACAAGGAGATGCCCAAGGATGCTAATTTACACAATGAGAAGTCATCTCAATGTAGAAACCTCATCAGAGGGAGAATTGTACAAGGATCAGAGCACCTAAAGTTCTTCCTGTTGGTCTTCTTAATGTTTAGAATATGATGTAAATAAATTGGGCTCACTTTAGGGGTCCAAATAGCAAATATAGGCTAGAATAAGGTACCTTTAGCATAATAGGGGGTGGGTAGTATTTTAGCTTGTTCCTAGCCCTTTTGGAAGAGGTTTTGACCTAGTTTCTAGAAGGACAAGCCTAGGATACGGGTTTGACATAGTCAAACCCTAAAGCTGCCCATTTTTTCCCTTTTCCCATCCTACCCCTTTAGCTTGTTCTCCAAGGCTCCTTCACCTGTAAATATGAGGCCTACCTAGTGTATTTGACAAGTTGAATGAAATAGAGAAAAGTTACTTTGCACATTTTGTGTGAGATGCTAGTGAGGTTTGTTCCTCTTAGTCTTTAGTCTTATCTTGTGAGAATTTGAGAGCTCTCAAGTGGCGGCTTCCAACACTTATCTTGGACTCATTTCATCATCGAACTGACGTGTTCATCATCTCAAACTCCATTTCTCATAAGCTTCCTTTTCCTTCATATTTTCCTTCCATTGTCATTCCATTCAATTCAAAATATGTTCTAGTCTTGCTTCCTTGTTCCTATTCGGTCATTTCCTTTTGTTATTGATTTCATTGTTTAATTCTGCACCATATCTTGTCATCATCTTCAACTTATAATTGTGTTTTCCTTTTGCCTTTGTGAAATTAACCTTCACATCTACTTAACCACTTGCTATCAAAGCTCGCCAGTTCAGGCAAGGGGGCAGACAAAGGACAGTCATACAGGAGACCCTGAGGAGACCTCGAACCACCACAGATGACATAGCGGAAGTCCAGCAGATAAGCACCTCAGAACGTGTTAAGAGAAGCCACCAGTCGTTGGCTCAGGAAACCCTGAAAACGCCCAGAATAAGCACATACGCGTTACCAGAGGAAGAGTCATTACAAGTTTGCCTAGTGGAAGGTGGAGAAACCCGGATGACGCCCTACCAACGCTACCTGGATGACGGCATACTCCCGCTGGAACCCACAGAGGCCAGAGTAGTGAAGAAGAATTCGAGCAAATACACCCTGATCGACGGGAATTTGTTCAGATATTTGTTCACTCACCCCACCTTTGTTAGAATGTATGGCTTTAAACTAGAGGGGGAGTGAATGGTTTAAAGAGGGTTTTCGCAAACTTTTTAGTCTAGAATGAAATTCCTTTAAGAAAACTTGATTCAGAATTTAGTTTGCCAAAACCACAAAGCAATTTAGCACACCACCAGTAAAACAATCGGTTGTTTCGCAGAAACAATCGGTTTTTTATACCAGTTAACAATATAATCTGAAATTAAAGAGTTTAAGGGATAGAAAGATTGGACACACAGTTTATACTGGTTCACTCTTAAACAAAGAGCTACATCCAGTCTTCCCAGAAACCACTGGGGGAATCCACTAAGCAATCAAACCTAGATTACTTACAGACACCACCAAACAAGTGACCTTGATCCCCTTAAGACACACACTCCCTTTGGCTCAGCACATACACCACCAAGAATGTTGATCTTGACAACCTCAAGAATACACATCACTTCTCAGCCTTAGATAACAGAGTTTACACAAAGTACAGAAGGATTACACTTGTTACAGAATGATCTGAAATCAATACAAGATGAAAATCCTATTCCACTATCTCTTGATCAAAGCAATCTCAAAGCAATCTTTAAACTCTTCAAAAGCAAAATCAGTGAAAAACTCAAATATGTTTTTCTATGATTTAATCTTAGTTGTTTATTAGAAAAGCTTAACAAACTATTTATTGCTTTCAAAGACTGGTCAAAGCATTTAAAACTGCCGCGTATTCAATTATAAAATCATTTAAAGCTCAGTCAAAACACAAAACAGTTTTCTGTTATGGTCGCAAAACAAACAATCGGTTGAATGCTCGAATCAATCGGTTGTTTTGGTTTGACAGCAAGTCAACCATCAAAAACAGTTTTCAACCTTTCTCAAAACACCTAAGTATAAAACAATCGGTTGTTTCGACAAAACAACAGGTTGTTTTTCACTTAGTTTGAAAAACACTTTCAATTAAAAAGGTTTGAGAATGCTCAAGCTTTGGATTCAATCAACAGTGGATTAACACAAATAATCTGTTCCGTCCGGTTGACCGGGACGTCTTCGTGCGCGACCTCAACCGTCAGCTAGGGACTCCTTCCCACTGGTTACCTGTGGATTCCTGCAAAAAGAGGACAAAGAGGCGCCCTAGCGGCCGTTTGCACTCCGACGCTCAAGTCAGCCAGCAAGAAACACCAAAACTGTGCACCTCCGTCTCTGAGCACCGCATATGGCACTCTGAAGGTGGTAAAAAAGAACTGTGTATTGTGTGTGTGTATTTCTCCCTCAGGAAAAGATCTTTCCCCAGTCCCTTGTACGTAACTTCAAAGCACGAGCAAGCAACTAGAGAGTTCTGGTAAATTTGCCAAAAGTTCCAACCTCGTTTCCAACATTCTCAGCGCTATTTAAACTACCCAAGCATTTAAAGCGCCTTAAAGCGCCTTTAATCACAAATGTAACGCACTCAATCAGCGTATCTAATTAGAAAACGTAGCGCATTTAAGACGTTGAAACGCTTGGGAGCCATTATAGTACCTGAACGCTCGAAACGGAAACTGTGTTGAATGACTTTAATTACCTAGCACCTGACTAAAGGGTGTTTCTATTCTGACATGGCTGTCGTACACGTGGAGGGCCTCACGACGCCGTGACCCCATCTGGGGGCGTTTCTGCCCATCTGGGGACGTTTCTGCGTGTGAGTCCCCTTGCTTGGGAGTGCTACTGCGCTAGGGGTGACTTTTTGGGTGCCAACTCGTGCCCCCAATTATCTAGTCACTTACTTTGAGAGCGTATCTGCCTTCCTCTCGTACCCTGCACCCGGCTACCCTGGGCGTGACCTTCCTCTCGAGTCGTATCTGTCCCAAAGGCGTCTCTGGGGCGGCAGGGGTACTTCACGAGTCAGGCTGCCCTACACTGGTGCCATCACTATGGCCTTGAAGCCACCTTTCCCTTCTCTTTATCGCTGCCCCGGGCTATCGGGACCTGAGGCCTTCCCACGGCGTCGCTCCCTCCATGGTCTTTCCTACCCATGGGTATCGGGGAACCACACTGTGATTGCCTTGCTTCAGTACTGTTTGATCTGGCGACGCCCTGGTGGGGCGGCGCCTTCACCTAAGCGACGCCTTGCCTTGGCGACGCCTCTTCTTGGTGACGTTGACACTTAGCGTCTCTTCACCTAGGCGACGCCTAGTGTTGACTTTGACCCCTGGTGTTGACTTTGACCTTGACTTAGTCAACGCCCGGGTACGGGATGGTACACAAGCCCCCAGTGTTAAGCCGAAGACTTGTCTTCAGCGTAAAGACTAAGGCCTCGCCCACGCCGTCCACGTGCCATCTTGATGACGTGTCGCTCCCTGCTGACTCAACAATTCTCGAATTATTGACGTGACGCTCTCTGAACCATAGGAGCGCTCTTAATGACTGATTGGACATCCTCTGAAACGGGGATAATAACACCTTTTGGGGCTACCCTTGATCGCGCGCCACGTAGCCCATCGCACGGCCAGCCTCTAGAGACCCTTGCGTTTCCCTGGGGCGATTGATCCTTTGACACGTGGTACGATCTCACGGCTCTTAGTTAGCGCCTCTTGAGTTGCGAAATGTAACGTTTAAGTTACCCGCAAACCCCGCGCTCACCCCACTGTTACATTCATTCCCTCTGCGTCTCTGCACTGTTCGTCGTCTTCAAACCCCCTTTCTCTGCAATTGCTGTTCTCTCCTTCCTGTGCTCTTCTCCCGCCTTCACTTTGATAGCAAAGGTATGACTTCGAATACTCACGACTCTTCCCTTTCGTCGCATTGTATGATTTATTGAACTGCCTGGGACTGTTGACATTCATGCATTACTGCGTTCTTCCGCTTCTCCTTTCTTCTCTGTTCCCTTCTCCTTCTTTCTGGGTTTTCTCGCGTGGGTGATGTTTCCTGGGGTTCACTCCCCTTCCTGTCATGGCTACACTTGTTAAAACCTTTTTCCTCTCTTCTTTCTCCAGCTATTTATTTACAACATGACGCGCACGAACGCAGAGTCTGATTACTCCCCCAAGACCCCCAAGTCCAACTACAAAGCCTACTACCCATGGGCCCCCGACGAGCTCCTGAACGAGTGTACCAGCCTAACTACCTTCCAGGACTTGGAAGCTCACCGTGGGGATCCCCATTTGTATAACTTTAACGCTTTCTCCCGCACTCATGACGCCCACATATCCGTCCGTCCCGGTAGGCCTGGGGAACCTGTTTGTTTGGACGACGGACCTAGAAAGGGGAAACCCTTCTTCTTCATGTACCAGACCGTGTTCAAATGCGTAGGAGTTCGTCTCCCATTCACCCCCTTTGAACGGGAACTCCTCACCGAAATCAATACCGCCCCCGCCCAGCTCCATCCCAGTAGCTGGGCATTCGTGAGGGGTTTTCAAATCCTTTGCGGGCACTTGGGCATCATTCCCTCCGTAGACGTTTTCCTGCACTTCTTCGAAGTGAAGAAGCAGGGGAAAAGCTTCTGGGTAAGCTTTTCCGGGATCGCGGGCAGGATCCACTCTCCCTCTTCCAAAACTCTTACAAGAACTGGAAAGGGAAGTTCTTTAGAGTGTGCAGTGCCAAGCACGACCCCACAGCCTTGGACGGCTTTCCCCTCTATTGGACGGAGCGCCCTAAGCTGCTTAGGGCCAAAACCCTGGAAGAGCTATCCCCTGCTGACAGGGAGGTAAGCAAGGCCTTGGCTGGGCTGGGGATCGTTTTTGATACCTTGAAGCTTGTTGCTAGCGAGTACAACGCTCACGCCCTGACAACGTACTTTGGTAAGGAGATTCTCCCCTTCTCCCCCTTTGCTGTGAACACCCTGCTTACCGGACGTTTGTTCTCACTGCTTCCTCCCCTGTTTCTCATGGAGCCATGTTACTTGCATCTCACGCCTCTATGCGTTTTGTAATTTTGCATAGTTGATTTGGTCCTAATTTCTGCTGCTTGGTCTGTTTTGGTGTAGGATCGGTGATGGACGCCTCTAAGAGAATGATGCTGGCGAAAGCGATGAAGGAGGCTCGGGCCGCCAAGGCGAGCGCCTCCTCCGCCCCTGCTGCTGTTCCGATTCCCCCACCAACTCTGTCACCGCCACCTCCGGTCACTGCCGAAGCTCCCTTAAGCTCATCTCCGTCATCTCCACATAGCCCCGAAGCACTTCAGGCTCCCAACTCTCCTCCACCCATCGCCGCCGTTCCCCTAGCCGCAGCCTCATCTCCGGCTCCAACACCCCTTGACAAAGGGAAACGGGTCTTGGAAATTTTATCGGATGATGAGGACTCTGAAGGTGTTGCACCCTTCAAGAGGAGAAAATCTGTGCGGGTTCCTCTTCTGCTGGAGGCGTCGCCCCAGGGAGGGAATCCCTTCATGGATGACCCTCCAAGCGCGACCTCACTTCCACCTACAACAGTCCAAGAGGAAGGGGGCGAAGGTGCCGAATCTGCCCCGCCCCGCCACCGGTAGAAGTCTCTGCTTCCCCTGCTCCCGTCGCTGCCGCTGCCGCCCCCGATCTCATCGCCATCCCTCCTCCAATCATGCATCTGATGAGGGGCTTCAGTGGCGGGACTATGCCAGAGGGCACCGACAGGAAGGAAGGCATGCCTTTCTACCTGGGGGCCTTCTTGGCGGTGGCCCTTGAATGGCGCGCCCAGGCCAGGAATGCTGTCCTGCAAACTCAAACTCTCCAGGCCTTGGAAACAAAGGTAACTGCTCTGGAGGAGGAGAAGAAAACCCTGGGATGCCAAAATGAAACTTACCAAACCTCCCTGAAGCAGGCACAAGAGTCCAAAGCAGAAGCGGAGAGACAACTGGCAGAGGCATTGGAGCTTCAGGCTGACTTTTATACTCGGGAAGTCGCCCTCCAAGTTCAGTTAACGGGCCTTCAGCAATTGGTCGAAGCTGACGCAGAAGTTCAAAAGGACTTGAAGGACCGTTGTTGTGAGCACGCTGACGAGATGGAGCAGATGGAGGGGGAAATGGCCACCCAGGCCAAGGCTATGGGCCTTCTCCAGGCTGACGACGACAAACTACAAGATGAGGTCAGTCGGCTTCGCGTGGAAAAGGAGGCTTTGGAGAAGCAGGTAGCCTCCGGGGACGCCGCCATTGAGGAGCTAGAGAAGGACAAAAAGGCCCTCATCCAGGAGATGGCGGGTACTTTCGAGGAGGGATTCCAAGAAGCTTTGGCTCAAGCAGTCTACACGAATCCGGGGATTGACATTTCCAGCTGCGATTCCACTCACCACATTGTTGATGGAAAGGTCGTGCCCTTAGAGATAGACGACTGAGCCGCCACCCTCGATCATCAGCCCATTCCTTTATACTTGTTTTAACCTCTCTGACAAATTTGTAATTCTTTGAATCATCTGCACTCTTGCTACAACTTTGGAATTTTGTTATGATTACTTTCGTGTCCTTGCGACATAGAATTCTGCCTGTGCGATTTTATTCTCATCCTTTGCCTTCTTGTGCCTTGGTTGTTTTACTTGCATTATACTCGCTTCTTTCACTTCGTCGGGCGACGCCTGGTGTTGACTTTGACCTTGACTTAGTCAACGCCCGGGTACGGGACGGTACATAATCTACCCCAGATCTTATTCTAATACACCTCAGCAACAGCAAGCACCTCCAGCCTTCCATCAAACTCAAAGGATTTGGATTCTTCAAAGCTTGAACACACTTGAATCAACAACCTTGATATGTGTACATGGTGAGCAATGCATATGCATTAAGGCAGAACTTCACGAAGAGATATGCGGGAGTCATATCGGTGGCTGAGCTCTCTTGTCGAAGGCTGTTCGCGCAGGATATTACTGGCCAACCATGAGGGAAGACTGCACGAGGTATGGATAGCGGTGCAAGCAGTGCCAACAACATGCTGACTGGCACAAGGCGCCCCAGAAAAGTTGAGACCAATCTATAGCCCATGGTTATTTCATACCTGGGGAATCGACATTCTGGGGCCATTTTCTTTAGCAGTACAACAGATGAAGTACCTTGTGGTTGCCATTGAGTACTTCACAAAGTGGATAGAGGTTGAGCCAGTAGCGCAGATCACAACCCACAAGGTCCAACACTTTGTGTTGAAGAACATAGTATGCCGCTTTGGGATCCCAAAGCGGTTGATGTTCGATAATGGCACCCAGTTTGCAAGCCAACAATTGGGCAAGTTGTGCACAGAGCTTGGAATAAAGTAGGTGTTCTCCTCAGTCGAACACCCCCAGACAAATGGGTAGGTCGAATCTGCCAATCGAGTTTTGCTCCGAGGTCTTAAGAGAAAGCTAGAGAAAGCCAAGGGGACCTGGACATAAGAGGTTTCTAGAATTGTGTGGGCTTACCACACCACTCCCCAGTCCACTACTAAAGAGACACCCTTTAGCTTGGTGTATGGTTCGGACGCGATGATTCCTGTAGAAATCTAGTAGAGCTCACCACGTTTCCATAACTTCGTGGCTGAAGAATCCAACGAAGAGATAAAGGTGAACCTGGATCTACTGGATGAAGTCAGGGAAGAAGCGAGGATCAAGGCAGAAGCCTTGAAGAGAAAGGTGGAGTACAGGTACAGCTCCAAGCTGAGACCTCGGTAGTTCCAGGTCGCCGACCTGGTGATGCGGAAGGCCCACCCATACCAGTTAGAAAACAAGTTGTCTCCCAAGTGGATTGGTCCCTTCCGCGTGACAGAGGCCCTTGGGAATGGAGCATACAGGATCGAGACTTTAGAAGGTGGAGCAATCCCTCGTACGTAGAACGCAACCAACCTTAAGCTTTATTTCAATTAAGATTATTGTATTGTACACAGTTTTAGGGGACACTCTTTTTCCCTTATAAGGGTTTTTTAATGAGGTCACCTAATAAAATTTTAGTTATTCAGTTAAAGAGAAATATTTTGTACAGTGCAGTTAATGAACCTCTCCCTGGGGTTAGCAACCTCAAGATTGGGAATAGTATGTTTCTTCGTGAGCCTCCCTCTTGAGTAAGAACACCAAGGTCGAGAACAGTATGATTCAATAGTTAAAATCCTCCCTAACCTTTGTACAATTAGGGTGAGGTCAGTAAAACGAACCTCTTCTTTGGTTTGATACATCAAGATTGGGAATAGTATGGTTCTTTGTGAGTCTCCCTCTTGTGTGAGTTCACCAAAGCTAAGAACTGTATGGTTTAACAGTTAAAATCCCCCTACCTTTGTACAATTAGGGCGAGGTCAGCAAAACAAACCTCTCCCCTAGTTTGATACGCCAAGATTGGGAGTAGTATGGTTCCTAAGTGAGCTCCCTCTTGTGTGAGTTCACCAAGGCTGAGAATAGTATGGTTCACCACAAAAATCCTCCCTTGCCTCTATGCGGCAAGGACGAGGTCAGTAAAACAAGCATCTCCCTTAGGTTAGAAACACCAAGACTGGTAATACCATGGTTCTTAGTGAGCCTCCCTCTTGTGTGGGAGCGCCAAGGTCGAGAACAAAAACAATTGCCAGTTAAAATCCTCCTCTGCCTCTATACGGCTAGGGCGTGGACAGAAACTCTCTGCCTCCAGTTGTACTTCTGCCTTATCCCTGTGTGGAAAGTTTGAGTCCAACTAAGTAAACCTCTCCCTCGTCTTGTAAGGCAAGGCCGAGAGCAGTATGGTTCCCAGCCAGAGGTCTCCCTTGTTTTATAAGACAGGGTTGAGAGTGACGCAATACCTAGTTAAGGATCCCCCTTGACCTTATGAGTCAAGGTTGGGGGCAACATCTCCCTTACCTTTGTTTGGCAAAGGATAGGGCAAAATGAGAGCTTGGGCAAGCATTGCCTCTACCCTGAGACGACGAAGAAAGAGTAAAGTCAACAAGCGATAGAGAAAGCGTGCTACCTAAGGCAGGAAGACCCTAAAGGCGTTGTTAGTCTAAGCAAGCCAGGAAAAGCAGTTAACAACTTCAAAGGAAGTAAGATCAGACAAAACGACAGATTTCATAAATAAAAAGGTATGTATACAAGTTATTGAAATTGTTCATTAATCAGTTAAGCTACAACAAGAAGGGAGTTACTCCTGGGCGTTGACCAGGTGCCCATCAACGACTTTCTTTGTCAATCCCGTTAGAGATAGATCCACCCCAGGATACGCGCAGGCAACCTGGGCCATGGCATCCTCAAACCCAGCACGATAAGCCTCGACAGCGTTGCTGGTAAGCTCCCACTTGATCTGACTGAAGAGTTTGTCCTTGCGGACTAGCTCTCCCTCCTGCTGGCCAAGTCGGACGTTCTATTGGGTCGCCCTTTCCTCCAGCCTGACCATCTTGGCCTGCGTCTCCTCAGCCTTCTCCTACAGGTGTCCTTGTCTTCAGAGGCAGTGGCCTCAACTACCCCTTTCTGCCTATGATCTGCATGAGCTGTTGCAGAAGGGCTTGAGGCAGAAGTAGTCGCAGGAGGACCATCAATAGGAGCCGAGGCATCAACGTCAGATGGGCTAGTACCAGCTTTGCGTTTGGAGGCTGCCTCAGCTAGCATCCTCCTTTTTTCCTCATTGAGCACCATATCTGCATGAGAAAACAACAAAGCATAAGAAAGTGAACCAACACAATGTGCAAGTAAGTAAAAGCAAAAACTGGAAAGGATACCAATATAGCCCTTGAGAGCCTTGGCGATGTACTCAAGCTTGATCAGTTCAGCAGTGTTAAACACCACTCCCAAGCTTGAAAAGAGCTGGCACACCTCGAGATCGAGCGGTGCCAAGTCCTCGAGACTCCTAGGCTTCTTGAGCCCTGTTTTCTTCATCTAGTAGAGTGGGAACCCATCCAGCAAGGTAGGATCATGCTTGCTACAACATATCTTAAAGAACTTCCCTTTGAAGCCCTTGTAAGACTGCTGGAAGAGGGTTAGAAGGACTCTCCCTACCACTCCGTTGAAGCTCACCCACAGCTTCTTTGCAGGACTCTTCGCCTTGAAGAAGTAGAGGAAAACATTCACGGATGGCGTTTGGCCAAGATGGTTGCAGAGAATGGCAAAGGCCCAGTTGTTGGGGTGCAGGTGGGCAGGGACCACATTGACTTCGGTCAGAAGAGCGCGCTCAAACCCTGTGAATGGGAAGTGTACCGATCAGGTAATCGGAAGTGATGACGTGGCAACAAGTGATAATATAGGCGTGTTGAACGGGACACCTGGCTGACAGAAGGGAAGCATATCGGGAAGTTTGTGCAGTCGCCTGTTGTTAGCTTGGCGTTCTCCGATCTCTAGTATGTATAACCGGCGGTAACCAGGCTTGCGTCATGGTCGCCGTATGTGAGTTTTAGGCGATCAAGTGGTTAGAGACCGCCGAAAGGGGCACATCGCCGCAAGGTCAGGAAGGCTTGCTTAAGGCTTTCAAGGGGTACAAGTACGAAGGACGAGGTTATCAGATCATCATTCCCTAGCCAGAGGTCGGGGCAAGGGAACAGTTTCCCATAACATGCATGATGTGCAAGTGAAGCAGATCGTGATAGCGGCAGGCGAGACCACAGAGAAGGTGTGCATGGTGACACCCCGTCCTCGCCGCTTAAGGGGTCGCGCTCCAAGGAAGCTATGCACCGAGTTACTTCTTGCATGTGTAACTTAGTCGAATAGCTTGAAGAGTAGAGGTGACGCTCAAGTAGAAGGGGGCTCCAGATGGTGACACGTGTACAGCTGAATGCGAGCCACGTGTCCAGAGGTGTAACCGTCAGGAGAGAGAAAGTGCTCAGGTATATAAGGAACTCTTAACAGACTTTGAGGTACGTTTTCTGAGAATACTTGAGTACGCTTTTCAGAACACTAAGATTCACTGCGCACGGTTCCTTGAGTTTTGATATTCTCTCTGAGTATTTGGTGATTCCGTCACTGACTTGAGCGTCGGAGCGCGATCGGCCGCAGCGGCGCCACTCTGTCTTTTTTAGATTCTCTCAAGGATTCGAGGCGTGAGGAGCAGAGGCTAACGTGGTGCAAAGCCGATCCAGAAGGAGAAACCTTTGACGTGGCAAGACTCTTGCACTCAGGTCAACCGGCAGGATCAGGAAGCGAAGCTTGAGCCGCTTGAAGATGGTTGCGTACATGAAAAAGAAAGGTTCCTCGGGGTCTGCGCGGTCATCGACGCACACGGGCTCACCCTCCTTACAAGGCAGAACCTTCACGTATACGTCGTGCTCCCTCCCAAACACGCAGAACTTCTCATAAGCCTCGCCCTTCTTGTACGCTCTTATATCCTCGAAGGAGGTGATATTGGAGGTCTCTGCTAAGAGGCTGTCAAGAGCCCAACGGTACAAAGTTTGGTAGTCAATGGAAGGAGGTGGGTTCGAGGTAGTTTTTGTTCAAGCCATCTTAAGAGAGGAAGCTAGAGAAGTAAAAGAGAAAAAGAAAAAGAGAAAAAGCGAAGGTTTAGAGGAGGAAGATGGTATGCCTCAGAAACCCAGAAAACAGAGAGTGCGCAAAAGCGAAAATGAAGAACGTAAAGTGCGGAAAACATAAACAGCCCCATAACAGTTATGGCATGTTATGAACATCGGAATCATAATGCAATGGCGATCATGAAGCAAAAATCATACCTTTAGACAGTTAGGGTTTGAAAGCTTTAGATTGTTTGATAAAGATTCATTCTTAATCAAATCTTTGTGAAAATCTTTCATAAACAATTCACCCCCCATCTTGTTTAAATCATCAATTCTTACAAAGATAATGAGGGAGCACCTACTATGTGATGGGTTTCTTCGATCTTATAAAACTTGGACATGGCATGGTGAATTGTTAAATTTACCATGTGTTTCCATAACTGAAGAATATGTGGGGTCCACCATGGATGATGCAGTACATGATGATGTAGATGATGATCGATTGGAGGACATGATTCGTGATGTAGGAGCTCAAGCGCATGGATATGGAATTATGTCAAACAATGCAGAGACTCCATTGTATCCTGGAGCAACTAACTTCACACGGTTGTCGACGGTGTTAAGATTGATGAATTTGAAGGCAATAAATGGATGGACTGATAAAAGCTTCACGAAATTGCTTCAGTTGTTGAAGGATATGCTTCCAGAAGGAAATATTCTACCTGATTGTAATTATGAGGCCAAAAAGATTCTTTTTCCAATAGGTATGGAGTATAAAAATATACATGCATGTTCTAATGATTGTATATTATACCGGAAAGATTTTGAATTGTTGAAAAATTGTACGACGGGTGCGTTATCACGTTATAAATTGAAAGAAAAAGACTATGATACTATTGAAGATATAGAAAAGCATGGACCCCCAATGAAAGTTATGTGTTATCTTCCCATCATTCCAAGGATGAAGCGTTTGTTTGCAAACCCAAACAATGCTAAGAATCTTAGATGGCATGCAGATGAAAGGAAATGTGATGGCATGTACCGACATCCAACTGATTCTATTCAGTGGAAGAAATTTGATGATGAGTTTCTAGAGTTTGGTAAAGAATCAAGAAATATCCAACTTGGTTTAGCTACAGACGAAATGAATCTGTTTGGTAATATGAGTACAAATCACAGTTCATGGCCTGTTACTAGTTATTTACAACTTACCTCTTGGATTATGCATGAAGTGAAAATACATGATGTTGTCTATGATGATATCCGGTCCGAAACAGCCAGGGTGTTGAAGTATTTGACGAATTTGCTAATGAAACTTCCAAGCTGCATGACATGTTATTTTGCACCATCAATGACTTTTCGACATATGGTAACTTATTAAGGTATAGTTTTTAGGGTCATAAAGCATGTCCAATATGCGAAGAAGACACTGCTTCTCAACAATTGAAACATGGAAGGAAGACAGTATATCTACGACATCGGAGGTTTGTTAGAAGTTATCATCCTTACCGGAGGTTGAAAAAAGCCTTTAATGGACACCAAGAGACTAGTGGACCACCAACTCCATTAACTGGTGTTGAAGTTTACGAAAAGGTAAATAACATAGACTACACCTTCAGTAAGTAAAAAAAAAAGTCATCTATGACAAACACTTGGATGAAAAAATCAATCTTCTTTGATCTTTCGTACTAGTCGAGGTTAGAAGTCGGGCAAGTATAAATGTAATGCATGTTGAGGAGAATGTGTGTGATAGCTTAATTGGTACACTTCTTAGCATTAACGGGAAGCCGAAGGATGGTCTAAGATGAACACACGAGGCGAGTTAGCACCCATAGAAATGAATAAGCGTACATATTTGCCCCTAGCATGTTACACCATGTCAAAAGATGAACAAATTAGTTTTTGTCAATGTTTAAAGGGTGTGAAAGTGTCACAAGGACATTCCTCAAATGTTAAGAGCCTAGTGTCAATGAAAGATTTGAAATTAATTGCCACATCTTGATTGCCACATCTTTTATGTCATTTCTCGTAAAGCGTATGATATGGGTTTTTAGAATTTTCAAGTCAATGCAATTTTCGAATTTGAAAGATACAAATCCAGTACTTGGATCAATGGCATAATATGGGTTTTTAGAAGAAATATGGGAGGTTGACTACACTAAGTTTTTTGTTCCAGTTTTAAAGTGTAAATGGATTGACAATAAAATTGGGGTTAAAATTGATGAATTAGGATTCACAATAGTGGACTTTCGAAAGATAGGGTATCGAGATGAGCCATTTATAATTGTTCAACAAGGATCTCAAGTTTTCTACGTGAAAGATCCTACATTAGAACATTGGTATGTCGTTTTACACGGGAAAAAACAAGGGGAGACCATGGATGATATTGAAAATGGTAACCCCCATTCATTCACACCAATGATAATTAATAAAGATGACGATGTGGTCGATGATGTACATGCAACTGGAAAAGACCACAATGAAGGAATTTACATATGAACATTCAATCCACTATGGTTGTAAATTTAGAAATATTTTTTATAATACGAATTTAGAATTTTATGTATTTGTTTTATATAATTTTAATTCGATGCATATTAACTAATGTTTGTTACATAATTTTTTTAAACACAGATATGGATGACGATCATACTCCAATCACATCCTGACGTAAGTTGATTTTAGGATTTTTCATTTTATGGTGTGACACATTACTTAGATTGAGATTTTAAGCAAGAATATGGTGAGAATTCTAAGAAGATCCCCATTGGACAGGAACTTAACCAAGTGGTTAAGTAAGTGTGAAGGTTCACTTCAGAAGAGCAAAAGGAAAAGACAATTACAAGGTGAACATGATGGTAATAGGTGCGGAATTAATGAACATGAAAAGGAAATCCAAATAGAATTGCCAAATGGAAACAAGGAAACAAAACAAGAACATAAAAACAAAGAGTAAAAATGGAATGACAATGGAAGAATAGATGAAGGAATGAGAAAGCTTATGTGATGGATTTGAGAAGTGGAACACGCCACTTGGAGTCTGATTGGCCTCCAAGATAAGTGAAGATAGTCGCCACTTGAGTGCTCTCAATACTCACAAGATAAAACCTAAATGCTAAGAGGAATTCAAACCTAACTAACACCTCACACAATTTGTGCAGAGTAACTCTTCTTCTATTAATTTCAACTTCTAAAATACAATGGGTAGGCATCCTATTTATAGGTGAAGGAGCCTTGGAAAACAAGCTAAAGTGGTAGGATGGGAAAAGGGAAAAAATGGGCAGCCTTAGGGTTAAGTCAAACCCGCATCCTTAGCAATGCTTTCTAAAAGGGGTAGGAACAAGCTAAAATGCTACCCACACCCCCTATTATGTTAAAGGCATCTTATTCTAGCCTATCTTTGCTATTTTGACCCCTAAAGTGAGCCCAAATTATTTACAACATATTTGTATCTTATAAGAAAACCAAAAGGAAGAATAGTTGGTTTGCTGGTTTATGCTCAGTTCCTCTGGTGAGGTCCATGTGATCCTTGGTGGAGTTATGAATTGGTCGTTGAGATGATAGTTCACCACGTGCTTTGTCTTTTGCTTCCTTGGTCATCTTCGTAGCTCCTTGGGTTATATCACATCCCGATCCCGACGAGGCAGCAAATGACCTACTAGATTGAAGTGTCTCACTTTGAAACGTATTGCTGGTGAGACGACACGTGTTGACATTGACATCAACACTAGAGTGGCTTTTGGTCCTAATCCAAATGAGTTTAATAGCTATCTTAGAGTTGTTACTCGTGAGAGCCTCTCCATTTTGATTAATTCATGGGATGACGTGTCAGAGGTCGATCGGAACATGCTCTAGGAGGATGTTCGGGTAAGCTTTACATTATTATTGTTATCATATAATGCTTTATAATATTCATTAATTAATTTTATTTTGGTGATGTTATTTTGCAGGAAAATTTTGAAATTCCTAATATGGAACCGCTTCGATCAAAGATTTTATCTAATATCAGACTTAAATCTAATATCAAGACTAACGATGAAATATATTTTTGGCGATCTTAAAGGCGAAAGTCCTTGTTTAAAGTACAAACATATTGATGAAGAGACATGGTGTCTTTTTAAAGAAAGCCGTGAAAATGAAGCTTGGATGGTGATCCGGTCGGTCATCGGTAGTTGATGATGTCAGCAGAAGATAATCACGTGGGCCACTCGTAGGGTGACACGTGGACCGGGTGACAGAGAGATCAGGGAACAGATCACCTAGAACGGTAATCGGAGGTCATCCAAAGAGGTGACCGGTGGTCAGTAGCCAAGTGGCCACCGACAGATCAGTCGGCAGGGAAGTCAGGGGACAGATCACCCAGAACGGTGATCGGTGGTCAGTAACCAAGCGGTCACCGACAGATCAGTTCCCAGATGAACACCTGGGGGCAGAACGCGAGAAGCAATAGAGCACCGATCCGTCATCGAGTGCATAGTCATCGGGGTCTCATGTTACACGCAGTTAAGCTGGGACTGAGGTTCCCAGCGAGAGCGTTACGCACGGACCTCGCATGAGCATATCTCAGAGAATCGTGCATGAGAGTGGCCTGAGGGAGCTAGCAAACCGGTCAGTGATTGGCGACTCCCTCAACCCATTACGTGCATGACATCGTGAAGGGGAAATCGTTTGCGCAGATAGCAATGCTTGGTGAGTGTGCCTAGACCAGCCACACCTGGCGTTCTCCTGAGAGTATGTGATTTACCCAGATAAAAGGAATGCGCTAAGTTACTCCGCAAGGGAATAACTTAGACACACACAGAGAAGTGCTAGAGCCCTTCAAGTAGTGACACGTGTGTGGTTAAGTTAGTTGCATGCCTCCACGTGTCATCGTCTGAGAGGGGCGCGGCCAAGAAAAGGTACACTCCGTGCCGTTAAAGGTACAGACAAGCGCAAACACGCGCAGACACTCACGTTTTACTGATTCTGGAGGTACGTTGCCACAGAAAAGCGCAACCGGGTTCTGACACATGCCAGAGAGGCATAACAGAATTCTGTTAGGCGCAGATACAGAAGGAGGCATAAAAGAGAATCAGAGGGAGTTTTTTCTACACACATTACTACACAGTTTTTCTTATTGGTGGTTCTGTGATCTGACTTGATCGTCGGAGTGCAAACGGCCGCTAGAGGCGCCGTCTGTGTGTTCTGCAGGTCGCGTTTGGAGATCCTAGAGAAGGTTCTGAGGGTGATTTTGCAGATAACACAGTCGCGTAGACGGGGTAGGGAGAGAGCTACGAAGCGGTTCCTCCACGCTCGAGTTGTCGGCAGGATCATTGGCGCCCACCGTGGGGCACGTGTAAAACGTGATTCCCAACCATAGTTTGTGTTTGTGGTGCTTCGAGTGTTTTCTGTTCAGCTGCTCGCTATCGCAGTCGACTCCTGGAGTTTCCGTTTGTTTGGAGTTCTTTGAGCTGCTGAGTTTGCTGAGGGAGGATGAGGACAACGCGCTCCAGTTCAGTTGCGCCATCAACCGACGAAGATGTTGTGTCCATGACGCAAGTGATGGACATGATGAGGACGCTGCAGGAGAACGTGGCTGCATCACGTTCTGAGCAGGAAAGGATGCACGAGGCGCTGGTGGCCTCGCAAGCAAGGAACGAAGAGCTCAACAGAATCAACGAAGAGCTGCGCAAAGCCCTTCAGGAGCGGGAGGAGCGTGCGGCAGGGGACAGACCCCCATCCCCACCACGCAGCTTTCCTATGCCATTTTCCCAAGAGATCATGGACTCGGTAGTCCCGACTAATACTGTGGCGGTGAAAGCGTCTTTCACTGGGGTGGAGGACCCTGAAGCCCATCTCACGGCGTTTCATACTCAGATGATGCTCTCAGGGGGCTCAGACGCGGTGTATTGTAAGGTGTTAATGAGCACTTTGAGCGGAACGGCGTTGGACTGGTTCGTCAGTATACCCACTGGCCACATTACCACGTTCCAACAGTTTTCCAAGATGTTTGTTGAGCAGTACATAGTGAACAAGGCGCCACCTTTGGTGTCTTACGACTTGTTTGATATAAGGCAGTACCAAGGGGAGTCCTTGAAGGATTTCCTGAACAGATTCGGAGCTCGGATAGTCCGTTTGCCAGGAAAGGACGAAGAGATGTTCGTACACGCCTTCAAAAAAGGCGTGTTGCCTGGGCCTTTTAGCGAGTCGCTCATCAGGAGCCACCCCGCCATGTTCACCGAAATCTGGCGACGTGTTGTGGCTCATATAGCCGCCGAGAGCGAGGTCACCGAGAAGAGAGGAAATGTGGCCCCAGCTAAACCCCACACCCAAGCAAGGGTACAGCCTCAGAGGGTAATGGAGGCGGCGGCGGGAAAGAGAGATCAAAGGACGCGTCATCCTTACGACCCTAAGAAAAATAAGAGCAAGGGACTAGGGCGCCCCAAGGAGAGTAATCGCCCCCCGAGGTATGAGTTTGTGATGGGTTTGGCTGATTTGATCGCCATCCCAAACATAGCTGCCAGGCTCAAAGTGCCTGAGAAAACGGCGGAGAAGGTCTTGGGGGCAAAACCAAACGCATGGTGCGAGTTCCACAAGAGTTTTGGACACTCTATCAACTCGTGTTTGGCTCTGGGGCACCAGCTCGCCGAGCTGGTCAAATGTGGTTTCCTGAAGGATTACTTGCTAGAGAAGCAAGCGAACCAAGCATCAGGGTCTCAACCGGCGAGCAGCGGAGGGCAACAGCACGAGGTGCCTATTCACGGCGAGATCCACACCATAGCTGGCGGATTCTCCGGCGGGTGGTGAACGGCGTCGCAACGAAAGAGGTATGCGAGGTCGATAATGTCAGTGGAAGTCTTTGAAGATCACTCGCCCGACGTGAATATCACGTTCACCAAGGAGGACCGCAGGGACGTGGTGCCTCACGACAACGACCCTATTGTGATCTCGCTTGTCACGGTGGGAAGGACCGTCCACCGGGTGCTGGTCGACCAAGGAAGCTCAGCAGACGTGATGTTTTGGCCAACCTTTGAGAAGTTACAACTGTCCCCTGATCAGCTAAGACCATATGGGGGCTGCTTGTACGGCTTTGTTGGCGACCAAGTGGAGGTGAGGGGGTATATCGAGCTGAGGACGACCTTCACTGACGGCCTGGCCTCACGAACGGAGAAGGTCAGGTACCTTGTTGTAAACGCCCCGTCAGCGTACAACATACAGCTGGGGAGGCCAACGCTCAACAGAACAAGAGCTGTGCCTTCGACAAGGCACATGAAGGTCAAGCTGCCATCTATGGAGGGTATGATCATCACTATTTGCTCCGACCAGAAGGAGGCGAAGAAGTGTTACGAAAACAGCCTCAAGAACAAGAGGTATGTGTGCCATGTAACCACAACGCCTCCCCCTGGCGTGGAGCCGGAGCGCGAACCCCGGCGAGTTTCGGATGCGGCGTTAGAGGTGGTCGCCGAGGGCGATGTGCCGATGGGGAACGTAGAGGCAAGGTCAGAGAGAAACTGCTCGGAGACCGCCAGAGAAACCGGTATCGTGAGGGCGCTGATCGCCAGCGAGAGGAAACCTCAGCCAGTAGAGGAATGGCTCGAGAAGGAGATCAGTGGTAAGGTGTTTAAGTTGGGAAGAACCCTGGATAGCAAGACGCAAGACCAGATCGCCGAAGTAATTAGTAGACACTTGGACACGTTCGCGTGGGCTGCTTCAGATATGCCGGGGATCGACCCCGATTTCTTGTGCCATCGTCTGGCAATGGACCCCCAAGTCAGGCCCATCCGCCAAAGAAGAAGAAAATTCAATGAGGAGAAGAGACAGGCAATCAAAGAAGAGACACGGAAACTACTTGCAGCGGGCCACATCAGGGAAATCCAATATCTAGAATGGCTCGCTAACGTCGTCCTGGTCAAGAAGAGCAGCGGGAAATGGCGGATGTGCGTTGACTTTACAGACTTGAACAAGGCCTGCCCGAAGGACTCTTACCCTTTGCCAAGCATTGACGCCCTAGTAGACAGTGCATTAGGGTGCAAGCTGCTCAGTTTCCTGGATGCCTTCTCGGGGTACAACCAAATCAAAATGCACCCCATGGACGAAGAGAAAACCGCCTTCATGACGGAAAGGTCATGTTATTGCTACAGGGTGATGCCCTTCGTGTTGAAGAATGCAGGGGCCACGTACCAAAGGCTGATGGACAAGGTGCTCGCGCCCATGCTCGGAAGGAATGTGCAGGCATACGTCGACGACATGGTCGTGACGTCCCTGGAGAAAGACAAGCACGTCACAGACTTGGAAGAGTTGTTCACCGCAATAGCCAGGTACAAGCTAAAACTGAATCCTGAAAAGTGCGTTTTTGGTGTAGAAGCAGGGAAATTTTTGGGGTTTCTTCTGTCAGAGAGGGGCTTGTGATCCGGTCGGTCATCGGTAGTTGATGACGTCAGCAGAAGATAATCACGTGGGCCACTCGTAGGGTGACACGTGGACCGGGTGACAGAGGATCAAGATGCAGAACAAGTTATCGCCCATGTGGACGGGACCGTTCAGAATAACCGAGGAGCTCGGGAATGGCGCCTACCGCTTGGAGACGTTAGAAGGAGGGGCGATTCCTCGGACTTGGAACGCCACACATCTCAAGTCGTATTACAGTTTGATCCTGCCTGTTGACCAGAACGTTGGAACCTGCCTCGTCAAAGGATCGACGTGTGCACCGCTTCAAACCTCCGTCCTTCTTAAAGATCCACCTCAAGAACCTGCAAAAGAACAGAGCGGCGCCACTGCGGCCGATCGCACTCCAACGCCCAAGTCAGTGACCGAACCACCAAATACTAAGAGCAAGAACACTCTAGGACTCTCAAGGAACCGTGCAATGCTCTCTCTCACAGTATGCTCAAGAACTCGCAAGCGTAAAGAGTATAATCTGAACGTGCGTACCTCGAAAGTTCGTTGAGAAACCCTTAAATACGTGCCACCATCTGGAGCCTCCTTGACTTGGGCGCTGCTTCTGACTCTCTTTTGGCTAAGTTACTTATGCATGGTACTGCCCAGTGCATAGCTAACTTGGGAGCGCGATCTCTACTAGACTTGGCGAGTTAGGGTGCTCTCGTACACCTTCCCTGTGGTCTCGCCGGCCGCCTTCATAATTTGCACCACCTTCATCTTCGGCGATGTGCTTGCTCTGGCGATCTCCAATCACTTGGTCGCCTGAGTTTACATCTGGCGACTTCATCTTGAACCGGGCGATCGCCTGGTATGCTGGAGATCGGAGCACGCCAACTTAATAACTGGCGACTACACGAGCCCCCCGACTTCCTTCCCTTCTGCGAATCTGGCGCCTTGTCAACACGCCTACACTGTAGCTTGGTGCCACGTCATCACTTCCGACTACCAGGGCGGTACACAAGCCCCCTAGTCTTAAGCGAAGACTTGTCCAGCGAAAAGACTAAAAGAGTCACGCCAACACCGATCTACGTGGCACTGACGCAGAATTCCAAGCGGTTGTACTTTCTGCTTCTCTGATGCTCCACCAAACCCCTCACCCATCGCTCGACACGTGGCATCATCAACGGTTACCATCAGTTAACGTTTGCGCTTCTCAAACCCATTTCGAAAAACCCTTAAACTCATTTTCGTTTCACTGTTCCATCACTTTCCTCGCATTCTCAGACGCTCCAACTCTCTTCTGCAAAAAAGCTCTCAGCGTTCTTCAACATTCTGAATCACCAACATCTTTCATCGCCTTTCCGATCATAAAAAGGTACTTCCTTTCCTTCTTCTGCTGGTTTTTCCTGCATTTTAACCGATTCACATCATCCTTTAACTGTCTGGTGCATACGTTGTGGGTTGTTTTTGCTATTTCTCCTTCTTCGTAACTTAGGGCTTCGTTAACGTTCACAACGAACCTACGTTCGTTCGTTTTTCACCCTTTCCTTATGATCGAGTCAGCCTCTGCGAACCCTGATCATTCTTCCTTTTCTTCTTCCTTTGCAGCTTCAACAATGACTCGCTCAAAGATCACCCCAAATCCTCCACCTTCATCACGAAACCCTTCCTCACAAGCACACGACCCACCGCGAGCACGCGGCGCTTCATCTTCTCAGGCTGAGAGGCCTGCACCTTCCCGCCCCATCCTGGCCCAGGCTACTCCGCCTGTCACCGGAGGGGCCTCCGTTCCCCCACCAGACTTCAAAAATTATATCCCTGGGCCAACTCGACCTTGCTGAGGGAAACGTCTTCTGTAAATACTGCTGGGGCAGTTCTGCGGTTGACGAAGGGGGATGAGCCTCACCAAACATTCCACAAGGAGCACGACGAGAAGATGACGGTGCTGCCTTGCCCCCCCGACCTGCCAGTTTGCGCCGACGACAAGGCGAGCAATGATGGGCCCTTCTGCTTCGTTTACACAACTCTGTTCAAGAAGGTGAAACTAAAGTTTCCCTTTACTCGTTTCGAGAGGGAGCTTCTCACCGAGCTCAACATCGCCGCCGCCCAGCTCCATCCCAACAGCTGGGCGTTTGTGCGAGCGTTCCAAGTCATGTGCGACCATCTGGGGTTGCCAGCATCTGTAGATGTATTCTTGTTTCTTTTTGAAGCCAAGCACCCAGGAGACCGCCTGTGGGTAAGCTTGAATGGGATTGCTGGGAGGTCGATCCTCTCCATCTTCCAGCAATCCTATAAAGACTGGAAGGGAAAGTTCGTCCAAGTGCGCCCCAACGACAAGGACGCCTCCCTACTCGACGGTTTCCCCTTGTACTGGGTAAACAAGGGGAACAAAGAGTCCAAAAGCAGCTTCAGGAGACCCAAAAGTCCTGATAGCATGGGTGCTTTGGACAGAGATCTCTGTTTCTTCTGGAAGAGTGTGGCAGATGCCAACATCACCTTCCTCACCACCACCCTGATCTGCTTCGAGTTCTTCGAGGACCAACTCGAAATTCGAATAGGATAGAACATTTAAGTTTTTGTTTCTCTGTTAACTGTTTCTGGGCGTCTTGTGCGTTGTGCGTAAGACTTTGGTTTTATTTTTCCGCACTATTCGCCTGCTTTGTTGCATACTGTCTTATGCATTTACTTACTTTCTGAGTTAACCCATGCATTTTCGCTCTATGCAGATAACATGTTGGGCCGGGGTAAGCTCGCTGAATTGAGGGCGCTCGCCCGAACCCACGGGTTGGCAACTCTCCCAAACAGTACCAAACTCTGTGGTGGAGATCGCCGCTGCTCAAGGCAGATCGCCACCCAGGGGTGCAGCTCCTGCCGCTGTCCAACCCGCCAACCAAAGGAAGAAGCTTGTCCTCAGGAAACCCAAGAGGAAAGCCCCCCAGGTAGTCCATGAGGAGGAAGAGGAAGACGACGAGGCAACTGAAGGTGGCCTTGTCACGAAGAGGAAGAGGGTGGCACCTTCTTCACCATCTGCACCACCCCCTCTTCCAACATCAACGCCGCCGTCTACACCTGCTCCTCCTCCATCATCGCCACCCCCCGCAGCTCCTGCTTCACCAGTCCAAGCCATTCCATTGGCAACTGCGCCACCTGCGGTTGAGGCCCCTGAGCCAAACTTCATGGAGGACCCCCCGAGCGCCTCCACGCCGTATGTATCAGCTGGAGGGGGTCCTCCTTCAAATGCCTCAGCCGCAGACGTTGCTCCAATCGGGGATGAGGTTGCCCATACCTCTCCAATTCTGATCACTGAATCCCCGACGTCGCCACCACGCCAAGAAGCACCTGCTGAACAACCAACTAAAGAAGGTGGCGGCGAGAGCCAACAACAGGCCCACCCGGTGCCTCCACCAGCAAGCCTCTCTCTCGAGGTCACAAGGATGTGGGAGCCTTTCTCGGCCAAGCTGAAGATGATGGCTGAGGACTTCCCCACCATTATCTCTAGAGCTGTGGAGAGCTCCACCAGGAAGCTTCAGGACGACCTCTACGCCCTTCGAACCGAAAACAGCACCATAAGAATCGAGGCGGAAAAGTTGTCCTGCAATCTGACACTCGCGGAGATTGAACATTCCCGAGTAGAAGACGCAATGAGCACTGAGCTCCGGGTGGCGCGTAAGGAAGCTACCGATCTCCGCCATAAGGTACAACTCTTGGCACAAGAGAAAATCGAGCTAGAGAGCAAGATTGTGCCTTATCGCGTCAAGGTGGCTGACCTGGAGGCCCTCATTAAAACCGACGCCGCCAAGGTGAAGAAATTGGAGCAAAGGTCATCCGACCGAGAGGTCTTCCTTGGTAAGGTGGAAAAAGCAAGGGATGACGCCATGGCTGAGCTTGCCGAAGCCAACAAGGAAAAAGGGGAGCTTGCTGCTGAGCTGGGCCAGGTGCAAGCAGAATCCAAGAAGGTTGCTGAAGACCTTCTCCAGGCTCAAGAAACCAACGAAAAACTCAAGAAACAAGTTGAAGAGCTGGAGCAACAGAATAAAGGGCTAAAGGAACAAACTGAAGAACTCAAGAAGCAGATTGAAGAACTTAATCTGAGTTCTGCCCAAATTTTGGCTGCTGGATTCGAGGCTGCACGGGAGCAGTTCGCCTGCTTGTTCCCCGATCTGGACCTTAGCATGGTGTCCCTCGACAACGAAGTAGTGGATGGGAAAGTGGTTCCCGCTGAAGACTGATCAATTCCCTCCATCCGCTGTCTTTGTGCTTTCTCTTTGTATATAACTTATAAAAAAAAACTTCATATTTTCTTGTACACGAGTTCTGAACTGATATTTACTTTTAATGACAAAGTCTTGGTTTTCCTTCTTATAACTTCTTTAGCTGCTTTAACCTTTCTTCAAGAAATTAATTGAGCGATTTTGTAAGCGCGAGCATACACTTAACTGCTTCGAACCACTTCGACTTCAAATAATAACCACTTTAATAACTTGTAATCTCAAGGCAATTAACCTTAGCGCAAAATCACTCCTCAAGCAGCGAACTTTAACTCAACTACTGGCTTAAAACATCGCTTCACCCGATTTGCTTCATCAAAACGGGTCTTTAACTTTCTCGCCACTGTTTGAACTTTTTCCGGTCGCCAAAGGCTCTTGGCGATATCAGCTTCTTTCTGGCTTCACCTTGGCCATTGTTCTTTTATCTGGGGGTAGAGGCGCCTTTCGGATCCTTCTCTACCTTCCTGAGCTTCAGAACAAAAGACCGGGTGGCTAGGCGCTCTCTTCGAACCTACCTTAGCCACCTTCCAAACTTCTTCCACCCTTTACACCATACCTGAACTCGTTCGAGACGAGAAGGATTTTATCTTGCCTGAACTCGCTCTTAGGCGAGAAGGTCTTTATCTCGCCTGAACTCGCTCATAGGCGAGAAGGTCTTTAACTCGCCTGAACTCGCTCATAGGCAAGAAGGTCTTTAAATCGTGCCTCTACATTGCCCCAGGGGTTACATCTTCTCGCCCCCAGAAACACTGAGGACTTTTCACTGGTGCCTCTACATTGCCCCAGGGGTTACATCTTCTCGCCCCCAGAAACACTGAGGACTTTTCGCTCTTCCTCGCCTGCACTCGCTCGACGGCGAGGAGGTTTTTAACTTGCCTCAGGACGCGCGAGGGCGTCGAGGTCTTTTAACTGGTGCCTCCGATCGCCGAAAGACGATGAGGACTTTAAACTTTAACTGATGCCTCCGATCGCCGAAAAACGATGAGGACTTTAAAACTTTAACTGATGCCTCCGATCGCCGAAAAACGATGAGGACTTTAAAACTTTTTAGAAAGCATGCAATATATCTTTACTTGCCTTACATCACATATAAGTGACAAGGTCTTTCTTCAACACTTTCTGAAAACAACAAGCACGCAATCTAAAACAACTTTGAACTTTCAAAACTCTTCTTTTATTGGGTGGCCTCATCAAAAACCCTCCTTAGGGAAAAAAGAGTGCCCCCTTCAAACTGTTTTAACAGAGACATTGTAACATAACTTTTGTGTTTGTCTTTACTTACAAAGCTTCTTAACTGTAATACAACTTCAGGTGCGTGGCGTTCCAAGTTCGAGGAATCGCCCCTCCTTCCAATGTCTCTAAGCGGTAGGCGCCAGTTTATTCTCCATCTCGTACTGGTGGGCTTTTGTCATCACCAGGTCGCCCTCTCTAAACTGTCTTGGCATCACCTTCGAGTTGTATCTTCGTTTAATCCTTCTCTTTACCGCCTCAGCTTTCAATCTCGCCTCTTCCCTGACCTCATCCAGTAGATCCAGGTTCAGCCTTCTCTCTTCATTCGAGTCTTCCTCTACGAAGTTCTGGAATCTCGGCGAGCTCTCCTGAATTTCTACTGGAATCATCGCATCACACCCATAAACCAGGCTGAACGGGGTCTCATGGGTTCCTGACTGTTCGGTGGTGTGGTACGCCCAGACTATACGGGGTACCTCCTCAGCCCAGCTTCCATTGGCTTTCTCGAGCCTTCTCTTCAACCCTCTCAGCAACACCCGATTAGCTGACTCTACTTGGCCATTTGTCTGAGGGTGCTCGACGGATGCAAACACTTGTTGAATTCCCACCCCTTCGCACAGCTTCTTCAACAGACGACTTGCAAACTGAGTCCCGTTGTCCGACACCAGGCGCTTGGGCACACCAAACCGGCACACAATGTTTTCCCACACGAAACCTTCGATCTTGTGTGCGGTGATCTGGGCCACTGGTTCTGCTTCGATCCACTTGGTGAAATACTCAATCGCCACCACCAAGTACTTCATCTGCCTGATCGCCAGCGGGAAAGGTCCAAGGATGTCGATTCCCCAAGTATGAAACGGCCAAGGGCTGTAAATCGACTTCAACTCCTCGGGAGGCGCCTTGTGCCAATCGGCGTGCTGTTGGCATTGTTTGCAACACTGTGCATACTTCTTGCAGTCTTCTCTCATCGTTGGCCAGTAGTAACCTGCACGGAGGGTCCTTGCGGCCAGAGCTCGACCCCCGACGTGGCTTCCGCATATACCTTCATGGAGCTCTGCCATAATCCTCGTGCATTTCTCACCATACACACATTCCAGGAGTGGGTGAGTGAACCCAAACCTGTACAACTCGCCGTCGATCATCGTGTACTTGCTAGAATTTTTCTTTACCTTCCTAGCTTCTGTCGGATCCAGTGGGAGAAGGCCATCTGCCAGGCATCGCTTATACTGTGTTATCCAGGTATCTGGCTCATGGATAGCGCAGACCTGCGTCATGTTCACCTTCTCTCCTCGACACGCTCTAATTCTCGGCGATCTCAAAGTTTCTTGCGTCAGGGACTTATGACTTCTCGCTGCTTTCTCCGTCGACTTGCTTATCTGAAGAACAAGGTGATCTGCTACAAATGCTCTTGGCGTCTTCAGAGTTTCTTGAATTACTGTCCTCTGCCTACCCCCCTTGCCTGAGCTGGCGAGCTTAGCTAGCAAGTCAGCTCGGGCATTCTGCTCTCTGGGCACATGCACTACTTCAAAGGAGGCGAAGGAACTCTT
The DNA here is from genome assembly GCF_000499845.2 of Phaseolus vulgaris. Classification (NCBI taxonomy): domain Eukaryota; kingdom Viridiplantae; phylum Streptophyta; class Magnoliopsida; order Fabales; family Fabaceae; genus Phaseolus; species Phaseolus vulgaris. The sequence continues at coordinate 39,241,668 of NC_023749.2, read as the reverse complement.
CAATTCCTGCACATACTCCAGGTAAGCCGCCATTTGTGGATCTTTAGCCTGGAACTCGCCAGTTACTTGCCCTGTGACTAGCAGCGAGTCACTCTTAGCCATCAACACCCTCGCTCCCATCTCTTTGGCCAGCAAAATCCCGGCAATCAGTGCCTCATATTCTACTTGATTGTTACTGGCTTTGAAGGCAAATCTCAAAGATTGTTCGATCAGCACGCCGTTGGGTCCTTCCAAAATGACCCCAGCACCGCTACCCTGCTGGTTCGACGATCCATCCACCGAGAGTACCCAACGGAAGTCGTCCCCTTCTACTCGTGTCGCCTCAGATGAGAGCTCGACCACGAAATCTGCAAAGATTTGCCCCTTGATCGGGCCTCGGGGCTCATACTTAATGTCAAACTCTGACAGCTCCACTGCCCATTTCACCATCCTTCCCGCAACGTCGGGCTTCTTCAAAACTTTCTGGATGGGCAGGTCAGTCATCACCAGTATGGTGAAGCTATGGAAGTAGTGGCGCAACCTCCTCGCCGAAAATACCACAGCCAGCGCAGCCTTTTCCAGGGCCTGATATCTCGTTTCGGGGCCCTGCAGCACCTTACTAACAAAATAAATAGGCTTTTGAACCTGATCTTGATCCTGGGCGAGCACCGCACTCACCGCCCTCTCAGTTACAGCAAAATACAACCTGAGAGGGGTTCCCACCAGCGGTTTACACAAAACCGGCGGGCTCGCCAGATACTCCTTCAGCTTGACGAAGGCTTCCTCGCACTCCTTCGTCCAAGCGAACTTGTTATTGCGCCTCAAGCACTGAAAATAGGGATGTCCCTTCTCTCCGCTAGCTGACACGAAGCGAGACAGGGCTGCCATCCGACCTGTTAACTGTTGAACCTCCTTCACCGTAGCTGGGCTCCTCATCGCCAAGATGGCGGCACACTTATCTGGGTTGGCTTCTATTCCTCTTTCAGTCAAGAGAAATCCCAGGAATTTTCCAGCCTCCACGCCAAAGATGCATTTCTCTGGATTCAGCTTCAGTCTGAACTTGGCCATCGTCGTGAACAATTCTTCCAAGTCTGCAACGTGCTTGCTTTTTTCTGGCGAGGTCACGACCATGTCATCGACGTACGCTTGCACATTCCTTCCCAGCATCGGTGCAAGTACTCGATCCATCAACCTCTGGTACGTGGCCCCCGCGTTCTTCAGCCCAAACGGCATCACCTTGTAGCAGTAGCACGATCTCTCCGTCATGAAGGCTGTCTTTTCTTCATCCATGGGATGCATCTTGATCTGATTATACCCCGAGAAGACATCCAGGAAGCTCAACAACTTACACCCTGCAGCACTATCCACCAGGGCGTCTATGCTTGGTAAAGGATATGAATCCTTTGGGCAAGCCTTGTTCAAACTAGTGAAATCGACGCACATGCGCCATTTCCCATTACTCTTCTTCACCAGCACGACATTTGCCAGCCATTCAGGGTACTAGACTTCCCTGATGTGGCCTGCGGCGAGGAGTTTCTATGTTTCGTCCCTGATCGCCTGCCTCCTCTCCTCGTTGAACTTCCTTCTTCTTTGTCGCACTGGTCTCACCAAGTTGTCCATCGCCAGATGATGGCACAAGAAGTCGGGATCGATCCCGAGCATGTCCGAAGCGGACCATGCAAACGCATCCAGATGCCGTTCAATCACCTTGGCGATCTGGTCCTGGAGCTCAACCTCCAGGGATCTTCCCAGCTTGAAGATCTTTCCCCCGATTTCTCTCTCGAGCCACTGCTCGACGGGTTTTGGTCTGGTTTCTCTGGCGATCACCGCTCTGGCGATTCCCAATTCTCTCGCTTCCTCAGGGCGATTCCTTGCCTCTTCTTCCTCCAGACCAGCGTTCCCCTCCCCCAGCTCAGCGTCCACCATCTCCACGTCCCTTCCGGCGGTCTCTTCTGTTACCGTCGATCTGGGCTTCACACCAGGAGGCGGGGTGGTTGTTACGTAACTCACCGATCTCTTGTTTTTCAGGCTATTCTCATAGCACTTTTTCGCTTCTTTCTGATCGGATTTGATGGTGATCACCACCCCTCCATAGACGGCAACTTCACCTTCATGTGCCGGGTCGACGGTATGGCACCTATCCTGTTGAGCGTGGGTCTTCCCAACAGGATGTTGTATGCTGAAGGAGCGTTTACAACAAGGTATTTGATTTTCTCCGTTCTTGAACCCGCCACGTCTGTAAACGTTGTCCTCAATTTTATGTACCCCCTGACCTCCACCTGGTCACCAGCAAAACCATACAAACACCCTCCACAGGGCCTCAGCTGGTCAAGGGGCAGCTCCAACTGCGTGAAAGTCGGCCAAAACATCACGTCTGCCGAGCTTCCTTGGTCCACCAGCACCCTGTGGACCTTTCTTCCTGTTGTGATCAGCGAAATCACTATGGGATTGTTGTCATGAGGCACAACATCCCGAAGATCTTGCTTGGTGAATGTAATATCCACTTCCGGCGAGTGGTCTTCAAACATGTCCACCGTCATCACAGACCTCGCGTACCTCTTCCTCTGTGATGCGGTGCATCCACCTTCTGAGAAACCTCCTGCAATGGTGTGGATTTCCCCGTGCGTGGGCATCTCGTGCTGCTGAGCCTCAGCACCTGCAGGCTGGGAGCTCGACGCTCCCCCCGTCCTCCTATCCAGCAGATAGTCATTTAGGAACCCGCTCTTAACCAGATCGTCGAGCTGGTATCCTAAAGCTAAGCACGAATCCACCGTATGGCCAAAGCCCTGGTGAAACTCACACCAGGCGTCTGGCTTGGGTCCCAGCACCTTCTCGCCCACCTTCTCTGGCGCCTTCAACCTAGCAGATATATTGGGAATGGCGATCAGGTCCGCCAATCCCATGACAAAGTTGTGCTTGGGCGGGCGATTGTACTCCCGGCGTGCTGGTTGCTGGCGTCCTTGGCCTCTGCCCTTGTTCTTCCTTGGATCATAAGGATGGCGAGTCCTCTGATCCCTCCTGGCCGCTGCTGTCCCCAGCACCCTCTGTGGCTGGATCCTGGTCTGGGCGCGTGGCCTAGCGAGAGCCACGCTTCCTCTCTTCTCGGCGACCTCGCTCTCGTCGGCGATGTGAGCCATCGCAAGTCGCCTAACCTCAGCAAACGTGGCGGGGTGAGCCCTGATCAATGCTTCACAGAATGGTCCCGGCAGCACGCCCTTCTTAAATGCATAGACCATCATTTCCTCATCCTTGGCCGGCGATCTGACCATCTGCGCTCCAAAGCGATTCAAGTAGTCCCAGAGGGACTCTCCCTGATATTTCCTTATATCAAACAAATCGTAAGACACCCTGGGTGGTGCCTTATTCACGATGTACTGCTCGACGAAAATCTTCGAGAACTGTTGGAAATTGGTAATGTGACCGTTAGGCAGGCTCACAAACCATTCCAGCGCCGTTCCCTGGAGTGTGCTCACGAACATCTTGCAGTACACGGCGTCTGATCCCCCTGACAGCATCATCTGCGTATGGAACGTGGTGAGATGAGCCTCTGGATCCTCCACGCCGGTAAAAACAGCCTTGACAGGTACCACACTCGTAGGAATAGGCGTGTCAGTAATCGCCTGAACAAAAGGCATAGGGAAAACACGAGGCGGTGTTGACGGCGCGACCTCTTCAGCAATAGGACGCCCTTGCTGCTCCTGAAGAGCCTGACGCAGCTCCTCAGTCACCTTGCTAAGCTCATCATTCCTGGCCCGAGAGGCGGCCAGGTCCTCATGCATTCTCGCCTGTTCTATGCGCGAGGCTTCCACAGTTGCCTGCAACGAGCGCATGATCTCTACCATCTGCGCCATGGTCATGGCGGCGGCGCCTTCAGCAGCGACGGGCGCAACTGGACTTGAACGATTGCTTCTCATTTTTCTCATGAAATTTGACGAATCACAGAATGCAACGGACAACACTTCCTTCAGCGACGATCAACTCAGCGATCAATCGGTCAGACCTGCGCGAAACTCCTCAAGAAACTCAGAAACACAGAAAACCTCCACAGAAACCTGCAACTCCACCAGAAACCACCGCTTCTTCCACGGAAAACCAAACGAACCAAAGAACTCAAATCTTCACCGAACAAAAACTCGCGCAGTCCGCAGAGAACTTCACCTCACCAAACAAAACCTCAAACGAACGGTGGAGAACGTGAAAACACCGAACAAAACTAGATGAACAGCGAACTACGGTTGCACCAGCACACAACCACACAAAAAATTACGAAAACCTCCAAGAATTCACGCTGCGGATGGGAACAAGTTTTAGACGGCCCCACGGTGGGCGCCTGATGATCCTGCCTGTTGACCAGAACGTTGGAACCTGCCTCGTCAAAGTCACCAATGGGGTGCCCTTCGTTTTTGTTTACTCCGCGATCTTCAAAAGGTTGAAGCTGCGACTCCCCTTCACCTTCTTCGAGAAAGAGCTGATGATGGAGTTGAACGTCGCGCCCTGCCAACTCCACCCCAACGCCTTCATCAGGGCGTTTCAAATCCTGTGCAACCACTTTGGGCACAACGCCTTGGTGGAGGTGTTCCTTTACTTCTTTGAGGCGAAGAAACCAGGAGATAGGTTTTGGGTCAGCCTGAACGGGGTTGCTGGACGGGTGCTTCTGGGCCTGTACCAGCAGTCCTTCAAAGACTGGAAGGGCAGGTTTTACATGATATCCGCCACCCCACAAAGCCCTCATCTGCTCGAGGGGTACCCCCTCTACTGGGTCCCCCAGGTTCACTTCAAAAAACCCAAGGATCTCGAGACCATGGCCCCCTACGAGCGCGAGCTGTGTGGGCTGCTCCTGGGGGCTAAGTATGACTCCGTTCGCCTCATCAAGGATGAGTTTGATGTGGTTTCCCTGAAGAAATATATAGGTAGTTCTTTCTCTGCCGCCCCTTAGGACATTTATACCTCCCCATGCATGCTCTTATACTTTTCACCTTGCTTGCGTCTCTTAGCTGTCTAATTTTCCTCTTTCTTGCCTATGCAGATTCAATGGCAGGGAAAGATAGAAGGTTGGCGGTGTTAGAGCTTGCTAAACGCCGAGCGGCCAAAGGGACTGACTCCTCCTCTTCCACCACTGAGCCAATTGAAGCCCCTCCACTCTCGGTCGCGCCAGCTGAAGGCCCCGAGCCAGGGAAGAAAAGGAAAAGACTGGTGAAGGCTTCTTCACTTGTACCTGCTGCTGCTGCTGCCTCAGTGGAAGAGGAAAGCTCTGGCTCCCCCCTCGTTCACCGCCAGAGGAAGAAACCAGTGGTTGAGGGGGTCTCGTCTCTCCAGCCTGGAGAGATCGAGGTGGTGGAGGTAGAGGAAGGTTCACCACCTCCCCCTCCCTCTACTCGACCTGCCCCAGAGCCCGCATGCCCATCTTCTCCTTGCCAACAATCGCCCCCAGTCTCTCTACCGCCAACTTCCCCCCCAGCAGGCCAATCGCCTGGTCCATCCGCTCACCCTGCTGGGGGTGCCTCTGCTCAGAACGAGTGTGCCCCGACTCCACTACCAATCTCCACTGCACATGCTGAACATGGTGGGTCCGGCTCGCGCCCAGGCAACACTGGGGCCAACCATGAGAACTTCAGCAGAGTTATCTCCATGGTGCGACAGCACATCAGCAACGGGGAGCTCGTCGACTGGAGCGGGGAGGAGATAGATGCACACCTTGCCAAGCAGGTGGTGCTCTCGCTGGAGTTCTCCACCCAGCATCGCAAACAGAAAGCCCTGGAGAAAAGGGTGAAGGAACTTGAGCACGACAAGGAGTCGCTGCAATGTGACCTTGAAGCCGCCCAGGGTTCTGTCGAGCTGATGCGAGGCATGGTGGAGAAGGCCAGGAGAGAGTATTTGATGCAGGTCCAGGAGACCATCAAGATGGAGATCTTGATGGGGCAGACTGTTGGTCCTCTGGACTGCAAGGTGGCAGAGCTAGAGGCTGAGAATTCTTCCTTGCGCGAACGGAGTCAGATGGTGGAGGAGTTACAGGCTGAGAACGCCTCCCTACGCCAACAGGATTCTCAGCGGGTGGAGATGCTCAAGTCTGCCAAAGAGGCAACTGCTGCTGCTGAAAGGAAGCTTGAGGAGGCAGTGGGCAAGCTGACTGAAGTTGCCTCCTCCCTTGCTGCCCTCACCACTCAGAGGGATGCTGCAGAGGCATCGAGGCGAAGTCTGGAGGCGGAGAAAGAGGACTTGATGAACGTGGGCGCTGATTCCCTCATTGATGGATTCGAGTTGGCGCTCGAGCAAGTCCGCTGCGTCCTCCCAGAACTAGACCTTTCTCAATTCAGCATTCATCACTCGGTGGTAGATGGAAAACTTAGGCCTCCTACTCCCTGAATCTCTTCCTTTTTGTAAATTCGACTTCTTCTGTACAAAGCTTCATTTTGTAACCTTACGTTTCTGCACCATTCAACTCATTGTAACTGACAATTGTATGAACATCTCTGGTGATATACCTTGATTTTAACTGCTCAACTTCTCTTTGTATTTTCTTTGGACTTCCCTTATCTTTACGTGCGCGACTAACTGTTAGCTAGTTTAGGTTCAGCGCGATCCTGGGCTTTACCTTTCCTTTCGCACACGACTAAGTGTTAACCAGCTTAGGCTTAGCGCGATCTGCTTCTCTTACTCTTTGCGCGCGACTAAGTGTTAGCTAGTTTAGGTTCAGCGCGATCCTGGGCTTTACCTTTCCTTTCGCACACGACTAAGTGTTAACCAGCTTAGGCTTAGCGCGATCTGCTTCTCTTACTCTTTGCGCGCGACTAAGTGTTAGCTAGTTTAGGTTCAGCGCGATCCTGGGCTTTACCTTTCCTTTCGCACACCACTAAGTGTTAACCAGCTTAGGCTTAGCGCGATCTGCTTCTCTTACTCTTTGCGCGCGACTAAGTGTTAACCAGCTTAGGCTTAGCGCGATCTGCTTGATCACGACTGGCTATTCCCTCAGCTTGGTGTTTAACAGTCCTCGTGCGCTGCTCTGCACTACTAGCCAATTACCGACAACTCATCAGTGATCGCTCTTTAGTCCTTACTTAGCTTTCTCTGTCGCTCTAGCGCTAAGTGCATAAAGGACCTTGACATCGATCGCTCAAAGTGATGCCTCGTCTTGGGGAAAGAAAGTGTTTCTCGCTAACCCCTTTCCCTTTCCCTAAGGTCATCACCCTTTGGCGGGTTGAGTCGCCCATTTCCTGTCTCACTCCTGGGGTGAGAAAGGTTTCTGACTGAGAGTCTTACTGGGCCAATATTGGTGTATGCCAGGTGGGTAAGGACGTTTTGTCAAAACCTTTCCTTTCCCTCTCTCGGTCTTACTAGCACCCCTGGCTTTTCAAACCTTTCTGCTTGCGCTCACACCTGGGGTGAGGAAGACTTAGATCGGTGCCAGTACTTGCGCCTAGGGCAAGTAGGGCCTAACCAATCACCTGCACTTGCACCTGGGGCAAGGAGGATTTTAACTTTAATACCTGAGCACACTTGATATGCTGGAAATTTTTCTTTAATTAGGTGGCCTCGTTAAAAACCCTCTTTAGGGAAAAGAGTGCCCCCTTGTCTGTTCGACTGTTTCCACCATATACAGAGCATGTGTCTTTTAGCGCGAGAACGCCATTACTGTACAACTTTAACTGAAATAAAATTTTAAATGGGTGGCGTTCCACGTTCTGGGGATTGCTCCTCCTTCCAAAGTCTCTAGGCGATAGGCTCCGTTCTCTAATGTCTCCACCACTCTGTACGGGCCTGTCCACTTTGGGGATAACTTGTTCTGCATGTCATTCTGATGCGCCTTTCTCATCACCAGGTCACCTTCCTGGAAGCGCCTGGGCCTCACTTTAGAGTTGTGCCTCCGCTCTACTCTCCTCTTCACAGCTTCAACACTGACTCTGGCCTCTTCTCGCACTTCGTCTAGCAGATCCAGATTCACCTTACGCTCTTCATTGGACTCTTCAGCAACGAAGTTCAAGAATCTGGGGGAGCTCTCCTGTATCTCTACGGGAATCATGGCGTCTGTCCCATAGACAAGGCTGAAGGGTGTCTCATGGGTGCTGGACTGTGGGGTGGTGTGATAAGACCACACAATTCTGGGGACCTCCTCTGCCCAGCCTCCTTTGGCCTTGTCTAGTCTTCGCTTCAGCCCCCTGAGCAGCACTCGATTTGCTGACTCCACCTGCCCATTTGTTTGTGGGTGCTCCACTGAAGCGAAAACCTGTTGTATCTTTAGCTCTTCACACATCTTCCTCAACTGATGACTAGTGAACTGGGTGCCATTGTCGGAGACCAGCCTCTTGGGTATTCCGAAGCGGCAGACAATATTCTTCCAGACGAAGTGTTCGACTTTCTGTGCGGTGATGTGTGCAACTGGCTCTGCCTCCACCCACTTAGTGAAATATTCGATGGCCACAATGAGGAACTTCATCTGCCTTGTCGCCAGGGGAAAAGGTCCTAGGATGTCAATCCCCATGTATGGAATGGCCACGGGCTATGGATGGACCTCAACTCCTCAGGGGGTGCCTTGTGCCAATCTGCATGCAGCTGACATTGTTTACATCGCTGGGCAAACCTTATGCAATCTTCCTTCAGCTTTGGCCAGTAGTACCCCGCGCGGAGTACTCTACTTGCCAAAGCGCGACCACCCACATGGCTTCCGCACACCCCCTCGTGCAACTCAGACATGAGTCTGGTGCATTGCTCGCCGTGTACACAGATCTGCACAGGGTGAGAAAATCCAAATCTAAATAGGCTTCCATCTATGAGAGTAAACTTACTTGAACCCCTCTTTATTCTTTTTGCCTCTGCCAGATCGAGCGGGAGTACACCGTCTTCTAAGTATAGCCGGTATGGCGTCATCCAGGTGTTGGGTTCCTTCTCCGCATGAACCTCCATCGACTCATCGGTCTTTGAGGGTCGCGATCTCACCCTCGGTGCTCTTAGCGTCTCTTGAGTCAACGACCGATGACCGATCGTTAGACGCTCCATTGACTTGTATACATGAAGCACCTGGTTGTCTGATATAAACGCGCGCGGCACCTTCAGGGTCTCCTGAATGACAGTCCTCTGCTTCCCCCCCTTGCCTGAGCTGGCCAGCTTGGCAAGCAGGTCTGCTCGGGCGTTTTGCTCTCTTGGCACATGCACTAACTCAAACTCGGCGAAAGACGTCTTCAAGAGCTGCACATACTCCAGGTAGGCTGCCATCTGGGGTCCTTTGCTTGGAACTCCCCGGTAACCTGCCCGGTGACCAGTAACGAATCGCTCTTGGCCAGCAGATTTCTTGCTCCCATTTCCCTTGCTAGCAACATTCCTGCGATCAGGGCCTCATACTCCGCCTGATTGTTGCTAGCTTTGAAGGCGAAACGGAGGGACTGCTCGATCAGTACCCCGTTTGGTCCTTCCAGGATGACTCCAGCGCCGCTTCCCTGCTGATTAGAGGAGCCATCCACCGATAACACCCATCGGAAATCTAGCCCTTCTGCAGGTGTCGCGATGGATGACAGCTCGACTACAAAGTCCGCGAACACCTGCCCCTTGATCGGTCCTCGGGGCTCGTACTGGATGTCAAATTCTGACAATTCCACCACCCATTTGACCATCCTTCCTGCCACATCAGGTTTCTTCAATACATTCTGGATAGGCAGATCAGTCATCACCACCACTGTGAAGCTGTGGAAGTAATGCCTGAGTCTTCTGGCTGAGAATACCACCGCCAGAGCAGCCTTCTCGAGGGCCTGGTACCTTGTTTCAGGGCCTTGCAGCACCTTACTTACGAAGTAAACAGGCCTCTGGGCCTGGTCCTGCTCTTGCACCAGGACTGAACTGACTGCCCTCTCCGTAACAGCAAAGTATAGACGAAGAGGGATGCCTACCTGGGGCTTTCGCAAGACTGGTGGGCTTGCCAGATACCCCTTCAACTTGATGAAGGCCTCCTCGCACTCCTGCGTCCAGAGAAATCTGCTGTTGCGCTTGAGACACTGGAAGTATGGGTGACCCTTCTCCCCACCAGCAGACATAAATCGGGACAGTGCTGCCAAGCGACCGGTGAGCTGCTACACCTCCTTCACCGTCGTTGGGCTCCTCATTGCCACGATCGCCGCACACTTCTCCGGGTTGGCTTCAATTCCTCGCTCTGTCAATAGGAAACCCAAGAACTTCCCAGCCTCCACACCGAATATGCATTTCTCAGGGTTGAGCTTCAGCCTATACTTTGCAATGGTGGTGAATAGCTCTTCCAGATCAGCTGCATGATGCTTCTTCTCTTGGGACGTAACCACCATGTCATCTACATAGGCGTGTACGTTCCTTCCCAGCATGGGCGAGAGCACCCTATCCATGAGCCGCTGGTAGGTAGCCCCCGCATTCTTCAACCCAAATGGCATGACCTTGTAGCAATAGCAAGACCGTTCCGTCATAAACGCGGTCTTGCATTCGTCCATTGGGTGCATCCTGATCTGGTTATATCCTGAGAAAGCGTCCAAGAAGCTGAGTAGCTTTCCCCCCGAGGCGCTATCGACTAGAGCATCTATGCTGGGTAAGGGGTAAGAATCCTTGGGGCACGCCTTGTTGAGGTCAGTGAAGTCCACGCACATTCTCCACTTGCCGCTTGCCTTCCGCACCAGTACCACATTCGCTAACCACTCGGGGTACTGGATTTCTCTGATATGCCCTGCGACAAGGAGCTTCTGCGCTTCGTCGTGGATCACCTTCCTCTTCTCCTCGTTGAATTTCCTTCTTCTCTGTCGCACCGGTCGAACCATGGGGTCCATTGCTAGACGATGGCAGAGGAAATCGGGGTCGATTCCTGGCATGTCGGATGATGACCATGCAAAGGCATTCATGTGCTTCTCAATCACACCCCTGATCAGCCTTCGCTCTTCTTCAACGAGGGATTCCCCCAACTTGAATTTTCTTCCCCTGATGTCCACTTCGACCCATCCTTCAGCTGGGTGGGGCCTCCTTTCACTGGCAATGACCGCTCTCGCGATCCCTGACTCGCGAGGAGTGATCGTGCCTTCCTCTTCTTCCTCAACTTGGGCCACCTGGGAGCCCCCCACCGCAGCGTTCTCCATCCTCTGAGCGCCTTGTGTCTCCCTGACCGCCAATCGCTCTTCGCGCACGCCTGGTGGTGGTTTTATGGTGACATGGCACACACTTCTTTTTTGTTTCAAGCTGTTCTCATAACAGCGTCTTGCCTCAGCCTGATCCGACTTGATGGTTATCACGGCCCCTTCCATCGACGGCAGCTTCAACTTCATATGCCTTGTCGATGGTATTGCGCCCAGTCTATTGAGCGTTGGCCTCCCCAACAGGACATTGTACGCAGAAGGGGCGTTCACCACCAGGTACTTTATCTTTTCAGTGCGGGCTGTCGTTCCGTCAGTGAATGTCGTCCTCAGCTCGATGTATCCCCGCACTTCTACCTGATCCCCTGCGAACCCGTAGAGACAACCAGTATACGGTCTTAACTGATCAGGGGACAACTGTAGCTTGTTGAATGTTGGCCAGAACATGACATCCGCCGAGCTTCCTTGATCTACGAGTACTCTATGCACCCGCCTTCCTGCTGTGATGAGAGAAATGACCACAGGGTCGTTGTCGTGCGGGACAACGTCCCGTAGGTCAGCTTTCCTGAAGATAATGTCCACCTCAGGGTAATGACTCTCATTCACTGCATCGACCGCCATCACCGATCGAGTGTATCTCCTTCTTTGCGAAGCTGTGCATCCCCCACAAGAGAAGCCTCCAGCGATCGTCTGCACTTCCCCATGCACGGGGACTTCATGCTGTTGCTCTCCAGTTTGGGATCCTGACGCGCGATCCCCCTGCGGCTCACGCAGGTAATCTGCTAGAAAACCAGACTTCACCAACTCTGCCAGTTGGTGTCCCAGCGCCAGACAGGAATGAAGTGTATGGCCAAAGGCCTGATGGAACTCACACCATTCATTCTTCTTCCTTCCGAGTACCTTATCCGTCTTCTCTGGTACTCGTAGCCTTGCTGCTACGGCAGGAAGGGCGATGAGATCCGCCAATCCCACCATGAAGTTATATCTCGGGGGTGCGTTATTCTCCCTTGCACGCCCCTTGCTCTGGTCTTTGCCTGGTGCATAGGGACGAGGTTTTTCCCGCACCTTCTTCCCCTCTTTGGCCTCATGCACCCTTGCTTGCTGTGGTTTTCCTAGCCCTCCACGCGGTCTGGGTGGTGCAGCACTTCCCCTCTTCTCAAAAACCTCTCTTTCTGCCACTATGTGCGCCACCGCACGTCGTCGGATCTCTGCAAAGGTGCTGGGATGGCTCCTGATGAGAGACTCGCTGAAAGGGCCAGGCAGCACCCCCTTCTTAAACGCGTGCACAAGCATATCTTCATCTTTGCTGGGTAGTCTAACCACTTGTGCTCCAAAGCGGTTGAGGTAATCTTTCAGCGACTCCCCCTGGTATTGGCGCACATCGAACAGGTCGTAGGACACCACTGCAGGTGCCTTGTTGACGATGTATTGTTCAATGAAAAGCTTCGAGAACTGAGAGAAAGACGTGATATGCCCTTCTGGTAAACTCACGAACCACTCTATGGCGATTCCGCTCAGTGTGCTCATGAACATCTTGCAGTACACAGCGTCTGAGCCCCCAGACAACATCATCTGGGTGTGGAAAGCCGTCAGATGCGCCTCCGGGTCTTCTACCCCTTTGAACGACGCTTTTACCCCCACCAGGTTGGGAGGCACCATGGTTCCCATGATCTCAGGGGAGAATGGCATGGGGAATGCCCTTGGAGGTGAGGGCTGCCTAGACACCCTTTCGTCAACAACGTGCTCCCTCTGCGCCTGCAGCGCTCTTCTCAACTCTTCGTTGACACGATTCAGTTCATCGTTCCTGCTTTGCGACGCAGCCAACTCCGTCTGCATCCTTTCTTGTTCGACTTTCGACGCTGCAGCGTTATCCTGCAGCGTGCGCACCATTTCCAGGACCTGCGCCATTGTCACAGCTCCTTCATCAGCGGATGGCGCAGGTGATGGTTGTCTGTTTCTAGGCATCTTCTCTATCAAAGAAAATGATAAAACTCTAGTGAGCTTTAAAACTGTGGTATGTATGGGACAACGATTCACTCGGGCCCCACGGTGGGCGCCAAATGATCATGCCGACAACTCAAACGTGGAGGAATCGCTTCGTGGCACTCTCTGCCCTGTCTTCGCGACTGCGTCTCCTGAAGAATCACCCTCTGAACTTTCTCTCAGATGTCTTCAAATGTGACCTGCAAAACACGCAGACGGCGCCTCTAGCTGCCGTTTGCACTCCGACGATCAAGTTAGTCCAACAGAACCACCAGAAACTGGAAACTAGTAATTTGTGTGTGAGCAAAAACTTGCACTCTGTTTTTCGTCTATCTTTTTCTTCTCCCCTTTCACTCTCCCCCCGATTCTTTCTTTTATCTCTCTCTCTCCTGCTTCTGGGCATAACAGAATTCTGTTATGCTTTTCTGGCATGTGTCAGAACCCTGTTATGCTTTTCAGAGAAAGCGTACCTTCAGAATCAGCAATGGGGAGCGTGAGAGTCTGCGCATGTCTGCGCTTGGCTGCGCCTGTCTGTACCTTTAGTGGTACGGAGTGCTCTTTTGTCTGGACCGCACCCCTCTCAGATGATGACACGTGGAAGCCTGCAACTCACATCTAACCACACACGTGTCACTTACTGGAAGGGCTCTAGCGCTTCTCTTTGTGGGCCTAAGTTACGCCCTCGCGGAGTAACGTAGGTCGTTTCTCTTATCTGGGCAGATCACATACTCTTGGGAGAACGTCGGGTGTGGCTGGTCTAGGCACACTCACCAAACGTTGCTCTCTGCGTATACAGCTTACCCTTCACGATGCCATGCACGTAATGGGTTGAGGGAATCACCAACCACTGGCTGGTTTACTAGTTCCCTCAGGCCACTCTCGTGCATGATTCCCTGAGGTGTGCACATGCGAGATCCATGCGTAACGCTCTCGCTGGGAACCTCATTCCCAGTTTAACTGCGTGTAACACGAGACCCCGATGACAACACCCCGATGACTGATCAGTGTTTATTCGCTTATCGCGCTCTGCCTCCAGGCGCGAGTCTGGGAACCGGTCTGCTGGTGGTCACTTGGCTACTGACCACCGATCACCATTCTGGGTGATCTATCCCCCGACCTCTCTGCCGCCTGATCTGTCGGTGGTAACTTGGTTACTGACCACCGATCACCTCTCTTGGCGATCGTCCCCCCGACCTCTCTGCCACCTGGTCCACGTGTCACCCTGCGAGTGGTCCACGTGGTTCTCTGCTGCTGACGTCATCGACTACCGATGACCGATCGGATCGCAAAGCTAGGGGAGTAGCTAGTCGTGATCAAGTAGAGGCCAAGATCAAAGAGTACAAGATCGCGCTAAACCTAAGTTAGCTAACAGTTAGTCGTGTGCAAAGAGAAAGACAAAGCTTAAGAAAATGTGAAGAGAAAGATATGCGGCTGAAACTAGTATATATTACGCAACAAAGTTTATACAAGTTCCAAGTGCAACAAATTGTGCAGAAGTGTAAAATTACAAAAAAGAGAAAGAGCTCAAGGAGGAGGGATGAGTTTTCCATCTACCACTTCGTGATAGATGCTGAACTGGGAGAGGTCCAGATCCAGAAGAACACATTTGATCTGCTCGAGTTCCAGCTCGAACCCATCAGCAAGGGCTTCAGCGCCCACGCCCATAAGGTCAGCGTTCTCCACTTCGAGTTTTTGCTTGGAGGCCTCCGCAGCATTCTTCTCGGTGGTAAGGGAAGCAATGGAAGAAGCAGCTTCTTCCAATTGGCCCTTTGCCTCAGACAGCTTGCTCACCGCCTCCTCAAGCTTCTTCTCCCCAGTAGTGGCCGTTTCCCTGGCAGACTCGAGATCCCCCGCCAGTTGTGAGTTCAGTTTGCGTAGGGAGGAAGTCTCGGCCTCCAGGTGGGTCACCTTGCCCCGCAACTCCACCACCTCGCAGTCCAAGGCATTGATGGCTTGCCCCATCAAGATCTCAGTCTTGATGGTCTCTTGGACCTGCGCTAGGTACTCTCCCCTGGTTTTCTCCACCATACCCCTCATCAGCTCTACGGATCCTTGGGCAGCCTCAAAGTCACTTTGCAGTGACTCCTTGTCATGCTCAAGCTTCTTGATCCTTTTCTCCATGATTAGTTGCTTGCGGTGCTGGGTGGAAAACTCCAGGGAAAGCACTATCTGCTTCGCCAGGTGCATGTCCACCTCCTCCCTGTTCCACTCGATGAGCTCCCGGCTGCGAATGAGCTGTCGAACCAGAGCAATGACTCGGCTGAAGTTCTCATTGGTTGCTCCAGAGCCGCTTGGTCGAGAGCTGGCCCCGCCACCTTCAGCGGTAGCAGCGGAGGTTGGCAGTGGTGGTGGCGACACGAGAGGTCCCGGGAGATCCCCCGAGCGAGCCGAATCGCCCCCAGCAGGTGGAATGGATTGACCAAGTGGTTGGCCTGCTGGGGGAGGAGATGGCAATCGAGGAATTGGGGATGGCAGTTGTTGGGGAGAGGGAAAGCATGTTGGCACTGTGGCAGGTTGAATAGAGGGGGGCAAGGGCGAACCTTCCTCTATCTCCACTACCTCAATCTCCCCAGGCCGAAGAGATGAAGCCCCCCCAACCGCTGGAAGCTTCCTCTTGCGGTGTACGAGAGGAGAGCCAGAGCTCTCCTCTTCGGTTGAAGGAGCAGCAGCAGCAGCAGCAGATGAAGGAAAGGCCTTCACCAGCTTCCTTCTTTTCCTTCCTGGCTCGGGGCCTTCAGCTGGCGCGACCGAGAGAGGAGGAGCTGCGATAGGATCGGTGGTGGAAGAAGAGGAGCCAGTCCCTTTGGCCCCCTGGAGTCTGGCAAGCTCCAGCAAAGCTTTCCTCCTTTCCTTCCCTGACATCGTATCTACATCGAAGGGAAAAAGAAGAGTTAGATGGCATAGTTATGCAAGTGAGTCAAAATGTATGCAAGCATGCATGAGGATGTGCAAGTATCCTAGGAGGTGAAAGAAGAAGAGCCTACCTATGTATTTTTCAAAGCCAACACATCAAACTCATGTTTGATGAGAAGAGCAGAGTTGTACTTGGCCCCCAGGAACAGCCCACGTAGCTCGCGCTCGTAGGTGGCCATGGCTTCGAGATCCCGGGGTTTCTTGAACTCAACCCCAGGAACCCAGTAGAGGGGGTACCCCTCGAGCAAGGTTGGACTTTGTGGGGTGGCAGATATCATGTAGAACCTGCCTTTCCAATCTTTGAAGGATTGCTGATACAGGCCCAAGAGCACCCGTCCAGCAACCCCATTCAGACTAACCCAGGACCTGTCCCCAGGGTTCTTCGCCTCGAAGAAGTAGAGGAACACATCCACGGAGGCGTTATGCCCGAAGTAATTGCAGAGAATTTCAAATGCCCGGATGAAAGCCCAGGCATTTGGATGGAGTTGGCAGGGTGCGACGTTCAGCTCCATCATCACCTCCTTCTCGAAAAAGGTGAAGGGCAGGCGCAACTTCAACCTCTTGAAGATGGCGGAGTAGACGAAGGTGAAGGGCACCCCGTTGGTGGCCCTATCGTCTGCGCAGATGGGCATCCCTCGAGGAGGAATGCAGACGCGGATGTTGAAGTCATTTTCCCGATCGATGGCGCAAGAGGGCTCATCCGGGTCGCTGCTCAGGAGGGATTTTAGGTGCCCCTGCGGCAATAAGGTAGAGGTTTCGGCGAGCAACGCCAGGGGAGCCCAGTCATAGACCCTGGCGTTGTCGTGGTAGGAGGTTGCAACGGGTGGTGGTGGAGCTGGAGCACTTGCGGAAGGCTGTGCACCAGAAGACGAGGCGATGATTCGAGCGGTTTGTTTCAAGCGAGCCATTGATAGATAGCTGCAGTGGAGGAAAAGCGAAAAGTCAGAATGAATAGAAGGAGAGGGAATGATGAATAGTTCGGTGAAAAACAGAGGAGGGGAAGGAGAAAGAAAGGTCCAGGTGGGAAGAGGAAGAGGGAGAAGCAGAGAGCGGAGTGAAGAATGCGAAAACCCTAGCGTGGGTCGAGAAGAGGAAAAACGGAGAAGATGGATGCATGATGATGAAAGGGACGAATGCAATCGATGAAAAGAACCTGAATGGACCAAGAAAGAAGAAAAACCATACCTTTGAATGATCGCGAAAGTTATGAAGGTAGAAAGCTGGAAGAAAGGTGGAAGCGCAGAGAAGGGATTCGCAGAGAGTTTAGGAGTTGATTGAAAAAGATGAAGAAACAGTAAAGGCGCGCGCCTATTTGAAAAGAAGGGAAGCGCTAGCGACACTCCACGCTAACCGTTGATGCGCCCACGTGTCGCAAGATTAAGGGAGGTAGTAGTAACGTTAAAGGGCAGCACGTGAGGTAGCACGTGATGTGGCCCCATTTGCCACGTGGACCGAGGGCGCGACCACTTAGTCTCTTCGCTGAGAACGAGTTCACAGCTCGAGACTGAGGGGCTTGTGATCCGATCGGTCATCGGTAGTTGATGACGTCAGCAGAAAATAATCACGTGGGCCACTCGTAGGGTGACACGTGGACCGGGTGACAGAGAGATCAGGGAGCAGATCACCTAGAACGGTGATCGGAGGTCATCCAAAGAGGTGATCGGTGGTTAGTAGCCAAGTGGCCACCGACAGATCAGTCGGCAGGGAAGTCAGGGGACAGATCACCCAGAACGGTGATCGGTGGTCAGTAACCAAGCGGTCACCGACAGATCAGTTCCCAGATGAACACCTGGGGGCAGAACGCGAGAAGCAATAGAGCACCGATCGGTCATCGAGTGCATAGTCATCGGGGTCTCATGTTACACGCAGTTAAGCTGGGACTGAGGTTCCCAGCGAGAGCGTTACGCACGGACCTCGCATGAGCATATGTCAGAGAATCGTGCATGAGAGTGGCCTTAGGGAGCTAGCAAACCGGTCAGTGATTGGCGACTCCCTCAACCCATTACGTGCATGACATCGTGAAGGGGAAATCATTTGCGCAGAGAGCAATGCTTGGTGAGTGTGCCTAGACCAGCCACACCTGGCGTTCTCCTGAGAGTATGTGATTTACCCAGATAAAAGGAATGCGCTAAGTTACTCCGCAAGGGAATAACTTAGACACACACAGAGAAGTGCTAGAGCCCTTCAAGTAGTGACACGTGTGTGGTTAGTTGCATGCCTCCACGTGTCATCGTCTGAGAGGGGCGCGGTCCAGATAAAGGTACACTCCGTGCCGTTAAAGGTACAGACAAGCGCAAACACGCGCAGACACTCACGTTTTACTGATTCTGGAGGTACGTTGCCACAGAAAAGCGCAACCGGGTTCTGACACATGCCAGAGAGGCATAACAGAATTCTGTTAGGCGCAGATACAGAAGGAGGCATAAAAGAGAATCAGAGGGAGTTTTTTCTACACACATTACTACACAGTTTTTCTTATTGGTGGTTCTGTGATCTGACTTGATCGTCGGAGTGCAAACGGCCGCTAGAGGCGCCGTCTGTGTGTTCTGCAGGTCGCGTTTGGAGATCCTAGAGAAGGTTCTGAGGGTGATTTTGCAGATAACACAGTCGCGTAGACGGGGTAGGGAGAGAGCTACGAAGCGGTTCCTCCACGCTCGAGTTGTCGGCAAAGAATGTTACCTTGAAGAATCCAAGTGTGTTCAAGTGTGTTCAAGCTTTGAAGAATCCAAATCCTTTGTGTTTGATGGAAGGTTAGATGTGCTTGTTGTTGCTAAGGTGCTTTAGAATAGGATCTGGGGTAGATTATATTTGTAATCCACTCTTTGTTGAATCTAAAGCTTAAGTGCTTTCAAATCTTGTAAGATTAAAGTGTTTTTCAAACTAAGTGAAAAACAACTTGTTATTTTTTCAAAACAACCGATTGTTTTATACTTAGGTGTTTTTGAAAAAGTTTGAAAACTATTTTAGATGGTTGACTTGCTGTCAAACCCAAACAACCGATTGATTCACTATTTCAACCAATTGTTTGTTTGAAATCCTAATAGAAACAATTTTGTTTGTTAAAAGAGCTTTAATTGATTTCATAACTGAATAAGCTCCTGCTTTAAATGCTTTGACCAAGATTT
Source organism: Phaseolus vulgaris (assembly GCF_000499845.2). Taxonomy (NCBI): domain Eukaryota; kingdom Viridiplantae; phylum Streptophyta; class Magnoliopsida; order Fabales; family Fabaceae; genus Phaseolus; species Phaseolus vulgaris. Next base: position 39,222,599 of record NC_023749.2, on the reverse strand, counting down.
GAATACTATAAATAGTTTGTTAAAGTTTTATAACAAACAACAAGAATGAAAAACAGTTTTGAGTTTTTCAAAGAGTTTTTTTGAAGCATTTTGAGTTTGAACTTGAGCTTTGGTTATTCAAGAGAGAAGTCGAATAGGATTACTCTGTATTGATTCCAGTTGATTCTGTAACAGCGAAATTCGTTTTGTGATTTGTGTACATTCTGGTGTTGTAAAGCCAAGAAGGATTGTGTGCTCTTGAGGTTGTCAAGATCAACATTCTTGGTGGTGTATGTGTTGAGCCAAAGGAAGTGTGTGTCTTGAGGGGATCAAGGTCACTTCTTTGGTGGTGTGTGTATGTAATCTGGATTTAATTATCTAGTGGATTCCCCAATGGTTTTTGGGAAACTGGATGTAGCTCTTGGGTTAAGACTGAACCAGTATAAACTGTTTGTGCATTTCTCTCTTCCTTAAACTCTTTAATTTCAGTTGTTGTTATTTTATTGGTATAAACAACAGATTGTTTCTGCGAAACAACCGATTGTTTTTCTGTTGCTTTTTTGTTTTGAGCTTTGTTCTTGGCAAACTGAATTCCTAAATCTGGTTTCTTGCAAAGAATTTCATTTTATCTTAAAAAGTTTGCGAAAATCCCCTTTAAAGCAATTACCCCCCCCCCTCTAGTTTAAAGCCATACATTCTAACAAAGAGGTAGCTTTAAAGAATGTTACCTCGCACGTACTGTCTCGTTCGGGGAATAGAAAGCTTAAGCAATCACTGATGCTGCAAAAGGAGCAATCTAGACAGGGGACTGCGTTTGAGAATGTGGAAACAGGGGTCACTTCTCCTCGATCACCACCTTTTTGCCATGTAAAATGGAAGAAGGCCCAAATTAAAAATTCGGGTGCACCATGTTCTGAGCAATTAGGGGTTATCATCAAAAAAATTGTAAGTTATTTTTAGCCTTTTTTCATTTATTTTAAAGCATTAATTATATTAAAAACTGATATGATTTTTGTCTCTTGCAGGACTCCTTGAGCTCCCAAGGTAATTTTGTTCCTGAAGGTCGCACGATATCTTGGTTGGAGCAATTGGACGTCTTGAGCACTGTGGTCGTGTTCGTGCAGTTGGACAAGGTGTTGAAATTAAACTATATTTTGGAGTTTCACAACGATACTCATCCTCCTTCCCCCAAGAGACCAAAGCAGAAATGACGACTAAGATACGTGAATAATTAATGGAGGAGATGAGAAAGGAGACTTGATCCTGCCTGTTGACCGGAGCGCTGGAGAATGCCTCGTCAAAGGATCGATGTGCGCGCCGCTTCTCACTTCCGTTCCTCCTCTGGATCTATCTCAAGAACCTGCAAAGAAACGATACGGCGCCGCTGCGGCCGATCGCACTCCGACGCTCAAGTCAGTGACGGTATCACCAAATACTAAGAACTGGAGCCGTGCAAATCTCTCTCACAAACAGCTCTGTCACTCGCAAGCGTAAAGTGTATGAACTGAACGTGCGTACCTTAGGAAAACTGTTAGGAACTCTTATATACCTGGTGATTTTCTCTCTCCTGGCAGTTACAGGCTATGACACGTGGCCTGCATCCAACCGTACACGTGCCATCATCTGGAGGCTCACTGACTTGGCGCTGTTTCTACTCTCATTTTGGCTAAGTTACCTATGCATGGTGCTGCCCAGTGCATAGCTAACTCAGGAGTGCGATCCCTACTGAAACTGGCGAGGTAGGGCCTTCATACACCTTCCCTGTGGTCTCGCCGGCCGCCTTCATAATCTGCTTCTCCTTTAACTTCGGCGATGTGCTCGTTCTGGCGATCTCCGACTGCCTGGTCGCCTGAGTCCGCATTTGGCGACTTCATCCCCAAACTGGCGATCGCCTATGCTGGAGACCGGAACACGCCAACTTAACTATCGGCGACTACACGTGCCTCCTGACTTCTTTCTCAACTGCCAATCTGGCGCCTTGTCAACACGCCTACACTGTAACAGGATGCCACGTCACCGCACCCGACCACCAGGGCGGTACACAAGCCCCCCAGTCTTAAGCGAAGACTTGTCTAGCGAAAAGACTGAAAAAGCCTTCGTTAATACCGATCTACGTGGCATGGGCGCAGAATTCCAAGCGTTAGTACTTTCTGCTGCCCTGACGCTCCACCAAACTCTTTGCGCATCCTTCGACACGTGGCTCTCATCAACGGCCATCTTCATCTGCCGTTAGCGCTTCCCAAAACCGTTCGAAAACCCCTAAACCCCTTACGCTCCTACTGTTCCATCACTTTCTTCACACTTGCATACACTCTCCCTCTCTTCTGCGAAAGCTCTCAACGTTCCTCGACGCTCCAGATCATCAACTCCCCTCAACATTCTCCCGATCATCGAAAGGTAACTACTTTCCTTCATCTGCTGGGTTTTCTTGCATTTTCACCGATTTGCATCATCCTATAACTGCCTGGTGCATACGTTGTGGGCTGTTTTCCATTTCTCCTTCTCGTAACTTAGGGCTCTGCCGATCGTCGCAACGAACTTACATTCGTTCGTCTTTCACCTTCCCTCCCTGATCGAGTCAGCCTTTGTAACCCTCCTGATTATTTTTCCCTTCTTCTTCGTTTGCAGTTTGCTACCATGACCCGCACGAAGATCACCCCGAACCCCCCTCCGTCAGCACGAAACCCCCCTTCACAAGCACACGACTCTTCGCAAGTGCGTGGTGCTCCCTCATCGCAGGCTGTGAGGCCCGCGCCTTCTCAAACCACTCTGGCCCAGGCGACTCCACCAATCGCTGGAGGAGCCCCCACCCCACTGCCAGACTTCAAGACGTTATACTCATGGGCTAACTCAACCCTCTTAAAGGAAACGTCGTCGGTGAACACCGCGGGAGCGGTTCTGCGATTGACCAATGGGGACGAGGCCCATCAATCTTTCCACAAGGAGCACGATTAGAGAATGATGGTGTTACCTTGCCCAGCCACTCTGCCAGTGTGTGTAGACGATAAAGTGAGCGCCGACGGGCCCTTCTGCTTCGTCTACACCACCCTCTTCAAGAAGGTTAAACTCAGGTTCCCTCTCACTCGATTTGAGAGGGAACTCTTAACCGAGCTCAATATCGCCGCCGCCCAGCTTCACCCCAACAGCTGGGCGTTCGTCCGAGCCTTTGAGGTAACGTGCGCCCACCTGGGGTTGCCTGCGTCAGTGGACGTATTTTTATTTCTGTTTGAGGCCAAACACCCAGGCGATCGCCTTTGGGTCAGTCTGAACGCCATTGCTGGGAGATCCATCTTCACCATCTTCCAGCAATCATACAAGGATTGGAAGGGGAAGTTCATCCAGGTCCGTGCAAACGACAAAGACCCTTCCCTTCTCGACGGTTTCCCCTTGTACTGGGTGGACAAGGGGAAAAAAGAGTCCAAGAGCTGCTTCAGGAGGCCCAGAAGTCCTGATAGCATGGGAGCTTTGGACAGAGACCTTTGTCTCTTCTGGAAGAGGGTGGCGGATGCCCACGTAACATTCTTGACCCCCACCCTGATTTCCTTCGAGTTCTTTGAGGACCAGTTGGAATTCCAAATAGGTTAGGACGCTGCATCCTTGTCTTGTTATTGCTTCTGATATTGTTTCTGGGCGTCTTGTGCAATATACACAAGACTTTGGTTTTATCTTTTCTGCATATACCTGCTTTGCTGTCTTATTATCTTGTGTACTTACCCCTTTCTCCTTTGAGCTAACACATGCACTTTTATTTCATGCAGACACCATGTTGGGTAAGAACATGCTCGCCGATTTAAAGGCGCTCGCCCGCAGTCATGGGTTGGCGACCGGCTCCCAGACGGTTCCCAACTCAGCGGTCGAGCAGGCCATCATCCAGGGGCGATCACCGCCTAAGGCGCCCGCCCAACGGAAGAAACTGGTCCTTAAGAGGCCAAAGCGGAAGGCCCCCCAAGTTGTCCAAGAGGATGAGGAAGAGGACGACGAGGTCACGGAGGACGGCCTTGTCACAAAAAGGAAGAGGGTGGCACCACCTTCTCCACCTGCCCCACCCCCTCTTCCAGCTTCAACACCACCATCAACACCTACACCTCCTCCCTCATCGCCAACGCCAAGAGCCCCTTCACCACCAGTCCAAGCGGTTCCATTGGCCACTGCGCCACCTGCAACTGAGGCCCAAGAGCCAAACTTCTTAGAGGACCCCCCGAGCGCTTCTACTCCCCATATATCAGCAGGAGGGGGCCCTCCTTCCAACACCTCAGCTGCAGGAGTCATTCCAATCGGGGATGAGGTCGCTCATACCTCTCCAATCCTAATCACCGAGTCCCCGATTGCGTCGCCGCGCCAAGAAGCAAACACCGAAAATATTGCTAAGGAAGGCGGCGACGAGAACCCTCAACAAGCCCCCCTGGCGCCTCTCCAAGCTGCAAATCTTTCCCTCGAGGTGACGAGGATGTGGGAACCTCTGACTGCGAAACTCAAAACTATTGCAGAGGATATCCCATCAATCATAACGAGAGCTGTGGAGAGCTCCACCAGGCGGCTACAGGATGACATCTACAACCTCAAGACCGAGAACAGCACAATGAAGGTCGAGGTGGAAAAGGTGTCATTCAGCCTGACGCTCGCAGAAATGGAACATTCTCGAGTAGAGGATGCTCTAAACACCGAGCTCAGGCTTGCGCGCAAGGAAGCTGTCGACCTGCGCCGCAAAGTCCACGAACTTGCCCAAGAAAAGGTCGACCTTGAAAGCAGAATCGTGCCTCTGCGTACCAAGGCGAGCAACCTGGAGGCTCAAATTCAAGCCAATGCCGACAAGGTACAGAAGCTGGAGCAGAGGTCGATCGACCGCGAGAAGCTGCTTGGGCAAGTAGAGAAAGCAAGAGACGACGCCATGGCTAATCTCTCCGAGGCCAACAAAGAGAAGGTGAAGATGGTTGCCGAGTTGGCCCAGGCTCAAACAGAATCTAAGAAGGTGGCTGATGACCTTCTCCAAGCTCAAGAGACCAACAAACAACTCCAAAAACAGGTCGAAGAGCTGGAGCAGCAGAACAAGGAGCTTAAACAGCAGGTTGAAGGATTTCAAAAGCAAATCGAAGAACTCAAGCTAAGCTCTGCTCAGATTCTGGTTGCTGGGTTTGATGCCGCACGAGAACAGTTTGCATGCCTCTTCCCTGATCTTGAGCTTAGCATGGTGTCGTTAGACAACGAAGTGGTAGATGGGAAAGTCGTTCCCGCCGAAGGCTCAACCAACTCTACCCCATCTGCCTCTTTATGAATTCGCTTGTACTTATCTTGTAAAAACTCTTGCACATGTATTTTGAACAACCATTCACTTCAATAGCAAAATTTGGATATGTCTTCTGACTTCTCTTGGGCGCTTTACTTTCTTTGTATGTTAACTCTGCTGCGTTTAACTTAGCGATTTTGCAAACATGACCTTTGGCGTAACCGCTTCGAGCCAATTCAAACTTAAGCAATAATCGCTTTAAACAACTTGTACCCCTGAGGCACTAAATTGATCGTGAGGAAAGTTCCAAGCAATGAACTGTGGTTCGATCATTGGTTCAAACAACGTCCCACTTGACCCGCTTTATCAAACAGGTCTTTCAATCTTCTCGCCATGTTTGAACTTTCGCGATCACCTAGAGCTCTTGGCAACACCAGCTTTCCTTAGCCTCAGGCTTTGGCAGTCACCTCTTTATCTGAGGCAGAAATGCCCTTTCGGACCCTCCTTACCTCCCCTGAACCTCAGAGCTAAAGACAGGCTGGCTAGGCGTTCTCTTCGAACCTACCTTAGCCACCTTTCAAGCTTCTTCCACCCTCTTCGCCATACCTGAACTCGTTCAAGACGAGAAGGATTTTATCTTGCCTACACTCGCGCACAGGCGAGAAGGTCTTTTAACGCGCCTGAACTCGCTCGACGAGAAGGACTTTTACTCGCCTGAACTCGCTCATCGGCGAGAAGGACTTTAAACGGCCTTAACTCGCTCGACGGCGAGAAGGACTTTGTCAGGTGCCTCAACTTGCCCAGGGTGTACATCTCCTCCCCCCCTGGATGCACTGAGGACCTTTTCTTTCTCACGCCTGCGCTCGCTCGACGGCGAGGAGGTCTTTGATGGGCCTTAGTTCGCACAACGGCGATAAGGGCTTTATCCGGTGCCTCAACTTGCCCAGGGCGTACATCTCCTCCCCCCCCCCCGGATGCACTGAGGACCTTTCTCGCCTGCGCCCGCTCAACGGCGAGGAGGTCTTTAACTTGCCTCTACGTTGCCCCGGGAGTTACATCTTCTCGCTCCCAGAAACACGGAGGACTTTTTCTCTTTCTCGCCTGCACTCGCTCGACGGCGAGGAGGTCTTTGATGGGCCTTAGTTCGCACAACGGCGATAAGGGCTTTATCCGGTGCCTCAACTTGCCCAGGGCGTACATCTCCTCCCCCCCGGATGCACTGAGGACCTTTCTCGCCTGCGCCCGCTCAACGGCGAGGAGGTCTTTAACTTGCCTCAAAACGCGCAAGGGCGTTGAGGTCTTCCATCTGGTGCCTCCGATCGCCGAAAAACGATGAGGACTTTAAAACTTAACTGGTGCCTCTAATCGCCGAAAAACGATGAGGACTTTAAAACTTTAGAAAACATGCGACATATCTTGTCGTGCCTTAAATCATGTACGAATGACAAGGTCTTTCTTCGAAACTTTTTTTTGGAAATAACACATATGCAATCTGAAAACACCTTATACTTCGAAAACTCTTCTTTTATTGGGTGGCCTCATTAAAAACCCTCCTCAGGGAAAAAAGAGTGCCCCCTTAAAACTGTTTTTACAGAGACATTGCAATGTAGTATTTGTGTTTGTCTTTACTTACAAAGCTCTTAGCTATAGTACAACTTCAGGTGTGTGGCGTTCCAGGTACGAGGAATCGCCCCCCCCTCCAACGTCTCCAAGCGATAGGCTCCATTCCCGAGTGCCTCGGTGATTCTGAACGGTCCAGTCCACTTGGGTGATAGCTTGTTCTCCATCTCGTACTGGTGGGCCTTTCTCATCACCAGATTGCCTTCTCTAAACTGCCTTGGCATCACCTTTGAGTTGTACCTTCGCTCGACCCTTCTCTTCACCGCCTCAGCCTTCAGCCTTGCCTCCTCCCTGACTTCATCCAGCAGATCCAGGTTCAGTCTTCGCTCTTCATTCGAGTCTTCCTCCACAAAGTTCTGGGATCTCGGCGAGCTCTCCTGAATCTCGACTGGGATCATGGCATCACACCCATAGACCAAGCTAAACGGGGTCTCATGGGTTCCTGACTGCTCGGTGGTGTGGTACGCCCAAACTATTCGGGGTACCTCCTCAGCCCAACTTCCCTTGGCTTTCTCGAGCCTTCTCTTCAAACCTCTCAGCAATACCCGGTTAGCCGATTCCACCTGGCCATTAGTCTGAGGGTGCTCGACGGATGCAAACACTTGCTGAATTCCGACCCCTTCGCAAAGCTTCTTCAACAGGTGGCTCGCAAACTGAGTCCCATTATCTGATACCAGGCGCTTAGGCACTCCAAACCGGCACACAATATTCTTCCATACGAAGCCTTCGATCTTGTGCGCGGTGATCTGGGCCACTGGTTCTGCTTCAATCCACTTGGTGAAATACTCAATCGCCACCACCAAGTACTTCATCTGCCTGATCGCCAGTGGAAAAGGCCCCAGGATGTCGATTCCCCAAGTATGAAACGGCCAAGGGCTGTAGATCGACTTCAACTCCTCGGGAGGTGCCTTGTGCCAATCGGCGTGCTGCTGGCATTGTTTGCAGCACTGGGCGTACTTCTTGCAATCTTCTCTCATGGATGGCCAATAGTAGCCTGCACGGAGAGTCCTCGCGGCCAGAGCTCGACCCCCGACGTGACTTCCACATATTCCTTCGTGGAGCTCTGCCATAATCCTCGTGCACTTCTCGCCGTGTATGCATTCCAGGAGTGGGTGAGTGAATCCAAACCTGTACAGATCGCCATCAATCAATGTATACTTGCTGGAATTCTTCTTTACCTTCCTAGCTTCTGTTGGATCTAGCGGGAGGAGGCCATCCGCCAGGCACCGCTTGTACTGTGTTATCCACGTGTCTGGCTCATGGGTGGCGCAGACCTGCATCACGTCCACCTTCTCTCCTCGACATGCTCTAATCCTTGGCGATCTCAGAGTTTCTTGTGTCAAAGACTTATGGCTTCTCGCTGCTCTCTCCGTCGACCTGCTTATCTGAAGGACCAGGTGATCTGCTACAAATGCCCTCGGCGTCTTCAAAGTTTCTTGAATCACCGTCCTCTGCCTACCCCCCTTGCCTGAGCTGGCGAGCTTAGCAAGCAAGTCAGCTCGGGCATTCTGCTCTCGGGGCACATGCACCACTTCAAAAGAGGCAAAGGAACTCTTCAATTCCTGCACATACGCCAAGTAAGCCGCCATTTGTGGATCTTTAGCCTGGAACTCGCCTGTTACTTGCCCCGTGACTAGCAACGAGTCACTCTTAGCCAACAGCACTCTGGCTCCCATTTCTTTAGCCAGCAGAATCCCGGCGATCAGCGCCTCATACTCTGCTTGATTGTTGCTGGCTTTGAAGGCGAATCTCAACGATTGTTCGATCAGCACGCCGTTGGGTCCTTCCAATATGACTCCAGCACCGCTGCCCTGCTGGTTTGACGACCCATCCACCGAGAGTACCCAACGGAAATCATCTCCTTCAACCCGCGTCGCTTCTGAAGAGAGCTCGACTACAAAATCTGCAAAGATTTGCCCTTTGATCGGTCCTCGAGGCTCATATTTAATGTCAAACTCTGACAGCTCGACTGCCCACTTCACCATTCTTCCTGCAACGTCAGGTTTCTTCAAGACATTCTGGATGGGCAGGTCAGTCATCACCAGTATTGTGAAACTGTGGAAATAGTGGCGCAACCTCCTCGCCGAAAACACCACCGCCAAAGCAGCCTTCTCCAGGGCCTGATATCTCGTTTCTGGGCCCTGCAACACCTTGCTCACGAAATAAATAGGCTTCTGAGCCTGATCCTGGTCTTGGGCGAGCACCGCACTCACCGCCCTCTCAGTCACAGCGAAATACAACCTGAGAGGGATTCCCGCCAGTGGCTTGCACAAAACCGGCGGGCTCGCCAAATATTCTTTCAGCTTGACGAAAGCTTCCTCGCACTCTTTCGTCCAAGCGAACTTGTTATTGCGCCGCAGACACTGGAAATAGGGATGTCCCTTCTCTCCGCTCGCTGACACGAAGCGGGATAGGGCCGCCATCCGACCAGTCAGCTGCTGGACTTCTTTTACTGTAGTCGGGCTCCTCATTGCCAAGATGGCGGCACACTTGTCCGGGTTGGCCTCTATCCCCCTTTCAGTCAAGAGAAAACCCAAAAATTTTCCAGCCTCCACGCCGAAAATGCATTTCTCCGGGTTGAGCTTCAACTTGAACTTGGCGATCGTCGTGAACAATTCTTCCAAATCTGCAACGTGCCTGCTTTTCTCCTGCGAGGTCACGACCATGTCATCGACGTAAGCTTGCACGTTCCTTCCCAGCATCGGTGCAAGTACTCGATCCATCAGCCTCTGGTACGTGGCCCCCGCGTTCTTCAGCCCGAACGGCATCACCTTATAGCAGTAGCACGACCTCTCCGTCATGAAGGCTGTTTTTTCTTCATCCATGGGATGCATCTTGATCTGATTATAGCCCGAGAAGGCGTCCAGGAAACTCAGCAGCTTGCACCGTGCAGCACTATCAACCAGGGCATCAATGCTTGGTAAAGGATACGAATCCTTTGGGCAAGCCTTATTCAGGTTGGTGAAATCGACGCACATGCGCCATTTCCCGTTGCTCTTCTTTACCAGCACAACATTTGCCAGCCACTCAGGGTACTGGACTTCTCTGATGTGGCCTGCAGCGAGGAGTTTCTGGGTTTCATCCTTGATCGCCTGCCTCCTTTCTTCATTAAACTTCCTCCTTCTTTGTCGCACCGGTCTCACCATGCTGTCCATCGCCAGATGATGGCACAAGAAGTCGGGATCGATCCCGGGCATGTCCGAAGCAGACCAGGCAAACGCGTCCAGATGCCGTTCAATCACCTTGGCGATCTGGTCCTGGAGATTGACCTCCAGAGATCTTCCGAGCTTGAAAACCTTTCCCCCGATCTCCTTCTCGAGCCACTGCTCGACGGGTTTGGGCCTGGACTCTCTGGCGATCACCGCCTTGGTGATTCCAAGTTCCCTTGCTTCCTCCGGGCGATTCCGCGCCTCTTCCTCCTCCACGGCAGCATTCCTCTCCCCCAGCTCAGCATCTACCATCTCCACGTCCCTTCCAGCGGTCTCCTCCATTATCGGCGGTCTGGGCTTCACACCGGGAGGTGGGGTGGTTGTGACATAGCTCACTGATCTTTTATTTTTCAGGCTATTTTCATAGCACTTTTTCGCTTCCTTCTGATCAGACTTTATCGTGATTACCACCCCTTCCATGGACGGCAGCTTCACCTTCATGTGCCGGGTCGATGGAATTGCGCCTATCCTGTTGAGAGTGGGCCTTCCCAGCAGGATGTTATATGCTGAAGGGGCGTTTACGATGAGGTACTTGATTTTCTCCGTCCTCGACCCAGCCTCATCGGTAAACGTGGTTCTCAGCTCAATGTACCCCCTGACCTCCACCTGGTCGCCAGCGAACCCATACAAGCACCCTCCATAGGGCCTTAGCTGGTCAAGGGGCAACTCCAACTGCGTGAAAGTCGGCCAGAACATCACGTCTGCCGAACTTCCTTGGTCCACCAGAACTCGGTGGACCTTCCTCCCCGCCGTGATTAACGAAATAACAATGGGATCGTTGTCATGAGGCACAACGTCCCGAAGATCCTGCTTGGTGAACGTAATGTCCACTTCGGGCGAGTGATCTTCAAACATGTCTAATGACATCACCGATCGCGCGTACTTTTTCCTCTGCGACGCGGTGCATCCACCACCTGAGAAACCCCCTGCAATGGTGTGGATCTCCCCATGGATGGGCATTTCGTGTTGCTGGGCTTCTCCCCCTGCCGGCTGGGAACTCGACGCTCCTCCGGTCCTTCTGTCCAGCAGATAATCGTTTAGGAACCCGCTCTTAACCAGATCGTCGAGCTGGTACCCTAAAGACAAACACGAGTCCAGGTTGTGGCCAAAGCACTGGTGGAACTCGCACCAGACATCCGGCTTCGACCCCAACACCTTGTCACCCACCTTCTCGGGCGCCTTCAACCTAGCAGATATGTTAGGGATAGCGATCAGGTCCGCTAGTCCCATGACAAATTTGTGCTTAGGTGGGCGATTGTAGTCCCGGCGTGCTGGTTGTTGGCATGCTGGCGGTTGGCGCGCTTGGCTTCTTCCCTTGTTTCTCCTATCGTAAGGATAGCGAGTCCTTTGATCCTTTCTGGCCGCCGCTGCCGTTTCCAGCACCCTTTGTGGCTGGATCCTGGTCTGGGCGCGTGGCCTGACGGGAGCCACACTGCCTCTCTTCTCGGCGACCTCACTCTCGTCAGCGATGTGAGCCACCGCAAGTCGCCTGACTTCAGCAAATGTCGCTGGATGAGCCCTGATCAAGGCTTCACAGAATGGCCCTGGCTGCACGCCCTTCTTGAAGGCATAAACCAGCATTTCTTCATCCTTGGCCGGCGACCTGACCATCTGCGCTCCGAAGCGATTGAGGTAGTCTCTGAGGGACTCCCCGTGGTACTGCCTTATATCAAACAGATCATAGGACACTCTGGGCGGTGCCTTGTTCACAATATACTGCTCGACGAAGATTTTCGAGAACTGCTGAAAATCAGTTATGTGGCCATTAGGCAGGCTCACAAACCACTCCATCGCCGTTCCCTGGAGCGTGCTCACGAACATCTTACAATAGACAGCATCCGACCCCCCTGACAGCATCATCTGTGTGTGGAACGTGGTCAGATGAGCCTCTGGATCTTCCACGCCAGTAAAAACAGCTTTAACCGGGACCACGCTCGTGGGAATTGGCGTATCGGTAATCGCCTGAATGAAAGGCATTGGGAAAACACGAGGTGGCGTCGACGGTGTCACCTCTTCAGCGGAAGAACGAACCTGCTGCTCCTGAAGAGCTCGACGTAGCTCTTCAGCTACTTTGCTGAGCTCCTCGTTCCTGGCGCGAGAGGCGACCAGGTCTTCATGTATCCTGGCCTGCTCGACGCGCGAGGCTTCTACAGTAGCCTGCAATGAGCGCATCATTTCTGCCATCTGCGCCATGGTCATGGCGGCGTCGCCTTCAGCTGCGACGGGAGCCACGGGACTGGAACGATTGCTCCTCATTTTTCTCATCAACTTCAGCGAACCACAGAAATACAGCAAATAACACTTCAACCACGAACGAACTAGCGACCGATCGGAGAAGATTCAAGAAACTGCGCGAGAACTTCAAGAACACCGCGAGCCTTCGAAGAAAATCGCAGCTTCACCAACAACCACCGTTTCCCCGCAAACCAAACAACCTCCCGAAAGAACTCGAATGCACCGATCGAAAAACCAAACGAACGGTTTAAAACACAAACTCCACCGAACGAAACTCAAAGAAACCAAGAACGACGGTTGCTCCAGCACACAACCGCGCAGAAAACCTCAAAACCTCCACGAGCTCACGCTGTGGATGGGAGCACGTTTTACACGGCCCCACGGTGGGCGCCTGATGATCCTGCCTGTTGACCGGAGCGCTGGAGAATGCCTCGTCAAAGGATCGACGTGCGCGCCGCTTCTCACTTCCGTTCCTCCTCTGGATCTATCTCAAGAACCTGCAAAGAAACGATACGGCGCCGCTGCGGCCGATCGCACTCCGACGCTCAAGTTAGTGACGGTATCACCAAATACTAAGAACTGGAGCCGTGCAAATCTCTCTCACAAACAGCTCTGTCACTCGCAAGCGTAAAGTGTATGAACTGAACGTGCGTACCTTAGGAAAACTGTTAGGAACTCTTATATACCTGGTGATTTTCTCTCTCCTGGCAGTTACAGGCTATGACACGTGGCCTGCATCCAACCGTACACGTGCCATCATCTGGAGGCTCACTGACTTGGCGCTGTTTCTACTCTCATTTTGGCTAAGTTACCTATGCATGGTGCTGCCCAGTGCATAGCTAACTCAGGAGTGCGATCCCTACTGAAACTGGCGAGGTAGGGCCTTCATACACCTTCCCTGTGGTCTCGCCGGCCGCCTTCATAATCTGCTTCTCCTTTAACTTCGGCGATGTGCTCGTTCTGGCGATCTCCGACTGCCTGGTCGCCTGAGTCCGCATTTGGCGACTTCATCCCCAAACTGGCGATCGCCTATGCTGGAGACCGGAACACGCCAACTTAACTATCGGCGACTACACGTGCCTCCTGACTTCTTTCTCAACTGCCAATCTGGCGCCTTGTCAACACGCCTACACTGTAACAGGATGCCACGTCACCGCACCCGACCACCAGGGCGGTACAAGACTAATCGAATGCGGCTAGAGTTGGGAGAAGAGTTTCTATCGCAACAACTTTGTGCTTATCCGATTCAACCCGTTGTTAGTCCCACTCCCAATAGCACAAAGGGGAGTTATGCGGCTCCTACAATATCAGGGGAGGATATCATCGGTCAGACGAAGCAATGTGAGCTACTGGTAGCGGGCGACATGCTTCCTCAGGTGGTGGCCATTGGAAAAGTCTATGAGGAGACCACCACCTTACATAACGTTCCTTTCTCCCCTGATGTGGCGAAGGTAACAGTTGAAAGAGTACAAGTACCTGATGCTCGTGTTCCACTACCTTTAGATGAGGTCACCACTGTAGCCGATGCATTTTAGACATTCGTTGCCTGGCCTAAACACCTCATTCGAATTATGCCAGAACCTCCGATAATAATTTCATTTCACCATATTAATTTATATTTTTATATTACATCTAATTTAATACAAATGTTCTTTATTTTGTAGAAACCTCATCAGAAACCAAGTCCGAAAAAGAAACATGAGGTTCCAGTTAACGATCCTATAGCTTCCTTAGCTGTAGCTGCTAGACAAATTGGTCGAGAACCTTTTGAAGTTCCCTGGGATGATACGTTTCTTTTAAATAAACACTAAACTGCCACTGTACATATACATGACAGATTTGTTAAAATTTGTAGTTGGGGATCAAGAGCTCAATATAAATATAATTCATTTTTTTATGATGTAAGTATCTTTACCTATATTTCAATTTACTTTATGTTAAATTATTATTTATTATGCTTTAAATAATAACTTGTAGGTTTTTGCATGGAGTCCGTCTCACTGAGGGGAAGGAAAATGTGTATGAATTCTTAAATCTCGCATATACTAATCCCACTGGAACAAAGGCAACTGGAACTCAATCATACATCACTAACACCCTGGAAAAAAAGGGAAAACAAATTTATTTATGTCCTTATATTAATGAGTAAGTTTAATTATATGTCATCAATTATTACTATTTCATGTTTTAAATATTTACTAACTCTTTTCATGGATGATATAGGGGTCATTGGCACTTACTTGTCTTATCAATGGTTCCCTACACAAGAAGATATCCCCAAGTCTTAAAAATATCACTGATAGGTAAGTACACTATAAACTTCACTCTGTATGTTACTAATTAACCATCTACTAACGAGGTTTTTTTGTATTAACTAGTTCATGGCGTGGATATAACATCCTAAAAGGTCGATCCAATTGAAATTTTCACAATCGCGATGGGTGAAGGGTTTGGTGGAGCGTCAGAGCAGCAGAAAGTACAATCGCTTGGAATTCTGCGTCAGTGCCACGTAGATCGGTGTTGACGAGGGCTCTTTCAGTCTTTTCGCTAGACAAGTCTTCGCTTAAGACTGGGGGGCTTGTGTACCGCCCTGGTGGACGGGTGTGATGACGTGGCATCCTGCTACAGTGTAGGCATGTTGACAAGGCGCCAGGTTGGCAGATAGGAAGGAAGTCGGGAGGCACGTGTGGTCGCCGATTGTTAAGTTGGCGTGTTCCGATTTCCAGTTTACCAGAATAGGCGATCGCCAGGTTGAAGATGAAGTCGCCAGATGTGGACTCAGGCGACCAAGCAGTCGGAGATCGCCAGAATAAGCACATTGCCAAAGACGGAGAAGAAGCAGATTATGAAGGCGGCCGGCGAGACCACAGGGAAGGTGTATGAAGGCCCTAACTCGCCAGTTTCAGTAGAGATCGCACTCCTAAGTTAGCTATGCACTGGGCCGTACCATGCATAAGTAACTTAGGAAAAATAAGAGTAGAAGCAGCGCCAAGTCAGGGAGCCTCCAGATGATGGCACGTGTACACTTGGATGCGAGCCACGTGTCCAAGTCTGTAACTGCCAGGAGAGAGAAAACCACCATATATATAAGAGTTCTTAACAGACTTTCTGAGGGACGCACGTTCAGTTCATACACTTTACGCTTGCGAGTGAGAGAGGATTTGCACGGTTCTCGTTCTTAGTATTTGGTGATACCGTCACTGACTTGAGCGTCGGAGTGCGATCGGCCGCAACGGCGCCGTATCGTTTCTTTGCAGGTTCTTGAGATAGATCCAGAGAAGGAGCGGAGGTGAGAAGCGGTGCGCACGTCGATCCTTTGACGAGGCATTCTCCAGCGCTCCGGTCAACAGGCAGGATCATCAGGCGCCCACCGTGGGGCCGTGTAAAGCTTGCTCCCATCCACAGCGTGAGTTCGTGGAAGTTTTCGAGGTTTTCGGCGTGGTTGTGTGCTGGTGCAACCGCCGTTCGTAGTTTCTTTGAGCTTCGTTCGGTGAAGTTTGCGTTTTGAACCGTTCGTTTGGCTTTTCGATCGGTGGATTCGAGTTCTTTCGTTTGCTTGGTTGATTCGCGGGAAAACGGTGTTTTTTGGTGAAGCTGTGGTTTTCTTCGAAGGTTTGCGGTGTTCTTGGGTTCTTGCGCAGTTTCTTGAGTTTTCTCCGATTGATCGCTGGTTCGATTGTGGTTGAAGTGTTGTTTGCTGTATTTCTGTGGTTCGCTGAAGTTAATGAGAAAAATGAGAAGCAATCGTTCCAGTCCCGTGGCGCCTGTCGCAGCTGAAGGCGACGCCGCCATGACCATGGCGCAGATGGCAGAGATGATGCGCTCGTTGCAGGCAACTGTGGAAGCCTCGCGCGTCGAGCAGGCAAGGATACATGAGGACCTGGTCGCCTCTCGCGCCAGGAACGAGGAGCTCAGCAAGGTAACTGAGGAGCTGCGTCGAGCTCTTCAGGAGCAGCAGGGACGTTCTTCTGCTGAAGAGGTGGCACCGTCTACGCCACCTCGTGCTTTCCCAACGCCTTTTGTTCAGGCGATTACCGACACGCCCATTCCCACGAGCGTGGTTCCGGTTAAAGCTGTTTTTACCGGCGTGGAGGATCCAGAGGCTCATCTGACCACGTTCCACACGCAGATGATGCTGTCGGGAGGGTCAGACGCCGTCTACTGCAAGATGTTCGTGAGTACGCTCCAGGGAACGGCGATGGAGTGGTTTGTGAGCCTGCCTAATGGCCACATAACCAATTTTCAACAATTCTCGAAAATCTTTGTCGAGCAGTACATTGTGAATAAGGCACCGCCGAGGGTGTCCTATGATCTGTTTGATATAAGGCAGTACCATGGGGAGTCCCTCAGAGACTACCTCAATCGCTTCGGAGCGCAGATGGTCAGATCGCCGGCCAAGGATGAAGAAATGCTGGTCTATGCCTTCAAGAAGGGCGTGCAGCCAGGGCCATTCTGCGAGGCTTTGATCAGGGCTCATCCAGCGACGTTTGTTGAAGTCAGGCGACTTGCGGTGGCCCACATTGCCGATGAGAGTGAGGTCGCCGAGAAGAGAGGCAGCGTGGCTCCCGCCAGACCGCGCGCCCAGACCAGGATCCAGCCGCAGAGAGTGCTGGAAACGGCGGCGGCAGCCAGGAAAGACCAAAGGACTCGCTATCCTTACGATAGGAGAAATAAGGAAAGAGGCCAAGCGCGCCAACAACCAGCACGCCAACAACCAACACGCCGGGAATACAATCGCCCGCCTAAGCACAAATTCGTCATGGGACTAGCGGATCTGATCGCTATCCCTAACATATCTGCTAGGTTGAAGGCGCCTGAGAAGGTGGGCGACAAGGTGCTGGGGTCAAAGCCGGACGCCTGGTGCGAGTTCCACCAGTGTTTTGGCCACAACCTGGACTCGTGTTTGTCTTTAGGATACCAGCTCGACGATCTGGTTAAAAGCGGGTTCCTAAATGACTATCTGCTGGACAGGAGGACGGGGGGAGCATCGAGCTCCCAGCCAGCAGGTGGAGAAGCCCAGCAACACGAGATGCCTATCCATGGGGAGATCCACACCATTGCAGGGGGTTTTTCAGGTGGTGGATGCACCGCATCGCAAAGGAAAAAGTATGCGAGATCGGTGATGGCAGTGGACATGTTTGAAGATCACTCGCCAGAGGTGGACATTACGTTCACAAAGCAGGATCTTCGGGACGTTGTGCCTCATGACAACGATCCCATAGTTATTTCGTTGATAACAGCAGGGAGGAAGGTCCACCGAGTTCTGGTGGACCAAGGAAGCTCGGCAGACGTGATGTTCTGGCCGACTTTCACGCAGCTGGAATTGCCCCTTGACCAGCTAAGGCCCTATGGAGGGTGCTTATATGGATTCGCTGGTGACCAGGTGGAGGTCAGGGGGTACATTGAGCTGAGAACCACGTTTACAGATGAGGCTGGGTCGAGGACGGAGAAAATCAAGTACCTCATCGTAAACGCCCCTTCAGCATACAACATCCTATTGGGTAGGCCCACTCTTAACAGGATAGGCGCTATTCCATCAACTCGGCACATGAAGGTGAAGCTGCCGTCCATGGAGGGGGTGGTGATCACGATCAAGTCGGATCAGAAAGAAGCGAAAAGGTGCTATGAGAATAGCCTGAAAAACAAAAGATCAGTGAGCTATGTAACAACCACCCCACCTCCCGGCGTGAAGCCCAGACCGCTGGTATCAGAGGAGGCCGCTGGAAGGGATGTAGAGATGATAGACGCTGAGCTAGGAGAGAGAAATGCTGGCCTGGAGGAGGAAGAGGCACGGAATCGCCCCGAGGAAGCGAGAGAACTGGGAATCGCCAAGGCGGTGATCGCCAGAGAATCCAGGCCCAAACCTGTCGAGCAGTGGCTCGAGAAGGAGATCGGAGGGAAAGTTTTCAAGCTCGGAAGATCTCTAGAGGTCGATCTCCAGGCCCAGATCGCCAAGGTGATTGAGCGGCATCTGGACGCGTTTGCTTGGTCCGCTTCGGACATGCCCGGGATCGATCCCGACTTCTTGTGCCATCATCTGGCGATGGACAACATGGTGAGACCGGTGCGACAAAGAAGAAGAAAATTCAATGAAGAGAGGAGGCAGGCGATTAGGGACGAAACACAGAAACTCCTCGCTGCAGGCCACATCAGGGAAGTCCAGTACCCTGAATGGTTGGCAAATGTCGTACTGGTGAAGAAGAGTAACGGGAAATGGCGCATGTGCGTCGATTTCACCGATCTGAACAAAGCTTGCCCAAAGGATTCGTATCCTTTACCGAGCATTGATGCCCTGGTTGATAGTGCTGCAGGGTGCAAGCTGCTGAGTTTCCTGGATGCCTTTTCGGGCTATAATCAGATCAAGATGCATCCCATGGATGAAGAAAAAACAGCCTTCATGACGGAGAGGTCGTGCTACTGCTATAAGGTGATGCCCTTCGGGCTGAAGAACGCGGGGGCCACGTACCAGAGGTTGATGGATCGAGTACTTGCACCGATGCTGGGAAGGAACGTGCAAGCCTACGTCGATGACATGGTCGTGACCTCGCAGGAGAAAAGCAAGCACGTTGCGGACTTGGAAGAATTGTTCACGACGATCGCCAAGTTCAAGTTAAAGCTCAACCCGGAGAAATGCATTTTCGGCGTGGAGGCTGGAAAGATTTTGGGTTTTCTTTTGACTGAAAGGGGGATAGAAGCTAACCCGGACAAGTGTGCCGCCATCTGGGCGATGAGAAGCCCGGCTACAGTGAAAGAAGTTCAGCAGCTGACAGGTCGGATGGCAGCCCTATCTCGCTTCGTGTCAGCGAGCGGAGAAAAGGGACATCCCTATTTCCAATGTCTGCGGCGCAATAACAAGTTCGCTTGGACGAAAGAATGCGAGGAAGCTTTTGTCAAGCTAAAAGAGTATCTGGCGAGCCCGCCGGTTCTGTGCAAACCACTGGCGGGTACCCCTCTCAGGTTGTATTTCGCTGTGACTGAGAGGGCAGTGAGTGCGGTGCTCGCCCAGGATCAAGATCAGGCTCAGAAGCATATTTATTTTGTGAGCAAAGTGTTGCAGGGCCCGGAAACGAGATATCAGGCCCTGGAGAAGGCTGCGCTAGCTGTGGTGTTTTCGGCGAGGAGGTTGCGCCACTACTTCCACAGTTTCACAATACTGGTGATGACTGACCTGCCCATCCAGAAGGTCTTGAAGAAACCTGACGTTGCGGGAAGAATGGTGAAGTGGGCAGTAGAGTTGTCAAAGTTTGACATTAAATATGAGCCCCGAGGCCCGATCAAGGGGCAAATCTTTGCGGATTTTGTGGTCGAGCTCTCATCAGAGGCGACGCGGGTTGAAGGAGACGGTTTCCGTTGGGTACTCTCGGTGGATGGATCGTCGAACCAGCAGGGTAGCGGTGCTGGAGTCATACTGGAAGGGCCCAACGGCGTGCTGATTGAGCAATCCTTGAGGTTTGCCTTTAAAGCCAGCAACAATCAAGCAGAGTATGAGGCGCTGATCACCGGGATTTTGCTGGCCAAGGAAATGGGAGCTAGGGTGCTGATGGCTAAGAGTGACTCGCTGCTAGTCACAGGGCAAGTAACAGGCGAGTTCCAGGCTAAAGATCCACAAATGGCGGCTTACTTGGCGTATGTGCAGGAATTGAAGAGTTCCTTCGCCTCTTTTGAAGTAGTGCATGTGCCCCGAGAGCAGAATGCCCGAGCTGACTTGCTTGCTAAGCTCGCCAGCTCAGGCAAGGGGGGTAGGCAGAGGACGGTGATTCAAGAAACTCTGAAGACGCCAAGAGCATTTGTAGCAGATCACCTGGTCCTCCAGATAAGCAAGTCGACGGAGAGAACGGCGAGAAGCCATAAGTCTTTGACGCAAGAAACCCTGAGATCGCCGAGAGTTAGAGCATGTCGAGGAGAGGAGGTGGACGTGGTGCAGGTCTGCGCCGCTCATGAGCCAGACACTTGGATAACACAGTACAAGCGGTGCTTGGCAGATGGCCTCCTCCCGCTAGATCCAACAGAAGCTAGGAAGGTAAAGAAAAATTCCAGCAAGTATACATTGATTGATGGCGATCTGTACAGGTTTGGGTTCACTCACCCGCTCCTAGAATGTATACACGGCGAGAAGTGCACGAGAGTTATGGCAGAGCTCCACGAAGGTATATGTGGAAGCCACGTCGGGGGTCGAGCTCTGGCCACGAGGACTCTCCGTGCAGGCTACTATTGGCCATCTATGAGAGAAGATTGCAAGAAGTATGCCCAGTGCTGCAAACAATGCCAGCAGCACGCCGATTGGCATAAGGCACCTCCCGAGGAGTTGAAGTCGATCTATAGCCCTTGGCCGTTTCATACTTGGGGAATCGACATCCTGGGACCTTTCCCGCTGGCGATCAGGCAAATAAAGTACTTGGTGGTGGCGATTGAGTACTTCACCAAGTGGATTGAAGCAGAACCAGTGGCCCAGATCACCGCACACAAGATCGAAGGTTTTGTATGGAAGAACATCATGTGCCGGTTTGGAGTGCCTAAGCGCCTGGTGTCAGATAATGGGACGCAGTTTGCAAGCCACCTGTTGAAGAAGCTTTGCGAAGGGGTGGGAATTCAACAAGTGTTTGCATCCGTCGAGCACCCTCAAACAAATGGCCAGGTGGAATCAGCTAATCGGGTGTTGTTGAGAGGTTTGAAGAGAAGGCTTGAGAAAGCCAAGGGAAGTTGGGCTGAGGAGGTGCCCCGTATAGTTTGGGCGTACCACACCACCGAGCAGTCAGGAACCCATGAGACCCCGTTCAGCTTGGTCTATGGGTGTGACGCCATGATTCCGGTGGAGATCCAGGAGAGCTCGCCGAGATTCCAGAACTTTGTAGAGGAAGACTCGAATGAAGAGAGAAGGCTGAACCTGGATCTGCTAGATGAAGTCAGGGAAGAGGCGAGGCTGAAGGCTGAGGCGGTAAAGAGGAGGATCGAGCGAAGATACAACTCAAAGGTGATGCCAAGGCAGTTTAGAGAAGGCGATCTGGTGATGAGGAAGGCCCACCAGTACGAGATGGAGAATAAACTATCACCCAAGTGGACTGGACCGTTCAGAATAACCGAGGCGCTCGGGAACGGGGCCTACCGCTTAGAGACGCTGGAAGGAGGGGCGATTCCTCGCACCTGGAACGCCACACACTTGAAGTTGTACTATAGTTAAGAGCTTTGTAAGTAAAGACAAACACAATGTTATATTACAATGTCTCTGTTAAAACAGTTTGAAGGGGGCGCTCTTTTTTCCCTAAGGAGGGTTTTTAATGAGGCCACCCAATAAAAGAAGAGTTTTCGAAGTATAAGGTGTTTCCAGATTGCATGTGTGCTATTTTCAAAGGTTTTGAAGAAAGACCTTGTCATTTGTACATGATTTAAGGCAAGAAAAGATATGTCGCGTGTTTTCTAAAAAGTTTTAAGTCCTCATCGTTTTTCGGCGATTAGAGGCACCAGTTAAGTTTTAAAGTCCTCATCGTTTTTCGGCGATTAGAGGCACCAGTTAAGTTTTAAGTCCTCATCGTTTTTCGGCGATTAGAGGCACCAGTTAAGTTTTAAGTCCTCATCATTTTTTTGGCGATCGGAGGCACCAGATGAAAGACCTCAACGCCCTCGCGCGTCCTGAGGCAAGTAAAAGACCTCCTCGCCGTCGAGCGAGTGCAGGCGAGAAAGAGGAAAAGTCCTCCGTGTTTCTGGGAGCGAGAAGATGTAACTCCCGGGGCAACGTAGAGGCAAGTTAAAGACCTCCTCGTCGTCGAGCGGGTGCAGGCGAGAAAGGTCCTCAGTGCATCCAGGGGGGAGGAGATGTACACCCTGGGCAAGTTGAGGCACCGGATAAAGTCCTTATCGCCGTTGTGCGAGCCAAGGCCAGTTAAAGACCTCCTCGCCGTCGAGCGAGTGCAGGCGAGAGAAAGAAAAGGCCCTCAGTGCATCCAGGGGGGAGGAGATGTACACCCCTGGGCAAGTTGAGGCACCGGATAAAGTCCTTATCGTCGTTGTGCGAGCCAAGGCCAGTTAAAGACCTCCTCGCCGTCGAGCGAGCGCAGGAGAGAGAAAGAAAAGGTCCTCAGTGCATCCAGGGGGGAGGAGATGTACACCCTGGGCAAGTTGAGGCACCAAGTAAAGTCCTTCTCGCCGTTGAGCGAGCTCAGGCGAGTTAAAGACCTTCTCACTTATGTGCGAGCATAGGCAAGATAAAATCCTCCTCGTCTTGAACGAGTTCAGGTATGGCGAAAAGGGTGGAAGAAGCTTGAAAGGTGGCTAAGGTAGGTTCGAAGAGAACGCCTAGCCAGCCGGTCTTTAGCTCTGAAGTTCAGGGGGGCAAAGGAAGATCCCAAAGGACGTTTCTACCCCAGATAAAGAAACGATTGCCAAAGCATGAGGCTAGGGAAAGCTGGTGTTACCAAGAGGTCTTGGCAATCGGGAAAAGTTCAAACACGGCGAGAAGATTGAAAGACTTGTTTGATAAAGCAGGTCGAGTGGGACGTCGTTTGAGCCAATGATTGAGTTACAGTTCGTTGCTTGGAAGGTATTCTTATGATAAGGTTAGTGCCTCAAGAGTACAAGTTGTTTAAAGTGGTTATTGCTTAAATTTGAAGTGGTTCGAAGCAGTTACAGTCAAAAGGTTGTGTTTGCGAAATTGTTAAGTTAAACTCGACAAAGTTAAACATACAAAGAAGGTGAAAGCGCTCAAAAGGAGTCAGAAGAAAGAATATCCAAGTTTTGCGATTGAAATAAGTAACTGTTCAAAATGCACGAGTTTTGTTACAAGGTATATACAAGCAGAATTATAAAGTAGCAGATGAGGTGGAGTTGGTTGAGTCTTCGGCGGGAACGACCTTTCCATCTACTACTTCGTTGTTTAACGACACCATGCTGAGGTCGAGATCAGGGAATAGGCATGCGAATTGTTCCCGAGCGGCTTCGAATCCAGCAACCAGAATCTGAGCAGAGCTTAACTTAAGTTCTTCAATTTGCCCTTGAAATTCTTCAACCTGTTTCTTGAGCTCCTTGTTCTGCTGCTCCAGCTCTTCGACCTGTTTTCGGAGTTGTTCGTTGGTCTCTTGAGCATGGAGAAGGTCGTCAGCAACCTTCTTGGATTCCGTTTGAGCTTGGGTCAACTCGGCAGCCATCTTCCCTTTTTCCTTGTTTGCCTCGGCGAGATCAGCCATGGCGTCGTCCCTCGCTTTTTCTACTTGCCCAAGTAGCTTCTCGTGATCGATTGACCTTTGCTCCAGTTTTTGTACCTTATCGGCACTAGCTTGGATGTGAGCCTCCAGGTCGCTCGCCTTGGTGCGCAGAGGCACGATTCTGCTTTCTAGCTCAACTTTCTCTTGGGCAAGATCATGAATTCTGCGGCGAAGGTCGGTGGCCTCTTGACGCGCCAATCTGAGCTTGGTGCTCATCGCGTCTTCTACTCGGGAGTGTTCCATCTCCGCGAGCGTCAGATTGGCAGACAACTTCTCCACCTCGAGCCTCATAGTGCTATTATCGGTCTTGAGGTTGAAGAGTTCATCTTGAAGCCTCCTGGTGGAGCTCTCCACAGCCCTCGTTATGATCGATGGGATATCCTCTGCTATGTTTTTCAGTTTAGCAGTCAGAGGTTCCCACATCCTTGTGACCTCGAGGGAAAGGTTTGCGGCTTGGAGAGGCGCCAGGGGGGCTTGTTGAGGGTTCTCGCCGCCACCTTCCTTAGCAGGATCTTCAGTGTTTGCTTCTTGGCGTGGCGACGGGATCGGGGATTCGGTGATTAAAATTGGAGAGGTATGAGCGACCTCATCCCCGATTGGAACGATTCCTGCAGCTGAAGTGTTTGAAGGGGGGCCCCCTCCTGCTGATATATGTGGCGTAGAGGCGCTCGGGGGGTCCTCCAAGAAATTCGGCTCTTGGGCCTCAGTTGCAGGTGGCGCAGTGGCCAATGGAACTGCTTGGACTGGTGATGAAGGGGCTTGTGGTGTTGGCGATAAGGAAGGAGGAGCAGGTGTTGATGGTGGAGTTGAGGTTGGAAGAGGGGGTGGAGCAGGTGGGGAAGATGGTGCCACCCTCTTCCTTTTCGTGACAAGGCCATCCTCTGTGACCTCGTCGTCCTCTTCTTCCTCTTGGACGACTTGGGGGGCTTTCCGCTTAGGCCTCTTAAGGACCAGCTTCTTGCGTTGGGTGGGCTCCTTGGGCGGTGATCGCCCATGAATGATGGCCTTCTCGACCGCCGAGTTGGGCACTGTCTGGGAACCGGTCGCCAACCCGTGGTTTCGGGCGAGCGCCTTTAAGTCGGCGAGCATGTTCTTACCCAACATGGTGTCTGCATGAAACGAAAGTGCATGAGTTATCTCAAAGAAGAAAAGGATAAGTGTATGAGGTAATGAAACAGCAAAACAGGCATATGCAGAAAAGATAAAACCAAAGTCCTGTGCGTATCGCACAAGACGCCCAGAAACAGTATCAGAAGCAATATCAAGACAAGAGTGTAGCGTCCTAACCTATTTGGAATTCCAACTGGTCCTCAAAGAACTCGAAGGAGATCAGGGTGGGGGTCAGGAATGTTATGTTGGCATCTGCCACCCTCTTCCAGAATAGACAGAGGTCTCGATCCAAAGCTCCCATGCTATCAGGACTTCTGGGCCTCCTGAAGCAGCTTTTGGACTCTTTTTTCCCCTTGTCCACCCAGTACAAGGGGAAGCCGTCGAGAAGGGAAGTGTCTTTATCGTTTGCGCGTATTTGGATGAACTTCCCCTTCCAATCTTTGTACGACTGCTGGAAGATGGTGAAAATGGATCTCCCAGCAATAGCATTCAGGCTGACCCACAGGAGGTCTCCTGGGTGCTTGGCCTCCAACAGGAACAAAAACACGTCCACCGACGCGGGCAACCCCAGGTGGGCGCACGTTATTTCGAAGGCTCGAACAAACGCCCAGCTGTTGGGGTGAAGCTGGGCGGCAGCGATGTTGAGCTCGGTCAAGAGTTCCCTCTCGAATCAAGTGAGAGGGAACCTGAGCTTGACCTTCTTGAAGAAAGTGGTGTAGACGAAGCAGAAGGGCCCATCGGCGCTCACTTTGTCTTCGGCACACACTGGCAGAGCGGCGGGGCAAGGCAGCACCATCATTCTCTCGTCGTGCTCCTTGTGAAACGATTGATGGGCCTCGTCCCCATTAGTCAACCGCAGAACCGCTCCCGCAGTGTTCACCGACGAGGTCTCCTTTAGAAGGGTTGGGTTAGCCCATGGGTATAGAGTCTTGAAGTCTGGCAAAGGGATGGGGGCTCCTCCAGCGTTAGATGGAGTTGCCTGAGCCAGGGCAGTTTGGGAAGACGCAGGCCTCTCAGCCTGCGAAGAGGAAGCACCACGAACTTGTGTTGGGTCGTGTGCTTGAGAAGAAAGGTTTCGTGCTGAAGGAGGGGGGTTCGGGGTGATCTTTGTGCGAGTCATGATAGCAACTGCAAAGGAAGAAGAAAGAAAAAATGATCAGGGGATTACAGAGGCTGACTCGGTCACAGACGGAAGGTGAAAAACGAACGAATGTATGTTCGTCGCAACGATCGACAAAGCCCTAAGTTACGCAGAAGGAGAAATGGAAAAACAACCCACAGCGTATGCACCAGGCAGTTATAGGATGATGCAAATCGGTGAAAATGCAAGGAAACCCAGCAGATGAAGGAAAGTAGTTACCTTTCGATGATCAGGAGAACGTTGAAGGGAGATGGTGATCTAGAGCGTCGAGGAACGTCGAGAGCTTTCGCAGAAGGAAGTGAGAGCGTATGCAAGTGTGAAGAAAGTGATGGAACAGTAGGAGCGTAAGGGGTTTAAGGGTTTTCGAAATAAGTTTTGGAAGCGCTAACGGCAGATGAAGAGAGCCGTTGATGAAGCCACGTGTCGAGCGATGGGTGAAGGGTTTGGTGGAGCGTCAGAGCAGCAGAAAGTACAATCGCTTGGAATTCTGCGTCAGTGCCACGTAGATCGGTGTTGACGAGGGCTCTTTCAGTCTTTTCGCTAGACAAGTCTTCGCTTAAGACTGGGGGGCTTGTGTACCGCCCTGGTGGACGGGTGTGATGACGTGGCATCCTGCTACAGTGTAGGCATGTTGACAAGGCGCCAGGTTGGCAGATAGGAAGGAAGTCGGGAGGCACGTGTGGTCGCCGATTGTTAAGTTGGCGTGTTCCGATTTCCAGTTTACCAGAATAGGCGATCGCCAGGTTGAAGATGAAGTCGCCAGATGTGGACTCAGGCGACCAAGCAGTCGGAGATCGCCAGAATAAGCACATCGCCAAAGACGGAGGAGAAGCAGATTATGAAGGCGGCCGGCGAGACCACAGGGAAGGTGTATGAAGGCCCTAACTCGCCAGTTTCAGTAGAGATCGCACTCCTAAGTTAGCTATGCACTGGGCCGTACCATGCATAAGTAACTTAGGAAAAATAAGAGTAGAAGCAGCGCCAAGTCAGGGAGCCTCCAGATGATGGCACGTGTACAGTTGGATGCGAGCCACGTGTCCAAGTTTGTAACTGCCAGGAGAGAGAAAACCACCAGGTATATAAGAGTTCTTAACAGACTTTCTGAGGGACGCACGTTCAGTTCATACACTTTACGCTTGCGAGTGAGAGAGGATTTGCACGGTTCTCGTTCTTAGTATTTGGTGATACCGTCACTGACTTGAGCGTCGGAGTGCGATCGGCCGCAACAGCGCCGTATCGTTTCTTTGCAGGTTCTTGAGATAGATCCAGAGAAGGAGCGGAGGTGAGAAGCGGTGCGCACGTCGATCCTTTGACGAGGCATTCTCCAGCGCTCCGGTCAACAGGCAGGATCAATCAATATACTAACTTTTACTTTTTTATTGAATTATAGTGTAATAAACAACCAGGAAGCTATGAGTGTGGTTATTACATTATGCAATGGATGATTACCATTGTAAGAGTAGGCCTCAAAAGTGATTGAAAAGAGGTAACATAATATGTTAAATTATTTTTATAATTCTTGAACATATATGTATCTTAAAACTAATTTATGTCAACCATATTTTGAAATACAGTTCTTCACGGATGAAACACCAATGTCTTCGGAAGCCATAACATATGTGAGACATTCTTGGTCCACATATTTCATAAATTTTTATAACTCTAAGATAGTTGACCAATAGTGTAGGAATTATACATAATTTGATTAGTGTTTGTAATACATTTTGATCAATATATATAATTTGATTATCTGAATTTATGTGTTTGTCTGGCTGAGTATATATAATTGAACAAGTTAATTTATATGGAAATCAACACTAAACAAATTACACTAAAAAAACACCATTTACAAGGGCAACTATTTTCAATAGTCGCATTTGTAGTTCGATCCTAATATT
The DNA here is from genome assembly GCF_000499845.2 of Phaseolus vulgaris. Lineage (NCBI taxonomy): Eukaryota > Viridiplantae > Streptophyta > Magnoliopsida > Fabales > Fabaceae > Phaseolus > Phaseolus vulgaris. The sequence goes on along the minus strand of NC_023749.2, from coordinate 39,194,988 downwards.
TCTTCTTATTACTTTTATTTTAGTTATAGCAGTATTTACTTTTTGAAATCAGTCTTAAAACTTAAACTTTTGAATATATCATACTGAAAACCAATCTTTGAAAATTTCAAGTACGGGTTAAACACATATTATGGATGAGGATACAACACTTGTTAGGAAAATTGTAATACTTATCTTTATGTCTAACTAGAGAGGATACATATTAGATTAAATACTTAATAATTTATTAAAATATACATAATTTCAGAATTTATCAAACTGAAATAAAGTTTCTAAAAACTCTTTTAAATAAAAAAGAAATTCTCACGTCTTACAATATCTCAACCGTTAAATTTTTTTAAGATTATCAATTAGTCATGATCATTATATTACTGTCATATATCTTATATAATAATAATGATATAGTAATGTCGGTTATGATAATAAAAATACAACATCCCTATCTTTGTCTCGTTATTCATGATAAAATTATACCAAGTATGCTTCAAGAATCAAGTTCCCTTTTTTTATTTTGTGGACGCTAATTTGTAATTTTATAAAAAAAAATAACTGAAATGCAAAAGATGAAACCTGAGAACATTTTAAAATAGTGGCCAACATAAAACCATGCTTTTATTTTATGTTCGATTGCTCGAGAATAAATATCGTGTCGCAAATCAGGAGGAGCACAATGCAAGTAATATAATTCTAAATTTAGGAATCTCAATAATTTGTTTCCTTACACGTCTTTTACAATATTTTTAAATGTAATATCAGAGTTTAAGAAGAAAAAAAGTTAACCTCGTCAAAAAGAACAAGGGTGAGGCATAAATAAGTAAAAAAATGAAAAACTAAAACTGAGCAAGGACAAAAAAAAGTGCTATACATTGATCTACAACATCACAAAAAGAATAAATAAAGAAATAAAGATGTATAGATTCTTAAACTCAATATAAAGTCCAACGACTTAAAACTAAAGACAAGTAGCCGAGCTATTTGAACTTCAGAATGTGTAAGAAAAAAATTGCATTAATAGAAATTAACTTTTTTTAGGGGTGAGCATGAGTGTACATTCGAGTTGTTCTTTTCAACTTGTTAATCAGTTTAAATTTGTTCTGCCTAACTCATCAAATTCTCGAGTCAGAAATTAAATGTGATGCATTAACCCCTTAATTTTTTAAATTAAATATTAAATGAAAAATAATTTAAAAAATTAACTTCTTTTTATTATATTATTTAAAGGATATTTTTTATATTATATTATTTGAAGAATAGAAATCATACTGTAAATTTAATTATTAACACTTACAAAATTATGTTTCAATTATAAATTATAATAAATTAATTTAAAATGTAAAGATAATAATTATTTTAATTTAATTAGTTATATGTTTTTAAATATATATATATATATATATATATATATAAACAAACAAAATAAAAAAGTAAGAAGTAGACTAGACTCACATCTAACTTGCCCTTTAGCAAGGGAAGTCAAAATTTAGGTTTTTCATGCTCCCACATTATTACTAATTACACTTCTATAAAAAAAAAACCCTCTCTCAGTACACCATGCAATCATATGATGGGGATCAAGATCAAGACGAAATGGAGGCCAATAATCAAGGACAAGAAGAGGTAGAGGCTCAAGTGTTAGACGCTCAAGGAGTCATTAGCCCACCTCACAGGCTTACAAGGAGCGAATTCAAGGCATTAGGAAATAGTGGGAGGTTGTTTTCTCTTTTTATAGTTTCTTGTGTAATAAAAGGTGCTTAGAGGGAAACATTAGACACCTCTTTTGTAAAAGCATCTCTAGGCCTTAGTTTAGGAAAATATAGAAGCTTGGGGGGTGTGAGCTTAGTAGGAGCGTGAGCTTTAGGAGTGAGCTTAGTAGGGGGCGTGTTTAGGAGTAGGTAGCTTCTAGAATAAGCTTGTATATGACCGACCCTTGCTCCTATAAAAGGAGGGCTTAGGTCCTTCACAATTCATATTGGAATTTGGCTATAGAGAAACTCTACTCAAATTGAGAGAGAATTGTGAGAACTTTGTCTTCTCCTCTACCTTGTCTTATCTTGAGTGCCTTGGTTCTCTCAAGTGGCGGCATTTGCTCACTTATCTGGGAGCCTACACACTTCAAGTGACGTGACCATTAACCAAGCTCTCCATCTTCATAAGTTCTTCTCTTCTTCATCTTCCATTTCATTTTCCATGCTTTACGAACTATTAAACATGTCTTAGCTTCATTCTATTCGGTGTTTTTGCTTCCTTTTCACTTTATGTTCGGCTCTTCTCTTTTCTAGCTTGATTTGTTCGGTTCAATTCAGTTTTTGAAGCTTTCTATTCGGTTCATTTACATTTGTGCACCTTTTAATCGGTTCAATTGGCAATAGATGGATCTTCCATGTGAGTTTGGTGTTTGGTGCAAGTTTTGGTGAGTTCTTGAAACATAGAACATTGATCCAATTCTATTAAAAGTGGCTATTCTTTCTCCAACTCAAGTTGATTCCATAAGATGTCAAAGAATCATCTATACTTTGCTAGTGGAATCATATCATGTGGTATCTAGAGTTTAGGTTTGTTCTTGTTTAAATTTGAGTTGTGTTGCACTTTTAATTCAAGAGCTCTATAATTCTTGTTGTTTATCTTTCTGCTTTTAGGCTTATTTTGAGTTTTATTGCTGTTTTCTTAATTGTGCCTAGCATGTGTTTGTGTCTTTTCCTTTTTGAATCCATACAAGTTTTGTCATAGTCATGTTTTTCCAAGAATGTCATCACTTCTTGTAGTACTTTTATTGTATTTTTTGTTTCTTGCTTTGGTGTAATACAGTTTTTCTGAACTTGTGTCTTGATCCTTTGTGCATTTTCTGTTTTAGTATTGAGTTCATACTTGTATTTTAGATCTATACAAGTTCTTATACATCATTTCCATTATGTCTTTGCTAGTTCTTAATTCTGTTTTTCATTCCTATTAGGATTCCTCTGTTTTTCAGAAATTGTGCTTACTGTTTCGATTTATTTCAATTGATTTACTCACTGGAAATTTCTGATATTCTGGATTTGTGTTCTTTAAAGTGTTATAAAAAAGTAGAAAAAAGAAGTACTTCAAAATTCCAAGTACAAAAAAAATGATAAATCAAAAACAAAAAGTGTGCAATTCTGCCGAAAAAAATACGGTAATCTGGCAGCGATTTTAGAAAATTTATCTCAATTAATTGGCTTACTGTTTTTAAGTAATTCCAGTGCCATTGTTGAGCTAAGATCTTGAAATTTCTGTGGTTAAAATTTCATAATCCAGTTCTGTTCCGTTCGGTTGACCGAGACGTCTTCGTGCACGACCTCAACCGTCAGCTGGGGACTCCTTCCCGCTGGTTGCCCGTGGATTCCTGCAAAAAAGAGGACAAAGAGGCGCCCTAGCGGCCGTATGCACTCCGACGCTCAAGTCAGCCAGCAAGAAACACCAAAAAACTGTCCACCCACGTATCTGAGCACCGCGTGTGGCACTCTGAAGGTGGTAAAAGAATTGTGTATATGTGTGTGTGTTGTCTCCTTCAGGCAAAAATATTCTCCAGTCACTTGTACGTAACCTTAAAGCACGGGCAAGCAACCAAAGAGTTTCTCGTAAATTTGCCAAAGGTTCCAACCCTTTTTCCGACATTCCCAGCGCTATTTAAACTGCCCCGAGCATTTAAAGCGCCTTAAAGCGCCTTTAATCTCAAACGTAACGCACTCATTAAAGCGCTTAATTACGAAACGTAGCGCATTTAAGACGTTGAAACGCTCGGGAGCCATAATAGTACCTGAATGCTCGAAAGGGAAACTGTATTGAATATCTTTAATTACCTGGCACCTGACTAGAGGGTGTTTCTATTCCGGCATGGTTGTCGTACACGTGGAGGGCGTCACGACGCCATGACCCCATCTGGGGGCGTTTCTGCCCATCTGGGGACGTCTCTACGTGTGAGTCCCCCTGCTTGGGAGTGCTACTGCGCTAGGGGTGACTTTTTGGGTGCGAACTCATGCCCCCAAGTATCTAGCCACTTACTTTGAGAGCGTATCTGCCTTCCTCTCGTACCCTGCACCCGCTTATCCCGGGGCGTGACCTTCCTCTTGGGTCGTATCTGTCCCGAAAGCGTCTCTGGGGTGGCAGGGGTATTTCACGAGTCAGGCTGCCCTACCTTGATGTTATCACTATGGCCTTGAAGCCACCTTTTCTTTCTCTTTATCACTTTCCCGAGATATCGGGACCTGAGGCTTTCCCACGGCGTCGCTCCCTCCATGGTCTTTCCTACCCATGGGTATCGGGGAACCACACCGTGGTTGCCTTGCTTTGACACTGTTTTGATCTGGCTACGCCCTGGTTGGGCGACGCCTCCACCCGGGCGACGCCTTGCCTTGGCGACGCCTTCACCCAGGCGACGCCTTGCCTTGGCGACGCCTTGTCCTGCCTTGGCGACGCCTTGTCCTGCCTTGGCGACGCTTCCTCTTGGCGTCTCTACACCTGGGCGACACCTTGAGTTGACTTTGGCTTTCCAGTCGTTGACTTTGACCTTAACTTAGTCAACGCCCTGATACGGGACGGTACACAAGCCCCCCAGTCTTAAGCCGAAGACTTGTCTTTAGCGCAAAGACTGAAGCCTTGCCCCCGCCATCCACGTGCCTTCCAGATGACGTGTCATTCTCTGCTGACTCAGCAATTTTTCGAATTACTGACGCGACATGAAAAGTTGCACGTCAACCCTCACGCCCATGGAGAGGCTCACTCCGTGATGCCGCATCACCCACGGGATGTCTCTGATACTGAAAAGTCCTTGTCTCTTTGACCCTTAACACTCGGCGCCCACGCCTAAGGAGAGGCCTGCTACAGCAGCACCGTGTCGTCCCGGGTGTCTAAAACGCTGAGTGCTATGGGGGGGGGGGGGTCTGTTCCCTCCATGGTCTTTCCTTCCCATGGGTCTCGGGAAACGCCCTGTCAGTGACTTGCTGGCGTTTGGCGATCTCGCCTCCCTCCGCAGTCTTTCCTACCTGTGGGTATCGGGGGGGCGACGCCTGTGACTACCTTTGCCTTCTTGGGTTTCGTCTCCCTCCACAGTCTTTCCTACCTGTGGGTATCGGGGAGGCGATGCCTGTGACTATCTTTGCTTTCTTGGATTTCGTCTCCCTCCACAGTCTTTCCTACCTGTGGGTATCGGGGAGGCGATGCCAGTCGGTATTTGGGTTGGCGACGCCCGCGACATCTGCTGTCGTCGCCCTTTACGTCGTTCCGGGCGACGCCTCGGGCGTTACCTTTACTTCGATTCTTGCCTTGGTCAACGCCTGATAACAGCGAAGAGCTCAAGGTTCGGTCTGTGCCCTCCGCGTGGCACCTCCTGTATGGCTGATGCGACGTTCTGTCATTCGACTTGATCCACGTGGCGCTGCTTGTATGGTTTGTGGGACATTCGGTCATTTCATTAAGTCCTGACTCCTGCTATGCCCCTAACTCATTTTCGACGGCGGATCGTACCACTGGATATTCTGTTGATGGGACATTTTCTGATTCAAACCAGTGATGCCAGCGTCATCCTTTCATCTTCTGCCACGTGTATCAATCGCGCGGTGCATCCGTTTGCGTCGTTTGCCGCTATAACCGCTTTATTTAACTCTTCAGACTCTGAAACTATCTTCATCATTTTCTCACTCTTCCTAACCTACTTGCGTTCTTTCTTCTTGCACCCTTTCTTCTCTATCGAAGGGTTGTTCTATCCTTCGCTCCCCTCGCTCAACTCTTGCATTTCTGGCCATCCTAATCTTGTTAAAGAATGTCTTCTCACGATGCTTCCTCCAGGGTCCGTCCCAAAGACTTGTACCCTTGGGCCTCGAGTGAACTTCTTGATGAGTGTTCATGCTTGCTCTCCACCAGGGCCGTACGGGAACACAAAGGGGAGTCATGTTCTTACGACCACCGGGCCTTCGCAAGGAGGCACGATGACGACATCGCTGTGCTCCCTTGCACTCTTGGGGAGCCAGTGTGTGGAGACGAACGGGCCAACGACGGGGTCCCTTTCTTTTACTTTTACCAGGTGGTGTTCAAGACCATCGGGGTGCGCTTACCCTTCTCCTGGTTCGAGAAGGAACTGCTGACGGAGATCAACGTTGCTCCGGCCCAGTTATACCCCAACAGCTGGGCCTTTGTCAAGGCCTTCGATGTCCTCTTCGGGTTTCTGGGTTGTGCACCCTCGGTCGACCTCTTTCTTCACTTTTTTGAGGTGAAGAGACAGAGACACAACCTCTGGGTAACTCTCAGCAATGTGCCCGAAAGAGTTCTCTTCACGCCCTTCCAAAGCTCGTTCACGGGGTGGAAAGGCCGGTTCTTCAAGATCTGCTGTACTGATCTTGTTCCCGACGCCCTTGATGGGTTTCCGTTGTACTGGGTGAGAGAGGAAAAGGTCCTCAAAGCCAAACCCCTCAAGAATCTGGCTCCAAGTGATCAAATAGCTTGCCGGATTCTTGCTGAGGCGGGAGGTTTTGACTCTGCTACGGTGATCAGCCTGGAGTCCAACGCTAGGACTCTTGAGAAGTACATATGTAAGAACCACTGCCTTAGGCGACTTCGGCCTTCGTTACTTTCTAACTGTACCTGTCTTTCTTCACGGAGTCTCTAATACATCTTTTCCCTTTGTGCAGGTTCGAAAATAAGCCAAGAAAAGAGGGCACGACTTACTCGAGCGCTGCGGGCTGGGAAAGGGGCTTCGCCTTCCTCCAGTGATGACTCTGATGAGCGCTGAGAAGTGGGTTGTTTGTGTTTTTGCATGATTTGTAGCGTTTGCTCCGTTTGTACTGAACATTGCTTGTAACAACCACTTTTCAATATCATAATTCTTTGCAACGCCACTTTACTTTGCATATGCTTCATATACCGCGCGCTTTCCTTTCGTCTCGTTCTACCAACGATGCATGCTTTTACTTGGGCGACGCCTTCTTTCTGGGCGACGCCAAGACCTAGGCGACGCCTTCTTCCTTGGCGACACCATGGCCTAGGCGGCGCATCACATTACTTCTAACAAGGAAAGATAAAGGCTGAAAACCAAGGCATTTCTTTTTCTCAACTGGTTTTTCCATTTATTAGGGTGACCTCATTAAAAAACCCCCGAAAGGGAAAAAGAGCGTCCCCTTCAACTAAATTGTTACATGCTGCTTACATAAGTCAACTGAAATAAAATTTTAAGTTGGCTGCATTCCAACTGCGCGGGATAGGGCCTCCATCTAAAGTCTCCAGGTTGTACGAACCGTTGCCCTTAGCCTCAGTAACTCTGAAGGGCCCGGTCCACTTGAGAGACAGCTTATTCTCCAACTCGTATGGGTGAGCTTTCCTCATCACTAGGTCGCCCACCTGAAACTGTCGCGGCTTTACTTTAGAGCTATATTGCCGCTCCACTCTTCTCTTCATCGCTTCAGCTTTTATTCTAGCTTCTTCCCTGGCCTCTTCTAGCAGATCCAGGTTTACCCGCCTCTCCTCATTAGATTCCTCCACCACAAAGTTTTGAAAACGCGGTGAGCTTTCGTGTATTTCTACTGGAATCATCGCGTCCGACCCGTACACCAAACTGAAAGGCGTCTCCATAGTAGAGGATTGGGGCGTGGTGTGGTATGCCCATATAATCCTTGGCACCTCTTCCGCCCACGCCCCTTTGGCCTTCTCTAACCTTCTTTTTAACCCCCTCAGCAGAACTCTGTTTGCTGACTCTACTTGTCCATTGGTCTGGGGGTGTTCAACCGACGCGAACACTTGCTTGATTCCCACTTCAGCGCACAGATTTCTCAACTGCTGACTGGCGAACTGGGTTCCGTTGTCAGATATCAGGCGCCTGGGTACGCCAAAGCGACACACGATGTTTCTCCACACAAAATGCTGTACCTTATGCGCAGTGATTTGTGCCACGGGCTCTGCCTCTATCCACTTAGTGAAGTATTCGATGGCGACGATCAGATACTTCATCTGCCTGATTGCTAGATCAAGATCAAGACGAAATGGAGGCCAATAATCAAGGACAAGAAGAGGTAGAGGCTCAAGTGTTAGAAGCTCAAGGAGTCATTAGCCTACCTCATAGGCTTACAAGGAGCAAATTCAAGGCATTAGGAAATAGTGGGAGGTTGTTTTCTCTTTTTATAGTTTCTTGTGTAATAAAAGGTGCTTAGAGGGAAACATTAGACACCTCTTTTGTAAAAGCATCTCTAGGCCTTAGTTTAGGAAAATATAGAAGCTTGGGGGGTGTGAGCTTAGTAGGAGCGTGAGCTTTAGGAGTGAGCTTAGTAGGGGGCGTGTTTAGGAGTAGGTAGCTTCTAGAATAAGCTTGTATATGACCGGCCCTTGCTCCTATAAAAGGAGGGCTTAGGTCCTTCACAATTCAGATTGGAATTTGGCTATAGAGAAACTCTACTCAAATTGAGAGAGAATTGTGAGAACTTTGTCTTCTCCTCTACCTTGTCTTATCTTGAGTGCCTTGGTTCTCTCAAGTGGCAGCATTTCCTCACTTATCTTGGAGCCTACACACTTCAAGTGGCGTGACCATTAACCAAGCTCTCCATCTTCATAAGTTCTTCTCTTCTTCATCTTCTATTTCATTTTCCATGCTTTACGAACTATTAAACATGTCTTAGCTTCATTCTATTCGGTGTTTTTGCTTCCTTTTCACTTTATGTTCGGCTCTTCTCTTTTCTAGCTTTATTTGTTCGGTTCAATTCAGTTTTTGAAGCTTTCTATTCGGTTCATTTACATTTGTGCACCTTTTAATCAGTTCAATTGGCAATAGATGGATCTTCCATGTGAGTTTTGTGTTTGGTGCAAGTTTTGGTGAGTTCTTGAAACATAGAACATTGATCCAATTCTATTAAAAGTGCATATTCTTTCTCCAACTCAAGTTGATTCCATAAGATGTCAAAGAATCATCTATACTTTGCTAGTGGAATCATATCACCATTATTCTCTTCATCGTCATCGTTGCATTATCATTGTTATATCTTTGTTTTCCGACTCAATTTTTCATATAACACTATTTACAATTTTATATTCTGAATGACTGGTTTGGGTGTGGTAATAAATATGCTATAATTCTTTCAAGAGCATGTTTTTGGACTTTGTATTTCTTGTTTAAGCCTGTTTGAGAGGTGGGAAAGGTGGTGTTGTTGTGCAGGTATAGCTGAAGGGGAGCAGATTATTATTTTATAAAAGGAGATGGAAGTGTGAAAAGATGGTGGTTTGAAGATGCTGTTGTTTCACGAAGGTGGTATGATTGGTCTTGGTTTTATTGGATAATGTGTTCTGCTGCACAAAGCATGCTTTGTTAGAGTTTGTAGTAAATTACTTTTTGGCTTTCGAATGCAAGTTATAGCTGCTGGAGTGTGAAGAGTTTTGGGATACTGTATTAGAGTTTACCTATTTTGTTGTCATGATTAGATTGTGTTTAGAAGCATAAGACTTTGTAAGGGCTTTTAAACAGGTTTGTTACATGATGTCGTAAGGGGTATGTTTTGTACAGGCATCTTAGCCCAGCTTGAACGAGTTTGTATAAGGGTTGGGACACCCCTAAAGTGTCCCATTTATTTTATTTCTTTAATTCTTTGCCGAAAAAACAAATTCTCCATCTAGCACCATTTTATTTTTATTTTCCTATCTAGCACCATTTCAAAAGTAAAAAAAAAATTAAAAAATTAATAATTTTAATTTTGAATGCATTAAAAAAATAAATATTTTTAATGTTTAAAATAGTTATTAATGAATAAAGAAATAAACTTTTACAAAATAAAAATTAAAAAATAATAAATTAAAAATGTTTAGTTTAATTTTTTTTAAGAATGAAGAAAATAAAAAATTAAATCCTACAACAACATAAAAGTTGAATCTATAAACATAAATTAGTATTTATTATATTATTATTGATGATGTAATCATGTTAATTTCAAGTAAAAGCATTGGAAGATGCACAATCAAAGGGAAACACTCATACAGTGCTTTCCTTTGATAGGAGGAACACCAGATTCTTGGTAGAAGAAAGACAAAATCCAAGAGAAGTACAATCACTAGGCCGATTTGCAGTTCACTTAAATGAACTATGGTGTGATTGTGGGAAATTCCAAAAACTACACCTACCATGCTCTCATGTGCTTGCTGCATGCAAATATGCTCACCACAATTTTGCTAGGTACATCTCACATGTATACACATTGCAACAGGTCTTTAATGTTTACGAAGGACTATTTGGTGAACTAAAAAATGAAGAGTATTTGCCTGCATACACTGGTCAAATACTATGCCCAAGTCTCGACATGAAAAGAACCTCAAAGGGAAGGCCTAAGTCAAGTCGAATAAGGAATGATATGGACATAAGAGAACAACGTGATCGAACAAAAAATGTTCATATTGTCAAACACTAGGACACACAAAAAGAATGTGTCCTAACATTACTGGATTGTCCACTTCTCGTTATTAATCATGTTTCATTTTGCACAAATTATTTAATGTACCTTTGAAGAAAATATTAAATGAATGATCATTTCTCATTTATTTTCCTTTCTATGTTCAACATATACTTATTTTTTTTATATCTTTTATCTTTATCTTATTTTTTTTGCCTTTATTTTATATATTTTATGTTTTTAGTTATTATTTTTTTTCTGCCATTTTCTAATTTATTTCTACTTTTTGTTTTTATTTTTGCATTTTTTTCTTCTCATATTTAATCATTAAGTGTAGCATTTGCATTTGTATTAGTTTTTGTTTTTAGGATTTTGCATTTAGGGAAAACAGTTCAATATTATGTGTTAACTACTAATTAATACTAATTGACTTTGATTTTTATATAATTATGTCCTGAATGTTTTACTTGAAATTAACATGATTACATCATCAATAATAATAAAAATAAATACTAATTTGTGTTTATAGATTCAACTTTTATGTTGTTGTAGGGTTTAATTTTTTATTTTCTTCATTCTTAAAAAAAATTAAAATAAACACTTTTAATTTATTACTTTTTTTATTTTGTAAAAACTTATTTTTTTTATTCTTTAATTATATTTCTAACTATTTTAAACATTAAAAATATTATTTTTTTAATGCATTCAAAATTAAAATTACAATTTTTTAAAAAATTTATTAATTTTTATTTTTTTTTCTTTTGAAATGGTGTTAGATAGGGAAATAAAAACAAAACGGTGTTAGATGGGAAAATAAAAGTGTAAATAGTGTTATATGAGGAATTGAGTCCCGTTTTCCACGACACTCTTTTAAAAGAAGAAGAAGAAGAAGAGAGAGAACTTGTTCTAGAAAAAAGAAACTCATTTTAGAAAGTTTATTGTGCAAGTTATCATGGTTTTTTGGAAAGTAGGAACCACAAAATGGCCTGATGGGTCGGCCGGTCCGCCATTATTTAGACAGAGCGAGTTCACTTTTTGAACTCGTCAACCTGTATTGGTCTCACCCACCTAATCCTCAATCCAGTGGGTCAGCTCACCATCATTTAGGTGGGCAGGTTCACTTTTGAACCCACCAATCTGTATTGGTCCGACCCATCTAACTCACCAATCCAATAGGCTAAGGGGCAGGGCGGGCTGACTATTTTAGCACTTTTAAAGAGAAATCTCATCCTTTTGGAATAAAAAAATTGGTGGTGGTCAATGTTTTATATTGAACTTTATTTACATAAAATTTTGTATACATTATTTGATTCATTGAAGTATTATTTATATTTACTTTATTTTGTTAGGTATTAAACTTTCTTTCATTTTAATATTAAAATTTTATTTTATTTTATTGCTTTTATTTTATTTTATTTTTGTTCAAAAAGTGATATCAATTATTATAACCAAGTAAATCGATTTAAAAAGAAAGAAAAAAATTAAAAAAATTGAAAAATAGCGAACCAACCTGCCAACTCACCCTATAATAGGGTGAGTTACTATTTTCAGCCCTCACAACCTTGGTGGAAAGTCCATCCCATCCCGCTTTTGGCGGACAAAAACAGGTTAGGTTAGGTTGGCCCGTTGTGTCACTCCTAATGCAAAACTTGATTTGGAAATTCTATTTCATAAACCTTGGTTTGAAATACATGAATTGGAAAATTTGTTCTATAAAACTCGTTTCGAGAAACTCGTTCTGTGTAAGAGGAAGAAGATGAGTAAAGGTGAAATTGTAAAAGTGAATATTATTCAGGAAAAGTAATATTACATAGGGCTGAACCCTGTAGTTATATATGGGAAGGGCCTATGTAAATGACCCACTACAACAGAAACTAACAGCTAAGTAACAACACTCCCATTATTATATCTAACACCCCCCCATAAACTTATGGGTGAGTTATCAACCACCCTAAGTTTATCTTTGAATTTCTGAAACATGGTTCCTGGTAAAGGTTTAGTTAGAACATCGACGATTTGAAATTGACACAGGAGATGAACAACCAACAACTGCTTATGCTGAACACGGTCACGGACGAAATGTAAGTGAAGCTCGAAATGTTTAGAACGGGAATGCATAACAGGATTGGCAGCAATATGAACAACACCGAGATTATCAGAATGGATTATTGGAGTGGAAGAAGGGATGCGCAGTTCCGTCAACAGAGACTGGATCCAGGTAATATCAGCAAGGGCAGCGACAATGCTTCTATACTCAGCCTCAGTACTGCTTCTAGAGACAACATTTTGTTTCTTTGAAGACCAAGACACAAGATTGCGACCCACAAATATGCAATATCCAGTGGTAGATTTGCGATCATCCAAGTCCGTGGCCGAGTCTGAATCACTAAAACTAGAGATAGAATAGTTTGGTGAAGGGGTTAAGAGAAGACCGTGAGTTGATGTGCCAGCCAAGTATCGCAGAATACGTTTCACAGATTTCCAATGATCAATTTGTGGCTTATGCATATACTGGCAAACACGGTTAACCGATAAGGAGACTTCGGGTCTGGTAACAGTAGCATATTGCAAGGCACCAACAATAGACCGATATAGAGTTGGATCATCAACAGAGACAAATTCATCAGCGGTGAGCCGTAAAGAAGAAAGCATTTAAGAGGGTTGGGGCTTTGAGTTGACCATGTTAGTTCGACGTAGAAGATCGTTTATATACTTTGCTTGAGATAGATGAATAGAGTTGTCTTTGAGCCAAGAAACTTCGATTCCTAAGAAGTAATGCAGCGATCCAAGATCCTTCAAGGCAAAGGATAAGCCTAACTGTTTGATGAATTCCTGCACTAAGACCAAAGAACTGCCAGTAACTAAGATATCATCAACATAAATTAGGATAAAGATAGTGTGAGATTGAGTAAATCGTGTGAAGAGAGAAGTGTCACTCTTAGCAGCAACGAAGCATAGACGAAGAGTTGTGGAGAGCTTGTCAAACCAGGCACGAGGTGCCTATTTGAGACCGTATATGGCTTTATTCAGTCGACAAACAAGAGCAGAGTCAGTGGAGAATCCAGGTGGTTGTTGCATGTAGACAGGAGATGATACGTCACCATGGAGAAATGCATTGTTAATATCAATTTGATGAATTGGTCACCGTGAGGTTAGTGCAATAGTCAAGACAATTTGAATAATGGTTGGCTTGATGACAGGGCTAAAAGTATCAATAAATCACAACCTTCAGATTGTTGAAAGCCTTTGGCTACAAGCCGAGCTTTGTAGCGTTGAAGAGACCCATCAGAGTTGTATTTCAGTTTGAAAACCCATTTACAACCAACTAAATTTGCACCAGCAGGCAAAGAAGTAAGAGTCCAGGTGTTATTTTGAACAAGAGCATGATATTCAGATTGCATTGCACGAAGCCATTGGGGATGTTTCATAGCTTGTTTGTAGGTGGACGGCTGAAAAAAGTCATTAGTCACAACAGTATGGAGAATTTTGGGTTTAGATATACCTGCCTTAGCACGAGTTACCATGGGATGAAGATTGGTAACTGGAATAGGAGAAGTAGTCTAACAATGATTATTAGCAGTAGATATAGGTGATGATTGAGTGGGTGTAGTTGTAGGAGAGGAACAATTAGGAAAAGAAACCACAGTTATAGGTAAAGAAGAAAAGGAAGAAGCAGTAGTATTACTCTCATTATGAATAACAAAAGGATTATCATGTTTGGAAAAAGGAAACAAATATTCATTGGAAATCACATGTCTTGAGATGATAGTCTTCCCAGACGGAGTTAGGCAAACATACCCTTTGTGTGTACTGTTATAACCAAGAAATAAACACAAAGATGACTTAAAATCAAACTTATGTTGATTATAAGGACGCAAAAGAGGATAACATGCACACCCAAAAATACGAAGAAAGGTATAATCAGGTTTAGATGAAAACAACTTTTCTTGAGGACTTATATTATCTAAAACAGGCGTTGGTAAAAGATTAATAATATGAACATCAGAGATAAAAGCCTCACCCCAAAATTTAAGAGGAAGAGCAGCAGTAGAAAGAAGAGCCAAACCTGTTTCAGCAACATGAAGATGTTTGCGTTCGATAGATCCATTTTGTTCGTGAGTATGTGGACAAGTAAAACGATGAGAAATACCATGATCATACAAGATTTTTGTTAAGGAAATAAACTCCTTAGCATTATCAGTTTGAAGACTTTTGATGAGAAAACCAATTTGTTTTTCAGCAAGTAATTTGAAACGCAAAAAGACAGCAGTAGCTTGAGATTTTGAAGTTATAAGATACAACCAAGTATACCTAGAAAAAGCATCAAGAAAAGTAATGTAATACATAGATCCATCACACGCAGTAACATGGGAGGGACCCCAAATATCAACCAAAACTAACTGAAGAGAAGCAGTATAAACAGTGTGTGAAAGAGAAAAAGACAATTGATGACTTTTGGCAATAACACACGAATCACAAAAGGAAGAATTTTTATTACACAATATATTGTTCATTCGCATTACACATTGAACAGTCCTAGATGAAGCTTGACCAAGTCTTTTATGCCACAATTCATACGGAGTCATAACAGAGTTGTGAGAACTAGTATTCACATAGGGTAGCAAAGAGCGATGTAATGAGGGAAAAACATACAAGCCATCACGTATGTTTCCTTGGAGAAGAATCTCCTTAGTATCCTGATTTTTGACAAAGCACTGATTAGGATAAAATTCAAAGAACACATTATTATCACATGCAAACTTAGAGACACTAATAAGATTTTTGTTAATGGAAGGAACATGCAAAAGGTTATGTAAACGAAAGGAAGCATTAGAATCAGAAGAACACAGAGAAGAAGAACCAAGATGTTGAATATGCATACCTGACCCATTTCCCAGTTGCACAGTATCATTACCAGAATAGTTCATTTTCTTGGAGAAGATAGAGGAATCATGCGTGATATGATGAGTGGCGCCGCTATCGGGATACCACAGGGGGTCAGTGACGATGGAAGGGGTTCCCAAAATTGAAGGTTCAGGGTCACCTACAGAGGAAGACTGAAAATGGGCAGTATTAGCAGAAATATTGGATGGTAAAATAGGAGCAGACCTGTGCCAGCAATGAAGAGTAGTGTGGCCAAATTTAAAACAGAGTTGGCATTGAACCCAAAGAGGTTGAGAAGAAGAAGAATCGAAAACCCCACTCCATGAACTCTTTTGTGAATCTCGAAACTGTGGTTGTCGTTTATTGAAGGAATGACGGGCAGAGCCACGGCCGCCACGCAAATTGGTTCCACGAAACGAAGATCGTGAAGGGGCCGAAGGGTTCCATTGAGTGGATGCAGTATTAGCTTGAATGAAAGGTCGATAAAGAGACTTATGTTTGTCAAACCTCTCTTCTTGAGCCAGGAGCAAAGCTTCAATGTCCTCAACAGTGTAGGGATCAAGACGGGACGTGACAGAGGTGATGAACAAATCATACTCCTCAGGAAGACCATCCAAGATGGCTTCAAGATGATCTTCTGTGGAAACCTAAGAGCAAACAGCCGCAAGAGAATCGATAACCCGCTTGATGTCAAGAAGATAAATGCTGATAGATCGATCCCGCTTAGGGGTTTTCAACTGGGTTTTGAGCTTGCGAACTCGTGCACGGGTATTGGACGCAAAGTAGACATTCAGCTTGTCCCAAATTTGATAAGCCGATCGTAAACCCACCATTTTGGTTAACTAAGAACTCGACATAGAAGCCAACAACCAAGCAACCAGAAGATTATCTTGTTGTTTATGTAGAAGAAAAAGGGAATTAGGGTTCTCTTTACCAGAAGAGAGAAACGACGAAGGAGTGGAAGACGATTCCAACAATTTGAGTAAATTGAGACCTTCGACCTACGCAAGAACCTGTTGAGTCCAAATCAAGAAGTTGTCATCGGTGAGTTTCAGGGAGAGAGACGTAGGAAAGGTATGAAGTTGAGAAGAAGGAGAGGAAGAGGATGAAGGCGTTTCGTTATCGGAAGCAGGAGAAGATGAAGAAGACATGATCAGATTCAAGAAAAAAATGAACCTGCTCTTGATACAATGTAAGATGAAGAAGATGAGTAAAGGTGAAACTGTAAAAGTGAATATTATTCAGTAAAAGTAATATTACATAGGGCTGAACCTGTAGTTATATATGGGAAGAACCAATGTAAATGATCCACTACACAGAAACTAACAGCTAAGTAACAACACTCCCAGTATTATATCTAACATTCTGAAAATTCTACTCCTAAAAAATTATTCTGAAATGTATTTTATGTGTATTGAAAATTTTGATTTGAAAATTGTGTTTCAAGAATCATTGTCTGAAAATTCCAAAAAGCTGGTTAAGAAATTTTTCAAACTTATTTTTAGAAAGGATTAAATGACTAAAAACAAAAGCATACTAACTTATTAACTCGGTCACTCTCCAGTAGTTTCAACTAACCCACACATACAATTTCTCTATCGGTATTTATTCACCGTTGGTGTTGGTGCTGGAATTTGAACAGAGGGAAAGCTAACAGAAGTTAAATCAGTGAAAGTACTTTAGTTTGTGGGGTTCTCCGTTCTTCCCAATTTATTAAAAACAGGTCGGGTATCACTCCTCTGCAGCTGCCAGTGCGATAGAATATTGTTTAGATATTAATTGTTTGTTAGATGGTTTCAAGAGCCACGCAAAATCGTCATTACGGAAGCATGATGTTTGTCTTACACATGCAGAGTTTTGATTCGCATACAACTATAAATTGGTAACCTCATCAAACATATTATTTTCACCCTCGCATAGTGTAAAGAAAGAAGACAATGGATTTCTGGAAGCTCTTCACAACTGCACTAGTGCCAGTTCTGAAGGTGCTCCTCGTTACTGGTCTTGGCACATTTCTTGGTCTCCAACGCTTTAATTTACTGAGGGAGAGTGCTGCTAGGAACCACTTGAATGCCGTATGTTTAATTTGTCTCCTTTCTTTCCTTTTTTGGTATAATCTATGTTTCTCTTTATCTCACAAATTATGCGATGCAAATATTATCTTATAAAATGATTATACGAGGTGGAGGTAGACATCAAGAACTAAATGACTTTTTTCTTACAGCTAGTATACTTTGTCTTCACTCCGGCTCTTGTTTGCAGCATCCTGGCTAAAACCATAACATTTGAGAGCCTGGTTTTGGTGTAGGTTGCTTTCTTGCCACTCTGAATTTTCAATTTTTGTCTTTCATTGGTCTAGCTGATATGCTTTTATGAACTTTGAAGGTGGTTCATGCCATTGAATATTCTTTTCACGTTTATCATTGGGACAGCACTAGGATGGTTGTGCTTGAAAATAACTAAAGCAGCTTCTGATATGCAAGGCCTTGTGTTAGGGTGTTGTGCTGCTGGTAGTTCACTTGCTGTTTTGAATAGTTAATTTGATAGATCAGATGAAGCCATTGTTCATACAAATTTAATTTTCTCACTGTTATAGATTTGATTGATGTGTACAGGAAATCTAGGGAATATGCCTCTCATCATAATTCCAGCAGTGTGCAAGGATAGTGGTACACCTTTTGGAGCTGTGGATGTATGTAATAAAAAAGGGATGGCATATGCCTCTTTGTCCATGGCAGTAAGGCAATCTAACCTCCCTCGTTACTATAATTGACTACACAAAACATAACAGTGTTTTCAATTAAGATTTTTTCCATTCTCTAATTTGGTTTACCAGATATCAAACATCTACATTTGGACTTTCGTGTACCACATTATCCGCGTATATTCGTGCCGGAATTTCAACGTGAACAAGGTTGATAATTCCACAGTTGGTCCAGTGTCAGCCATAGAAGCAGATCTCGAAAACCATTCAAGTACACCAGAGGTTACTGCAGCACACACCAATGATCTTGTCACTCAGTTTAAAAGTGATACGGTCTGTCTTCTGATATATTTGGAAATATGGACACCTTATATGTGCACTTCAACTTCACCTGTGTTCTACTCCACCAATCATATCTAACACACTTTTGCAAATTGACATCCCACGTGTTGCCTTTCAGATATTTCTACAGCACCATGTCAAATAACAATTTCCATTTTTTTACAGGTATCAAAAGAAAACCAGATTATTAAACCATTAAAAACATTAGTAAAAAGGCTCAATTTGAAGATTCTATTAGCACCTCCAACAATGGGATCGGTAATTATTTTCTTATTTTCTTTTTTTTCTTTATCCCCCTTTTGTTTATCCATGTCCAATGAATAATAGAAGCTAAATTTAGACGATTTCAGTCCTTCAGAACTGCACTAACTTTCGTTTGATTCATTTGGTTAAGAGTAATAATACGTTCACAATCATAAGATTATAATTTAGAAAGAGAAATATTTTTTTAAATAAAATAATTTTAAAATTGTATTGATCAAATTCACTTGGTGCATTTGAGTTTACAAAATATTAATCTGACAACTTTAAGTTGAAATGCAATGACTAATACAATTTTAAAATTACTCTATTTTAGAAAAAAATAATAATAATTCTTTTCTAGTTATGGTGTATGATTCTTAACATATCAACAAGAAAGCATGCTAGAGAAGTCAACGTTATAACTTAGTTCAAATTTGTAATGGAGGTGGAAGTTATTTGTATCCCTTGGTTCAGGGTTTGAATCATGATGCAATTCTGATTATTGACTAAATCATGTATTGATATATCACTATTAGCGTTACTGAAACCATCTTATTTAGTGACAACGGTGGTTTTTGGTATATGTAGATTCTAGGACTAATAATCGGTGTAGTTCCTCCTTTCCAAAAGATGTTTGTTGGTGATGATGCTCCTTTTCGTGTGGTTGAAGACTCTGCATCCTTGCTGGGGTAAGTTGCCTCCTCTTGTAAAAGACTCAGCCTCTTTAAATTTGCTTTATCTGATTCGGTAACTATAATGTTAGAATCAAAATACTATGGAACCAAAAATGTATTACTATGTCATGATCCAAGTAATTAAGAAAATGAATTATTATTGTTATTGTTATATGACAAACATTTTGCAGGGACGCATGCATTCCAGCAATGACTTTGTTAGTTGGAGCAAATCTTCTGAATGGTATTAACCAACATCATCTTTTAATGTTCGTTTTCATCTTTGCGTTTTGAAGAAAAATATGAATTTCATTCAGGGTTTAAACGGTCAGAACTGAAGGTTTCACTTCTTGTGGGGATCATCGTGGTTAGGTACATGGCCTTACCAATTTTAGGTGTTGTCATTGTAAAAGGTGCAATTCGTTTTGGCATTATCCACCAAGATCCATTATACCACTTTATTTTACTCCTTCAATACGCTCTTCCACCTGCAATAGGCATAAGTAAGTTCATTAAGATTAATATTGAAAAATTTAGCGTTTCATATACTAATTAATTGCTTTAGATGATT
This sequence comes from Phaseolus vulgaris, assembly GCF_000499845.2. Taxonomy (NCBI): domain Eukaryota; kingdom Viridiplantae; phylum Streptophyta; class Magnoliopsida; order Fabales; family Fabaceae; genus Phaseolus; species Phaseolus vulgaris. The sequence continues at coordinate 39,175,200 of NC_023749.2, read as the reverse complement.
AATTAGGCGTACCAAAATCTCTCAATCATTTCACTTTTACTTATATTTACTTTGTGACTCTGCAAGGTACAATTACTCAATTATTTGGAGCTGGTGAAACAGAATGTTCCATTGTTATGCTAGCAACTAATGTCTGTGCCTCGTTTACTCTAACACTATGGTCCACATTTTTCATGTGGCTTGTTCTATAAATGTATTCGTTGTTACCTTGTTGTGTCTTATGGTCAAAACTGCATGTTGCTTAGTCAATTAGCGTTATAGTGGAATGCAGATTTAATTCCTAGCTGCTTCACTTTGTAGCAAATTACTTCACTCATCTCTAGTATGATAATTATTGAGCCAAGTAACGTTACTCAAATAACTTCATTTTTATCTTTTGTATGAAATATATTTAGTTAAACAAAAGACCCTTTCTAATAAAAAATGAGATAAATAAATACTAATTAATTGTTGATCTTATCTTGTTAAGATTGAAACAAACAAGTGTTTTTCTTTTTTAAATATTACATGACTAAGATTTTAATAATTATGTTTAATTGTATAACCCAAATTTACTACTCTTACTCTGTCTAATTAAAATAATAATAAAATTCTAAATGATCGCAAGGTCTGAAAATTAAAAATTAGAATTATTCTTTTGTGTTGGTTTTCATATTTAAAAATTACGTCAAACTATGACAAGAACGAAAACAACCTCCTACTTGTTGTAGAATTTATATTAGACTACTTTTCTATGGCGTATACGCGTCTTTAGGTGAAATTACTACTTTAAGTCAATTCAAAACAAGAGAAGAAAATAACAAGATATGAACAAAACATTTAGTAAATAAATTTGTGAGATGAATCACTTATTAACTAAGTGCTTAAATAAGTAAGAGCATAACACTAGCGCAGAAATGCTAAACAAGTGTGGTTATTTTACATTTACAAATGCGGCTATAGAGTCGCATTTTGATCAGCACGCATTCGTAAATCAGAGAGATACAAATGCGACTATATAGCCGCATTTGTAAATACTATTTATAAGTGCGGCTATTTCAAATAGTCGTATTTGTATATTCTTCTGAATGAGGGGTGAGGGTTTAGGGGTTTAGGGTTTACAAATGCGGCTATTACCATAGCCGCATCTGTAAATCATGCGTTTGATTTACAAATGTGGCTTTGGTAAATAACCGCACTTGTAAATAGTGGTTTTTTTTTAGTACAATCTGTTTTGTCCCAAAACAATATAAATTAACCTGTATATTTATCAAAATGTACCCAGCCAGACAAATACATAAATATAGAGATAAATTCAGAGAATCAAAATGTACATTACAAACAAGTAATCAAATTACATATTAAACCTACACTATTGATCAACTATCCTATAGTTATAAAAATTTATGAAATATGTGGACCAAGAATGTCTCACATATGACAAGGCTTCCGAATTCATTGGTATTTCTTCTGTGAATAACTGCATTGCAAAATATAGTTGACATAAATTAGTTTTTGATACATATATGTTCAAGAATTATAAAAATGATTTAACATATCATGTTACCTCTTTCCAACCAGTTTTAACACCTAGTCCTATAATGGTAATCATCAATTGCATAATGTAATAGCCACACTCATAGCTTCCTGGTTGTTTATTACACTATAATTCAATAAAAAGTAAAAGTTAGTATATTGATAAACAATGATAAGAGAAAGAAAAAAAATTACAAACCGTTATTCTTATCCAGTTCAAATTATTTGAACTGGATCGACCTTCTAGGATGTTATATCCACGCCATGAACTTGTTAATACAAAAAACCTCGTTAGTAGATGGTTAATTAGTAACATACAAAGTAAAGTTTATAGTGTACTTACGTATCAATGATATTCTTAAAATTTGTGGGTATCTTCTTGTGTAGGGAACAAAACCACACAACAGTCTTATCAACCATTGATAAGACAAGTAACTGCCAATGATGCGTATATCATCAATGAAAAGAGTTAGTAAATATTTAAAACATGAAATAGTAATAATTGATGACATATATTAAACTTTACTCATTAATATAAGAGCGTAAATAAATTTGTTTCCCTCTTTTTCCAAGGTGTTAGTGATGTATGCTTGAGTCTCATATGACCTTGGTCCAACGGGATTAGTATATGCAAGATCTAAGAATCCATACACATTTTCCTTCTCCTCAGTGAGATAGACTCCATGCAAAAACCTACAAGTTATTAGTTAAAGCATAATCATTAATAATTTAACATAAAGTAAATTGAATAATAGGTAAAGATACTTACATCATAAAAAAATGAATTATATTTATATTGAGCTCCCGATTCCCAGATACAAATTCTAATAAATTTCTGTTGTACATCATTAGTGGCAGTTCAGTGTTTATTTGAAAAAACGTATCATCCCATGGAATTGCAAAAGTTCATTACCAATTTGACTAGCAATTAGACCCAAGGAAGCTATAGGATCGTCAACTAGAACCTCACGCTTCTTCTCCGGACTTGGTTTCCGAAAAGGTTTCTACAAGATAAAGAACATTTGTATTAAATTATATGTGTACCGCCCTGGTGAACGGGTGTGATGACGTGGCATCCTGCTACAGTGTAGGCGTGTTGACAAGGCGCCAGGTTGGCAGATAGGAAAGAAGTCGGAGGCACGTGTGGTCGCCGATTGTTAAGTTGGCGTGTTCCGACTTCCAGTTTACCAGAATAGGCGATCGCCAGGTTGCAGATGGAGTCGCCAGATGCAGACTCAGGCGACCAAGCAGTCGGAGATCGCCAGAACAAGCACATCGCCGAAGGTGAAGGAGAAGCAGGTTATGAAGGCGGCCGGCGAGACCACAGGGAAGGTGTATGAAGGCCCTAACTCGCCAGTTTCAGTAGAGATCGCACTCCTAAGTTAGCTATGCACTGGGCAGTACCATGCATAAGTAACTTAGCCAAAAATAAGAGTAGAAGCAGCGCCAAGTCAGTGAGCCTCCAGATGATGGCACGTACAGACGGATGCGAGCCACGTGTCCAAGTCTGTAACTGCCAGGAGAGAGAAAACCACCAGGTATATAAGAGTTCTTAACAGACTTTTTTGAGGTATGCACGTTCAGTTCATACACTTACGCTTGCGAGTGAGAGAGGATTTGCACGGTTCTCGTCTTAGTATTGGTGATACCGTCACTGACTGAGCGTCGGAGTGCGATCGGCCGCAGCGGCACCGTATCGTTTCTTTGCAGGTTCTTGAGATAGATCTAGAGGAGGAACGGAGGTGAGAAGCGGCGCGCACGATCCTTGACGAGGCATTCTCCCCGCGCTCCGGTCAACAGGCAGGATCATCAGGCGCCCACCGTGGGGCTGTAAACTGCTCCCATCCACAGCGTGAGTTCGTGGAAGTTTTCGAGATTTTCGGCGTGGTTGTGTGCTGGTGCAACCGTCGTTCGTGGTTCTTTGAGTTTCGTTCGGTGAAGTTTGCATTTTGAACCGTTCGTTGGCTTTTCGATCGGTGGATTCGAGTTCTTTCGTGTGCTTGGTTGATTCGCGGGAAACGGTGGTTTTGGTGAAGCTGCGATTTTCTTTCGAAGGTTTGCGTGTTCTTGGATTCTTGCGCATTTCTTGAGTTTTCTCCGGTGATCGCTGTTTCGATCGTGGTTGAAGTGTTGTTTGCTGTATTTCTGTGGTTCGCTGAAGTTGATGAGAAAAATGAGAAGCAATCGTTCCAGTCCCGTGGCGCCTGTCGCAGCTGAAGGCGACGCCGCCATGACCATGGCGCAGATGGCAGAGATGATGCGCTCGTTGCAGGCCACTGTGGAAGCCTCGCGCGTCGAGCAGGCGAGGATACATGAGGACCTGGTCGCCTCTCGCGCCAGGAACGAGGAGCTCAGCAAGGTAACTGAGGAGCTACGTCGAGCTCTTCAGGAGCAGCAGGACGTTCTTCTGCTGAAGAGGTGGCACCGTCGACACCACCTCGTGTGTTCCCAATGCCTTTATCCAGGCGATTACCGACACGCCCTATTCCCACGAGTGTGGTCCGGTTAAAGCTGTTTTACCGGCGTGGAGGATCCAGAGGCTCATCTGACCACGTTCCACACCAGATGATGCTGTCGGGAGGGTCAGACCCGTCTACTGCAAGATGTCGTGAGTACGCTCCAGGGACGGCGATGGAGTGGTTGTGAGCCTGCCTAATGGCCACATAACAATTTCAACAATTCTCGAAAATCTTTGTCGAGCAGTACATTGTGAATAAGCACCGCCGAGGTGTCCTATGATCTGTTTGATATAAAGCAGTACCATGGGGAGTCCCTCAGAGACTACCTCAATCGCTTCGGAGCACAGATGGTCAGATCGCCGGCCAAGGATGAAGAATGCTGGTCTAATGCCTTCAAGAAAGGCGTGCAGCCAGGGCCATTCTGCGAGGCCTTGATCAGGCTCATCCAGCGACGTTGCTGAAGTCAGGCGACTTGCGTGGCCCACATCGCCGACGAGAGTGAAGTCGCCGAGAAGAGAGGTAGCGTGGCTCCCGCCAGACCACGCGCCCAGACCAGGATCCAACCGCAGAGGTGCTGGAAACGGCGGCGGCAGCCAGAAAGACCAAAGGACTCGCTATCCTTAGATAGGAGAAATAAGGAAGAAGCCAAGCGCGCCAACAGCCAGCACGCCAACAACAGCACGCCGGGAATACAATCGCCCGCCTAAGCACAAATTCCATGGGACTAGCGGACCTGATCGCTATCCCTAACATATCTGCTAGGTTGAAGGCGCCCGAGAAGGTGGGCGACAAGGCTGGGTCAAAACCGACGCCTGGTGCGAGTTCCACCAGTGCTATGGCCACAACCTGGACTCGTGTTTGTCTTTAGGATACCAGCTCGACGATCTGGTTAAGAGCGGGTTCCTAAACGACTATCTGCTGGACAGAAGGACCGGAGGAGCGTCGATTCCCAGCCAGCGGTGGAGAAGCCCAGCAACACGAGATGCCATCCATGGAGAGATCCACACCATTGCAGGGGTTTCTCAGGTGGTGGATGCACCGCATCGCAGAGGAAAAAGTACGCGCGATCGGTATGGCATGGACATGTTTGAAGATCAATCGCCGGAAGTGGACATTACGTTCACCAAGCAGGATCTTCGGGACGTTGTGCCTCATGACAACGATCCATTGTTATTTCGTTGATAACAGCAGGAGGAAGGTCCACCGAGTTCTGGTGGACCCAAGGAACTCGGCAGACGTGATGTTCTGGCCGACTTCACGCAGCTGGAATTGCCCCTTGACCAGCTGAGGCCCTATGGAGGGTGCTTATATGGATCGCTGGTGACCAGGTGGAGGTCAGGGGGTACATTGAGCTGAGAACCACGTTTACAGATGAGGCTGGGTCGAGGACGGGAAAAAATCAAGTACCTCATCGTAACGCCCCTTCAGCATATAACATCCTGTTGGGAAGACCCACTCTTAACAGGATAGGCGCATTCCTCAACTCGGCACATGAAGGTGAAGCTGCCGTCCATGGAAGGGGTGGTGATCACGATCAAGTCGGACCAGAAAGAAGCGAAAAGGTGCTATGAGAATAGCCTGAAAAAAAAAAAGATCAGTGAGCTATGTAACAACCACCCCACCTCCCGGTGTGAAGCCCAGACCGCCGGTAACAGAGGAGGCCGCGGAAGGGATGTAGAGATGTAGATGCTGAGCTGGGGGAGAGAATGCTGGCCTGGAGGAGGAAGAGGCGCGGAATCGCCCCGAGGAAGCAAGGGAACTGGGAATCGCCAAGGCGGTGATCGCCAGAGAATCCAGGCCCAAACCCGTCGAGCAGTGGCTCGAGAAGGAGATCGGGGGAAAGTTTTCAAGCTCGGAAGATCTCTGGAGGTCGATCTCCAGGACCAGATCGCCAAGGTGATTGACGGCATCTGGACGCGTTTGCTTGGTCCGCTTCGGACATGCCCGGGATCGATCCCGACTTCTTGTGCCATCATCTGGCGATGGACAACATGGTGAGACCGGTGCGACAAAGGAGAAGGAAATTTAATGAAGAGAGGAGGCAGGCGATCAGGACGAACCCAGAAACTCCTCGCTGCAGGCCACATCAGGGAAGTCCAGTACCCTGATGGTTGGCAAATGTCGTACTGGTGAAGAAGAGCAACGGGAAATGGCGCATGTGCGTCGATTTCACCGATCTGAACAAAGCTTGCCCAAAGGATTCGTATCCTTTACCAAGCATTGATGCCCTGGTTGATAGTGCTGCAGGGTGCAAGCTGCTGAGTTTCCTGGATGCCTTCTCGGGCTATAATCAGATCAAGATGCATCCCATGGATGAAGAAAAACAGCCTTCATGACGGAGAGGTCGTGCTACTGCTATAAGGTGATGCCGTTTGGGCTGAAGAACGCGGGGGCCACGTACCAGAGGTTGATGGATCGAGTACTTGCACCGATGCTGGGAAGGAACGTGCAAGCTACGTCGATGACATGGTCGTGACCTCGCAGGAGAAAAGCAAGCACGTTGCAGACTTGGAAGAATTGTTCACGACGATCGCCAAGTTCAAGTTAAAGCTCAACCCGGAGAAATGCATTTTCGGCGTGGAGGCTGGAAATTTTTGGGTTTTCTCTTGACTGAAAGGGAATAGAAGCCAACCCGGACAAGTGTGCCGCCATCTTGGCGATGAGAAGCCCGGCTACAGTGAAAGAAGTCCAGCAGCTGACAGGTCGGATGGCAGCCCTATCTCGCTTCGTGTCAGCGAGCGGAGAAAAGGGACATCCCTATTTCCAATGTCTGCGGCGCAATAACAAGTTCGCTTGGACGAAAGAATGCGAGGAAGCTTTCGTCAAGCTGAAGGATATCTGGCGAGCCCGCCGGTTCTGTGCAAACCACTGGGGAATCCCTCTCAGGTTGTATTTCGCTGTGACTGAGAGGGCGGTGAGTGCGGTGCTCGCCCAGGATCAAGATCAGGCTCAGAAGCCTATTTATTTTGTGAGCAAGTGTTGCAGGGCCCAGAAACGAGATATCAGGCCCTGGAGAAGGCTGCGCTGGCTGTGGTGTTTTCGGCGAGGAGGTTGCGCCACTACTTCCACAGTTTCACAATACTGGTGATGACTGACCTGCCCATCCAGAAGGTCTTGAAGAAACCTGACGTTGCAGGAAGAATGGTGAAGTGGGCAGTGGAGTTGTCAGAATTTGACATTAAATATGAGCCCGAGGCCCGATCAAGGGGCAAATCTTTGCAGATTTTGTAGTCGAGCTCTCATCAGAGGCGACGCGGGTTGAAGGAGACGATTTCCGTTGGGTACTCTCGGTGGATGGATCGTCGAACCAGCAGGGTAGCGGTGCTGGAGTCATATTGGAAGGACCCAACGGCGTGCTGATCGAACAATCGTTGAGTTGCCTTCAAAGCCAGCAACAATCAAGCAGAGTATGAGGCGCTGATCGCCGGGATTTGCTGGCCAAGGAAATGGGAGCTAGGGTGCTGATGGCTAAGAGTGACTCGCTGCTAGTCACAGGGCAAGTAACAGGCGAGTTCCAGGCTAAAGATCCACAAATGGCGGCTTACTTGGCGTATGTGCAGGAATTGAAGAGTTCCTTTGCCTCTTTTGAAGTAGTGCATGTGCCCCGAGACAGAATGCCCGAGCTGACTTGCTTGCTAAGCTCGCCAGCTCAGGCAAGGGGGGTAGGCAGAGGACGGTGATTCAAGAAACTCTGAAGACGCCGAGGGCATTTGTAGCAGATCACCTGGTCCTTCAGATAAGCAGGTCGACGGAGAGAGCAGCGAGAAGCCACAAGTCTTTGACGCAAGAAACTCTGAGATCGCCGAAGTTAGAGCTTGTCGAGGAGAGAAGGTGGACGTGATGCAGGTCTGCGCCACCCATGAGCCAGACACTTGGATAACACAGTACAAGCGGTGCTTGGCAGATGGCCTCCTCCCGCTAGATCCAACAGAAGCTAGGAAGGTAAAGAAAAATTCCAGCAAGTATACACTGATTGATGGCGATCTGTACAGGTTTGGGTTCACTCACCCACTCCTGGAATGTATACACGGCGAGAAGTGCACGAGAATTATGGCAGAGCTCCACGAAGGAATATGTGGAAGCCACGTCGGGGGTCGAGCTCTGGCCGCGAGGACTCTCCGTGCAGGCTACTATTGGCCATCCATGAGAGAAGATTGCAAGAAGTATGCCCAGTGCTGCAAACAATGCCAGCAGCACGCCGATTGGCACAAGGCACCTCCCGAGGAGTTGAAGTCGATCTATAGCCCTTGGCCGTTTCATACTTGGGGAATCGACATCCTGGGACCTTTCCCGCTGGCGATCAGGCAATGAAGTACTTGGTGGTGGCGATTGAGTACTTCACCAAGTGGATTGAAGCAGAACCAGTGGCCCAGATCACCGCACACAAGATCGAAGGCTTTGTATGGAAGAACATCGTGTGCCGGTTTGGAGTGCCTAAGCGCCTGGTGTCAGATAATGGGACGCAGTTTGCAAGCCACCTGTTGAAGAAGCTTTGAAGGGGTGGAATTCAACAAGTGTTTGCATCCGTCGAGCACCCTCAACAAATGGCCAGGTGGAATCAGCTAATCGGGTGTTGTTGAGAGGTTTGAAGAGAAGGCTTGAGAAAGCCAAGGGAAGTTGGGCTGAGGAGGTCCCCGTATAGTTGGGCGTACCACACCACCGAGCAGTCAGGAACCCATGAGACCCCGTTTAGCTTGGTCTATGGGTGTGACGCCATGATTCCAGTGGAGATCCAGGAGAGCTCGCCGAGATTCCAGAACTTTGTAGAGGAAGACTCGAATGAAGAGAGAAGGCTGAACCTGGATCTGCTGGATGAAGTCAGGGAAGAGGCAAGGCTGAAGGCTGAGGCGGTGAAGAGGAGGTCGAGCGAAGTACAACTCAAAGGTGATGCCAAGGCAGTTTAGAGAAGGCGATCTGGTGATGAGGAAGGCCCACCAGTACGAGATGGAGAATAAACTATCACCCAAGTGGACTGGACCGTTCAGAATAACCGAGGCGCTCGGGAACGGAGCCTACCGCTTAGAGACGCTGGAAGGAGGGGCGATTCCTCGCACCTGGAACGCCACACACCTGAAGTTGTACTATAGTTAAGAGCTTTGTAAGTAAAGACAAACACAATGTTATATTACAATGTCTCTGTTAAAACAGTTTGAAGGGGGCACTCTTTTTTCCCTAAGGAGGGTTTTTAATGAGGCCACCCAATAAAAGAAGAGTTTTCGAAGTATAAGGTGTTTTCAGATTGCATATGTGCTATTTCAAAAGTTTGAAGAAAGACCTTGTCATTGTACATGATTTAAGGCAAGAAAGATATGTCGCTTTCTAAAAGTTTTAAGTCCTCATCGTTTTTCGGCGATTAGAGGCACCAGTTAAGTTTTAAAGTCCTCATCGTTTTTCGGCGATTAGAGGCACCAGTTAAGTTTTTAAAGTCCTCATCGTTTTTCGGCGATAGAGGCACCAGTTAAGTTTTAAGTCCTCATCGTTTTGGCGATCGGAGGCAGATAAAGACCTCCTCGCCGTCGAGCGAGTGCAGGCGAGAAAGAGGAAAAGTCCTCCGTGTTTCTGGGAGCGAGAAGATGTAACTCCCGGGGCAACGTAGAGGCAAGTTAAAGACCTCCTCGCCGTCGAGCGGGTGCAGGCGAGAAAGGTCCTCAGTGCATCCAGGGGGGAGGAGATGTACACCCTGGGCAAGTTGAGGCACCGGATAAAGTCCTTATCGCCGTTGTGCGAGCCAAGGCCAATTAAAGACCTCCTCGCCGTTGAGCGAGTGCAGGCGAGAGAAAGAAAAGTCCTCAGTGCATCCAGGGGGAGGAGATGTACACCCTGGGCAAGTTGAGGCATCAAATAAAGTCCTTCTCGCCGTTGTGCGAGCTCAGGCGAGTTAAAGACCTTCTCGCTTATGTGCGGTATAGGCAAGATAAAATCCTTCTCGTCTTGAACGAGTTCAGGTATGGCGAAGAGGGTGGAAGAAGCTTGAAAGGTGGCTAAGGTAGGTTCGAAGAGAACGCCTAGCCAGCCGGTCTTAGCTCTGAAGTTCAGGGGGTAAAGGAAGATCCCAAAGGGCATTTCTCCCCAGATAAAGAAATGATTCCAAAGCATGAGGCTGGGAAAAGCTGGTGTTACCAAGAGGTTGGCGATCGGGAAAAGTTCAAACACGGCGAGAAGGTTGAAAGACTTGTTTGATAAAGCAGGTCGAGTGGGACGTTGTTTGAACCAATGATTGAGTTACAGTTCGTTGCTTGGAACTTTTCTTATGATCAGGTTAGTGCCTCAAGGGTACAAGTTGTTTAAAGCGATTGTTGCTTAAGTTTGAATCGGCTCGAAGCAGTTACGCCAAAGGTCGTGTTTGCAAAATCGCTAAGTTAAACTCGGCAAAGTTAAACATACAAAGAAGGTGAAAGCGCTCAAAAGAAGTCAGAAGAAAGAATATCCAAGTTTCGCTATTGAAATAAGTAACTGTTCAAAACACATATGCAAGAGTTTTTACAAGGTAAATACAAGTGAATTTATAAAGAAGCAGATGGGGTGGAATTGGTTGAGCCTTCGGCGGGAACGACCTTTCCATCTACTACTTCGTTGTTTAACGACACCATGCTGAGGTCGAGATCAGGGAATAGGCATGCGAATTGTTCCCGAGCGGCTTCAAATCCAGCAACCAGAATCTGAGCGGAGCTTAGCTTAAGTTCTTCAATTTGCCTTTGAAATTCTTCAACCTGTTGCTTAAGCTCCTTGTTCTGCTGCTCCAGCTCTTCGACCTGTTTTCGGAGTTGTTCGTTGGTCTCTTGAGCATGAAGAAGGTCGTCAGCAACCTTCTTGGATTCTGATTTTGGCTTGAGTCAACTCGGCAGCCATTTTCCCTTTC